>NC_088250.1:7830500-8531000 GCF_036013445.1 Caloenas nicobarica | reverse complement strand
AGGAGCCCCAGCATGGCTGGTGGATCTGAGGGCAGAGATCGCAGGGACCAAAAGGTATGGTCCACCAGGCCTAGGGAAGCAGCCGCATGAACTCCCCAAGGTAGCTTTCAGAGCCTTTAGGTAATCTTATTTGCGATGAGAAAACATGCAGCAAATTTTCCCTGTAGGACAGATGGCATATTTCCACAGGGCCCTGTTATTAGGTGCAATCCATGTTACCTGAAGAAGAATCCTATTAAACTCCCAGGTGCTGGAAGGGATCTCCGGAAGTTATTGAGCTCACTGTCCCTTTCGTTAACACAGGAATAAAATTACCTGTGTTGTACCTGATGGGTTTTTGTCTAAGCTGTTCTTAACAACCTTGAACAACGGCATCTGCAACAAGCAATCTTTCTTCCAGGCAACCTATTCCTGGGCTCTGCTATCCTTTCTGCTACAAAGCTTTTCTTAATAGTTAACCTCAGCTTGTACTGCAGCTGTTTAGACCCATTGCCCCTACTCTGATCTGTCCTAGACATGGGAACAAAGCATGGGAACCTGCAAGCTTGCACATCTCCTGCTCCCTTGGTCAGATTTACTGACAGAAACACTGAATGGTTACAGACATGGCCATCCTCATCATAAACTTTAGAGAAAGGAAAATTATATTGTTTCATCTACACCTACGGGACTTCTCTGTAATTATCACTATCTGTTCTACTAAGCTGTCAGAGCAGCTCAAGGTGTTGGGTTCACATGAAGGAAAACAAAAGTACATAGTCTAAAATTAGAAATCCCGAATCAATATTAAGTGACCTGAGTATTCACGGATTCTACATTGCTGCCCAGATTTAACTTAATTTAGCTGTTTTCTTCCAAGCTTGATGGCACAGTAAGACAAGGGCAGCTCAGAAGGGATTCAGAAATCCTTCTTGACTCAGATCTCGTATTCACAATAACCAGGTCACTTCCCCATATGTGCTAATTGATTCCTCTGTGATTTCAAATGAGCTGTCACAGCTCTGCAGACATACTGATACCCACCTAAAACCCCTCCTGACATTAGCCTCCCACAGAGTATTACGCTGAAACCCAATTTTCCTGGTGCAGAAGGGGCAAGGAAGATTCTAGCTTGCACAGGGGCCCATACACATGGGTTAATTTGCTTCTATTTCAGTCCTGCCATGCAATGTTTTCTAAGGTGCTCCATCACCTCAAACTAGAGAGGAGCCTCCAAGGCCAAAACAGAGGGTTGAAATCAAGGAAGCTGAGCCAATTTGTCTATTCAGCTTTCTCCCTGCGATGCCAGTAGTTTCGGAGAAGCCTCTCAGATGCGAATGGGACCAGCACAGCCCCGGCTTTACCCGGTTACCTCATCAGAGCGCACCAGGACTTTTTCCTCCAAGCGGTTCAGCATGCATTCGATTGCGGACATGCGCTTGTTCAGCTCATGAATCTGGAGGAAAGAAGAGAGAGAGAGAGAGAGAAGAGGAGTAGAGAACAGACCAACCACCGCTGCCAGGACAGTGAGGAAACAATGCAACCCGCAGAAGAAAGCAAGCAGCAAGACGTCGCCACCATGGGCTGAGTTAAAAGACATTAAAAAATAATGTCTTCAAAAAATGACCCTGGACACCCTGACAAGCTCTCCTTGAACCTGAAAAACTCAAAGCCATGCTGAGTACCCAGCACACCGCAGTTCCCACCAAAGCATCGGTAGCTTTGATACAGTGAACATGAAACTACATCACCAGCCCCTTTGTGTCCCTTGTCCAGACAAAAGTACTAGGCTGTAACAGAGCCATGTAGCCATCTGTCGCATGCTGCCCCAAATTCAAATCAACAGCATTTTTTTCTTCCTACTAACAAGTTTTTCAAGCAGCTACTACCCCATCCTACCCCCCTACCAATACAGCACTGGAAAGGAAAATGGAAGGAGGTAACAATTTCCCATGAAATATTCCAAATAGAAAAATTAAACCTGAAAGTTTTCCCCATCACACACTTTGAAATTTTCTGACTTCTCCATGCACTGATTTATCAAGATACTTACCCCTCTTTTCTCCCTCATTCTTCTGACTGAAAAAAGGGGCATGGAGAGAAGAGAAAGATAGACAAAATCCTGAAAATGCAAGAGAAGTTGCTTTCTATGCTCAAGAGCCAAGACAAACTTTTTGTGGTTGAATCACTGAAAACAATAAAGGGAGCTTTTTTCTTTCCTTTTTTTTTTTTTTTTTTTTTTTGTTTGGGTTTTTTCCTTTTAGAAATTGAAGTTTTTCTTTCTTTAAAAGAAGGGGTGTTTCTCCTTTGATCCAAACAAATAAAACACAAATGATGAGAAATATTGCCTGTTTTGTATAGATAAAACACCATCTTCCACATCACTGCTGTTCCAAGTGGCTGCCTCCCATTCAAAGGGGAGTGAGCAGCAAATGCAATAAGTAAATGCAGTAACAAAGAGATGCGAAGCTTTGGCTTTTTTTTTTTAATAACATTTCCATCTTCTCAATTAGTTTTTGTGCCTGCTAATGTTCAATTAATTAGATCCTCACAAATGCTTGGAGAGATTGTCTCTGCTAAAGGGAAGATGAATACAAAAACCTGACACCCTGGAAAGCAGAGCGCTGTAATTACCCTCCCAAACTGAAAGCATCTTTAAGCAGAATTAAACCCACAGGCAGCAAGCAGCCCAATCCATCTGTAAGTGGTTTCTCGGTACTGTTGAAGGCCTTACTCTTGCATTGCTCCCCGGTGACAATGAGAGGTTTGTGATGGGCCACCAGCTTCAGAGGAAGTGATGGTGCCCAACCATCAGGGGCTGGACTGTCCTGAACTGCTCTCTGCATGACAAAGACTGGCAAACAGTGCTCTGTAGTAAAACATTTCAAGTGAAGAAACTTAAAATTCAGCCCATAAAGACGACGTCAGTTACGGCAAAGTATCACTTGCTGCTGGGGAGGAAAGACAGGTTATTCTAGCAGAGGTTCTGTCTCCAGACTCTCAAATACCCAAGACCTCTATCAGAAGCTTTATGTAAAGATGATTTATGTAAAGATGAGGAGCCAGATGACATCACAACTTTGGGAATCCAGGTACCTTGAGGTACAGGAGAATGGCTTTTGGGGAGATGTGCTGAATTGGTGCTATTCCTTGTGGCTTCGTCTTATTCCTACCAAAGGCACAGACCTGGGTTTTGAGCGATCTCTGCTGAAATCAACTGTTTTCTTGTGTGAATGCCCTGTTCCAAATTCAGGGCTTCTTTTAATGTCTCATCAGGTTTAAGAGCATTTTTAATAATGTTTTGTTTTAAAATTTTGTTCTAGCACCTTCAGCTCCTGGAATCACAGGACTAAGGAACAGCCTCTGCTTTTGTTACTGGACAAGTTAAGTTCCTTTTGTTGGGGACTGAACAGTGCATCCTTTCCAGAATTAAAGCAAAATCGATTTTCAGATCAAATATATTTGGACAAACCTAAGGCATTTTAGGAAAGAGGGTTTTCATCTGTGGGGTCAAAGTAATGCAGGGCAAAGAACTGAGTTCCCCACCTCTTGGAACCTTTAGATACCAACAAGATGTCTACCAAGAAAACATTGCTTTTGAAGCCAGGCTGGGGGATTCAAATACAGGGTTAACAAACATGGTTCTGGACCCTACACCCCACAAACTAAAATCTTGAATTGCCAAAGCACACAGCCTCTGAGAAGTACAGCACCAGGGTGAGCAGTCATATTCAGCCATCCTTGCTGTCCCCTGAGATGTCCCATCAGGGTCTGGGACACCCCAGAATGCCTGATGATGGCTATAAGACATACCCTGGAAGTGCCTGTAAGCAGCTCGAGAGCCACCACTTTGCTGCTCAGGAGAATGCAGTCCACTGCTTGCTGTCCCAAATCCCTCCTGGCCTGTCTCTGCCCTCCTTTGAGTCTCAGCCCCTCCATCTCCTCCAACCTCAGGACAAGGGAATGGACACCAGCCTCTTACGAACCTCTTCCAGCTCTGACAATACAACACAGCTGTCTAGCACTGGAACATGGATGCTCTTGCCTTATCTCTTCTTTGAGCTTGTACCTGGCCTCACCTTGGCCAACAGCAAAAGCAATGCACATATGCATCGTTCTGAAGTTAATGGTCCAGCACAGAGTCAGATCTCTTCCTGCTGGGCGAGGAGAAGGCTAGGCAGGATGGTTGCTAGCTGTAAACACATCAGCAGCAGAAAGGGCAGGAAGGACGAAGAGCTATTTAAGCTAATGAACAATGCTGGTATAAGAGCAAATGGGGTTAAATTGGGAGTGAGAAGATGTCTCATAACCATTAGTGGCAAGGCTCTACAGCAGCCTTTGTACTGGTGTGATGGAACAAACCACAAAGCACACTAGACCTCCCTGAAGCGAGAGCTTGCACAGCTGATGAAGGAAGTCATGTGAAGCATTGGCAGGAATCTGGCCTCATTTTCCCACTGCAAAACATGGTGCACATTTCATGCCTAACATACCATGGCTTCATTAGGGCCAAGCAGACCAGGTTTCTTCCATTTACCGCTGGCTGAAAAAGGAACGGCATTTACTAATTAAAACATGTGCTGAGAGAAGTAAAAGGCAAAGGAAAAGCTTCTCTATAGAGGCAGATGAAGTGTGCTGTTGAGGGATGGTTGTAGTGACAGAGATCCCACCACTGACAACCCCTGAAGTTGGGTCCAGGATGTGCAAAATTATCAGCTGTGAGCAGTAACTGGCTGCTGGCTCTCCCTATGTATCGGTAGTCAAACATCACCACGCATTTTGCAGCCTAAGTGGTTTGAGGGATGCTTTTTACAATTCCCACCACCCACAAAGGTGGTATCAAGAACTGCACGTCCTTGCTTGACAATTAAAACACAAGCTCATAGCCTTTTTGACACCTTTCTCTAGACTGTTCCTCCTATTATCATCATTCAGGAGAGACAAGTGACAGGTCGTCCTGACCCAGTCCTACCAGGGCAGGAACACCACACACTGCAAAGAAAGAAAAGGATCTTGATGCTTCTGAAATAACCCTCTCTAAACCTTTGTCTGATGATAAAGCACCAACATGTCCAATTGAAGCAATCCTTTTTGGGGACACAGGAAACCATAGGTAACTCTCCGATTTATAAGGACAGGCTGGAAAATTAACACCAATGAAGGCAGGCTTGTTCCTGCAACAGCAGCATGGGCAGAATGAAGCACCAGTGCCTGATTTTCTCTTTGCCATGGGCGTAAAAATGGAAGAGCTGGAAGGAGGACCTGGTAGAAGCAGCACAGAGCTCCAGAGTGCTTCTGCATCATCCTAAAAGTGCAGAGAAAAGTCTATTCTTCTTCACTTTAATGAATGAAGGAGCTTAAACACACCTTCCCAGACCTTAGCTCTGCTCCCATTTCACCTTGGCAGGTGCCTCACAACATGGAGGGCCAGACATGGCCATTTATTATGCTGGTGCCACACAACCGTGATGTGACACCTATTATAGGTGAGCCACCCACCCACTGGCCCACTGTCTTGCTCCGGCAATGCAAAGTGGCTACACCCCCAGCTTCTTCAGCTCCTGAGCTGAAGAGGATGAGGGATCTTGAGTCTATAGGGATCTGGGATCTACTCTGCTCACGGGAATCATGGCACCAAACCACCCCTGCACAGAAGGGGCAATGGTTGTGTGGATATTTAGGGCACGCCAGCTTTTCTTCTCATGCTCCACATCCATCCTGGCTGGGAGGCTGACTACTGTGGTTGCACCCCGGTCTGCCATCACTGCTGCTCTTCTCTGAACCAGATGACACCATCCTGCACCTCACAGATAACAAGCATCATTTATAGCAAGACAGGCTTGGCCACAGACTTGGCCTCACAAGAGGTTTAACAGCTGTTTGGTACCTGATTCCTGGAGCGGCTGACATTCTCCTGGGATGAGGCTCTGTTCCGGCGTTTCACATGGTGGGGCGGGTAGGCAGGGAACTGGACTCCCTTCACATCCTCATCAGAGGTGTCCATATCTGCAGAGTATGTGGACCAGGGCTGCTCATTCCAGGGACTGCCTTTGGAGACAGAAGGCTTCAGCACAAAGGTACAAAAGATTCATACCCTTGAGTTACTTCCTGAACATCAGGCCCATCCTTAAGACAAGCAAATAATGAGGCACTTCTCCAAATCACACTTTATATCCTTTGACGAGAAATTCTTTTGCAAGAGTTACTAAGGTTAACGATGGCTACGCTGGGCCAGGCTGCAGCTCCATCCATGGTGGCATTACTGAGATAGTGGTGGGCATGAGGAGCATCATCCTTGCTCCCTCATGTTACAAACAACCCCCTCACCAAAAACTGCTATTGCCTTCTCAGTTTTGTTGGAGCACGGGTTTAGACACTGCCCTTCATGCATTGTTCAAGTGCTGGAAGGTGTTTCTCTCAGGCTAGAGAAGTACCAGGTTACAATGGAGTGTTTAAAAGAAGATCCAATACCTTTTAAAGGAGAATTTTGAGCAAGGCAAGAAAAATCAGACAAAATGGCATTAACAAGCTAGAGGGCCCTGCTGCTGTGTCACCCCAGAGGGGCTCAGAGTGGAAATTTAAACAGTACACAGTAAGGTCTACCCAGTGTTTCCTAGTACCCTGAAAATACAACTAAGCAGTCGCAGACCCAGAAAGATATGTATGTTCTACAGTTGCATGTGAACAGGCCAGTGCGCAACCCTCCTGGCTCTGCTATCACAGCAGGAAAAACAGTGGGAGTAAAAGTCAAATTCTGCACCGTTGTTTGCTATGGTATTTATAGACTCACAAAACCACAGATCCTGTAGCCTGCTGCTGCACCCTGCCCAGCTACAAGGATGCTACTTAGCAATCTCCAGCTTTTGCATCCAGTTATTGTCCAGTCTTACTCCAGCTCAAGTCTCCTTAAAACTGTAAACTGTCTGCAGCCACACCATCCTTTGGCAAGGAGTTCAACTCATTTGTCCCTGCGTGCAGGAAGAAACACATTCCATTGTTTCTAGTAGTGTCATTTGATTGTATCTAGTTTCTACCCTGGATAAGGCCTCCAGATATGGATGGATGGACGGCTTAAGAACAATCCCTCTAGTTTTGAGAAAAGAGTTCATCGGGAACAAGACCAGCCCATTACAACCAAATAACTTCAGCTGATTCCTTCAAGACAAAAAAAAAATTGCAGACGGATATTTTGTCTTGACATTCGAGATTTTTAATAACTTTGAGGTTATTAAAAAAAGACATTTTCATTTTGGTCCAAGTCTTGCGACGCTTTACCCCAAGATACAAGAGGAACCTGGCCAGAGACACCTACCAAGTTTTGCATTTCTGTCCAGGCTCCTTGTCCGTGAATTGACGGTGAGCCGAACCTCTGTGCTGAAGTGCTGCTCTGGAGGGCTCACACCTGTTCCCTGCTCCTGCAAGACGTGGTGGAAAACCAGATCTGCCTCTGCGATCTTGGACTCCTTCTGGGGAGCATCTTCAGCTGAGTTGGGGAAATCTGGGAAGGACTGAGAGATGAGGATTGCTGCTGAGCAGCTGTCCACGCGGACACCCTGACCTTCGCTAACAGCTCCTAGCTCTATCCTCCAAAACATGTATAGGTTGACCTTTTATAATGCCAATTCCTAACAATCCATTTTAAAGCTTTATTTATCTTGCTGACGAACCCTGAGCGATACTTCTCATCACTGCCAGGGGGCACTGTTAAGTTTTACAAGAACAAGGCACAGAGTCCCTTCAGCTAGGCGCAAAGAGCTCTACTCTTAAAACGCCATGCGCTTTCGAGTATGCAAACAATAACCACCTTCTGCCCCTCAAATAATCTGCAACTGATAAATTTAATTCGGATGGTCTCGACAAGCCAGCCCTCCCTGGACTCACATTGAATTCTACTGCATAAAGACAGGCTTAGTTAAAGAAAGAATAAATCTAATTGTTTACCCGAAACTCCTATCAATTTATGTGGATTGATGTGGATGTTGTGTTTTGTTTGTTTGGGTTTTTTTTTTTTTTTTTAAGCCTTTGTTACACATTTCAGCACATTCTAGTTCTACTCAGGTTTACAGTTTAAAGCTGCTAAATTTTCTTAAGTGAAATTTAAACAGGAAAGGCAAATAGGACTACCCTATAAACCTTGATGTGAAGCATCTCAGGCTGGAAGATCTTTTGCTGCACCCAGGGCTGTCCCATCTGCGTTGCTCTGCCCAGAGCTGAAAGGTGGGGATGGCTCAGCCCCAGCCCTCACTGGGATCAGGGGCACAGCTCACTGCAGTCACTCATGCTGGAGTTGCCCATGGGCCCTACTCCTGGTCAGCATCTCCTGACACTGAGACATATATAGTCTCTTATATAGACATAACTAGTGTTCATGCATAGTTTTTGTTCTCCCCTCTGACTGATGGGGACGACCACCCTGCAGGTGCTGTCCCTGCAGTCACTCTGGCTCTGCAGGATTCATCTTCTCAATCTCAGAAGGGCAGTGTGCTCCACAAAGGTGCCAGCCGGCTACATCCCCAGTGCCATCACATGGCAAAACCAGCCCCAAAATGGATGGGATGATGTAAGAGGGGTCTGGCTTAATTTAATCCTTTGATCACTGAACCTCCAAAAGCTTGCTGGAAACTAGGGTGTCCCATAGCCTTGGGACAACACAGGAAAACTGTCTGCACAGAGCTTCTTGCTATCTCATCTTACTACTCATCCTTGCTTTGGTCAGATGTCCTACTCCTGACTCAGCCTCAGGCAAAGCAATTGAAATGAGAGAAGAGCTGGCAAGCGGGGCTATGAGAAGTGAGAACTTGCACCATCACCTCTCAACACCAGCTGAATGAGGAGGTAGCAGAGATAAAAAGGAGGAAGAAGAGAGGAAAGGACCCCCCCCCCAGCACTCTCCCAGTACCTGGAAAGCATCCGGGCTGCTGGCTGCTGGAGAGAGCTGCACAGACTGGCGGCGAGACTGAGAGGAGTAGTCCGAGTCCAGGTCAAAATCAAAGGGATGGACAGACAGCAGGCGCTTTGTCTTGCGCATCTTAGCGTAGGAAGTGCAGGAAAGGAAAATTCAGCATAAAACACAGTTGACCTTGAGCAAAGGGGGAAGGACGGCCATTGTCTCCTTAGTTTGCCTCAGTTTGCACAGCCCAAAGCAAGGCTCCTGCTTTTTGTAGAGAACATTTGGGTCCAACATTGCCCTGCTTGCAGGGAGCCAGGTATGTAGGGCAGTGTGTGCTTATGCTGGAGTAAAGAACAAGGGAGTTCCTGATTTCCAGAGTCTCTGGCTCAGGACTGTGGCCATGAGCAGACAGTGAGAAGCTCCTGGTTTGTAAAGGCCCTGTGGGAAAGCTGAGCCAGGTCACAGCTCAGACAGAGCTCCAGGAGATGCTTTTGAGTCCTGAAGCGTCTCTCTGTCTCCAGAGGTAGGATGCTGTGGGCAGATCTCCCTAGACGTTTGGGTAGTCATCAGCTGCTTTTGGGCAGGAGCAGCTTGGACAAGCTTTTAAGACTTCAGAAGCAGATTAAAATGAAGTATAAAGTGTGTGAAATGCAGCATATACCAAATGAACCAGGCCAAGATGGTGTGTATGTAACAGCATGTAACTGTACCAGCATTTCAAATGCACTGACAGATTTCACACATGCTTCAAGGACAAATACACCTCCCATGAGACTTCTTAATCTCCATTTCAATCTGTACACATAGTCCCAGAAAAAACCCCAGGAGATAAATACACAAACCCAGCTGTCCTTGCTACTCTACCAGGTACTAGTAAAAAACCAGGTGTGTTCTCATTATACAGGTAGGAACTGGGACATTGGCATTAATTGGGGTCTTCCCGAATGTCAGGAGATGGTCTTTTTTCCAGAGGGTAAATATCTGTGATTTTACTGATTTGGTTACCGTTTCCACACAAACTGAGAGGGGCCCATCTCAGAAAAGGAAAACAGAGAAAGACCCAGTTTTGAATGTGGCACAGAAAGCCACCACCACTACCACCACCACCCAAGGCAGGCCACCAGCAGCTGAGGGCACAGGGCAAGGCAGAAGGGCATCCAGAACCAAACGCTTACTCTGCTGTAGCACTCTGCTTCAGCTCCACGAAGGACATCATCTTCGTCATCGCTGTTGTCCCCAGTGCTGGTGAGGAGCTGGCATTCACCTGGAGGGGAGACAATGGCACGCTGTGTATGGGCAGCTCCTGCACCCCATTCCTGGGGAAGGTAAGTCCCCACTGAGGCGGTCACACCAATGCATTTGTGGATGAGGCCATGCTTCTTGTATGGGGTGAAAAGATCCAGATTAGAAATACCTCCCAATTTTTATTTTATTTTTTTTTTTTAAATTTTTTTTTTGCATACTACAGTAGGTTGCCTAAGCAAACAGAAGGAGACAAAGGATTGGAAGAGGGCAGGAACACCTTAAGGTAGCCCCAGTGACCACAGCCTAAGCCGTGTAGGGTAGAAGCTCTTTGGGGTGCAGTTCCCAGGCATCGCTGCAGATACCCACTCTTAGCACTTGATATTGCAGAAGCATGGCTGGCCTCTCATTGCTTCCCCTTCCAGCTGTGCACCAACACAGATGTGGAAGTGACCACCACAAGAAGATCAAGGGCACCCATAACCCAGCGAGCAACCTGAGGTCCACCCCGGTGACCCCAGTTTTTGAAGTCACTACAGCTCAGCCCAACATAGCTCTGACGCTGCTATTCCTGGTTCCCATCAGCCAGGTCCACCATCTATCAGTGACCTCTTCCTTTCTGGGTTACCATCTCTGTGCCCAGATCACTGTCAAACCCAGCAATACATTGAGAACAGCACAAATGCCAGACCAAGTCCAAAGTCAAGGTAGGTAAAATGCTCTGTCCTGTATCAAACGGAAAGGTGGAGCAAGTCCTTCCTGCAAGGGCTCCTAAGGAATGCTACCTGAGGTCCCAAATTCAGTGGGTTCCTTAAGAATATGGCCCACTTTAAGCATATGATGTAGGTGCATTGAGATGAGTAGTTGTAAGCCTTGAGTCTGGCATGTAACTGAGGGTCCTGTTGCATCTGAGTCTACCTTCAAGACCCCAGGTGTACCACAGTGTGAGAGGCAAATATTACAGTCCAACTCCACCGCAGTGGAGAAATGCCCTCCCTGGTCCAGCCACACCAAACCGTGCTGAAGTGCCCATAGCCAGATGTGAAAAGAAAAAGACATTGGAAACCTTGTTTGAACTGCAAACCACATGCTGCAATTCTCTTTTTTTACTTACTGTTAATGTCTGGCAGGCTGTAAACTCTGTCATGAAGACCTAAATAAAAAGAAAAATGGTGGTAAAAATAAATAAGCACATTTTATCCAGGTACCTCACAGAAAACAAGCCTCAGAGCTATGGTTAACTGGCGTTCTCATTCTCTAACCATCACAAGGCATGATCATCAAAAGGGTTCTTTAGAGAGAACAAAACAGGCACTTGGAGACCAGACTTGACTTTTAAAAGTCAAAGAGCTTATTGCCACCACTTCCACGGTCCTGATGCAACACTCCTGGGAGTGCAGCAGCAGGGGAAGGCTCAGCCAACAGCAGATGGCCACACAAAATGCAGCCTTCCGTGCTCTTTCTGAATATTTCTGCCATGAGTGATCTGGATAAAAGAATGATTGGACTGTCTGAATCAGCTCATGTCTATGGTATTTGTGCTAACTTTTCTGTGGCTCCTCAAGATGGGAATAAAATCCACACTGGTTTTTCAAGGCAACAGGCAAAGCAGTGCTGGAGCTGTGTGAATGGCAACCAGCAGCTATCCAGTAAAAAATACTGTATTAAAACCAGCTTTCAGCCTGTGTTTATGCACTATTGGGCCAATCTCAGAAATACTGAAGATCCATAAGTCTCTGAAGAACATAGCTATGGGGACAGGTAGCTCACTAATTTTTATACAGTTTTGTTAGTGCCAGAGCATCATCAGATTGGCTGTAAAAATGATTAGATCATGGGAAGAAATCAAGGGCTGGCTCTATCTACCATCTGTTTTTTGGACATGCAGGTTAAAACTTGGGTTAATTTCACAAGCTCTTCCTTGTGATGAGCTAAAAGAAAGAAAAACAAGCTGCAAGTCTTACGTACTTACAAAGTGCAGGACATGAGACTTTTAAAACTAAGCATGAGTTATTCTTGAGTCTATGGTAAAACCTTAAATCTTAACAGAGGAAAAAAAAAAAAAAAATCCACCAAGAGCATCTGCTCTGCTGCTCCCGATATGAATGCACCACTCTGAAGCTCTGCTTCCTCCCCAAAATGTTTTGCACAATCTGAAAACCACATGTCCCTCAGGGCAGCATCAACGCTGATGTTCTTCACTTGGTGCATTCCAATGCCTGCTCAGCCCTTGCACGCAGCAGGGCAGGAGAAACCCCAGTGCTTCTCCTCACCTAGAAACGCAGAGCTCAACCCCTGGCCTGGCTGCAGCCTGCCGTAGAGGGACTGCAGCACTTTGGCACTTCCAAACCTCTTGAAACGGGATCGCACGTGTTCGTAGTACCACTCCAGGGAACCGATCTTCACGATCCTGCCCAAAGAGAGGATGCACATACAGGTGAGCCAACCCGGCCACGCTCATGGTGACCAGACCCCCGCCCAGAACCCATCTCTTAACAAAAACACAGCCTGTTTTCTAACCAGCATAACTGGTTTCTAAGAAGCATGAAGGGATGCTGAGTTTGGGTGACTCTTCTTGAACCTCAGCCCTGAGGCTCGCCTTGCCGGTCGCCCTCCATCGCAGCAGCGGTACCTGGACAGGCGGCAGGGATCACAGACCCAGCCTTGCTCCTTCTTGTTGTAGCGGCTGCAGTTCTTGCAGGTGTAGAAGCGACAGTCCAGGCACTGCCGCTTGCTGTTCAGTAGGAACTTGAAGGGCTGGAGACAGTGGACGCAGTGGGTTTCGTTGAGGTGGGACTGGTTCGTCAGGAACTCTCTCTTGCTGCTCTCCTGGTCGATCTTCCATTTCAGCTCCCTGCAGAAAACATCCCAAAACACAAGAACTTGTTTTTGTCAGCATTTCGCTGTGAGCTCTCACATGTCATACCCCATCACACTTCAATAATTTCAGGAATGATTTTCTGGGGAACATCCTGAGTCCCGCAGCCTGTGGAAACTGCTGTAGGGCAAATCTGATCAATAACACATCACGAGTTAAATAAGCTGAACAAAGGAGTGGGTTCCAGATTCTGGACAGGTTACTATATGTTAAGATCTGCTGCTGTTAAATTTAAAATTAGATTTGGTTGTGCCAAAACCTGTCACATTTGCTTCACAAGTATTTATCATAAATGCCAGGAGTCTCAGGAAAGCAACCCTTCTCAAAAAAACTCTCCCTGCATCCCAACCCAAGGCAATCTTTGAGCCTGAAGTCCAGCTGGGAGTTAAAGGCTTTCTAGAATTCTCAGTTTAATAAAAATAAAAATAAGTAATAATTTTAAAAAGGCAATCTGAGGTGAAAAAGGATTAAAAGTGGTTTTAATTTAGTCCTCCAGTGCTAAATTCAGCAGAGGCTTTTATTAAGGGCAGAAGCAATGTGCAATGAGGTCCCGGCTGTTCAGAAGTCAGCAGCAGGAGATGCTCACAATGGTCTTGTGAAAGCTCAGCCAACATGAATGCTTTCTAAGAGCATCTTCTCCTGGCCGTCCATCACTATGAGCTTCCTTCGCTATCCAGACCTGGTTGTTAGAGCAGGTCCCCCTGCAAGAAGGTGACTGTGCAAGGCTGAACCCCCAATGACAACCATGGCCAGCTGAAACACCTGCCAAGATGTGGGGGGTGCCTGCTGTGCTACCCAAAGGCTTTCTGTTTGTTCCTCATGCCACACACCACCTCAGGCATGTTTGCCTTTGGGGCTATGGCTGAGAGGCAGTGTTTGACTTGTAGGGAAGGTCCTAGAAGGTTGTTTTCTGTCTAGGTAAGGTTGGGAAGCCACATTTTCCAGAGCAGAAGTCAGCCTGGGCCAAAAAACTCAAGCAATAAGGTCTGGAGGCTTCTGCAAGAGCACAGCATGGACCACAAGGCTTCTGGTGATGCTCCTGGTGCAGCCCAGCCGCCGAGCAGATGGGCTGACACCGGAGCAACCGCAGCAGGAGCCTTGCTGGTGTGGCAGCGTGGTGCTGGGGAGCAGCAACGGGAACAGCATGAATGTATATCAAGCTAATCTCTGTTTAACCAAATCAGTTTGCACATTAGGGATAAGCTCTCGTTTTTTATCGGGGGAGACTTATCACCAGCTCACTGCCAGTGCAGCAGCCTGTTTGCTGTTACGCTGGAACAACACCAACTCGCAATAATCAAAGAGACAGGACACACAAAAATCAGTATGAAGACTGTACGAGGCACTTAGTTTTTATGTTCAGCTCCTCACTGTTCTAGCAATGTTTTGAACAACCTAGTGCAAATGTTTGGCTGTAAATTTATGTGACTACTGAAAACTAACCCCCAAATAGAAAACCCTTGGGTTGGGCTCAGTGCTCCTTTTCCACCCGCATGTTAAGGCTGTTTCCAGCAGGATCCAATCTTTCACTGGACTGCTTTTTCTGGTTCCCAAAGACCAGTCAGATGTCTTCACCTCCCCTCCTTTGCCCACAAGACCTGCCAGAGGAAGGACAAGTCGTAACCAAACCAGTTTAAAACCCGCAGGAACTGCATGCCTCTTGTCTCTTCTTGCTGGCAGGAGTGCAAGCCAGTCCTTTGCCCGCTCTGCTCATGGCAGAATACATCAACACTGGTGGGATGCCAAACTGCAGTGGGGTCAGTCCAGCTGAGCTCCAGGGGAGATGCAGGGAGCCATCCCAAAAACAGGGGCGTGCTGGCAGGGAGGTTTATGGAAGGAAGCAGGGAGAGCCCCCACAAAGTGGCCATTATTTAATTTCTTGGGCAAAGCATTACCCTCGCATGGTTGTGCAGCTTCTGGCCAGCTGAAGCCTTTGTCCATTGTGGATGAATAGCTTCTGCCAAAAAGAAAATGCTGAGAAGTAGCAGAAAGGGGAAAAAAAAAGACCAGGATGGGGGGCAACATTTCTTCCAGGCTTGCAGGTTGATACAAGCCCAGTCAATAGAAAACCAAATGAATAGAAAAGCAAATGCGGGTGGTCAGAACACAGGGTGAATGGCTGCAGGGTCTTGCAGAACCTCACATCATGTCCCAGCTTGTTACAGGCAGAAAATGCTTACATAGCTCCATGTCCAGCATGCTGGGACAGAGGGAATGCTACTTAGAGACAGCAGCCAGGGGTAGACGCATCCTGAGACCTTCCCTCTATCTTGCACCTCCCATACCATGACACTCAATTTGGGAGCCTACTGGGCATCAGAGCAGAACTAGATAAACCAGTCTGGCACCAAGGTCAAGTAGGTAAAGAATTCACCTCACCCATTTCTTTGCTGCAGGACACAGCAACGTGGGTCCCCACCTACTTCCCCCAGGCAGAGCTCAGATGCATCACAAGGGAGACATTTACCCTTTCCAGGGTGATAATTTTTTTAAACACCCTTGTCTGATCTCTGTCCTGCACTTCAGAGCTACCAGCAGAGGAAGACAGCAGACGATGATACTGAATTATCTCTGCCTCCCACACAGGCTGGGTTTCCTTGGGCAAAAAATTAATCAGGAGATTCAGAAATACATGTCTGAGAGCTTCTTATGGCTAATGGTGTAAACTGAGAGGCTTCCACGTAGCCCTGTGCAAAAACCCACAACAGCAAGCTTTCAGGAGATGTTTCGGCAGCTCAGATGCAGACATCCCCTCTCACCTTTCCCTTTGGATTTGATAGAGGACCCAACGAGCTCCCAGCCGCTAATAGAGGACCCAACGAGCTCCCAGCCGCTAATAGAGGACCCAACGAGCTCCCAGCCGCTACAGCATCACTGTGCCATGGGCACCAGTCCTGGCTGGAAAACTTCAGAGCTAGGAGGGTATGAGAGCTCAGCGGGGAGCAGCACTGCCCAAACCCAGCCTGGGAGTACAGGCCATCCTGCTGGGATAACGAGCACTTAGCCAGACCCTGAACAGAGAGCCTGCAGCTTTTTTGAAGAAGTTAAGAAATTAAGTTCAACGCCTGATATAGTTAATGAACAAGACCCCACAATTTCTTGCGCTCAAAATTTAATCTAACCTGACAAAAGGTTTTTAAAACAGCACTTTTGTCCAATGCCCTGTTTATAAGAACTTAAAAAAATATATCCATTTGCTGCTCCAGTGATTTTCAATCTTTTCCCAATCTGTGGCCCCCTAAAACTTTTCCAGAAGAGCGTGGCTCCCTGTATAGCATATTAAGGCTATTACAATAGGTTTACTACTCCTCTCAGTTATTTTTCCAGGATTCTTCAGCAGTTTGTGGACTCCCAGGACCCACCAAATACCCCTCCTGTCCTAAATACATGAGAACCATCACATGAAGCAAAAGCGAAGTAGTCAAATTCCATTCTTTGCTCCCAGGTAAGGTCTCCCCCTGACAACCACACCAGTGTCAGGCCCCACAAAGTCATTTCCTGAGCAGAGGACAGATATTTGTCCCCATAAACCACTGTAGTGACACTGAACTGTGTTGCTGCCGGTGGCACAGCACCAGTTTGCACCTTTGCAGCCCGAATGCGTCACCTGGCAGCTGATAACGTAATCTATTAATCACTATATTTGATTTTCACAGCTAGCTCCTGGCTGTTCCTCATTGCCCACATCCTCAATGTGTTGCTTTATTCTTACAACCCCTATGCCATAGGATGTACAGAGATCCAAGGCTACAGCTTTCTTGGACACAAACTTGCGGACCAGACAGCAGATACTCACTCCAGCCGTTCCTCCTCTTTTTTCCGCAGATCAAAGTCCCGCTGAACAACTTCCCAAACATGCTTGGCCTCTTCATCTGTTAGCTTGGAGAGATCCAGCTTCCTCCCCATCTCGTCCTGGTGAGTCGAGCCCAGTCCTGTTACTTGCTGCCTCGTACCCTGGGATGCTGATGGAGGGGTGAGAACTGAGCCCCACCTCCCTGGCTGCCCATATAAACGGGCAGAGCTGCAGGCAGCTCCAGACCTCGTCCGTCCTCCTGGCTGTGGTTAGAGATGTTTACTCTCAGTGGAGCTGCCTGCTTTGAGCAGGGTGTGTGAATCAAACGAAGCCTTCAAACGCCTCCCCAGGGAAGGCAGGCCACGGGGTTTGGGAGGAGGCTGAGCATCCCTGGGAGGAGCTGTGCCTGCACACCCAGGGGGACCGGCTCCATCACAGTGGGTCCTGTCCCGCCGCCAACCTCTACTCATTCCCTGGCTCTTTCTTCTGTGCCTGATCTCATTAAAGCAATTTCCACCTCACTCCCCACCAACAGCTTTGTAAGGGGGGGGAACAAAAAACAAAACCACAACAAAAAAACCACCAAGAGCATCTGGCTTCCCCCCACCAGTACAGCCACACCAGGGACTGGGCTCCCACATTTGCTAACTGCTCTCAGGGCAATTTGGGAAGCTGAGCTTGTCTTGTAGCAAACAGCTTAATTAGGACACAGTGCTCCCCTCATTTACAGTCAGCAAGAAAGAAAAGATAGTTTGGTAGGATTTTAAGAGAAATTAAACATCACATACCTGAAGGAATATATATATTGCAATAATACAGCTACCAAAACTGGTCTCTTGTTTGGTAAAATACTCCCCGTGTCTCTAAGCAGGGATTCCCCAGACCTCAGATATTAAAAGAAATCAGTTTCTCATAATCAGAGCAAATATTGATACTAACCACACCTTTTTCCTCAATAGATATCTAAGCAGAGAGTAAGACGGCAAGAGCAAACAAGAAAACCGTCCTGCCTGGTGGGAGCAGCCTCCCTGCCTCTCAGCCGCAGCACTTCCCCACGGGTGCAGGGAATTATCCACTCCAGTAACTCACTTGAAACAAAGATCAGTCTAAACTCTGCAAACAGAGCCAGAAATGGATTTTGAATCCAAACTTGGATTAATTTTATGCAGAAAAAGGTGATGAGTACAGATGCAATGTTAAGCTGGATATCAGGAAAACAAGATTTTCACTGGAAGCCAGAAATTGATTTCTAGTTCCTCTCCTAGCAGAGATGTGGTCCTGGCAGAAACAAATAGTTTATTGGCAGGAGCCAGACATCAGTTGGGCTGCTGCTTACATAAGTGTATTTGAGAGCCCGTGCTCGCCCCACCGGACCCGAACAACAGAATGTGTCAATAGATACTAATTAACATCACAATGAGACCCTGTTCCAGGGCCTTTCGGGACAATCACGCCAGGAGCTCCAATGCTGGGGTTTGCACTGTCCAGATCTGAATACTTTCTTCTCCAAAAGGATAAGGAGGTTGCATAAAATTGGGAAGATGCAGCCTCCTGTACAATAAAAATGTGAAAAATGCAAGTGCTTAGCAGTGCCAATGCCCCCCAAAAGTGCTGGTTTAGCCAAAAAAATACCGCGTGGGAAACATCCTAGGTGCAGGTCCACAGAATAGATTTCAAGTATTATGCTGGCCTGGGAACTGCATCTCTTTAGGGAAACTCTCCTCCCCTCACTCAGTGGTGTATACACCAGCAAAGACTTTTTTTTTCCCCCTCTTTCAAAGTAGTTTATTGAATTTTGCAGCAGTTCAGATCCAGCAAATACTAGCTTCCAGCAGGCCTCTGCTTTGAGGATAATTAAAAGCCTGCCTGCTCACAGCTCTTTCTTTCAATCATCCAACCATGAATAAAGGCTCCCTTAATCTTATGAATTCATGGAAAAGGAAAAACAAAAAAAGTGCAAAAAACCCCACAAAAAACAAAACACCATCGACACACAAGCAAACAAACCAACCCAAACCAAATCCAAACCAAGAGCCACTCACACAGACACTATCACATGTCATAAGGCCAGATGATACTATATGAAGTTCACCAGCACCTGTGGTGATCACACGTGCATGGGGTGGAAGTCGGGAGCAGGAATGCAAAAGACAAGGCAAGTTATGTGTTAGCTGTTAGCTGGAAGCTCAACTGGACCTTAAGTCCAGTTGATTTGGTGATCTGGGCACCTGGGTAGCAAAATGGGAGAGAGAAGTGTTACAAGCAAAGCCTCTCCTTGGAAACCAGGTACAGATGGAGCTCAAGCTCTATTTCTCATTTTCAGTCTTGCCAGATGATCACAGAAGGGGATTTCCAGGGTATCTTTAAGAGAAATATGCCCTTCTAGATGCGAGGCCACTCTTTTAAAAATAATATTCACATGAACTGTTATCTTTGCAGTTCTTGGTAATCTTTTGTAAGACAACTTGGAACGGATATATAGGACAAGTGGCCTGGACCTTCTCCAGCTGTCCATTTTACACTTTTTTTTCCTCATAACTGGAAGTAAAACCATCATCTACAAGCAGAGTTCAACAAAAATGATGGATGAAGATACTATTCAGTTGCATCTAAAGACAGCGTATGCCACCTCAGTGAAACGAGCCAACACTCCCACTCTCCCATCTTCATTTTCAGCTTGGCGTCTCCAGGTACAGAGGGGCCTGCTTGGCCAAACCAAGGGAAAGAACAAAAACAACAAACCAACAAAAAACCCCAAACAATTTATCTAAGTGTAACGATGCCTTATTTTCCAAACAGCTGTCCCAAGCGCTGCAGAGGGAACACGTGCCTACACAAGGTTCCCACCACCCCGCACGTAAAGCCGGTGCTGGCACATGCAGACAGCCATGACTGAAATAGATGGTCAAACATCACTTGAGGATGCTTGTGCAGTGCTTGGCGGTGGATCACCATGCTGGGGTGACCGCAGCACAGTGTGGTATACCCGCAACCTTGGAGGTGGGAAAACAGGGTCTTCCAGGTGACAACCCGCATGCTGATTGGGATAAGCTGCTGAAATGGGGTTGATTTACAGTGGCACCAGCTCCAGCTTTTGTCTTCACTCCATGGATCACTCTGATGGGTGTTTTGGCTGGGTCATCCCAAGCACTGGGCCAAACTGGAGGAGTTTCCAAAAGCCAGCTGGAGTCAGACCAGGAGTATCCACCAGGAGCTCCAGCCCATCTTCAAGCTGCAGGCAGAATGGACACATGACTTATTCACAGGAGCACAGCAAAAGCAGGGCAGCTCCAACAAACAAGGCAGCAACAAACATATTGCTGCTGACCCTAAGGAAGCCTTTGCTGCTAAGCAAAGGCAATTTCACAGTTGTCTCTGCCTCTCTCACCATCCTCCTGTAATCATCTCCAAGTCATGAGATCTCTTGGGGCTGGGATGGCATTCCTGCTCCCTTCAGCTTCTTGGCAATTTTACAAAGACCTCTTATCATCCTGGTCATGCTGAAGCAGAACAAGCGGGATGTAAAAGGGGCATACAACGCTACTGCTATTTCTGTATGTGACCCATGAGGGATTGCATCAGGTTTTATCTATTAATACAACTGTTTAATTATGTTACAGCATGACCACATCTCACTTTGAACATCCCAAACAGCCTCACTTAAACAAAACGGCCATTCATCATTAATTATCACTGACAGCGATGCTCTGACATGTATTGCAATTAGAAAACTACTGCTACGGAAGACCTGAAAACAAAGTTTGTGGAGTATTATTTCTGGGGTGGAAGACATAAGGACATTTTTCCTAATCATGTGAATGTTATGGAACTTTAGTCTGGATGACCTCTCCCTTCTCTTATCTACCACACTTTATGTAATATGGATTTAAAAATATTTTTGATGGATTACGCCACAAGCCTACTGTCAAACCTGATGTGAGAAGCACTGCATATTTGCATTGTCTACAGAGAGAACTATGCACCAAAGCCTGATTCAGGTTTGGCATATGGTCCTCATACCACTCACAGCCTTATATTCCCCCATATCAGGAATTATTTCCATTTTCCTCACCTGTTCTACCAATACAAGTGAGACTAAACAGTCCCTATTCTGTTTCCAGCTCACCTTTGAAAAGGAGCAAACACCACAACCTCTATTCACCAATTAGTGCCTCAATATGAAGATAAACCCAGACACTTATGTAACAAAAAGCTATCTGGAAGAGTTCCCACCAGAAACTGAGGGTTTTTTAACACAAACAGAATTTTCCCCAGGAAGTCACATAAGCTTGGACCTGTGGGAATGCATCATTTACAGTGATCAGAAATATAATTCAAGCATCTGTCTTTGGGCAGCTGGTAAAATACTTGGCAAAGGCCGTCACCCTCTACAGCTTGTAGGAATTACAAAGGTAAACAGTAGCTGAACAAACACGAGCAATCTGCAAAATCAACATGAATTCAAGGTCACTTCAGATACAGGTGTTATAATGGATTACGTCCTATTGCAACCCAGCGGCACTGGATGAAAACAAAAGACTGTTTGGGGCTGTGTGGACTGTGGTGACCATGCAGGAATCTTACCCACAGCCTGGGAGTTGCGATTTGAGAAACACCTTCAGGGTCAGTGCCCGGATCTTGATCAAGTTCAACACCAATTTGAACACTGATGTAGGAGTTATGACAGGGACCAGGGGTTCAATACTCCTTAAACATAAGATGCTCGTAGATTGGGCCAAGAGTACTTTGATACTTCAAAGATCACAAGGTCTAGGATGGAAGATACTGCTCATTAGACTGGCCAGTCCATTCCCACTTCCCTACAGTGGGCGATGAGAGAGCTGATCTCCTGTCCTTCCCAGTGCTCCACAAGGAAACCAAACCAGATCATAGATGGTCAGGTTTTTACCCCCTCCTTCTGGAGACTATGTTCTAACCTATCTCAGAGGGCTGACCTTTAGCCCATGTGTTCAAATACCCTCCCTTGTAATAGCCTAAAATAGCTTGAGGATCCCTCAAGTCCTTGCTGCCAGAGGTGGAGATCTTTGCAAACAGCTTAAACACAGCACAGGCCACCGTAGGGTCACTTAGCTTGGAAGAGATCCTTGAGATCATCAAGTCCAACCATAACCTAACCCTAGCACTAAACCGTGTCCCTAAGAACTTCATCCATAAGTCTTCTGAACACCTCCAGGGATGGTGACTCCACTACTTCCCTAAGCAGCCTGTTCCAGTGCTTTACAGCCCTTTCTGTGAAGAAATTTTTCTAACATCCAACCTGAACTTTCCCTGGCACAACTTGAGGCCATTTCCTTTCATCCTGTCACTTGCTACTTTGGAGAAGTAATCTCATCTCAAAGCAGGGGGTGGATCAGCTGCACTCTTCTAGGACAGTCCTACTTCTCAGTAAGACTTAGAGTTTTTCATACCACTTTGGTAATGATGAAGTACAAGTTTTGCTGCAGAAAAACTCAAGCAATCTTAGCAGATGCCCAAGAGGGCCATCCCAACAATTTCAATTTCCCGCCCCCCACTTTAAATCTTAAATATAATTATGCTGTGCCTGGGATTTCAGCCTGCAGCAAGGACTTGGATTAACACTATCCATATGGAAAGCAACACTGTGGAAGGGGCTGGAGGTTTCACCAGTTTCACTGGAAACAGCCTGAGCATCTATGAAGACGTGAAGAAGATCAGAGTTATCAGGTAAGGGCACTAACTGGATGTTCCTGTTCAGACAATTAGCAGGGTCGAAAATGAAACCACCACAGTTTTAGAGAGCTAACCGCCTGAGAAATGAAGCAGCTTGCGCATGTCTAGGGTGCTTGTTCCAGGCTGTCACTGTTTAACTCATTCCTGCTTTGCTAGAGCCCAGAGGGGTCTCCTACCATGATAAGAGGCTGATATTGCCGCAAAACAGCAGCAAACCCCAAACGCCTTCTTTTGCTATTACCTGTCTGCTAAGAGATGAGACTGTGGAGACAGCACAATGAAACAGATGATAACGAACAACTCAACTTATCTAAAGAACACCAGAGGCAAGACCCTGGAGATCAGTGGAGATCCACAGGTATCAAGAAGAGGGAAAAATCAAGCCTAAAAACAGCTTGGAAAAGGCTTCACAGCTGAAAACAGGAAAAGCAGACCATTCTGACCAGAGGCAAACCCCGAGCACCCTTCCTTCATTGAATGGAGGGAACCAGGATGGGAGCTGGCTTGGGTTCTGCTTCCCAAGGGCTGCTCCTGGACTCTGGGTTGAAAACAGTCAATCTCCTTTTGCATCCAATATTAAAACACTGGAAACTTCAACGAAGTGGTTGTGAGTCCACAGAAAGAGCTATTTACCATGAAAATCCTGAAATCTGAACCCTTTTTACCCTAAAACCTTGTACACGACATTTCTCAGCCCCCTGAGGAGCATCACGTCATGTGGCAGAGGCGTAGAGATAAGCTATGCTTGGCACCTGACCAGGAGTAAGGGATGACTTTCTGAACTACTAAGCAGAAAATAAGTATATTTTTGACCCCTGCAGCCAATGCTGGAGAACAGGGCCAGACCTTGGCTCTCCATGTCCCTGTCAGAGAAGGTGTAGGCATTGGGATCAGTCACTGCTGCGCAAGACCGGCTTGGCACACCTCTGCTGATCTCACCAAGATGGCCTATTGGCAAAACGCTTCTTCCTTCACTCTGCCTATTAGCCTTATTTATTTTTTTTCCTTTATAGAGTCTGAAAGTTGTTCTGAGCTAATTTGTTAGAACTGTGTTACCTCATCGTGCCTAAGTCACTGGCTGTGGGTACATGCCCACACTGGGGATGTTTTCAGACTATTGCTCTATTTATTTTCAATGAACATTGAAACAAATAATTATCTTTTCTTCTGTTACCTCCCAGTAACCCGCTGTGATGTGAGGCAGTGCTTTGGCACTCCAAGACCTGCCCAGGTCCATCCTGCTCAGAGACGTCTCTGCCTTTACTCCAAGCGATGGTGTGAGGCAGGAAGGCATATGTCAGCTGGAGAAAGTTTGAGCAGGCATGGAACTGAAGATGCAGAGCCCAAGAGATGAGCCCTGAGGCTAAGGACAAGCAGATGGGCAGTGCCTTCGGCTTGGTCCTATGGCCTGCAGCTCCATGGTTGTCCATCCCCTCCATAACCATGTGGCTTTTTTTACCATTGTCCATGCTACCTGCTGTGGCTTGGGTTTGGACTAGCCAGCAGAGAGCCTGAAGAAGCTCCCTGTGATGCTTTGCCCTCAAAGAAGACCTGCTCCGTTCTTGCCACTCAGCCCTGGGCACCTCCTGGCTGTGCCTGCCCTGTGGCCATTCCCATGCCAGTCTTCCCATGGTCTTTGGCAGCATCCTTCTTTGCTCTCAAGCTGAGTGGCTGGGGCACCAGCCACAGGATTTGTTTTGAGCTGCAGCTTGTTTCCAACCCACCAACCTGCCTGCAGCCCTATTTTGAAGCTCCAGCTTACAGGAGGCTCTCTGGTCTCTCCTGAAGCTGTCCCAGTGCTTCATTGCTCTCCTTGTTCAAGATAGAAGATGCCTTCCACCTAGAAAAGACAGATCATGTTGCTTTTCTCCACACCAGACATGACCCTGGAGGGATGGGAAGGACCGGTGGGAGGCAGCCAGCAGCCTTGGCGCCGTGCAAGCGCTCTCAGCAAGGTTGCCTAAGGAGAGCCTTGCCAGTCGATCTGCTCCCTAATGAGTTTCCATGCATCCATCTCTGCCTCGTACTGCCAGTGAACACCATTATTCCTGTCCTCTTTTTAATGTGCTGCTGGCTCCCATTGCCTTGCTGGGATGAGGTGGCCAGTTGCCAGGGCTCAGAGTGGGCAGGAGGAGGGAAGGTAGAGTTGTTCTTCCAAATATGAAGAGGTTGCAGGGGGGAAAGGGTGACGAAAGCATCCTTCTTGCAATTATCTGCTTCTTCAACCTGGAATGTCTGCACTCCTTGCATTACCCTGGCTTGGCATTGCTGTCTGAGGCAAAGTGGGGAAGGCAGGGCACATCCCAGAGCCCAAGGCACCTGCCATCCCTGGGGATGCAACAGCCCAGAGGGCTGTTCCTTGCTGATCTAACAAGTGCCCGATGGGCAGGTTCAAGCTAGGATCCAGTTCCTGTGCTTCTTGTCACTGTTCCTGCTTGTCTGCTGCTCCAGGTCATGGAGCCAACACCAGCCCTCATCCTTTTTCCATCACTCAACATCCCACCCCTGCTGGGCTGCTACTTACCTGGATGGAGCCAGAGCCAATTCTGTCACTGAGGGATGCACATGTTATATGCTATTACATGTATGTTATATATGTATATGATGCAGTGACAGAGCAACCCAGCATCCTTGGAGACTTATCTGGTCCTGAGGCTCCATCCTGCAAGGCTTTCCCACTGGGGCAGGGATGGCTGTGCCTGGGTAGACCTGAGCAAAGCACAGAGGGGCTGCAGGAGGTATTGGGGGCAAAGCTGGGCTCCACCTGCCCCTCCTGTGTCTGTGAGCTCGGCTTTGCCCCAACACCTCCTGCCAAGATCCCCCAGCTCAGATCCCAGCCTACATCCTCTGTAGCACCTTTGCCATCCCAGACACATGAGCAGGGCAAGAGGCCTTTTTCTCTTCTAGATTTTAAGTGTCTCCTAGTCTGTGAAGTGCCAGCTGCCTCTCCAAAGCCTCATGACCTCCCCATACCTAAAAAAACCCCAAACCAAACAGTAACATGAGGCCTTGCCTCTGCAGACATAAACACAGACCCAGTGACTTGCAACAGCACCAAGCAGGCAATGGAAGCGAGGTGGCATGAAATACCCTCCAGCAAAGCTCTCTAAACCACACAAACTATCCGTAACATGCTGGCTCTGCAGGGTACGTCTCATCTCACTTGGCCACTGGAGATGTTCAGATAAATCATCTGCTTATCAACGTCCTCTTGTTACACTCGGTAATAAATGAACATATGCTGCTTTTCTTTTCCTCCAGCCACTGAGGGAGGCCAAGCGAGCAAGCTGAATGGGAAGCCAGAAGCCTGGCTGTGTTTGTGCGGTTTTGGGTGAGTCATATGAGTCCTGTCCCCGCCATCCAAGCTGCCAAGCCCACTTCGCCCTGGAATAATAGCAACAATGAGAGCGGGCTGGCACACGACAGCCATTTGTGGCATGATTCAAAATGGTAGGTTTTTTTTTTTTTAAAGAGATGCAAAATTGAAACATCTGATTTCTGGTAGCTTGAAGCAGGCATGACTTGCTTGGTCTGGAGAGGGGAGCCGCCACCCAGAAATACTCTGGCTGGAGGAGTAAAGGATGGTCTGCAGGACACAGTGGAGTTGGGAGGCTACAACACGGGTGGCTCGACATGAGAAGCAGCATCAAGGCAGTGAGCAATGCGAAAGGCAGAGCTGCCTTGCAGAGGTACTTGGACTGATAGGAAAAGGAAAACTTTTTTGCCCAACTCAGCCGAAAACCACGTTCCACTTCACAAAATAAAAACAACCTCCCTTGCGTCTGTAGCTGTGGTTTCCTCCTTTGCTGGCATTCCTGATAAAGCTCCAGCCAGAGCCAGGCTCATTTTCTTGCAGCTTTTCCTCTTGTAATTTAGATTTAATTCTGGGGTGCACCAATCTCAGAAGGGTCCCAGTGAACAGCTATGGGGAAGCAGAGGTATCCCCATATGGGTGCAGCAGTCAATGTGACCAGTCCCCAATCCTTTCTTGTTTTGCAAGCTCCCAACAACAAAAGCATTGAGCCACACATCATCCCACTCAGCCTGTCCTTTCTGGGCACCCAGCAAAATACCGCTTGAGCTAAGAAGGAATAAGTCCCATGTAGGATTTTTCCAGTTCTGCTGGAGGCTAGAGCTGAAGCATCCCAACCAGTTTCTGGTGCAGAACCAGTGCAGTTTGGGGAGCCCAAGCACCCGCAGGATGCGCCTCTTGAGAGAACAGTTTTCATGTGCCACCTTGTGGACTCCGGAAAAAATACAGGCAGCAAGCATGGGAAGCCAGCACAAGAAAATGGACTTCTTGTATTGAAAAGATTGTTGCTTTGCAAGAAGCAGCTCTTTTTGCTGCTTCCAAACCTAGCGCTCTGATTTATGGTCTGTACAGTAACCTCGAAGGAAGTCTCCATCCCTGATGCACATCTCAATGCCTTCCCGTTCACTGTCTCCTGGTTGCCAGCCCAGAAGTGAAAATAGCTATTACCTCCCCCCATCACCTCAAATGATACTTCAGGGCTGGAGTTGTTTGTCTCAGCTCTGCATGCTGAAGCTCTGTTTAGAGAGTGCAAGTCTGGGCCATGACCCAAAGGTGGAAGCATCCAAAGCATCACTCAAATGAGCTCCAGGCCAGGAGCAGAGTGTTTATGCGCAAAATCGGACAGTACCAAACAGCTCTGCTTGCCTTCTTCCTAGCAACCAGACCCAGGACCTCATTTCTAGAGGATCTCTCTAGAAAACTCCCTTTGCAATGTTATCAGGCAATCATGATCTCCAGCGACATGACGGCCAGGAGCAGCTCAAGCCAGTCTCCTGAGCTCAGACACGTTCTGTGTGCTCCACTGCCTCGGCTTGTCATGGAGACAAAACACTGTGATTTTTGTCTATAACTGAAGACACTGCATATTTCTCTTTCCTAAACAAGTTTTTCACAGCTCTTGCCAGGTACTGTCAAGGGAGAGGTATCCTCCCCACCCTCCCAAAAGCTTAAACCATGGAAAAGAAGCCACCTCTTAATTTTTTTTACCTTTGGAAAGCTGTCCCAGCCTCTGGGGAGGGCTCACAATTGCTTTTTTCTTCTCCTTGTTCCTCCTCTTTGTGGAGAAGGAAAATCCCGACTGCTATCCCATGACCAGAGAAGTCCAGCCAGGGCTGGCCTCTTACAGGGGGAAAAAACCCAAATCTCCTCTTTCTGGTATTCCTCATCCTGGTTGAATACAGGCCAAATTGGCATTTCTGTGAAGAGTTTCAGGTCATTTATGTAAAAATCATTCCTTCTGTTAAATACCAAAGAAGATTTGACCCTTGTTTGCTGTACTTCTAGACCCGCCCCCCCCGCCCCAGCATCCTCCTTTAAATACACCATACCCTGCCCCAATTAAAAACCTTATAGCCAACTTTGTTGTGATGCCTGTGGACTACCTCTTTGTGATATGGAAGTACTCACTTTGGGAAGAAAAGTAGTGTTTTCTCCTTCTCTTTGTGCCACTAACCTCTTTGGTCTTGTCCTTTGGACGAAGAGCTCCTGGGACAAGGATCATTTCCCACCCTGTGTTTTTACAGCACCTTGCACAGCCTTGACCCAAAACAGTGCTCCTTGTCTCCACCAAAGCAAAGCTGGAGGAAACTGCTGCCTCTGAGGCACTCCTCCATACAGGACCTTGTATATCTATAGCCATATATGTCAGCCTAAAGCCATGCAGTGCACTCCAAGACCCCAAAACATCACAAGAGTCAGCAACCTTTAGGAGATATTGGACACAGAGGTGGTCCTTGAGCACCCTCTGAGCTTGTTCCCTCCCATGGCGGATTTGTCCAGCTGCCAGGACAATGCCATAGGTACAGGGAGAGCATCCCTTCACCAGGGATCCAGTTATGGCATCATCTTACCCAAAATGGCCTTCCTGCTGTTAAGGCATCAGCCAGGTCCACCCTTCCAGGGAAGTGGAGCGTCAGCATCCTGCAGACATCCCTGCTGCCTGCTCTGAGACAAGTCTCAGCAGGGGTTTATTTCATGTACAATGGCTTTTCATTCAGCCTACGAGTGTCTAATTTGATCCAGAGACTCACAGAACAGAGCTGGCAAAACTAGATGACCAGATGTTTTCTGAGGAGGCTCACACTCCTCTGTGGCACAGTGAGAGGGATGTTAGTGGCAGCCTGCTCGAGAATATAGATCAACAGATAAATTAGTGAGAACATGCTGCTGTCAGCACAAGCGACGTACATACTGTACTCTGTACATCACTGCACGTTCCCGCTCCGCCAAAGTCTCCCTGCTGCAGAGCAGAGGAGGTCAGATTACTGAACTGGTGCCTTCAGATCCACAAAAATCCTTTGTTGTTAGTTCTGCAGTGAGTTGCTCTCTACCCCAGCACTCTCTCTTGAACTGGGGGCACTGGGCTGGTATTTTTATGCGTGTTGTGTGCCAGGTTTTGGAAGTGAAGATGGAGCAGGATGCTTTGCAAGACTGTTGTAACACCCTGGTTCACCATGAACCAAAGACTGGACCACAAGCTGCCACACAGCAGTGTCTTCTCCTTAGCCTGGACGTTACATAAATGTCCTGCCAGAGCTCACCTTCTGGTGTGTCTGCACAAACTGGGGGAAAAGCGACAATTTGGAGAAGCTGATGGACAGCCTTGGACCCTGATGCTGTAGCCTAGGCTGTGCTTTTGCAGGATGTGGCCTTTTCCATCATGCTTGTGCCATCAAGGTGCGTGCCCTGCACCAGAGGGATTTGCAGCAAAAGACAGGTTATGAACTGCAGTCTAATAACACATTCACCCCCAGGATGGTGCTGGCATTACGCAGCCATCACTGGGTCATTACTTACACCATTAGCAGCCAAAATGCTGTTGTCACCAAAGAAGGTGCCCTCACCAAGGCAGAAGGTTAGGGGCAGCCCAGTAGAGGCTGTGCTGAGACCAGCACCAGGAGCTGGAGCAGATGGGAGATATGGAGCAATTTAACCCCCTGCCTCAGCCATTTGGCAGGGTGATCATCCAACCTCCTCCCCAAGAGTTGCTTTCATTTTCTCCGTGTTTGTGCTCAACATGATTGTGGATGTATGGATTAGACAAGGCCATACGTTAAGGCTTAAGACTCAGCCTGCCAGCAGCATTTTGTTCGTAGTGGGTAATGCTTCTCTTACAGGCAAAAAGATATATAGCACAATTATTTTCTGGTTGGCGATAACTTCACCTTGATTCAGCACAGCAAGAGAGGTTTGGGACAGGCACCCAAATTAAGCACTTTGTGTGAGTAGCAAGACAGTCCTGCTGTGAGGCTTCCTCAAAGCCAGGCATAAGGATAAGCTCTGTTTCATCTCCAAAGTAATTTCTGGTGGGAGAGGCTAGAGGATTAGATTAGTAAGAGGACCAGGTCACAGCTGATGATGTGCTGGTAGGTTTCAGTAGAGCAAGCGATTTCTGCTTGCAGCTGAGGGCAAGGATATAGAAAGCGATTTGTTCTTTAATTTCTCGGTTTGAAACCCAGGTAGAGTAACGCATCTCTGGAGCTTTGTGTTTGAGGGCAATAAACTCATTTAGCTTTTACCTTCGTGACTGAATCACCTTAGAAGTGATTTTGGGACAGCTGGCAACCTACTTGCATTTCACTTTGCTGGAAGGACTGACCAATGCAGTAACTCAGCAAATGCCTGTCCTCATCACTGGTACCTCTACTTTTTCCTTGCAAATGAAGCAGAAGCTGGGGAGGTCTATCTCCCCACAGCATCTCCCTACTAGAGCTGCTCCCATGCTGATAGACAGCAGGCAGCAAGAGAAAACCCATCCTCTACACAAGATGCTGCTGACATAAGACCCCCACAAAGAAAAACACATGTCAACAGCAGCCAGGATGGATGTGAGTCTCTCTAATTCAAGGGCAATAAGTTAGATGGATTGAGGAATAAGAGCTGCTGGTGCCAGAGGACAAAAAAGGTAAAGGCAGGAAGGAAGCCTCACACAGATTAACTGCTATTTGGGAGAGAAAACCAATGACAGAAACACTCATGTCTGTGAATGGTGCTTGTTGGCCACTTGGCATGCACCTCCACTCTGTTGGCAAGCACTAATGACTTCTAAATAATAGATAAAGCAGGAAAATGCTTTACACACACACAATGTAAAGCAAAAAGATCCAAACTTCGGGATCCATCCCCAGAGAAGAAGAATAGCCCACCGGTATGCAGTCCCACAAATGTGGCTGCACACTGGTGCATCCTGTGGAGGTAAAGCTGGGCTTTGAGCTCGAGCATCAGTTCTCAGATACAAGACCTTGCCCTGGTACACGACTTGTCTTGCTGGGTAGTAGTGCTCTGTCAAAGCTGCTGGGCTGCATTTTTGCATCTTTACAAAGCCCAGAAATGGTCTGAAATTGTGGGGTTTTGTGTGCCCAGCAAGTCTCTGCTGATCCAGAAGCTTTAACCAGAAGGTTTGATGGAGAACAGGTATTTAAGATGGAGCACATTTGCTAACCCACCTCGTTTATCGGACTGGAAAAAGCAGAAATTTGACTGCTCCATCTCTTTGCTGAAATTACTCCTTGCCTGGTGGAAGGCAGACAGCCCTCAGCATCTTCACCTTTAATCCAGCTCTCCACTTCAGAATTTCACACTAAAACCATCTCAGCCTGTAGATAGCCTGAGATTGGGACAGGCTGATGTAGGTTCCGTATATTTGGACGGGATTGAGTTAGATTATTTTCTCTCAATAGGACAACTATTATCTCTCAATAGGACAACTATTATCTCTCAATAGGACAAAACATCACCTGTGAATGCTGATCAGGCCTGACATGCTTGAAAACTCCAGCATCTGCACTTTGGAGAGCAGGTTCAGATGAAAGGAATAGGCTGGATCCTGCCATTGCCAGGGGAAATCTCAGCTTTGTGGGCAAACCCTTAGTATGATGGCACAAAGTGCCTGTTCGCAGCTGGTTTGGGAGCAAGAAATTAGGACAGAGCAATCATTGGTCACAGACTCACACTCTCCACATGCCTCCTCCCTAGGAGGGGTGACGTGCCACCCCAGAGGGAAAGGGCAGCGTGCCTGGCCATGTTATTTATGGACCACAGGGAGCCAGAACAACTCCATCAGGCTTTACTGGCACTTAGGCTTGCCCCTCCTGAGTTTTACTCACATAGATGCTCAGTCCCATAAAGATCAGCCCTAGTCCAGCTTGCTCAGAGTTGACAGGTGCCTCGCTGCTATGTAGCACAGAGATTTTTTAGGGACAAGCATGCTGTTGTTCTGCCTTAAGGAAATGATGTGATCTTCACGTGTCCGCGCTGCAGAATGAATGAATGAGTCGTTTGATGGAGGACACATTAGTAAGGCTGGCAAGTCTGCTGGCTTCAGGTTTTATAAGGAGCGCTGAAGGCTTTTTTTCCACTCTTTTCTGCCATGAGCAGTCGGAAAGGGTGATAAACAGCAACGGTAACCATGCAAAGCCATCCCCACCTCTTCCTGCCCCAGGACAGATTGATCTTTCACATCCAGGGACATCCCCAGCACAGGGACTGCAGATGCCAGCAGGAAGACAGTGTTGCTCAAAGGGATGCCTGAATTTGGAGAAAGGCTCATTGCTGCAGAGGTTGCCCAGTAACTGGGAGATGTTTCCAGCTGCAGCAAGGAGGATAACCAACTTCTGAGCCTCTGCGGCCGGTGTTTGCTCCCCGAAACTGAGCTACAGGACAAAAAGACTCAACTTCTCCTTTGGCTCTGTAAAACCAGGTTAGCTTCCTCAGCAAAAAAACCAAAACACACACTAAAAAACCCCCCACCCCCCCAAAAAAAAACCCCAAACCCCACCAACCCAACAAACAACAAATTTACTTGGCAAAATTACAAACTTCAGCAAAACAGTATTTTTCTCCTCAGGCAGATAATTTGCTAGTGTGTTGTTTGTTGTTTTGTTTTTGTGTTTTTGCTGGGTTGTGTGGTTTTGTTTTGTTTTTGTTTTTTTTTACCCCTTGTATCCAGATTTTCAGTAGTAGCTTACATCTGGTCATTTGTGCAGCTTTACCAGATTTGGTATTGAAGCTAATTTCATTTTCTTACTAGTTTGAATTCGATTGTGTGTGAATAACCTGTCAGTGCTGAGGAACCAATATTTTCTTAAGGAAACACTCTCCAATGAAAGATTGAGGTTGTGTCTGCATCTCTGATGCAGCTCTTATGCAGAAAAATACATTGCTCTGAAAATCGCCTAGGCTAGCCAGAAGCGCACCCATGCTTTGAGTGAGTTTCTAGATGGATTTGGGCAAAAACCTTGGCTTTTTAGCTTCCAAAGGAGTTCCAGCCATTTACAGGGGAAAAAATCTCCCAAAAGATGCCTCATCAACTTTACCCAAAGCAGCAAACAGCACAGTGGAAACAACATAGTTTTACCTCCTTGTTAGAAACTCGGCATCTGCAGATGCCTCGGACAAACATCTCAAGCACAAGTTGTTCCATAAGCTCAGTGCAAATCACAGACAAGCCCCTGAGGAGTACATACATACTGACTGCATACATGCTATTTCCTGAGTTTTTTTTTTCCTAACACTAACTCCAAACAAAAAAGCTATGATGCACAAAGGCTGTTTATATCAGCTCCCCAACAAGCGATGTGATGTTTACAAGTGAGAGAACAAGATTATGCAGACTGGACCCCTGTGCCCACCCAGCAGGACTCCCTGGCACGAGGAGCCCCCCGCCACCCAGCTGGGGACAGCAAGGACCCCCCCATGGAGGAGAAACAAGCTCATCCCACCCTGGGCTACCTTTAGCAACAGCAATGCCAGGATGCCATGCAACACGAGGATGCTCAGTAACTAGCACCACTTTCCAGTATCACTGGGAAACGTGGTGTCACCCTCCATGTTGCAGCAGATCTGTGACACCAGTGCCCACCACAACCCTCCCCAGGCTTTGCTGCCGGCTCCTTGCTGGCCCCTGCAGTCACACCCTCAGAAAAGAAAATACGTGTCCTATATTAAGGCCTAAGAGACTAGAGAGGGACCATCAGGTGTGGGATGAAGCCAAAGGAATTAAGCCCAGAGAGGAAGCCAAGAAGCTGCATGATGTGAGAGATGGAGAGGGGAGTGGGGATTAAACCCTGTTCAAATCCATGGACCACCTTGAGAAAAAAAAGTGGTTTTTTTTTTTCTCCTCTTGATTCACAGCTCTCTTCAATTCAGTGGAGCAGCCCAATTTTCACAGTTGAATTAAGCCTGTTCAACAGAGCATCAGCTCCAAAAATTTAAAAAAAAAAAAAAGCAAAAAAAAAAGCAGTGTTTCTGGCAGATCACCCCACAGGAAATCGTGGCGAGGGCTGATTAAGGACCTAGTGCCCCAGGGACAAAGCAGCAGCACTGGCAAGGTTGGGGTATGGGTCATGATCCCTACGGGCTGTTTCAGACTCAAACAATGCTGCTCCCCTGGCTTTGTTATCACCCTACCCACAAGAGCTGCTCATGGGAAAAAACAGTTACTGTGGAAAAACCCACACGGGCAAGATAAAAATATGTGGTTTTATTCCTTGAATAGGGAATCCTGAGAAGAACATACACCCTGGAGACATTTTTTCTCTTTACTGCTGGTGCACAATGACCACAGGTTTCCAATGAACCAGCTACAGCAAACTCTCAATTCTTCCCCCCCATATCTTCCCAGCTAACATACACTCATTCATGGGCATGAAAAATTCCCTATAATTCCTCTTCAGCTTGTTTGCCACTACATCATCCCATCCGCATGGGCAGTGAGTATCTGCCTTCTCCCTGACTTCAGCTCTTTTCAAACCACCTCACTCTTATCAATTGTTCAATGAACCTTCCCATTTTGTGATGGAAACGACGGTTACTAATTACCTCGGACAGGAGTGAGGCGGTTTGAAACATTTTATGTAGCACAGCAATTTGAAGCTGCTACAGGACATGGAGGCAGAGACTTTCCAAGGTTTTTTTGACCCCCTTGTGCAAGGCACCACCTGGAAGCATCTAATTCAAGAAAACAGGAGCAACCCAGAGCAGTGTCTGGCCATAAGGTATATCACACATGCTTCCCAAGCTACCTTTTATTCTGATAAAGAGCTCAGCTAGCGTCTTTCCTAGAAGCCACACATCGCCGTTCATATTACAATTTACTGATGTACAAAATGCACATTGTGTTGGAAGGGAAAATATTCACATTATTTACATATTTGTTAGTAGAGCATTCCTTGTCAATGCAGACACTGAAAAGCCCATCTTGCAGGAAGGCTTTCCACAAGATGCAGTTGGTCAGGGCTCCAGGTTACTTTAAGTTGCAATCTCTCCTATAGGCCATAGATTAAGGGTATATATACACTCAGATAATGCTTGTAGCCCTGGTGTAGGTTTGCTTTTGCTAATTCTTCTGGGGCTAGCCTGTTGCCATGATTTATTATCAGTATTAGCCTCAGAAATGTTACAACAAAACAGGCATCCTTTTAAGAAATCACTGATTTATCAAAAGAAAAGTGCTTTCTAGCATATACAGAGATTTTTAAAAGCTTCCAATTGTGGGGGAAGAAAAAAAGAGACACATAGCACAATGCATTTCCGTGACTCTGATAATATATATTAATAATATTAAAATACCTCCTAATAAGCCCTACTAGGTGAAGCTTTTTAAACGGTAACACTTAAGAAGAGGGAAGAAAGGAAGGAAACCACTTTTCAATTAGCCCTAAACCATTTCTCCTCCCAGGAGAGTTTTTCCTCCAGTTGCATGGGAGACGCTGACATTTTTAGTTTCATTCTTAAGGCTTTTCCTGCTGTTGCTTTTCAAAATTGTGAGAACTACAACCACGAGACTCCAACCTTTGCCTGACTCCATATGACAGCTCTGTCCCCTCCAGCAGTCACACTGATCCCCATTTTTTGTCCTTCATTAAGCGAGGGAGACGAAACCCACTGAATGGCAGCTAAGGAGCTTAGAGCAGACAAATTACTTGTAAAAACACAGCTGGCAATGGAGACATCTCAAGATTCCTGTTCCCCCAGCACAACCCCAAGAAGCCCTTGGAACACACTAATATCTACCCCACCAACCCGTGCTGGGGCACAAACCTCCCTCCCCAGTGCCGATTACAAGATGTGCCCTGATTGCAATTAAGCCCAGGTTGCACCCAGGTTTTTGGGATGCTCATAACATCCCCAAGGCTTTTCCAAGCCCCCTCCTAGTGCAGCCTGCCTTAAACCCACTATCAGGACAGCTTTTATTTGAGGGAAAGAAAGTGACCTTGGGTTTGGTGGATGCCTGAAGAGTCCCTGGAGGAAAAGCCAGCAGATGGTGCTCAAGGATGGAGCCAAGGCAGGATTCTCCTGGGTGTCCCCACCATACATGACCCAGAGCAGGACATCCTGTGCTTGTGTGAATCATATGGGGGAAATCCACAGATAATTTCTTAAATCAGGGGTAGAAATGGCCCAGCTGAAGCACATCTGCACACAGAAAAGAACTACGCAATTTCACCACTCTCTGCCTGTTTCACTGAATTTTTAAGGCTCTCAAGCTGAGACCCTTATTCTGGGGAGGGGAAGCCATCAAGGTCCCCTTTGCATTCAAGCAAGGATGTGGCACACAGGGCTTTTTTTTTTTGTCGTGGGTGGAAAGAGAATTCCTCAAAACCCTCTTCCTGAGTCATAGCATTAATCATGTCTAGTTATTAATACACCAGGGAGAGAATCTTTCTAAACTTAGTCCCAGCTGTCTCTAGAAATTACCAATGTGGTGTGATTCAGTCTTTTCCTAATTATCAGAGAGGGTTTGCTTGATGTCTGAGGATGGAAAGGAGTCTGTCCCTGCAGATGTCACCCCTTACCCAGGGGTTTTGCTCACCTTTGGAACGTCACTGAGTTCCCTGTTGCTGCCCTGGTGAATGGGAATTGCTTTTCAGGGGGTCACCAACACAAGTGTGGAGGGAACTAACTACTAAAGGAAGGATTGGAAAGGATCATAAGTGGAAGGGGAAAAGAAAAAAAAATAACCCCACCCCAAAACGCCCTCAGCATCCTGGCTGGCTGCTCTCCCCCAGCGCGCCAGCTACAAAGCCCCTTTTTGGAAAGGAAAACCTTCCAGCTTGGTTATTACAGTCATAAAGGCAAGCAGATGGGAATTTAAGACCTCTTGTAGTCTCATTTAATTATTGGAGCACTTGGTAAAAGTCACTTCAATATTAAAACCATATTAAGACAAATTCTGCATCGCAAAAAGAATAATACTAACTTCCAAGTTAAATATGTTCTCAGTCAAGCTGGGATAGGTATACAATTCAGGTCCTATACGTTTTGCCAATAATGTTACACTATTTATCTCCAAACCTCTATCTTAGGTGTTTTTCACAACTCTTCTGGAGTGACTGAAGCTTTCCCGTGCTTTATTATTTTGTTTTTGCCGGTGACTTAAAACTGTTTGCTTGCGTTCCTTCACTGGCACACAGAAAACTCTGGGTTTTGAAGATTATCTGAATTAATGGGAACACAGATCCCAGTTGCCATTGAGCTTGTACGATTGAACCATACTGGTTTCCACTGGTGGCAGCAAACTGGAAGGATGCAATTCTTGTGCCTCTCAGCCCTGCTGTCACCTGTACAGGAGAGGTGGTAGCCTGAAAGCCCAAATGCAGGAGAAGACGCAGGACAGCACATCGCCTGCCTCTTCAGCAGGAGGCTGGCCATGGGGTGAGAGTGCCCATGGGCCACATGCTGCTGCTTTATGGGGTTGTCCTGGTGCCACTACAGCATCCTCATTGGGCTTCCCCACCTGGCAGCTGAATTAAGAACAAAAATAATTTGGCTTGGATGCTTCTACCGGCACAGTGAACCTCCATTGTATGTACTTTGTCCTTCAGCAGCTGTCCCTCACCCACCTTGGCCACTGTTACACACTTGCCATCGCTTTCTAGCAGACCCTGTTCCCTCCATCCGCTGTTCAGCTGCCCACCAACACCCAGCAAGGAGCTGCAGCTCCCTTTTGCCAGGCACATTTATTATTCGGGAACACCCTGCCTGTGAGCTCCAGCTCACCAGATTTGGTGAGTGGAACACAACACCCTGTTTGCTTTCAAGCACACAGCTGGGGATGGTTGTGCTGGATCCCTCTGCGAGGCCAGCGCTCAGACTCTGCAAGCATCAAGCCAAGCACCATTTCTAAAATGAGCTATTGCATCAGTTCAAGGGCTCAGCACTTTCCTAAAGCATTCCAGCTATTTCTTTATGTGGCTGGTCTTTCAAACAGCACAAAACCTAGAGCAAACATCATAAATCCCCATTTGAAATGAAGAGAATTTGACTATTTGATTCCAGGGACGCTATCTCGGTTCCAGCCTTATATGGACCCAAACAAGGGCAAGAGATAAGAATTAACGTCTCCGTACCATCATTTCTTACAAAACACAACCCAATCCAGACCAAAATGTTTAACTTCAGCCAGTGACATGTCGCTTGAGGCAGAGGAATAAATTTATCCCCCAAACCTGCCTGCTTGGGTCTGCCTAATAAAAGGTTAAATGTATTTTTTCACAGCAAATTGATTTAAAAAAAAAAAAATCACTACTCAGGAACTTGCTGACTTGATTTGTTGCCTTTTGAACTTTTACTTTAAGCCTTTGACTAGGCTACATGCATTTTAAAATATTTATCTTTCTGCTAAGGGACTGTTTATAAGTTCTGTAAAACATAACTCCCCACACTTCTCACTCCCCATCTGGGCAGGTAAACCAACCAAACAAAAACCACAACACACAAAACCCTGTTACATCTAAATAGGAAACTACATTGAGAAGAGATTCTCTCCCCCTATGCCGATGCTTGTAACTGTTCAGGAGGAGAGGCTGAGCTTTCTGCAGCCTCAAGCATCCCCGAAAGGCACTTTGCCGGAGCCCTGTGTAACTTGGTATGGTCCTTGGCACATCCTGGCTCCTGCAAACATCCAAGTCCAGCCCTTCCTGACCAAAAGGCATGGTTAAATCAGCTCCTGCAACCCTGCAGGGCTTTTTTCTGGTTTTATACATATTTCTTCTCAATTATAACAGGGAGAAGTATTTTGGAGATGGCAGGGCCAGCACAGGAAGGGGAAGCCACACAGAACAGAGGCGTCCCCCGTTGCGGGGGGGGCCTGCGTGTGATGAGCAGCTCTGACCTCAGCCCCGGGAACGCCAGCACCAACCATCTGGATCCCATTTGTAGCGTCGGATGGCCCGGCCCCCCGGCACTCCCGAGCCAGCTGCCTCCTCCAGCCTCGCTCAGACCCGCACTGGCCGGCTGGCGGGGACCAGCGCACCCCCCATTTCCCTTGCCCTGCCAGTGCTCACACCCCATCGAGCAAGGCGAGTGGGGACCAGGGAGGCAGAGCAACACCAACACACCATGAAGCAAGGGTGAGAGGCACTTCGGAGTGGAAAATCCTGGAATAAGCAACATTTTTGGGGGTTCGCTCAGGGGTAAGTGTTGCTTTCCACGCGGGATCCCTTAGCCTGGGTGCAGCAGCTGCTGTGCTGTGTTGCCCCTCCTTGGTGGGGTGTTAGTCTTTTGGGGAGTTTTCAAGGAATTTTGGAAAAAACCCATCCCATGCACAGAGCGGTGTCAGAGGAAAGCTGTCCCCGGGCTTGTATTCAGTTTGGAAAAGCAGAGTGATGCAGCCAGCTCGCTTACACCAGGAGCCTCCTCCCCAAGGTGATGCAGCACAGGTGCACATGGACACTCCTGGCCCCACTAGTGCAGCAGAATTAAATTCATTAAAAAGCACCAAGCAGGGGTTTTTTTTGTCCCCTGGCTGCTGCAGGACAGTGTTTGCCTTTGATACCTTGAAATCACTGCAGCAGCAGCTTGGTGGGCTGAGAGTGGGATGTCCCTGGGAAGCAGTGGGGTGATTGCTCCAAGGAGGGCTTGGGGAGCTGCTTGGACATAAGGAGATAAGTGCATGAATGGGACCCTATAAGGAGTGTGACAAAAGGGTTGTCTCACTGCCCCTTTCCCCGTTCCTGAGGCATGCCCCCAGGGCAAGGGGAATTGACAGCAGCCCTCACCCCTCCTGCCTCAAAGTGAGGTAGGATGAACTGGCCAGAGATGCTCATCCCATCATCAGCTCATCCACCCCACACAGGTCCTGCTGCTGGACCTGTCCTCACTGCTCCAGGGTGGGCCAGCACCATTGTGGCTCCAGGGACAATCCTCATCCTCTCGTGGTCATCCACAGAGAGGGAAATTGGCCAAACATATTTTTTCCTCCAAGGGCTCTCAAGTCTTGCAAGCAGCCACCTCCTCTCTCCACAGCCCCCATCCTGCTCCCTCCTGCCTTTTTTCCCCAGCCCTTTCCCCCCGTAGCCCCAGTCGCCCTTGGCTCCTCAGGGCTTTTGCACACAGCAATGCTATTGCTGAGGGGGCGGCTATGACTAATCCTGGAGGCACCCCACCACCATCCCTCCTGGCTCAGCAAAGCCCTCCCTTTCCAACCAGAGCCCAGGGTGAGAAGGGGTTGCAGCCAAATTGGTTTCCTGACCATGCACAAGGGCCAAAACTGCCTGGAACAGAGGTGGCCAAAGCCATTGTGGTTCCAGTGGGTGCAATGGGAAACTTTCATTTCATCTCTGGTTGCTGCAATGAGTCATGTATGCTCTCAGGGGAGGAATATTGCATTATTATTTTTTTTTCCCCCCAAACTTCTGGCTTTACCCCCTTACTTACTGGCTGAAAAAAATTTAGAAAAATCAGTTTTTGTGATTTGATAATTACTGTGCTTACATAGTGCTGTTTCTGGGGCACAACCATCCAGTTCAGGAGTTTTCTGGAGGCCAGAGATATGTCTGCAGCTGGAGGCTGCTGCCAGGAGCTGGGGGACTCCTCCAAGGTTGTATATGGATGCAGTGGTGGAGCAGAGACAGCTATGTATCTCCCTGGTGCTATCCCTTAACTTAGCAGTACCAGAGATACCAGCACAGCTCCCAGAGCTCAGGAAAAAGAGGCTTTCCATCCCCAACCTTACACCATCATGCCACTCCGGTCATTGCAGAGAAGTTGACCATGACTAGGGTGCAATGGCATTTTTAAGACAGGAGCACAGGGCTGCACGCTTGCTGCTGCCCCTCATCATTCATTCATTCCATTTTTCAGCACCCTCCTAGGTTCCCTTCCTGGTTTTCAGGTATCTTTGCAGTTTTCCCTGATTTCAGGGTGAGTTAAACCAGTCCCCACTGCATTCCCCACACGTCAAGGAAAAAAAAAAAGTTCTTTCTCTCCTAATTCTTGCTACGTGCCTGTCTGGGAACATCTTATTTCTTCCATCAGTGCAAACTCTGGTAACTACACATTGTCGCCAGCCTTGGACTGTCTCCCCAGCCTGGTTGCATTTGATCTGCAGCAGAGGGATGAAGTTGCCCCCGCGCTGGGTGTGCACAGCAGCAGAGCTGGCTGCGGGTGGCACAGCATGCCTGCTCCCCGCTGTGAATCACAGCCAGCCTCAGCGCTCTGCCTGCCCATCACTTTTTCCACCTTTTTTAAGCGATCTGTGTTCCACATTAAGGACCCGATTTGTTTGGGTGGAGAGGCACTGGGAGGCTTAGGTTACTATACATAAAGAGTCATTGATCTTAGAGGGAGTTTCCTCTATTTTATGTGGGGTTTTTTTAGTAAATACTCTTTCCTCGTATTAATGACTCTATTTTAGTCTCAGTCTTCAGATGAAGAAAACAACCAGATTTTAGGACACTAGCATGCTTAAAAGAACAAAAATGAAAGTGATTCATATTAAATGCTAGCCCTGGGGAACTTGCCCTGACAGGATATAAACGCAACATAACTCTGTCACTTTGCTAAATGCTGGTTTTCAAAAAAAACAGAGCTCAAGTGGTTTGCAAAAGCAGGAAAATTTTCCACCCCTTTAGGCTTGTTTGTATTTAATGCTCAGATCTATCTTTGTGGGAAGAAATGCTTTCAGGAGCAGCCCTCACCTTCCCAGTGCCAGATGGCAGCAACGTTAATGAAAACCCTTCAAAAGAGCTGGTGCAAATTGAAATGGCTCCACCCAACTCCTCAGAGCAGTGAATAAATTCAAAATCTGTCCCATACAGCTCATCCCAGGTCTCTAGAAATGGTTTTGCTTCTCTGGAGGCTGTGTGGCCAGGTGATATTTAGTGCCATATGATGAAGGGCTGGCCAGGTGCTTAGAGGCTTATGTCCCTTTTCAGATGTGACTGAGCTATTTCACAGGGGAAAAAAAAAAAAATCATGGCATTTAGCCTCCTAGGTGTCCAAATCTCTCTAGGAGTGGTTTTTGGCTAATGCTTTCTCCAGCCAAGAGAGGAGCACAAATCACCTGTATAGGACAATCTGCGCTACCATGGTTCCACATCAGGATTTTGGGAACTGTTTCTGCTCCATGCTTGCTCCACAGCCACAACTGGGTGTACATCCCACTATTAGTACTGCAAATACTTGTTTTTGGTGAATGATGTCCACTTCCAAGCTGCTGGCAAGGCTTACAGCAGCCTCATGGCCCCACTGCTGCCTCCCAGGGATGTTCATACAGCAGAGAACAGCCAAGACAAGGGGATTTCAGGCTCAGCAGCTTGGTTGGGAAACAGGATTATGATAAGGCATGGGGAGATCCCCACAAAGCAAACACAGATGAATGCAGAGACCTCTTGGTTTTGACCCTGATGTTCCCATGGAACAGACTTTTAGAGAGCTCCAAGGATGCTCACAGCATTTCATCTCACGCTGCATCTGCAGGACAATGCTTTGCCCTCCCTCTGGTCCTGCCTGTTCCCCTTACAGAGAAGCTGTTGAGATCCAGGTGCAAATCCACATCTTTCTCCTAATACAAGATGACCCATCCCACATACAAAGGGAATTTAGGGTCACAACTTTTTTGCTGCCTTATATCCAAAGCTGTTTTCAGGAGATGCCCCTGGGGCTGGGCAGGAAAATTGGACATCATGTACTTTGTTTGAGGACAGTGAGGCATCTCAAAGGCCCCTGGCTGTGCCAGCCAAAGCTGCACAGGCTGCCCAAGGCCAAACCCAAACCCAAGCCTTTTGTCCCCATAAGAGCGCTCAAGTCATAACTCTGCCTACCACAATTGCTTTGGGTGCTCTGTCCTCTCCCAAAGGCTGCACACCTCCTCACAGCAACACCAGTGTCATGGGGAGGAAGAACTAATAGGAACAGATTTCACAAATAAGTCACTAGTTTTGGATTTCCTGGTTATCATACCCCAAAAATAGGTTCTGCCCAGTTTAGTACTTTAGCCTTGAAGAAAAGCACCAGGCAGCTACAAAATGCTAGTACAGAAAACCCTTCTGACAGCTCAAGCTGTGCAGTCCAGCAAGACAGAAAACAGCACATACAGCACTGCTCAGCTGGGAGTTCAGATTTGAGAGGTATTTTGCAGCAACATTAATTATTCCCTCTACCTGCCATAGCACCCATCCATATCTATGTAAAGCACACATCACATTTCTATTCACACCATAAATACTTCCCCTCCCTGTCAAAGCCAGGCATCCCAGATGAGAGGCACATATAGTGAATCAAAGTGATATGTAACAGCTGTAGTAATTTTCCTCTATCTTTTATGTTTTGCCTTTAAGTCTACTCATCTGCTTTGCACTTCTACACATTTTATTTTAGCTACACTGTAGTGAAAAAAACACATGCAAATGATTGCTTAGAAAACGAACTTGAAATATACACTCAAATAAAAAGGATATGTAAAATGTCAGATTTTATGCACAGAGAAGCATGCAATAAGCAAAAAATAGCTGCTGGGAAAAATATTTAAGGAAATCACTTCATTGCTTTAGTGGTAGAAACGCTTGCCTTTTGAAAGCATTATTAGTAACAGATGTATATCTTCTGATGAAAAGAAGGACATATTGTAACATGAAGAGGTCGCCACACACTATATAAACTCTTAACAGACATAAAACTTTCAGATTATTGAAGACTACATGAGTTAATCTTTTAACACATAAATTATTAAGAGACTGGTTCCCCAGGTTCTGGTGCTAATTCTTAACAGTTCAGGAAAATGCTTTCTTATTCTAAAGGCACTCAGTAGTCAACATTTTCAGTATTTTTTTCCAGCTTGCAGTTGTTATATCAAAAGCTCCACCAGAGCTTTTATCCCCCAAGACTGCGAAGAACTTTTCAAAAAAAAAAAAAATTGAGGATGAAATTGCTTTATGGAAAATAACAAACCAGGAGAATAAAGTTGCAAAACAAATACCTATCACAATCAAGAATTAAAATGAATAAACATAAGTTCACATTCCTGGTCTTATCCTCTACCCTCTGCAAGCTGGTACCACCTCTGGCTTCTGTAACCAGCAGTAGTTTAGGACACAAAGCAAGAACATATTGAGTAAAGATATTTGTTGTGCCTCTCCAAGGCAAGCCAAGAAAGACCCAACTCCCAGCAATAAAACCCACATCATTTACTCTCTGAAACCCACCTTTCTCACTGAGCTAGAGACTTTGGCTCAATGAAACCAGATCCAAGCAGAACTTTGATTGAAACCCTCCAAAACCCTTCCAAGAGGTACGTTACCTCTACAAAAAAAGCTACTGTCCTTGCTGTTTCTTCTCAAGAACCATCCCTTGCAAGAAGATCAGCTCCTCACTCACCCCTTCTCACAGACACCCAACTCTTCCAGCCATACTAACAAGGGTGTTGTGGAGGGAGGAATATAAGGGAAAACCCTGATCAGGAACATCTGTGCTTAAATGCTCCTTTTTTCCATAAATTGTCAGTCAGTCTCTAAGAGACATCAATCACGTCTTTTTGTGAGGCTGCTATTTTTTTTGCTTTTAATAACTTATCTCAGTTCCTGTGATTTTAGGATGGTTTTGGGGAAGTATGATGCTAAAACTCATCTCTTATTGGTGAACAAGTCTATCTTCTTTTGTATAACTAAAAATACTGAGATGGAGGTTACAGAGAAGCTGAAAATAGACCTGGAGGCATCCTAAAGACTAAAATAGAAAATAAGATGATTAAAAAAAAAAAAACCAGCCAACTTATTATTGCTTGAAAAAAGCACTATACTTCCTAGCTGGCCAGAGCAAATAAACCAAAGCTAAGACTAGGTGTTGTTTTAATACATTGTGATATCCAGGTTTAATCTCATGGTGCCCCAAGGGCTGACTCATGGTTTCCAGTCATTTGAGTTTGCCAGGATGGGGGTACATAAAATACAGCTGGTGGATTCTCTACCACAAGGCTCCAGAACTGAACTGTGACCCAAAGGCACCTAATGGAGCTGGGCTCAGCCTGGACTCTCCCCTGGGCTCCTTGTTTGAATGTGGGCAAGGGAGTTCTTCAAGGGGTTACAAGCCAAAGCTACCCTAAAGATGCAGGTGTAGATCCACCATTGAGTTTAGAAATCCCATTCCATCGAAAGCCCAGTTGCCCACCGCTGCGGGAGGGTCATGGAGGATATTCCTGGCAGGAGAGATTTTGTAGCACCGCGGAGATTTGCTTTTCCCTTCTGCTGTGTTTCATGGCTGTACACAGCCCTGTGAGGTTCTCTGCAACTGCTCAAGTTTAAAACGCAAAATCCACCAAATGTTTACTTCCATCTTGTCATTTACTAGCTGACAAGACAAATTTTCACTGGTTTATCTCGATGCTATGTTCACCCCCAGCTGTTGTGACTGCATAGGGATTGGATGCCAGCAGCTAATAAACAGGATGATAACATAACTTCCTGTGTTTTGGAAAAGAAATACTAGCACTTTTACAGCGTACATTATTTTAATGGGCTGTTTTTCTGTAGCGTGCATTTTATTTCACAGTTTTCATTCATTGCTAGCCTCATTTTTACTCCCAATGGATGCTACAAGGGAAGCCTGTCTCAAAAAACGTGCAGTTCTTCCATAAACCTCTTCTGCCCAGAGGGGAGATGCTCTGGTGTGGTTGAATGGGTGGTTGTCACAAGCTCAGTGCTTTTTGCAAACCTCAGCTCTGGGACCTACAGACCTTTCTGTATTTGTGTGCCTAGGGGAAGAAACCTGCAGCAATGCCCATGGCTAATCGTGCACCATGGGGAAGCAGAGCCCAGATTTTCCCTCCCCATGTGTCCTTTGGGTGAAACTAGATTTTCTGGGAGCGAGCTGTAAATCAGGGACATGGTCCAGCAAAGCAGGTTTGCTCCCACTGGAGGCGCTGGGAGGTTTGGCCTGGACTCCAATAGCTGGGGGGATGGATGGCTGCCAACTAAAAAGGATGATTTTCTGGTCTTTTTATGAATAGCGATACCCCTGGGCTACAGCAGCTGCCTCTAGAAATCAAGGAGCTGCCAATAACAAGGAAGACTTGTCACGTCTTAATTAATGTTGTGTGTTAACTGCTGGATCTGGGTGCCTATTAAATGTCTCTCCACCTGGTGTTATTATTACTTTTATACACAAACACGGAGGAAAGGTAGAGGCTAGCTTTTCCCTGACTCATGTTATACAGCATTCATAAATGCCATCTGGAGCACACGGAAGGGCAAACGCTGCAAACCCCTTCTCCCAAGAAGCACCAGACCCCAACCCAGCTTTGAGATGAAGGGAGTGAGTGGAAGCGTCAAGATTGCATCAGGTTTTGGGAAATAGCGTGGACGTTGTCCCCTCCTTTCCACTGAACGCCATTCTGATAGCCCTAGGGAGTGTGTTTTCAGTGGAAGAAGAATCAGCTGTTCAGATGTTTATTTCCAAATTTTCCCTAATTCCCAGCACCTGCTTCTGTAGCTGTCTGGGTCAACGATGGCCACCTGTGTAACTATCAGGGCTTTCCTTAAAAAGGGGTTTAGTCTTCCCATAGCTCTCTTAAGCTTTTGTATTTGGCGTGGCTCTCTGGGTTGATGGAGCTGGCAAGGATGCTAATAAGAAAATAGTTTGGTAGGTTTTATGTGTTTGTGGTGGTGTTGTGTGTGGGGTGTTTTGTTTTGTTTTTAGTTTTACAGTAACCTGCTTAATAGTTTGAAGTGCTTGAATTGCTTTTGGCTCATTTGTGTAATTGAGCTCCTTTTGGGGAATGAAAAGTATTAAATCACTGCATTCCTTTTTGGGAGGATAATTTCTTAGTTAAGTAAGCCTTGCTGGTTTTTGCTCTGTAGGCCTGGAAATGAAGATTAAATAATAAATTGTCCATCTCTATGACAACAGATACACAACTTTCCTGAAGGAGACATTGTTTCAGAAAGCTTGCCAGGTGGATCATAGATAAGAAACTTGCATAAATTATTTTTTTGGCTCCAACATGTGAAATATTATTCTTGGTGTTTTTCCAAAATGTGATCAGCTGGAGCAGGCTATTCCACTGCTGGGGCTGTGAGCTTGGAAGAGTCCAGGGGCTTTTTGCTGTACAACCAGGTCATGCAGCTCATTTGAGTCTAGAGTAATTAAATTTTCATTTATATGCTTGGGACAGCTGAAAAGGTGAGCTGAGGCAAAGAGAAAGATTCAGGGCAATTATTATTACGGCATTTGTAAAAAATAAGAAAGTAGTGTAGCAAGATGGGATACATTGACTAAGATGTTTCAGCTGGTCATGCATGGGTGAGAACAGGTGAGAGACCATCATATATTTTGAGAGTTGGTGGTAGAAGCCTGGGCTGATCATTTTGCTACGTATTAGGTATTACCTGGGATGGCACAGGCAAGAAGAAAGCCATCTAAGTCCACAGGGCTGATTAAATGCCAATTATGTGAGCAATTATTCTTCTTCCAAATAAATGCTTGCTATGAAGCAGACTCTGTCCAACATTAACATATTTTTTTCCTGCTGAAGTGCCACAAAAGTATTGCAAAACCACATGGTTTGGCTTTTCTGTCTCATGCCTCATCTGTGCCTGGCCAGCATTGCTGCTGTTTCTCACTCTCCCCCTTTTTCTTCCTTAGGTCTCACATTGGGTGCTTTCAAACAAAGCATATAAAAGGAAAACTCACGTAAAAGGCCAAAATGAGGAAACACCGACATTTGCCCTCTGTGGCAATGTTCTGCCTCCTACTCTCAGGCTTTTGCTCGGTTCGTGCCCAGCAGCAAGCAGGTAAGACCAAACTGCTTTACCTGACTTTGCCTCCATACAAACACGTTGCTAGTTCACACCGTTTGGTTTTTGACGTGCATGATGGTACGTTGTGGTTTACCTTCTGCTCCTCAGCTCCCGTTCGGCTCAGGGTCCTTTCAGACCTGGACCTTAGCCAACGTGCGTGGTGCCTTCCTGAGCATGTTGCTGGCTGGTGGCCTTTGAGGATGCTCTGGGGGGGACGGGGGTGTGGGATGTGCACCCAGGGTGGCCTCGAGTGGGTTTTCTCCTGGGCAGAGCTGTTTTGCCCTCCTTGCATGTGTGGAAGGGCCTTTTGCAGTGAGAGGAACACTGTCACTGACCTGAAGAAAGGCTGTTTGTATTTTTTAAGAGGAGGAACTATTGCCTTTGGGACCAGAGCTGGTGTAAGGAGGAGGGGTGTTAGCAGCAGGAAAAACATGGAACCAGCATGCCAGAACCCGGGCTGCTTAAACCAAGCAGCCTTTCCTTCCTTAAGCACTGTTGCAGAGCCAGCAAAGCCCTGAGCCAGCAAAAATGTGCAGGAGGCCATGGGCAGTTGGAAGCCGAACAAGCCTGTATTCACATGTGAAGCTGCAGGTGTCTTTGTCTGGCTCAGGGCTGGTGTCTGAATCTGTGCGGTGAGGGTCCGGGAGGGGAGAAGCATCTCACCTCCCCCTCCCTGGGAAGGGTAGGTCGCATGTGTTCCCCTCCTGTCCCCCAAAGCCTGTGGTGTCAGGGTGCTGATGGCTGCTTGGCTTTTCTCCAGCTCTTCTTGTTTTGCTGCGGGTGATAAGGGGAACCTAAGCTTCACTTTCATCATGCAAGAGAGGCTGTGGTCTTTTGGGTGAAGAGGAGGAGGCGTGCTTGTGCTGACCGATAGAAAATCCTAAACCCCCATCTGTTTTTTTAAAGCTGTCAAAACCGTTGCTGTGGCTGATATAATATTTCTAGTGGATTCCTCTTGGAGCATTGGGAAGGAGCACTTCCAACTCGTTCAAGAGTTTCTGTATGATGTTGTAAAAGCTTTAGATGTGGGAGGAAATGATTTTCGCTTTGCCCTGGTCCAGTTCAGCGGAAACCCCCACACAGAGTTCCAGTTAAATACCTATCCCTCTACCCGAGACGTCTTGTCCCATATTGCCAACATGCCTTACATGGGGGGAGGCACCAAGACTGGAAAAGGATTAGAGTATCTAATCGAGAACCATCTCACTAAAGCTGCTGGAAGCAGAGCCAGTGAAGGCGTCCCCCAGATTATTATAGTGTTAACGGACGGACGATCCCAGGATGATGTGGCTCTGCCATCATCTGTCCTTAAATCGGCCCGTGTAAACATGTTTGCAGTCGGCGTGCAGGATGCAGTGGAAGGGGAGTTAAAGGAAATAGCGAGCGAACCCTTCGATACGCACCTTTTCAACCTAGAGAATTTTACTGCTCTCCACGGCATAGTTGGAGACTTAGTGGCGAATGTCCATTCATCTATGACTCCAGAAAAGGCTGGGGCCAAAGGACTGGTTAAAGACATCACAGGTAATGGCTGACTGCTGATGGCTCCCATCAGCATGGTATCTGCTGACATTGCGCTATGTAAAGCCTTTGTAGGGGCGAGACTGAGATGGACGTTCAGTGGTTTAAAAACAAAGGTTTGAAGCGTGTGGCCCCTTGTTTGTAGCTATTGAACATGCCATTGTTTGCAGACTGAGCTGGCATCCCTGCCAGGTCTGCCAGGAGGTAGCACAGGAGCCCTTGGATGGGCAACAGCATGTTGTAGCCATGGCATGGAAATGCAAATGTAGGGAGCCTTGTAGAGTTAGTAAATTGCCCCATCCTATCCACTCCCAAGGAAGGGAACTAGAGGTGAACACACCAACCATGATGGTGACTCTGAGGCCCTGACCAAAAACCTTCTGGAGACCAAGAATATTGCTCCTGGCTATGGGGACACCATGTGGGATGTCCACTTGAGACTAGCGGGGGAGATAGGCAATGTGCTACTCCAGGAAGTCACATTCTTGGCTGAAGACAAGAAAAGTAGTTTGGAGAGCTTCTCGGCTGAAACCCCATCCCTGAGCTGGCCCTTAGCCTCTCTCCTCACCCACTTGGAGAAGGTGTATGGTTTGGAGAGTCCTTTTTGTGATGCCACTCAAATGCTGCCTTTACAAGCTGACGTCTTCCACCTGCTGGAGCGCTGGACCCTTCCTGTAACCAAAACCTCTCTGCAAACCATGTTGACTTCAATGGATCTGTGCTGACTGCAAGCCGGGGGCCTGATTTTCCTGGAAAAAATAAGTCTTCCTCCATCCCTTCCCTGTTTATGAAATTTCAGTGTGGAAAAGGCTTTCTGAGCAGATTTGTTGTGTTTCAAAACAGAAGTCCCAGAGATCAAACCTTTCTTTTTATTCCTGAGACTCCATCTGAAGGTCATGAGCTTGTGGGGTGACGTAAGGCAATGGCAGTGTAATGAGGCAGTGTAACATTAATCCCCCTGTGTTGTCTTGCCTGATTAACCCTCACGCCAGCCCCACCGAGTGCTCTCCATCACTGCATGACACCAAGCAACACCAAAAACTCTGCTCATGTGTATTTTTACTGTGCAAAGTGCTTGACAGGGCAAATATCCAGATCACATGAAAGCCACAGGGAAGAAAAGCAGCTCTCCCAGAAAGATGACATAAGGTTTCCCAATTCTAAGAAAATCGTGTCTATATATGTGGAAAATGAATGCTATACCCACTGGCGTGGTTGTTCAGTATCTTCACCATGCAGGACCCCAGTGCTTCTCTGTTGAAATCAATAGGGGAATTGGTTTTTGGTGGCTGGCTGTCCTTCTCTGGGGAATGCCAGCAAGTAACTCCATAGTACATAAACATCTGGAGCCACAGACCTTTCTTTAAAACTGTAAAGGCAAATTCCTATTTCACATGCATCATGCCTTTCCAAGTTCATTTCTACTTGAAAATATTTTTTGCAACCATTTCCTTCCCTGCCTATAATACAAACTCAAGCTAATCCTACTATTGTACTTTTACCCCTGTGTGACTTGCATGAGTGATCTACAGAGGATCATTAAACATGGAAAAAAGATGTTACAGGTCCTAAACATTGGATGACAGTAATGTGCAAAGCATGGTACAAGTAACAGTTTGCATAAGAGTTTAAGAAGTTATTTATTCAGCTGATAACTCCATGTAGCATTAAAATGCACAAAAAAATGTTGTGGATGTTATGCCAGAAATGAGCCCTAATATGAAACAGAAATGTAAAAAATAGCACAGTCCCATAGGACTTCCAGGATAGAGTACCAAAGCTGATGGTCTGTGGCAGTCCCCAGAGCTGACTAGTGTAAGTATGAAAGTCAGCCCTGAGTTTGCCCTGAAGCGTTCATTAAATCCTAACTGTCTGTCTCATCTGACCCTCCTTGCTTAGTTGTGTAACAAGCATGCTTTTATTTGTTCTCCAGCACCAACTTGTTCCATAAATGTGCACTGAAGTACAAGGTTTTTTTACGGTGATGACAAATTATCCAACGCATCTGTTTCACATGAATTTTCTCTCCTGCGGGAGTGGCCCATGATGCTGTGATGACACTCAATAGTGTGTGAAATCTTATTCCTCAAAAAGATGTCCAGGGTATCTAAAGCAGTGCTGGGCACAACTGCTTTGAGATTTCCTTTTCATTTATATGAAGAAGTAGAATGTGTACATTTCAGCTGAAAATAGCATGGTAAAGACAACCTTAAGCACCCCTAAATTTTGACTAATGGAAAAATAAATCCTGGAGCCCTTTGCAATTCTGAACCACATTGATGTTTTCCAAGCCCACACTGGCTATTGTGTTGGCTCAGGGAAGCGATGATGCCCTGGAGACCTTCTTCTTTGTCACTGGAATTGTGGCATTATTTCAATCTCTTGGTGGGATTGTGATGTATGAAAACGTTTACTAGAAAAACAAGTAAACAGGCAAAGACAAAATAATGGCTGACGTTGCTGGTTGATAGCAAAGACCATAGGTTTATTGCTGGCCTTGCTAAACTACATGCCAGTTTTGCTACTTGTTTCACCTTCAGCTTTCAAAAGTTGAGAGCTGGGTGGGATTTCCAAATGTTGCTTGTCATTCATTTGCAAATAATATGAAATTTGATTTCTTAACAAGGTTGGAGAGAAATAGCACAGAAACATCTGAGCGTGCTTTGGGGTCATCTTCCCCCTGCCTTTCCACCCCTGCCTCGTTTTGCATGCATACAGCTCTTGGTGATGTTGATGGTAAAATTAGTTGAGAAAAAGCAGTAAGAGCAGACACCAGGGCATTTTGGGTCTGCTTTGGTAAGTCTGACAGCAAAAATTCTTCCCACTCAATAACCATGTTCATGCCATGTTTGGTGTGTGTATATTCTCAGCGGATGCTTGTGATCTTCTAGGTATAGTCACAACAAATAGAGTTGGATAATTGTGTCATGACTGATTTCATCACCCTGTTTTAACCTGATTCTGCATTCCTTGATTGAATATCCAGAGTCCATATGAAAAATACAGACCAGACTGCTCTATCAATAATTAATGCACCTTTGTGCAAAATAATTAATGCAAGCCAATTTTTGAGTGGCACAGGTTTAAATTGTGTAGGTCAGCTTGCTGGACAAATACCATTGTGTGCATCCTGGACAGCTGGTAAAACAGTTATAGTGCAAGAATAATAGTCAAAACTTTTTCAATTATTTCTAACAAACGCATTTCAAATATTAATAACTCATAGTGGGAGAAGCCAATATATTCAGCCACTGGTTTTACCCAGCAAAGAGCAGAATTGTAACAGAGAGGCTGAAACTTTCCAGGCATCCAGTAAATGGTGGCTTTTTTTTCTTAAAAGACTGTGATGAAGAAAATATCCTACAAATACTACTGTTCCCCTCTGCTATTTTCAGGATGAATTGCCACCAAAATCTACCTTTTTCTTTTGGCTCTATCTAAATACTTGGACAGTACTGGCCACTGATGGAATGGATTATTTTTCCAAAAATCATATTGTCCCAAGTTTTCTATATGTGCCAATAATGGTGACCCCTGTGTAACTGCAGCCACCAGCTCAGGTTGTGTCTGCTCGAGCCGTCTCTTGATGGGCAGTGGATGCTACTGGGATGGGACTGGGAGCTCATATTCAATCAGAATGCAGAACTAAGAGGCAAATAAAACATCACCTCCTCATTGAACATGTGTGTTGTTTTCTCATTTTCGTGTTTCTTACTGGTTTTCCAATAAACATGTCAGAACACTGTACAACTGCATGTAATCACTCATTTTAATGCTTTCACCTTTTGCATTTCTTTTTTTAAAGCTCAAGAGTCTGCTGACCTTATTTTCCTTATTGATGGATCAAACAACATCGGAAGTGTCAATTTTCAAGCCATACGTGATTTCCTTGTAAATTTGATTGAAAGCCTCAGAGTTGGAGCTCAGCAAATACACATTGGGGTGGTACAGTATAGTGATCAACCCAGAACCGAGTTCGCTTTGAACAGCTACTCCACAAAAGCGGATGTTCTGGATGCCGTGAAGGCACTTAGTTTCCGCGGTGGCGAGGAAGCGAACACCGGTGCGGCACTGGAGTTTGTGGTGGAGAACCTCTTCACCCAGGCGGGAGGCAGCAGGATAGAGGAAGCGGTGCCTCAGATTTTAGTGCTCATAAGTGGTGGAGAGTCTAGTGATGATATCCGAGAGGGCTTGTTAGCAGTGAAGCAAGCTAGTATATTTTCGTTTAGCATTGGGGTCCTGAATGCTGACAGTGCAGAGCTGCAGCAGATCGCTACTGATGGAAACTTCGCATTTACTGCCCTGGATATCCGTAACCTTGATGCTCTTCGAGAATTATTACTGCCCAACATTGTTGGAGTGGCCCAAAGACTCATTTTGTTAGAGGCCCCAACCATTGTGACTGAAGGTATGTATGCCTTTCTAGACTGTTGCATTTCGATGAATCAATGAATGAATGAGCTTTTGCATGCTCTAAAAAATATTTACTTTTTTTGATTTATTTTTTTTTATTTTTGCAATGCATCTTTCTGGTCTGGTCATGGAGAAACAATGGGAAACACAAATAGTCCTGCAGCTAATGTGCACAAACTCATTTGCCCAGTGGGTTATCTTTTGAATACCATGAGGTTTTGTGTCAATAACTGGTATGGCATGGGATTTTAAAGGACACAAACAGAGTATAAAAAAGCTCACATAATCCTTATTGGGGTATATGAGCCCCCTGGAGGTAAATACTGCAGCACTGTCAATTTTGAAAACATTTATATCGCATAGGTTTACATTATATGTCAAAGTGTCATGAGAATGAAATTTGACTGAGGAAGCTAACAGGGATATTAAATGGATCCTTGTTTCACAGGCTTGAAGTTATCAGCTTGCTAAAACAGTAAAATTCCATACCTCATTGAAACTGTGCACTATCCTGGGTAAAAGGGTGAAATTCCTGTGGTGTTAAAAGCAAAGCAACCCTCAGTTCTTCTGAAGTGAAACCTCTGCCCTGCTAACAAATGTTTTCCTTCAATCCGTAAGCTGAGAGGTTTTATAGCTTTCTATGAGGCCATGGGAAATGAAAATACAGGTGTCAATATTTCACTTTGGTCACTTTGTCGCTTTAAGTCTCCACTGATGTTATTTCTGGACTAGCATTAGCTTGGGTGCAGCAGAAAAATGAATATCTGGATTTATGGAGCAAACGGGTGATTAAGAGTTTCTCACCCTATGGTTTTTATGACTAAGTTAAATCTACTGATAGAGAGGCTCTATGAAAGACACAATATGTCCTACTTCAGAGGCCCCTGGAAAGGGCCATACTGGAGTTGCTGCACTTAATTACCAGGACGCTTAATGCAAACAATGTTTTTGGGATCCAAGTGCCAGTCCGGAGTTCTGTACATAGTGTTCAACTCTTGATGTATGTTGACATATAAAACTGCATTCCAGATGTCTTCACTGATCTGTGTCTAAATATGATTGCTATCCTGTGGTTTGAATCAAGGGGAGGAATTTGCCTAAATGATTATTTGATCACCTTGCCCTGATTATTCCAGGAAAGAACATAGAGAACTTCTGCTTGTCGTACCCCGCAAGAACCGTATTTAACTAAATAAGCTGAAGTCTGCATGTCTAGCTAAAATCTGCATGCCAGGACCCATGCAAGTAAATGGAAAACCTCTCTTTCTGCCCCTCTGATTTTTTTAACAGTTTGAATGGAAAGATTAAAAGTGTTGGTACATTTGGTTTCATCTGCACTTGCTTATTTTCAACTTAAAATGGCAGCTCATCTGTAGAAGGTGCTACAGTTGGATCAGGCTGTGCTACTACATTTGGATGGATATACTAAATGGAGAAGTAGGGTATTTTCAATGGAGTTTTAGGGAATCTACTTTCCCTGTTGTCCATGGAAATTGATTTTTGCCGGTCTGCTTGATTCACATCAGTGCCTTGGAAGCCTGCAGAGTAAAGCACTTTTTCGGGAGACACATCACAGCCTGAAAGGGTTGCCAAACACATTGAGATGCCAAGCGTTCCTGTGAAATACTGGAGTCTCCTTGCTTCACTTTAGCTCTCTGGCTGTATGCTCTTCCTCCTGGGATGAATGGATGCCTCAAAGTGCCTTTGTGCATCTCTTCTCTCCTCTCCTTTATCCACTGGGGGAGCCTGGATGTTTAAATTAGATTAAGTACTTCGCTAAAGATAGCTGAGATGGCAATGAGGAGGTAACCGTACAGGGCTTCCAAATTCCTGGCTTTTAGAGTCAAAGATACAATGCTTTGATCCCAAGTCCTTTGAAATTCCTGGGAGAGTTGTCATCAGTTTTACTGGGCTCTAGATCAGACCCTATGAGATGTGTACAGCCTTGTTTAAAATGTTTTTGCTTTAATTGCATCCATTGAAATTAGCACCGTGGGGTGTTTCTTCCTGTGGGTTTTGGTTTCGGTTCTTGCATTCCTCTACTCTAAGGAAACATTTTGAGAGCTGCAAGAGGAATGAGTAGTGGAGGGAGCTATTCCTTCCCAGCCTCCCTCATCTTTGCAAAGCCCCTTTGATGTTTCCCATAAACTTCTATATAAAGTCAGAAGTTTCCAGGGTCTCCATTTTTGGGTATCTAGCTGCTGACAAGTTCAGGAAGCTCTTTGGATATCTCTCCTGTGTGATACAAAGCAGAGATTTCAGCCCTTCTTATCCTTTTGAAAAGTTTCCTGTTTTAAGCCCTCTCCTCCTTGGATTAACTGATGAGGGGGAAAAAACCTGTCTGGGAGGATGAATGCTGGAGATTATGGTTCTGGGAAAGGGATCATTTAAACAAATCCTTGTTGCTTTGTCAGTAGCTCTGTTTGACAGCCTGGGCAGTCAACTTCAAACCACCAGCAGTTGACGTGAGGCTGGGGCTTGGAGAGGGTGCAACCACATTCACTTCATGTAGGTTCTCATAATTTTGTGCCCAACAGCACCACAGCAGGCTATTTTAAGATTCAAAGTTTGACAACAGGTCTTTTAATTAAAGATTTCCAGCAAGACTCTGTGAGAGGTGTTTGCAAAGGATCACACTTCCTGGCAGACGCAGGTCTCTTGGGGTCTGAGGAGAAAGGGGGCAGCTGAGTCACAGATGTCGTCTCCAGCTCTAAATCACTCTTGGGGGTAGCCCAATCTCATGGCACTCACCCATAATGTGAAACTTGACGGAGACCAGCCTTTGGGAGCATTGCTTTCCGTGGCCAGCTGGTGTACAGCCAAGAAGGACTGCAGCCAAATCTTTGTTCTTTGTTCAAATCCAAAGTAAACAGCCTCCATGCAGAGGAGTCCTGATGGGCTGAAGAGCTGCCCTTTTCCACCTGGGCAGGACAAGAGAGTGTTTGCTACTGCTTGCCCTGAGGGGTGTGAGATCCCAACAATGCTGGGTCTCCTCTTCCCCTCAGGCTGTGCACTGGGTATAGCAGTGAGCCCAAGATGTGGTGGACCTGCCACCTTGAATATTGACCCCATGTCAGGAGCTCTTAGTTGGGTAGGTGATTTAAGGATGTCCCAAGTCCAACATAACACAATGATCTATAATGCTCCAGCATAACTCGGAAGAAACACAAGGTTTCCTTTTTTCACTTCAACAGCATGAAATCAGGGAGGTGATGATGTGAGTGGGGTTGTCTAAAAGATGATACTAAGATAGTCTTCCATGATGATAATGTATAATGCTTTTATCATAATGGTATTGATCTTGTTAACATTTACTGTTTTTTCATGTACATTTGCTGTATTAAATATGATGGTACTTTGGTTCCAATGCCACACAACAGGGTTTTTTTCTCCCTAACTCTATTCCTTCAAACTTAGCCAGGGAACCGGAAAGCTAATTGTGTTCTTTCTGTGCCCTGTGCCATTGTCAATAACAAAGTTTCAGAGATTACAACCTAGGGGACCTGTTTTGTTAAAGACATGGCAATCAGAATATAACTCAGCTCTTCCATGACTGTGCAAGCTGTACCAAGAAAAATCATAACTTGTTTTTGTTAGATAAGGAATAAGATGTAGGATGTGAAGACCCGAAGTGCAGGTATGTTAAGTGAAGATTGTTCTTTGCTTGTGTCATTGCTCTTGGGAATCTAATCCTTTTGAGACCAAAGCATGCTCTGGCATGATTCAGATGGATCCTCTGAAGACAGAGGGAGCATCAGCTGTTTATTTCGTCTCATGTACCAGCTGAGTGTGAAGATTTATTCTGACTGTTCACTTTTCTTTCTTGTTTTGATGTGTGTATACATTTTAATATTAAGTTTAATAAACAATGCAATTCTTGCAACTCTTCAACTCTTCTGTGTTTTAGAAAGGGGAAACATTCAATCAGGTTTCTTATTAGCCCTCTGCTAGAACCTAAAAAATAATTCTGTTTTGAAAGTAGGACCCTTTAAAAGCTGTTGGGAGTAACAGTACTTCAAGCAAACAAGAAATCCTAAACGTTGCTGAGCTGTTGACACAGAACTGATGTGCAGAGTGTGATGAAGGCTTCTGCTAACATTTTGTTCATGTGTTACTTGCAGTTATTGAAGTGAACAAGAAGGATATAGTCTTCCTCATAGATGGCTCCACTGCCTTGGGGGCTGCGCCCTTTAACTCAATTCGTGATTTCGTTGCCAAAATCGTCCAAAGGCTGGAGGTTGGACCTGACCTGATCCAAGTCGCGGTGGCACAGTATGCAGACACTGTGAAGCCAGAGTTTTATTTTAACACCCACCAGACCAGAAAGGATGTAATGGCTAATGTGAGGAGAATGAAGCTCATGGGTGGTACTGCTCTCAACACTGGGTCAGCACTGGACTTTGTGAGGAACAACTTCTTCACCAGTGCTGCTGGGTGCAGGATGGAGGAAGGGGTGCTCCCCATGCTGGTGCTCATCACTGGTGGTAAGTCCATGGATGCTGTTGATCAAGCTGCAGTGGAGATGAAAAGGAACCGGATAGTGATCCTTGCCATTGGGTCGAGAAATGCTGACCTGGCAGAACTTCAAGAAATTGCCCATGAGAGAGATTTTGTATTCAACCCAAATGATTTCCGCGTTCAGTTCATGCAAGCCATTCTTCCTGAAGTGCTGTCGCCTATCCGGACACTCTCTGGAGGACTGATCATTGAAGAACCACCGTCAGGTAATTAACTACCTTTTTCTAATTAAGGTGATATGGTTTATATGTTTGTCAACTCTTATTCTGTGACAGGTAGAGAAAAGGGGGGGAAAATCTTCAAGCACATGCTTCAGCATAGCTAAATGGTGTCTCTTTGATTTGCAAAATGTGAATGAACAGATTGGTGAATTTTTGTAGTGTGGTTGTTGTTACAGCTTTGTTATTGTTTCCTGGGGATTTTTGTCCCATTCCATATTTGTCATCAACATTTAAAGGCCTGGATGTGAAAGATGTGCTTTAGTAGTTAGATACTGAAGTTGTTCAGTGGAGGCTTTTTCTCCCACTTAGGGTTTATGTAACCTATGAACAGGTCACACTGTGAATATTTTAATCTCTTTCCCAGTTTGAAAATCACCTGTAGTGGATATTTGCTCAAAAAAGCTTTAAAGTTTCTTCTGAGTGTAAAGAAAATAGGCAAGTTTTTTCATAGAGATGTTCAGAGAAAGCTAGCCTGACACTGTTGGACTGAAACTCACCCTTTAAGAACATATTTATAGTTTTCTTATAATTACTCAGCTCAAGCCCTAAGAGGCATACGAGACTATTGCCGTGTTGATTTTAATTTAATCTATTTAGAAGATGATCCAAAGCCCGGGAAGCCAGAGGATTCTTTTCACTTGGTCTTGCCATTGACATCAGTAGGCTTTGGAAGCAATCCAGTCACTAGAGTCATGTCTTTTGAGGCAGTTTTGCCTGCATTTCAGGAGAGGTACCAGCTACATAGAGATTTTATACCAAATTTCTCAAGATTTCTTCCTGATAGTGATGTTTGAGGTTGAATTATTGTTGTGCTAGATCATATTTGAGTTTTGCATTTCTGTTCCATGGCATATAAGCATTGGAAAAACAGGACTTCATCCAGCTACCAGTGAGGTTCCCATTGGCTTATGTGGGTGTCAAACCATATCCATATTTTTTCTAGCTTTTCCAAGTAATTTAAAATTATAAACTGCAGCACAACATAAATTGACTTTCTGGAAAGAGTCGTCAAAAAATTAGAGGCTATAACTGATTTACATGAAGAGCAGACATTTTAAATCAGTTTGCCAATACCTGTCCTTAATTAAGATGAATATCACAGGAATTACCATTTAATAAGCTTTTTTTCAGAATGTGTTTCCTGCTAATACAGTTTTGCATGGCTATACACCAAACTCGACATTTTTATTTTTCAATGTAAATTAAAAATGTTCCTAAACTTCCATGTTCTTCAAAGCTCATTCATGCAGCTTCTCTTTTTTCCCAGTCCTTCTGCTCTGCTGTACTCACAGCTATTCACATATATAATAAGCAAGTAATCATATCCTACTCCATAAAATGACGATTATTAGTAGCATAATAGATTTTGACACTGGGCAGTCTGCTACATTTCAACTAGATATTGTCTCACTCTGGGCCTTGAATGGTCGTTTTCTGGGAAAAATTAAAAATATAGAAAACTAAGACAATCTGTAAAATCTGAGAGCAATGCCTCTGATTCAAAGGGCTCTTTTTTCATTTGTTGTTTTAATATCTCAGTATTTATATATTTTATATATATAAAAGCAAGCTTACAGGTACAAGGCAACCTAGAGAGGTGGGTGAATATAGCCATATACACGGGGGTAAATGCTTTAAACAGAAATACATTGAACAGAATTAGCAAGTGGCATAAATATATTCTCAAATAACTTATTTGGAGGAAGGCATCGAGGGGTGATGCACTGGATGAGACCACTCTTTAGCTCTCTGAGATCTTATTTAAAGTTTTAGCATTTTAGTCTATAGTCCAGACGTGACATGTTTAGAGCAAAAAGCACAGGAGGATGATGCTGTGGTGTCTTTGGGGTGATGTTACAGATTTATGTCTCAGGGCTCATATGCTGGGAGACACCCCAAGATGATTTTAGCCTTAAAAAAGGAGCTGAGAACTGGCTGTTTACTACCAGAAGTGGGAATTTTTTCCCTCCTTTAGCAGCCTGAAAAATGTATGTCTGACATAAAAATGCAGTTTTCTGCCTCAAATGCAGACGTCCAAAGGCAGATGTCTCAGGCAGCTGTTGCAGCCTCATCTGGACCAGCTTTTCTAAGCCTATTAGTAAAAGCTATTTTTAATACCTACTCAAAATACCAACCAAATTGGTTACTTGGCAGAAGAGTTTTCCCATGCAAGTGGAGCCTAACTCTGCACCATGGGCCAGCAGCTGCTGGCTGCACAGCATGGCCATGGAAAGCCTCTGCAGGGCAGGACGTGGTTCTCTACACCTAGGAATGCCTGGGAGCACCCCCGTGGAAGTGGGAAATGCTTAGCAAAGAGGTGATAGTGCTGGGCATCAAATCACACTTTAGATGCCAGAAAGCAGAAACGCTGGCTAAAGATTTGTTGGAAAGTAAATGCATGGTGACTTGCAGATAAGCGAGGTGTCTGTAGGCATAATTCAGTGTCGCTCCACCAAAATTAATGAAGCTGCCTTTTGCTGGCTAAGGATTTGGCCAGAGCATGCAACTCTGGGATTAACAGCCACTGAAAACCTCTGCCATGCCAGAGGCTGAGCCCTGTTGATAAACCTGACATTTAAAAGACTTTTCAATACAATTCAGAAACCTCCCATGCCCAGTTTAGTACTTTCCAGCAAGGTCCTTGTTACTTACGTGCCTATTGCACTTTCTCTTCTCTTTTTCTCCCCTCTTCCTCCTAACAATATTTACATGCGTGTACAGTGTATGCTGTATGCACACATGAAAAGAAATTTCTATTTTTGTTTTCTGTGATGTCTCATGTTATTTTCTGTGCTCTACTGCAGTTCAAGTAACCAAAAGGGATATCATCTTTCTTTTGGATGGATCACTCAACGTCGGAAATGCCAACTTCCCCTTTGTGCGTGACTTTGTTGCCACCCTAGTTAACTACCTTGATGTCGGCAGTGACAAAATCCGAGTTGGCTTAGTGCAATTTAGCGACACTCCTAAAACTGAGTTCTTTCTATACTCGTACCAAACCAAGTCAGACATAATTCAACGTATGGGGCAGCTGAGGCCAAAGGGGGGGTCAGTGCTGAACACTGGCTCTGCACTGAACTTTGTGCTTTCGAATCACTTCACGGAAGCTGGTGGGAGCAGAATAAATGAACAAGTGCCACAGGTCCTAGTCCTGGTGATGGCAGGGAGGTCCGCCGACCCCTTCTTGCAAGTTTCCAATGAATTAGCTCGGGCCGGAGTGCTGACTTTTGCTGTTGGAGTTAGGAGTGCGGATAAGGCAGAACTTGAACAGATTGCCTTTAATCCAAGAATGGTATATTTTATGGATGATTTCAGTGCTCTGACAGCTTTACCCCAGGAGTTAAATAAGCCTATAACAACATATGTTAGTGGAGGTGTGGAAGAGGTTCCACTCGCCCCAACAGGTAATACCTACCTTCCTTAATGTTGAATGCATTAAGTTAATCTTATTTCTCTTGCCTGTTTTTGTTCCCAATGTACACCTTCACATCTGTCCAAGGCCATGAGTTGTAAAGGGAGTTAGGACTGTGCTTAACTTTAAGCACATGGCTTGAGACAGTCAGCTCTTAATTTTGTTCAAGTCATTGCTAGCACACTTTAAAGACAGCACAATTTTAAGTCTTTTGGCAGGTCAGGAATGAAGGAGGATCTGAGCAAGTTTATTCCCCCTAGTCACTTACTCAGGTGTTCCCTTTCTGTTGCTATGATAATGTCACAACCTGTAAATGTATTATCAGGCAACGGAAGCATGCACACATACTCCTTTGGCCACAAGGAGTAGTTTGGGGAGGTTAAATTAGTGCCAAAGAGCACAGAGGAGGAAAGGTCTGGCCAGATACAGGGAGCCAAATCCTTTCCCAGAGCCACTCTGTCAAAGTCCTGTGATCAGGTTGCCACAGAGGCTGAATTTGGCTTCAGATACTCAAAGTCGTCGTCCAATATTAAACTCCAAAGCTTTGGCAAGATTAACCTTTTTTAAACAGGTATTTGCTTGCTAATTCTCTTATTGTGGCTAAGTGTATATGAAGTTATAAAAACAACCAAGAGTGCTTAGTATGGTAAGGAGACCAGTAAGATGAATATGAAAGATATTAAGACACAAATATACGAGGTGCTCAGTTTTGCCTTGGATATCTAATGAGATTAAAGGGGCATCAAACATAAACAGGTAAAAGGATATTTCCCCTCTCAAAGTCATATCTCACCTGTGGATTTTGATGCCTCTTTGTATTGCAACTGGGAGAAGAACTTTAAGAGAATACAGAAAATGCTTTGTGTATGTGTGAACTAATGTCTATTCATTATCCACCAAGCCTCTAAAGAATAAAAAATAAACCTCACTGCTGCTGTACTTCACGCTGGTGTTATCAGCAGATTGCAAGAGCGTAAACACCACTGGCCTGATCTGAAACAGCCAATTTATGATATGACTAACCTGATGCAATACAATGTATGATATGACTGTCTAGTGCCTAAATTTATCGAGTCTTAGGAGAGAGGTGTCCTTGATTCCCTTTCCTCCTCAGATAAATAAATCAAAGGTACTGTTTAGTCCTGTAGCTTTTGAATACTTTGGTAAACAAAAAACACTTGCTAAACCCCACTAATTTTCAGAGAAGTTTCTAGGATGATGTTTAAGAAGAAAAATGCCTTCATATGATTTTTTCCCCCCTCTTTTCATTTGTGAATTTATTCTAGAAAGCAAGCAAGATATTTTATTCCTGATTGATGGCTCAGCCAACCTCTTGGGTAGCTTTCCTGCAGTCCGGGACTTTGTACACAAAGTCATTTCTGACCTGAACGTGGGTCCTGATGCCACACGAGTAGCTGTAGCTCAATTCAGTGACACCATTCAAGTTGAATTTGACTTTGCCGAACTCCCATCTAAGCAAGACATGCTACTGAAAGTGAAAAGGATGAAGATAAAAACTGGGAAGCAACTGAACATTGGAGCTGCTCTAGATGAAGCTATAAGGAGGCTGTTTGTGAAGGAAGCTGGAAGCAGGATTGAAGAAGGGGTTCCTCAGATTTTGGTCCTTCTTGCTGCTGGAAGATCAACCGATGATGTGGAGCAACCGTCAGATGCTCTGAAGCAAGTTGGAGTCGTGACCTTTGCTATCAGAGCCAAAAATGCTGACCCTGTAGAGCTGGAAAGGATCGTTTATGCTCCACAATTCATTCTGAATGTCGACTCCCTCCCTCGAATTTCAGAGCTTCAGCCAAACATAGTCAACCTGTTGAAAACTATCCAGCTTCAGCCAACAGGTACAGGCACCCTTGGGATTTCCAAGAGGCTGAAAGACATCACTTACATGCCCCCCTCAATTTGGTAACACAGGTCTGGTGATGTCTAAAACGATTATGTAGAAACTGCTATTGTACTTGGATTTTCCTCTAGTCAGACCCTGGTCCAGTAAAGTATTAAGGTCAAAACCGATTTTTAAAGATGAATAAGGAAAAAGCCTTTTGTTTGGCTGCTAGAGCTGCAGTAGGTGCTGTTAGAGTGTGCAAAACGTGGTGCAAACCTGAAATAACAGAGAGTCATTGCCCCAGAGATCTTGCATAAATTGAAGTGCAATGGGCTACAAGATGAAAATAAATGCTTGTCTCAGTTTCTCTTTCCATCCTCTCTTTTCTGGAGGAGTGGTGGGGAGTAAGGAGCACTGCAGCGCACTGGATTCACTCTTGCTCTGGTATTTCTTACAAGTTATGATGGGATTTTCTACATTTTGTACCCATGTGTTAATAAATTAGATGCTCTTGGCTCAGTTACTGTTACAAGCTCGGTAGATGAGTATGGATTAATTGAAGAACAACAACAAAAAAAGTCATAAAAAGAATCACGCAGCCACAATTATAAATTCACACTGTGGTACTAGAAATTATGCACTTCCAGCTGTGTGATTACCTGAGGAAGCCCTAATTTGAGAATTAACCTGTCTCCCAACAGCAGGTGGGGACAAGGAAGAGTGTAAAAACATCCATGTCATCTCTCCATAAAAGTCCTGGGCAGATGGAATTAGAATCATAGAAACAGAAGGAAGCAATAAGGTTGGAAGGGATCTCAGGGTGCCATCTGCTACATACCCTTGTCCCCAAAGGATCTCCTTGTCCAGAACCAGCTGACGCTGGTCTAATGTGTTCTGAAACTCCTTCAACGGAGATTTCCTAGTCTCCATAATAAATCTGTTCAATTGCTTTTATCTGTATCAGTAGATACCTCTCCTTAATGTCAAACCTCTGCCTTCCTACTCATAGTTTAAGTCTTTTGTATCTCCTGCAACTCAAGAAGGATACAGATGTTAACCCACTTCCATGTTTAGTGTGACAGCCTTTCAGTTACTTTAAGCTTGCCATGTACATCTTGTCTTGGTCCTCTTGTCACCAGCTGTGTAACCAGCTCATTCAATCTTTCCTTGTAGGTTTTCTACCTTTTCACCTTTGTCTCTCCAACATCAGCCTGCTCCACATGACCAGAGCATAACAATGATGTCCCTGGTCATCTTTTACCCCATCTTTTCCATGTGAAGTCATTGCTCTTTCCATATTTGTGCAGCTTCTGCCTCAACATAGACTAGTGCAACTAGTGCTCTTGATTTGCATCCTTCCTTTTCAAACCATTTCTGTCTTGTCAAGATCATCTTTAATCCCTTTGACCACCAAATACGGTGAATAATTGTGCTATTTGCTCACAAATAGCTGCATCCATCTACTTTTCCTATTATTCTTGGCTAAAAGAGAGCCACCTAATAAGAGTACCTGTAACTTTTAAATTCTTTATCTGCTCCCCGAGACTTTTAAGAGGGTTCTCTTCTGCTCCTGAACTTTAGAAGAAGTGTATGAACCTGGCATACACCAGGCAATGTCTGCTCCCTCTTGCTACCTGTATTGCTCAACACAAGCTATATTAATATTCCAGTCCCATGTATTAACCCACCAAGTTTCTAGCATTCCTCTTAAATAATAAACTTGATTTGAAGTCTGCATTAAGACCTCAGTTGCCCTTGTTAACTCTTTATATGTCTGGCATTCACAAGCAGTTATTTAATACTTTCTTCAGAGGGACAGATCATGCTTCTGCTTGTCCCTCTTGACCGTGCTATAAACAAGCCAATGACGCTTTTGGGGATGCCATCCACCAGTAGCTGTGTTTGAGAGGCAGTGATGTCTTCTGCTTGGCTGAGCCAAAGCTTCGCAATTCTGTTAGTCAATAGCAGAACATGTCAACATTTCTCTGATCTTAGATATTTTATGTTCTTTTTTTTTTTTTAAGGAATGTTTGGTCACAATTAGCATTTTTTTGTGCTTGAAGTTAGTAAAAAAACCCCAACAAAAACAGTCTCTAGCATTTCTAAGTTCAGTAATTGTCAGAAAACCTTTTCTCTCCCCCTCTTCACCAGCTCCTTGTGAGCACCCTCTCTGCAGTATCTCATTTCATTCAGAAACTCAGTTTTCTCTGGGAGTGAAAGATCTCTGATGCCCCAGACTCCTGTTGCATATTCACAGCCATGTGCCAGGTTCCTAGACCTCTTTGGAGCAGATGGCTTCTCCCAGCCTCAGGTAGGAGATGGCACCCAGAGTCTCTTGACACCCTGTTTCCTGTGGGTCCTATGATTCTATGACTTGGTGGGTAAGGCCTGGCGTGTGTTGCAATGCAGTTTCCACCAATTTCCACCCATCTGCCTCTTCGCCAGGGATTGCATCCGATGGCAAAGGAACCAAACCACCCGTCTTGGCACCTCCATTTCCCCTGCACAAGCTTTTGTACTATGGTTCGATGTATGTGGAGAATAATAATCACTGCAAAAGAGAATCTCACTTATTCCCCCCTTACCCTACTTGTCTCAAACAGTAGTTGAGAGAGGTGAGAAGAAGGATGTGGTGTTTCTAATTGATGGCTCAGATGGTGTCAGAAGAGGTTTTCCTCTACTGAAGGCTTTCGTCCAAAGAGTTGTCGAAAGCCTGGATATCGGTCGTGACAAGGTCCGTGTTGCCGTCGCACAGTACAGCAACGTCATACAACCAGAGTTCTTACTCGACACCCATGAAGACAAAGCAGATCTCATCAATGCCATCCAGGAGCTGAAGATTATGGGAGGATCTCCTCTGAACACTGGTGCAGCCCTCGACTATCTCATCAAGAACGTGTTCACGGTGTCAAGTGGCAGCAGGATAGCAGAGGGCGTCCCACAGTTCCTGATTCTGCTGACTGCTGACCGGTCCCAGGATGATGTGAGGAGGCCCTCGGTGGTCCTGAAGACGAGTGGCACGGTGCCTTTCGGCATCGGGATTGGAAATGCTGACCTCACAGAGCTGCAGACTATTTCCTTCCTCCCAGATTTTGCTATCTCTGTGCCTGACTTCAGCCAGCTGGATACAGTGCAGCAGGTCGTCTCGAACAGAGTCATCCGGCTGACCAAGAAAGAGATAGAGTCACTTGCCCCTGATCTGATTTTTACATCACCCAGCCCAGGTGAGAAGATGTTTGTGTCTGCACCAAGAGCCAGCGGCAAATATGATGTTTAGTAACATCATGGTTGCAACACAAACTGAGAAAAGCAAAGATTGTCACAACTAAGACTCCAAGTCCATCTTGGTCTCACTGTTGAACTACTTAGGGTTGGTAGGAGTTGTGTAGTTACGCCGAGCCACCTTTAAGCCCAGTCCCTCAACGTGGTCCATGTTGTACCCACATGGAAGACTCACAAAGTGTATGACACAACCCTAATCTTATATTAAGTTGACAAATTTTAAGTCCATACTGTTCCTCCTGGAATGGGAATTGCATCATCTAGATGCTACAAGGACACCTTCACACCACTATAAACCAAGATCACCTTTCTGCTAAATATAAGGCCTGCTGATGTGTCTTACATTTGCCATGCTCATTCTCTGGGGGAAGGGAAACTGGAAGCGGGAATCAGGAAAAGGATCACATATTCCATTTCTGGTCTCACTTTGAATGAAATCCAGCCAGTGTATGCCTGTGATGAAGGAATGAAGGGTACCCAGCCCAGATCAATCCCTTTAAAGTACACCATCCTACTCTGACTCTTCACAGTCAGACTGCTTTCCTTCAACCCCACTTCTCAGTGTGATGCTCAGCAATAATTCAGGCTGTGACCTGAATGACCACTGCAGAAAATATTTTATTAAGAAACAAAAAATCATCCTGGAAAGGCAGAAGCTGAGAGCATAATAGGATAGAAGGTTTGCTAGAGGACCAAACGAAAGAAAGAGGTGTGGTACTGAGTGTGAAACAACCCCAGGCTGCTTGGCAATCTGCCCTGAGTAAGGAACATTACCAGGCTACATTTCTTTGGGTGGAGATCCCACAAGGAATTATTGTTGCAGCTTCCCCTTGCATCCTTTGCTTTGGAAGCTGCTGTTCTTCAACTGCCTGGGGATGTGCATATCAGACTTAGTCCTGTCTCTGGCTTGAGCCCGGAGCTGCCTGATGGGGCTTCCAGGAGAGAACACAGGGAAAAAGAAAATGATAATCCTCCTCATGGCCAAAGGCATGGGCCAGTGATGTAGAAGATGAGCTTAGCTTGTAGAGCATTGCTCTATAAGCAATGCCTGATGCATCTTCTGACTGCTGCCTTCTTTCCTGCAGCGGGTGTGAAGCGAGATGTTGTGTTCATGGTTGACGGCTCTCGCTACGCCGCCCAGGAGTTCTACCTCATCCGCGATCTCATTGAGAGGATTGTGAACAACCTGGACGTGGGCTTTGACACCACCCGGATTTCAGTGGTCCAGTTCAGCGAGCATCCCCACGTGGAGTTCCTGCTCAACGCCCATTCCACCAAGGACGAGGTGCAGAGTGCTGTGAGACGGCTGCGGCCACAAGGAGGGCAGCAGGTGAACGTGGGAGAGGCCCTTGAGTTTGTGGCAAAGACCATCTTCACCCGGCCATCCGGGAGCCGCATAGAAGAGGGTGTCCCTCAGTTTTTGGTCATCCTCTCCTCCCGCAAGTCTGACGATGACTTAGAGTACCCATCACTCCAAGTCAAACAAGTGGGGGTGGCACCTATGGTGGTAGCGAAGAATGTGGATCCTGAGGAGATGGTACAGATTTCCCTTAGTCCTGATTATGTATTTCAAGTCTCCAGCTTCCAGGAACTGCCCAGCCTCGAGCAGAAGCTGCTGACTCCTATTGAAACCTTGACTGAGGACCAAATCAGACGGCTGCTGGGAGATGTGCAACCCCCTGGAGGTAAGGCTCTGTCATCACCAGTTGCGTTTGGGTTGCTATTCGAGTGAATGTTGCCCAAAAGTGTAAATAACTTTCCATCTTTCTCTCTAAACTGAGTTTTCCTTAGTTAAAAGCAAAGGTGCATCACATGTACAATTTTAGAACAAAAATTTAGACATACAGAAATTTTACTGAAGTACCTAAATACATTACAACTTCTGATTTTCAAGTCAAGTACCTAAATATGCTACATATTTTGATTTTCAAGTCAAATATCGCCTATTCCCATTTAGCAGCTCTCTAGGAAAGAGACATAAATCTAGGGTAAAATGAAGTGGAAACACTGACAAATCCAGAGAAGAACATTAATGAACGAAACAGATAAGGGTCTCAGTAATACATGCTTTGAATATTAGGCAGACTGTTAGGACACATATGCACACTTGCAGACAAGCCCTTTTGGAGAGGCTCCCTGTAGCACCATGCCTAAAGTTGACTAAAATATGCTGTGCAATTTTACATCACATGAGAGCAGATAGCACAGAAATCCTCCAGCAAAGCTTAAGCAAAGAGTTGGCACACAAGTTATTACCCCTCTCCTTGCTTCCCTGCAGATATTCCTGCTGATGCAAAGGACATAGTCTTCCTCATCGACAGCTCCGACAGCGTTAGGTCTGATGGGCTTGCTCACATTCGGGATTTCATCAGCAGAATTGTTCAGCAGCTGGAAGTTGGGCCAAACAAAGTACGAATTGGCGTGGTGCAGTTCAGCAACAACGTCTTCCCTGAGTTCTACCTGAAGACCCACAAGTCCAAAAATGCTGTCATGCAAGCCATCCGTCGCTTGAGGCTTAGAGGAGGGTCCCCGGTGAATGCTGGCAAAGCCCTAGACTATGTGGTGAAGAACTACTTCATCAAGTCTGCAGGGAGCAGGATAGAAGATGGAGTGCCCCAGCACCTGGTTGCCATCCTTGGAGATCGGTCCCAGGATGATGTTAACAGACCCGCTAACGTGATCACTTCAACGAGCATTAAACCTCTGGGTGTCGGAGCCAGGAACGTGGACAGGAGCCAGCTGCAGGTCATTACCAATGATCCTGAGCGTGTGCTTGTGGTACAGGACTTCACTGAACTTCCAACTTTAGAAAACAGGGTGCAGAACATTCTTGAAGAACTTCCAATACTCACAACAGAAACCCCTGGAATTTCAGGACCTGGTAAGACTGCTGTTCATCCTGTAGACTTTTTTGGACACAACACAGATAGAATATATATAACGTGAAAGTGATTCTTCCTATGCTTAACGTAATAACACATTTTGATTCCCAATTGTTTAGTCACATTGTTTTAAAGAAGACTTTGAAGAAGACCTTGTTGAGCATGAGAAAGAATAGAATTAAATTTGAAATGAAATGAGGGTGTCTATCACAAAAACAAGTAATGTTGCATGAAGTATAGCAAATGTGTTGCTTAAAACCTTTCTTGTTGTACAGATGTAAAATCATGCCAAAGACCGATGAAACTGAAAAGGTGGAGAAACACGATGCTACTTCACAAAGCACTAAGCATCTTAATTATTACATATGCCACAAACAATTATTAGTAACTGTTTTCTTTGTAATTTTTTCAGGAGCTAAAAAGCAGGCTGACATTGTGTTTTTGCTGGATGGCTCCATCAATCTGGGGAGAGAGAACTTCCAAGAAGTTCTTCAGTTTGTCTACTCTGTGGTGGATGCCATTTATAGGGATGGTGATTCTATCCAGGTAGGACTGGCCCAGTACAACTCAGATGTGACTGATGAGTTTTTCCTCAAGGACTACTCCACTAAACCTGAGATTTTAGACGCCATCAACAAAGTAATTTACAAAGGTGGTCGAGTGGCAAATACTGGTGCAGCCATCAAGCACATCCAAGCAAAACACTTTGTGAAGGAGGCCGGCAGCCGAATCGACCAGAGGGTTCCCCAGATTGCCTTCATTGTCACAGGTGGGGTGTCCTCAGATGATGGGCCGGGTGCCTCCTTGGAAATTGCACAGAAAGGTGTCAAGGTATTTGCAGTTGGTGTGAGAAACATTGACCTGAAAGAAGTGAGCAGGCTGGCTAGCGAGAGTGCCACGAGTTTCAGAGCGTCCACAGCCCAGGAGCTGTCTGAGCTGAACGAGCAGATCCTGGTTACACTGGAAGCTGCTATGGAGGAGAAATTGTGCCCAGCAACAACAGATGTTACAAGAGGTAAGCACGATCCTTTCATAACGTTCTCTGTTCGTTCCTGAGGGTGGCTTTTAATATCCAATGCATTTTGATGGACTTGTCCAGCCCGCTCTTGTGCTTTGCCTACAGCCTGAGGTGCAGCATGGGCTCAGACCTCCTCCATGGGCATGGTGGTAGGCTGCAAGCCTTTGGTACAAGAGTTCCCTGTTTCTGTGCTTTAGCATGTGAATGACTGTTGTACCCTCACTGCAGAGGTGCAGTCATGGTGGAATAATATGACAGGCAGGCACTAGATCACTGGCCTTCTACTGGTGCATCGGAGGGGCTCCTTTATTTAGCCAGGAGCATGTTGTCAGACAAATGTTAGTGCCAAAATGAAAAGTGACGGTCCTTTATAACAAGCCACTTGGACTCTTTGGCCGTTGAGTCCCTGGCATGCATGATGTGCTGGAAATTGGAATTTCTCTTGTCAGATCATCCAGAGTGTCCACTTGGTCTCGTGACAGGTATATGAGAAAAAGGTAGGGCAAGAGCGGTTGTATTTTAAGGTAAAATTGACTTAAAAAGGAATCCTCCCTCTACATCCCCCTGACTGGGGGACGGTTGCTTCAAGCACAGGCAAAAGGTACATGTACACATGTGCAAGTACTGACAGAAAGTACATGCACACTGTGGAAGTACTAACAGTTTTTCATGCAGAGCTGAGAAAGCAGCAGTCTTGGCTGCCTGGTGAGAATGCAAATTTCTGTTGGACTTGGTTTAGTCAGCTCCTCCCAATGCTAAGCAACAATTGCACAAGAAAAAATAATAAAGAAATACAGATTTTCCCAGATTATCATTACTATGATGAAAGGAAGTCGAAGGCACTTGTGTATCAAATGGTGGCAGGTCTTGATGCAGACAGTGTCTTTTCTAATGACTAACAGAATAATAAGGAAAGTCATTATTTGAAAAGCAGTTGTATTGCTCAACAATGATGCTCTCCTCTCTTTCTGCATTTCTCTTTCAGATTGTGACTTAGATGTGATACTTGGCTTCGATGTCACAGATGTTGGGGCCGGCCAAAATATATTTAATTCCCAGAGAGGTCTGGAGTCCAGAGTCGAGTCTGTGCTGAAGAGAATAACACAGATGCAGAAGATCAGCTGTACTGGCAACCAGGCACCCAATGTCAGGGTAGCCATCATGGCCCAGGCTCGAGGGGGACCTGTAGATGGACTGGACTTCTCCGAGTACCAGCCTGAGCTCTTTGAGAGGTTTCAAGGCATGCGCACCCGTGGGCCCTATTTTCTCACGGCGGATACGCTGAGGTCCTACCTAAACAAATTCCGATCTGCGCCCTCCAGCAGCACCAAGGTAAGTCAAAATCAAGACCACTGCAGTGGTGTTGGCCAGGAAAGCTGGCTTCTGATGTATTTTAGTTGGCAAAGCAAGTGTAAATTCATAACAAATTAAATAAATTAATTTTATTGCAGACAGTACCCATGAGCACTGCTTGGCTGCAAACTATTGCTTTCTAGATTTTCCCTGTTTGTGCTTTAGGAACAAACACCTGCATGGTACGATGTACTGAAATCTGGCACAGAAATGCAAAACTTCATGGCCTGGAATGGGCATAACAATTCCCTCATCTCCTCTCAGATGAAACATCTCCTGGAAGAAGGCTCTTCAGGTTGCACATTGGCTGTGTTTCGCACCTGAAGTGTTCTGGCTCCTGACATAAATTTGTTTCTCTCACAGGTCATAATCCATTTTACTGATGGTGCAGATGACTCTATAGATGAGCTGGAGGCTGCTTCGTCTGCTTTGCACACAGAAGGTAACTTTTTTACTCTTCAAAGCTATGATTATAATCTGTTAATATGTAGCCCATTTTACCACCATTTGTCATGAATCCACTGGCTTTTGATAGTAACGAGTAAGGATTTCATGATCTCTACATGCACTTGCTATTCTTAGTTGCCTTCCTGTGATATTTAGCTTCCTGCTGGCACCTAAGTAAGCATGTGGATAACTTGCACTAAATGTGCTTGAAGATATTTGTTCTCAATTGAACAGCCTCCATTTGCAATCAAAGAGGCAGATAATGACCCATCCTTAACAGGAAGGGTGTGCAGGCTCTGCAAAGCAGCTCACCCCATCACACAACCCTTCTGCTTCCCCCCCGCCTCAGGTGTCAATGCTCTCATCTTCGTTGGGCTGGACCGAGTGAGCAATTTTGATAGAGTGATGCAGCTGGAGTTTGGTCGTGGGTTCGCTTACAACAGACCGCTCAGAGTTAATCTGCTGGACTTGGATTTTGAGCTGGCAGAGCAGCTCGTAAGTAACTTGGCACAGGCAGCGCTGCCTTGTAATGCTGGAGGACAGCCGAGGGCTGGATCTCCTACGGGGCTGAACCGTGGCTGAATTACACCCTCTTGGCAATGCTCCTCTCCCCTCCCTACCTCACGTCAGCTCTTTTCACAGATGCCACAGCAAATAAAGTTAAGAGCAGATCATGGCACTGTCTGGTCTCGTACCACTCCTGGAAGGGCCCTACTCCAGCCGAGGCTACAGTGCATGGGATTAGGTCAAATGGGATGGGATAGGATTCCATTAAAAACTGCTGTGCCAAAAAGGCCGCCCTCCGCCTACGTTTATACTGTTGGTATTTTTAACCTTATGGGTAATGCAGTGTCATGCCTTGTCAGTGCTAAATCTCTCGAAGAAGTGCTGCTTTCTAGGTTTCTTTCCCCAAGACGGTACACTGCCTGTATTTCAGCTGTGCTTTTAGCAGATGAAGGAGCTATCCTTGCTGCTTCATAGATTTACTTCCCTCCCATATATGTGGTCTCTCTTGAGTTCATTAAGCTAATTTGCTATCAACGTTCATATGTCCAGTTCCTCCCAACTTTACAACTGCTACCAGAATTGTTAAGCTCCTTTTCCAGTAGATTTAATAAGATTTGGCTTAACCAGCGATCCCTGTGGTAGCCTTGCTGGGCCCTTCTCCATAAATCAAAGTGCAGCCACTTAGGAATGAACCTTCGTTCTTGGGATAAGAGCTAGTCTTCAGCCCATCCCCATGTAATTCAGTTGCCTAGGAAAATCCTTTAAAAATGTAAATGCACAAAGCTGGCAGGAAATGTTTGCAGCCAGCAATGTACTTGGCAAAGAAAATGATTTTTTTTTTTTAAATTTCTAGTGGATGATGCAAAACCAAGCTGTGATTTCTCTGATTCTTGCTTGCTTTCTCGCTCTTTCTCTCTTCTTTCCTCCCCTCTTCTTTCCTCCCCTCTTCTTTCCTCCCCTCTTCTTTCCTCCCCTCTTCTTTCCTCCCCTCTTCTTTCCTCCCCTCTTCTTTCCTCCCCTCTTCTTTCCTCCCCTCTTCTTTCCTCCCCTCTTCTTTCCTCCCCTCTCCCCTTTCCTTTTGCTCTGTGCTTGCAAATTTTTCTCAGCCTGCAGGTTGCTGGTGAGCTACTCACTGCAATAACTTTCTCATGGCCCGTTCAAGAGCCTGAGATAAGATTGCTCTCTTCAGTGACAGGCACTGTTTTGGGTATGAATTCTGCCCCACACAGTTCCCATTTAAACCCTTGCCTTTAATGTCCTTTCACAAAAGAGAATGTTGACTGCTGCATCCTAACCATGCAACATAACCAGTCTGCCACCACACACCTCCCTCTCCTGCTGTTGTGGCTGTTTCAAGGAGGAGAGACCCAAAAATGCTGCTAGCCCCAAGTTATGCTTGGTACAGGAGCAATTGCACAAACCCGAGGGCTTGCAAGACTTATGACATTTGGGCTTTTCCAGGTTTCTAACACCTTCCCGTTGTGTCATGTGCATTTTGCTGCAGGACAACATTGCGGAGAGGACGTGCTGCAAGGTCCCATGCAAGTGCTCAGGGCAGAGAGGGGACAGAGGTGTGCCGGGCCCCATAGGACCAAAGGTGGGTCACTTCATCTGGGGATGAAAGGTTCTCGTGCAAGGCCAGTATCCACCACGGTGGTGGTGGGTGATGTTCAGGTTTTATTGCGTGGGGCTAATGGGGAGGTTGTTTCCACTTACCCCCCAGTTTTAAAACTGGCCCTGGGCCATGTATAGTGGTTGAAAGGTGCTTTTCTTCCCTTTCCTCACAGCCTCTGTGTTGTAAAACAACCAAGAGAGCAGGGATGAGTGGCTGGAAGGAGGAGGGGGTGAAGTGTTTTGTGAAACAGTTTGGGGACATCAGAGGAAGACTGTTTCTCTCATTAACTTGTTTACACAGATAACCAAGCAGCCGCATTGTGCAAATCTAGGGAAATATTGAATATCAATTTAGAGGGAGATCACAGAACTATGAAAGAAATGCAGAATCGTCTCTGTTGTCTTCTAGGGTGCCACAGGTGATCTTGGCTATGGAGGCTACCCTGGTGATGAAGGAGGACCGGTAGGTGATTGCCTCTGCTCTGCACAACACTGCTCAAATTAGGGACCTCAATATAGTGAAGTGCTTGGAGGCATTTTCGCTAAATATTTTCTGCTGGGGATGTAGAGGTGCATTAGACAAAAGAGCAAGTAGAGCTTTGCGTCTCCTCCACCTGATGGCCTGAGTTGCTGGTCTGTTCCCAGCTGTTCCTGAGAGAAGTTCACTAAGGGGCTCCTTGAGAGCTGGAGAAGGCAGGGCAGGGGGAATAACTCCAATTATTTGATGTGACTCAGCTCTGTGCTATTCCTCCAAGGCAGGTGGGACTCTTTGCAGTTGGTTCCAAACACCTGTGAGCAGGGCAGTGTGGCTGTGAACATGATAAAATCGATAACTTCATTAAAACTGCAGTTTATGCCAAAGTTATCCATGTCAAATGCAGCTGAAAGATTTGATTTAGTCCAAGACTGGGAGCAGGAAGGAGTGTTTCTGTCCATCACAGTGGCAGAAAACATGAGTCCCGTGATTTCTTACTAGCACTGTTTCATCCAAAACCTTACTTCATGAATGCCACGTCACCCCTGGAATAAACAACCCCCCACGCATCACACCCAGGAGGTGAAGCTGAGGCCAAAGGGCTCATCACTTTTCCAATAGCCCAGGCAGGGGCCAAATGCTGCTGTCAGACATCGCATGCAATGTAGTGTTTTTCTGGGGCTTTAAGGTCGCAGTGGGATTAGAGAACTATGCAGAGCTCTGATGGTTCTGTCTTGCCATTTTAATTTTGAAGAAGTTTTACAAAGCTCTTTCATAGCTGAGAGTTTGGCAAGGCTGTTTCTAAGTGATTAAGAGTTGTAGTTGACCTCTATGGGATTGAAGGTTGCAGGCAGGAGATAGTGGGGTGGCTGGATACTGACCTTTCAGTACCCAATGCTCCATTTTCTTGTATGCTTCCAAGTCGCCTCCCATGCTTGCTGACACTCAGCTAAAGAAATTCACGCAACACAAAAACTCGGACAATTATGTTTTCACCTCCGTGTAACAGGGTGAGCGTGGACCGCCAGGTGTGAATGGGACGCAAGGTTTCCAGGGATGTCCCGGGCACAGAGGAACCAAGGTACGTGTGGAAGGAGCCTGCATGGAGCAGGCCCACAATCCAGCTGGTGGGAGTCCACTGAGGGCAACTTCTGCTGCTCTGGGATGTCACGTAATAGCTGCCTAGTCTACTTGGGTGGTGGTGTCTGCCTGGCCAAGCACCAAGGCTTTCAGCAGGTGTCGTGGCTTTAGCATTGCTATGAAGAGCAAGAGGGCAGCCCAGTGACCCAGACTCAATCTGTAGACAGGGCTGATTTATTTTCTGCAGATGGCTCTAGGGGAGAGGTGTGAGAAGAAACGGATTTGTTCTTAACACCAAGAAGTGAGGGGTGTGTGTGTCTTGGCCCAGGGGTGGGATGGTGTGAGAGTGAAAATCTGCTTTTGAGGAGGAGGGAGAAAAATGAGCCATGGTTGCTGCTTTAAAGAGGAACCTTGGTTCAGGACAGCAGCTGCACCACAAGCCAGAAAAGGTGGTGAAACATATAATATTTATGGGAAATATACAGTGATATTAAGGGATGTTTCCTACCATTTCCTCTGACCACAGGATCTTCTGGCAGGGAGCAGAGGAGTGCATGAACCAAGCCCATTAGCTGCAGCTGAGATATGGAGTCTCTTTAAGAACCCGTCCAGCCTTGGACAAAGCTGCCAAGACTGGATTTGGATTAATATAAAAACGGGTGCAGGGAGAAAAGAAAGTCAGTGTAGAGAGAGTTATTGCTAAGGAGTAAGCTATTTTATTGGATCAGCTGGCTGACACCTACAATTTGCGTATTTCACCTTGACACGAACGTTGAGGAGGCAGCTGAAGATTGGCGTAAGAGAAATAAAGGGCAGTTGAACCCTGGTGCAGCAAGCCTTGGGGTTGCCCTGGTCCTGGCTCTGAGTCTGCTGCCAAGCACAGCCCCCCTTCCCTACTGCTTCCTATGGGGATGAATCAGGCAAAAGTGGAGTAACTCCCTTTTCTGATTTTTTTAGGGCTCTCGGGGATTCCCAGGAGAGAAGGTATGGAGCTATTTCCTCATGCCACTGCGGTGAGCATGAGCACATGGACACATGGGTATTACCCTCCCCATTCCCTTCTCTCTTGGTGAGCATCTGCCCCTCACTTCCCTTCTGCAGGGTGAACTGGGAGAAATGGGTCTGGATGGCATTGATGGAGAAGAGGTCAGTCATTTTAATCGCTTTTCTCTTTGTAACTGGATGCTCCAGTGGCAGGGCCCTGAAAGTGGCAAATATTCTTCTAAAATATTTTTCTTTTTCAGGGAGACAAGGGTTTGCCAGGCTCCTCTGGAGAGAAGGGATACTCTGGCAGGAGGGTAGGCTTTTATCACATTTACAACCGGGTTAAATGATGGTGAAAAGGTGGATTTGAGCCAGGGGAGAGTGGAAAGTCATCCCTCTCCCCTCAGGGCTGAGGACCCAGGCAGAGGTACACAGCAGGCAAGGGCTGCTCTCACTAGCTCCATTTCTTTCCTGCAGGGTGATAAGGGAGTTAAAGGCGAACGAGGAGAACGAGGTGACCGTGGACTTCGTGGAGACCCGGTAAATACTGCTAAGGCACCTTCTTGATTGTCCGCACACTTTCCATCAATTCTGGAGGTCATCAGCAAGCCTGCACTCAGGCTTATTAAATGCAGCTTGGCAGGGGCAAGGACTTGGGGGTGGAATGTTGGTAACAAATGCCTCTTGATACCAACCTGTCAATCACTGTTTCATTATATTAAAATTCTCCTTCCTTTTCTTCTTCAATACTGTTATTATATTTCTCAGTTGAAAAGCTGTGTCTGCCTGAAAACTCCAACAATACTTCATGTAATTCAGTCAAAAAAGAAAAAAAGAAAAGAAATGTTGGTTCTGAGCTATAGCAGAGCAGTTTATGATGTCTGACTTCCATGTCCCACTTACACAGATGTTTCTCATTGCTCTACTGCTTTCAGGGAGATTCAGGAGCTGATAATACTCAACGTGGATCCAGAGGCCAAAAGGGTGAAATTGGACCAATGGTAAAGTTTCTTTGTTGTCTTTTGCTGTTTTTTGGTTTTTACAATAGGACGGGACAGACAAAGTAAGAAAAGAGGATGCTGCCAAAAAGGTGAAAGTTTCTTAAACTCATCATGCCTTTGTAAGATGGAATATTTTTCCACTGGAAAATGTTGTTGATTTGCAACCAAAACTTTCTCTGGGAAGACGTCAGTTTAAAAGATGTCTTGTGTAAAAAGTGCCCTTTTTTTTTCCTTTTAAAATCATTTTGTTTTACAATGCCTTTTGGGAAATTGTCACTGAAAACAACTTTGTACTTGGAAAATAACTTCATATATTCTTGTGGGTCATATTCAAAAGCAGAGAACTGTTTAGGCGATATCAAATCTGAGCCTCCTGATTCACCTGAAACCTTTGAAAAAAACCCCACACGCTCCTTGGAAAATTTCAAAAGCCATTTGTTTTCATATTGTCTCAGAATAAAAATGCACTATATAATGTCAGAAGTCATTTGCCAAAGAATGAGAATGTTGGCTTGTGCTAGCTTAGAAACTTGATGACGAGCATCTGTGAGTTGTTAAAAGGATTTCTACCAATGCTGGAATATCAAGTAGCTTGTGTGAGAGGACCCTTTTTTTTTTTTTTTTTTTTTTTTGAGAATTGAACATATTTTCCCAGTGCCTGCTCATCTCAGGAGTCTCATGTGAGTTTTGCTTTTCCCTTAGGGAGAGCCAGGACCAGCGGGGCTAGAAGGCCAAGAAGGTGGAGTCGGGAGGGAGGTGAGCTGCCAGACCCACAGTCAGTAGGAACCAAGCTTAGACTGACAATAGCTTTTTACCCTCCTGCCTTCCTGCATATTTTGTTTCTACAGGTGTCAAGAGTTCAGCTTGGGGGGAAATAAAAAAAAAGGAAAATGCCTGGTGGTTTGCTGGCTTGTGTAGACTTTTAAGATTTAATCCTGATTTTATTACCACCAGAGTAACTCCACTGAGATCATGGAGCTACACCTGTTTACTCCAGCATCTGCATTTGGCTGCTGATTTGTAAAAGGCAAAACCCAAACTGGAGCTGGTGTAGCTGGGATGTCTGGGGACGCATTCCCTGCTGCTCTGCTGCTGCCTGTTCCTTGGGGCATGTCCCCCAGGGACAGTGCATAAACCAGCGGCAAAACACACATTCCTGCATGTGTGAGTGAGAAACTCACCTGTGTGGAGGGTCAAGGGATGTGAGGAAGGAGAAAACATGCCAAAGTTTGTTTTACAAAAGCTGGCTGTTTTGCAGATTGTGGAGTGTGGATTTCCCTCTCCTTTCCCAGTAGTTGAAATTATTCAAACATAATTTTGGACTAAGAGAAGTGGTGATACGTGGATCTAAAAGCAATAGAGAAATCCATGTGCTTAACATACTTGCGTAACAAGTGTCATCATTTCTTCATTCACAGGGTATGACAGGACGAAGGGGACCGATCGGTGTTAAGGTAAGTGGTGATGGGGACAACACCTGGGGTTCCTGTCACACCACCATCCAGGCAGCCCCAGCACCCAGAGGGATGTGCCAAGAGAAGACGTATGCAGGCTTTGCTTCTTCCTTTCTGCCTCCTCTCTCCTAATTTCCCTCCTCCTCCTCCTCCGGCTCATCCCCCTGTGTGCTCCTTGCTGGACTCTGTGAGAAACCAGGTGTCCACATGCCTGGGGCTGTCCATCCTCTGCAGGGTTCCCTGCTCAGATGCTTTGTCTCTGAGTGCTACTGGAGCAGCACAATGGGGCCAAAGAGTGAAGGATGCCCATTGATTGCAGGAGGCAAATTACCCCACCAGCTCTGCATTCGTTCTCTGCTTTAACCATATTCTGCAAAAAAACCCACCCAAATTGCTGCTCTTCCCTAAAATAACTGTTCTTCCCTGCTCTTTATGCAGCTCTAAATGCTCCCTACCCATGGTGTTGACCGTGTCCCCCCATGCTAACCTGTATTGTCCATTTTGCACTTCAAGGGTACCAAGGGCTCACTTGGTCAAGCAGGGCCGGCTGGAGAACAAGGCATGAGAGGGCCACAGGTCAGTGGGCTTATGGCAAAGTGAATGTCTTAAGTTATGGTGCTGTTGCATTATTTTATCATAGCTGCTTCATCAAAGAGTCTTGGCGGTGAGGACTGCTGGGAATTGAGTATTTTTGGGTGTACTATGTCCTGGATGTCCTGCACCAAGACATCAAGCCTGCCATTGCATTAACACCACCAAAGTTGTGGTGTGTTTGAAAACCATCTCTCGGGTGCTGAAACGTTTGCATCCTCTTGTGACCTAGTGTAGCACTCGTGTGCTTCTGCCCATGTATTTTGACACAGTCTCTCTATTTTTCCTGCACAGGGTCCACCTGGACAGCTCGGCATGCCAGGCATAAGAGGAGAGCAGGGTGTTCCTGGACCCAGGGTAAACCCTTCTGCTGCTTCTCAGCCATTGACCCAACTTTGCTCAGCAGGAACATCTCGTTGAGCTAATAAGATGCAATGGATGTGTCTTCCTGTTTCCTTCTCTAGGGCTCTAACTCTGTTTCATTCTCTTATAACACACTCTTCCAGTACAATCCTCCTCTCAACTTATGCGAAAGATTTCTTGACCAAGAGTTACGAAAGTGAAAAAGTTAAAAGCAACCACAAAGGATTCAGGACCTCAGTATTTGGCCCCTTATTGTTTGCGATCTTAATTAAAGAACATCCCTGAGTGACTGGTGGTGAATCCACCATGATGTTCCAGTCTCTGAGGGGAGAACATGACCATCTCACATGCTTGCTCGGAGGACCCCATGCATTTATTTCTCCTCCCTGCCGCCCACCCCAGCAATTCTCATAGCCATAAAGCCAGAAACATCTTGCATTTCAACACCCTGAACAGGACTTTGCCCCTTCTGCCTACGCTTTCACTGGGGGAGTTTCTCTGGGGACAATATAGGTTGCTGCTGATACTTGCATTCAGCTGACCTAGTCCTTCAACTCTTCCCAACTGTGAATTAGATTTCTGAATTTCCTAAGGTGCTTTGAGAGGCACCAGCCCTAGTAGTTAATACTCAGTTTCTACAGTTATCCAAGCCTCTAGTTTCTGGGGCACCTGGTTTGTTGACACATTGCCAACATGCCTCTCCCTGTTTCTGTTCCAGGCTGGTGGTGGACCACCAGGAGCCCCAGGAGAGCGGGGCAGGATTGGTCCCCTGGGACGAAAGGTATGTCTTCATGAGCATGGGCCATCAGCAACTAAAACAGCAATGAAAAGCTTCTGGATAGGAGTGAGCTTAAAAAAATACTGGAGATTAACAACTTGGAGCAAAATTAGCTCCTCCTAACTGGATTGCAGAGTGTGGAGTAAAGCAAGGTCTGTGCTTGTGTAGCGTTGATGGCCTGTAGGTCCAGCCATGACTTTCTGGTGCAAGGACCACTGCAGACTGGTCTGTGTAAAGAAACCAGTGCTGATGGGGTGGGAAAGGCTCAGAGTTGCCTGGACTTTCAGCACATGCTTTAACAGATGCTCCTGTTTTTAGGGTGAGCCTGGAAACGCTGGACCCAAAGGGCCAAATGGACAACCAGGGCCACGAGGAGAGATGGTAAGTGTGGCCATACACTCACCCTTCAAGGATGTTGGGCTGAACCCTCTCCTGGAGCAAAGGGGCCATAGCCCTTCACAGCAGAGTGTTTAGCTCCCCTATGGACTTTGCATCCACAATATATGAGAAAGGAAAATCAGCCTTATGTCCTTCTCCGGCATGAGTATCTTTGGTGACGGTTGTCCCTTTGATGAGGTCAATTATATCACTTGAAAAGTGACTTTTAACATCTCAGAGATCAGTCTGCAGAGCTTAGGCTGTCCAGAGTTGCTTGGCCTTGTCCTGGCTCGTCGCATGAGGGGTGGGTAGACACCCTGAGCTAACCTGTGTGTTAATCCAAAGTAATCTATTAAAAGGAAGCATGGACAATATGAACCCTTTCATGGGGCTTTATTCTCATTACTTTGTATAATGAGGAGTCAACCGAGGAAAAAATAGTGCAAAACAACGGAGGACAAGCTTGGGTCAGACACAGCTATGAGTACACCCCTAGCATTGACTGACCTCCTAACCTGCTTCCTATTGCTGACTTCCACCTGGGTTTTACACACTATATGTGTCTACCAATCAGGTTTCAATGCAGATTTGTAGTTTTGACACCACCTTTTTGTGCTTTTTTTCTGGTAATAATTTCATCTATAGAAGTATTTCTCAAGGGCCTGTGGCACCAGTAGATTCTTTCTATTGATGTCGCTGCATCTGTGGGGTTTAAGTTATTCACATATGACTGCATATTAATGACTTTGGCTTTCCAATTTTAGGGTGATGATGGACGAGATGGAATTGGTGGCCCAGGTCCTAAAGGTAGAAAGGTAAGTGTATGCACACAGGGACAGAAATCAGCCCTATGTGTACCCTGGTGAGAAAATCAGGCAAGACTCTTCAGACCATTCCCCTCCATCTTTGTCTTGGGTTTCCTTACATAAATCAGCTTCTCCAAGGAGGAGGTGTAATCTTTTTGTACCTTCTGGCCAGAAAGCCCTATGAATGTCTGTAAGGCTTTGAAAACAATATGCCAGCAGTCCTGATAGTTCCTCTACAGTTGAAAATAGCCTTAGAGAAGCAACCAGGCCTTAAAAAGAGTAGATGTTCGCTTTTTGTTAATTGTATGAGGAACAAAATTATAAAATGAATTTGCAGTCTCTCTCTTTTTCCTCCATCATTTGATTCCTTAAGGTGCTATAGATCTGCCTGCAGAATCGGGTTCATTTTCTAAAACCTTATACTCAAACTCTTATGTTGTTTCAGGGAGAACGTGGCTTCATAGGCTACCCAGGGCCCAAGGTACAGTACAACCCCTGGGCTACGCATTTATTTTCCAAGCAACGTAGCCATTATCTGTGGTCCTGTGCAGATTTAGAGCTACTCTTTGTGTTTTTCTGCAACTAGGGTGGACCTGGTGACCGCGGTGGTGCTGGAGGTCCCGGCCCTAAAGGAAACAGAGGTCGCAGAGTAAGTTAGACCATGACACAATTTTTGCCCTCTGCATGGATGATCTGAAAGATGTGTGCATCTTTTCCCTCTAAGTTTTGACCTACACTCCTGCAGATGTTCATGGAGAGGATTTCTTTGCTCTCTCCTTCTCTAGGGAAATGCAGGAGATCCTGGGACACCTGGTCAGAAAGGAGAAGTTGGGTATCCTGGACCATCTGTAAGTGTTCACTGCATTGTTGATGGGGCCTCTGGCCTCCCCAGAGAGACTCTCTGAGAAATGTGGTGGTCCCTGTTGGTGCCAGGGGTTGAAAAATATGTCCACCTCCATCTGCTGCTAATTTCAAGTTGGGCAAATTCCTCTTCTTTTGCCTTGGATGTGTCTCTGTAAATTCCTAACTCGATGTTTATCATTGACGTTCACCCATGCTCAAACCGCAATACAGAAGGAAAAAGTCAAGAGACAGGCTTTTATCAGACATGAGGATTTCCTCATGGCAGCATGCAACCCAAAGCTCATTCTAGGAAGTTCCCAGCTCTTTATCATTTTTCACCCCACACACAGGATGTGGTCCATGACCAAATCTGACTGGCACAGAGCACCCTAGAAAGGCCAAGGTGTTTTGGCTCCCTTTGCACCTGAACCAAGAGCATTGTAAATGTCCCTTTTGGGTTTGGTCTCAGTTTTACTCCTCACAGGGAAAAACATTTCCCCCCATTGTTGGAAATACAAATGAAAACAGGCAGGTTTCCCCTGGGCTTCTCTACAACCTGTAGTTAAATAGTTATTCCAACTGGGTTCATGGGGCACCCTGAAAATAAACATCACACTCAATTTTACTTTATTTTTTAAACAGGGGCTTAAAGGTGATAAAGGAGAATCCAGAGATGTAAGTGTGGCATCATTTCTCTCTTGTTTTGAAATATGCTTTTGTTGACTGTGTCATATATCTCTTTTTTTCTCTTTCCCTTTCTTTTTCATTTTATTTTCTAAAGCAATGTGCACTTGTGCAGAATATCAAAGACAAATGCCGTGAGTACATCAGTGCTTCACTAATTCCCTGTCACTACCCTTGTATGCCCATCATGTTACACAAATGGCACTGACCAAACTGCTTTTTCCTCCCAATCTTTTCCACAGCTTGCTGCTATGGTAAGTCACCTTCAGCCCTTTAAACCCCACTGTGTCCATGTGCCAGAATTGTTTCTTTCCCCACACATGTGGTACAAATGATTTACCCCTGCCGAGGACATGGTCCTTGCACCCTGACAACTGTTTGGGGCACTATTTTTTCCCAACACATGTTTCTGGCAGGTCCCAAGGAGTGCCCAGTCTTCCCAACTGAGCTGGCCTTTGCTATTGACACCTCCTCGGGCGTCCAGAGGGATGTTTTTAACAGGATGAAGCAAACTGTGCTCAGAGTGGTCAACAACTTAACCATCGCTGAGAGCAACTGTCCTCGGGGTGCCCGTGTGGCTCTGGTCACCTACAACAACGAGGTCACCACAGAGATCCGCTTTGCTGACGCCAGGAAGAAATCAAGCCTCCTCCAGCAGATCCAAAACTTCCAGGCAACCCTGACCACGAAACCACGCAGCCTGGAGACTGCCATGTCCTTCGTGGCCAGGAATACCTTCAAGCGTGCCCGAAGTGGCTTCCTGATGAGGAAAGTGGCTGTCTTTTTCAGCTACGGGGAAACAAGAGCCTCCCCACAGCTCAACGACGCCGTGCTGAAACTCTACGATGCTGGGGTCATGCCTGTGTTCCTCACCAGCAGCCAGGACCCGGTTCTCACCAGAGCTCTGGAGGTTGGGATCATTCACCCTTTCTTTCTTTTTCTGCTGATGATCTTCATCTGGTTTGCTGGGGAGATTGATGGTGTTGGCTCCTACAGGCGGTGGCTGGCTTCCACAGACCTTTCAAGTGCTTAGTACTGAGAAAGCATTACTGACAAAATTCATCCATCACATCTATTAGGAGAGAAATCCAAAACGCAGTGCATGCTGTGAAATGCTTGTGAGGTTATGATGACTCATTTGTTTCCCAGAACATGGCCCCAGCATGCCAGGTGTGGTATGAAACAGAAGAAAAGACGGTCCCGATAGTGAGAAAGGTCTGACTGAGGCAAAAAGGCAAAGGGCTGCAAAGTAGAACTACCATTGGCAGAAAGAGAGAGAGGAAGTACAGAGATTTAAAGCAACAAAAAAGGCCCAGAGAAGCACACTGAGCACTGGTTCAAGTGCTTGACCCTTTTCTTGGAGTTTACCTCTAAAATAGTCCCACTATCTGATGCCAGGGGCATTAGGATCCTCCAATGTGTTCTATCAAAAGCAGCGTGCTGAGCAGAGAATCCCTTAGAGTTGTGAATTGCTCTCCCCTACTTTGAGCTGCAAATAACAGAACTAACACTACTAACACCATGTTTTTCTGTTTGCATCTCACCAGATCAACAACACAGCGGTTGGACATGCAATTGTTCTTCCAGCCAGCGGCAATCAGCTGAATGAAACTATCCGGAGGCTCTTGACTTGTCACATTTGTCTGGGTAAAACATCCAATTTCTCTTCTAGACAGTGCCAACTCCTTCTGGTCGCACAGCAGTCAGTTGTCAGTGAGGCAGAAGGGAAGCTCAGTTGGGAGTCAGCCCTTTTGCTGCTGAAGACAAGAGATTCATATTCTTAGGTTGAGGAGAAAATGTTGGCGTTGTGGATGAGGTTCGCTGTTTAGCATGGGCTTTCTCCACTTTGTAATGAGAAGCTCCTCTTTTTAGCCAGTTCCCATTTTTACAGCCCAAATACCAATAGCTAAAAGCTCTAAAATATGGCTTTCTGCCATTTATGACAGAGCACTTGAGGGATCTCTTTGGACAAAGGAGCACGCAAAAAAAATGCATAAATGTGTTTGGGGATGAAATGACTTAGGTATCAAGTAATGGACTACTGAATGTTCATGGCTTGACAGTAGTATTTCATATGACACAAGAGATTTTTACAGTGACAAAGGAGGGTCATCTTCAGTTCCTCCAGGTGAAACCTACTGTATTTCTTCCCTAGATGTGTGTGACCCTGATCCTGTCTGTGGTTTTGATAGTCAGAGACCTGTATTCAGAGACAAAAGGGCAGCCCCAACAGATGTAGACACTGACATCGCCTTCATCATGGATAGCTCAGAGTCCACCACCCCTCTGCAGTTTAACGAGATGAAGAAGTACATTTCCCACCTTGTAAGCAACCTGGAAATCAGCTCTGAGCCAAAAGTATCTCAGCACCACGCAAGAGTGGCAGTTCTCCAGCAAGCTCCTTATGAATATGAAACCAACTCAAGCTTCCCACCTGTAAAAACTGAGTTTTCACTAACTGATTATGGATCCAAAGAGAAGATCACTAATTACCTTCACAACCAAATGACCCAGCTCCACGGCACAAGGGCAGTAGCAAGTGCAATTGAACACACTATGGCTCACGTTTTTGAAAGTGCACCAAATCCTCGGGATCTAAAGGTCATAGTTCTGATGATGACTGGAAAAGTGAATAAACAAGAACTTGACTACCTGCAGAAGGTAGTTATAAATGCAAAATGCAAAGGGTACTTCTTTGTTGTCTTGGGCATTGGCAGGAAGGTGAATGTCAAGAATATCTATAGCCTAGCTAGTGAGCCAAATGATGTGTTCTTCAAATTGGTCGATAAACCAGGAGAGCTTCATGAAGAGCCCTTACTGCGTTTTGGGAGACTGCTGCCATCTTTTATCAGAAGTAAGTATGACATCCTGCAGCTAAAGTACTATGGAAGGGGCAATGAGTGACCTCAGAGGGGTTAATCTGCCAGGTCTGGTCTACCTGCCTGTTGGGTGGGTGGACTTGAGCCTGACCACTGCTTTGGGAAGTGGGGTCCACAGAAGTATTGGTCTCTTTCTATATGTTCTGAACTGTTTGGTCTGTTTTGTTGTTGCTCATAGGTCTGCCTAGTTGAATATGTCTGGGTTTTGTTCCCTTTGGCCTCCCTAGCCCATCCCGTGCAGTCCATTGGCCTGCCAAGTAGAGTCTGTACTTATGCCCGGTTTGACTTTGTCTCCATGAGCTCACCTGGGATCTGACCTAATGCCACCTGGCTTGCTGGTCACATCTCCAACATGTCCCATAGGGTCTGATCCTGCTGGGTGTCTTGGCACCCTGTAGCCCAGCAGCCTGCTAGGGCTCCCCCCAAGCCCCCTGCACACACAGCAAATCTTTCTCCTCAACTTCAGCATGAACATCACGTCTGGCAGGCATTTGGCAGGCTCAGACTGAGATCTGGAGTTGCTGTATGCAGATCTGAGGACCAGATGAACAGGATTCTTTGCTCAGGGATAAATAATGCTGCTGTGTTTGGGATGTGAAGACTGTGCCTTGAAAATTTGCAGCTCAGCTTAACTAAAGACCCCAGGCTGAATTTCCAGCTGTAGTCAGCTGCCAGAGATCCTAAACAGACCTGGCCAGCAAGGACAAGAAATGAGCCTTTTCTAGGAAAGCCAGTTGTATCAAAAAAGTTCTGAAAATAAGTCTACTGAGCTAACAAACCACTGATTCGGGAATGTCTTGCACTAAATAGGAAGGAAACATGAGCACATCTCTCCCTGGAAATAAATGTTTAGGTTTTCTCTGTTTGCTTTTTCCATTTACTGTGTACAGGGGTCCTGAAAAACCTTAACTCTTGAAAAAATACTGTGTGGCTGGAAGTACCTTGTTATAAGAAAGTTGTTTACATGTGACAGACCTAGACATACAGCCCTCTAGTATCTTGTAGTTACTGTTCTCGTGTTTGTAAACCGGAATAACAAATCTCCCAGCCCAGGATGCTGCAGTAACTGCACCAAACATCAAGAGAGATTCCATAGCTTCTATCACAGCAAGCAAGAAGAAAAGAGGGGGTTTTAAATCAAGAAGAAATATATGTAATATGTTGCTGATAGGCAACAACCATCCTTAACTCCAGTGTTTAATGCCAGGCTCTCTCTGTCTCTAGGCGACTTTGCTTTCTACCTCTCTCCAGAGATAAGGAAACAGTGTGAATGGTTCCAGAGTGACCAGCAAGCCAAGAGCCAGAGCCCTGGACACGTGGGGCACAAAGCAGTGTAAGTAATGGTTTGTCTGCAAGAGAGTGAGCCTTGCTAACAGCCTGTCTGGGGGAGAAGCATTCATTTCCAAGTCCCTGTTTGGAAAAAAAATTTTTTTAAAAGCCATTTTAATGATGCCAATTCAAGATTATCAACCTGTTATCTGTTTGGTTAGTGCTGTGGCAAAAGAACAACAGATCTATCTACTAGAGAAGGGTAGACAAGTACACATAGAATTTTAAACTTGTGTTACATTTTATATTTCTATGTATAGAGGATATGAAGGAGGCATATGTTACTGTCATGAAGTTCAGGAGTTCCAGACATTACTGTTAAATTGGGGGTTTCCACTCAACAAACTATTTTCAGAGGCTGGGCTGCCCTGTACTATCTGATATGCAAGATCCGCCATAGAATACACCCTAATATTTTCTGAACAGAAGTGAAAGCTTGTGTCACCAACACCCACTCATTGCTGGCACAGGGCTGTGCTGGCTTCTGGAGGTCAAACACCTTGAAATTGCAGATCTCCCTACTGAATTCACTGCTATGTGTGTGAAGTTGCTGTATAGACTTGTGGTCCAAGTGGTAGGCAGTGTGCTCTCTTGTGCTCCTGCAGAACTTTTCACTGCCTGACTGTGGGAGTATATAAAGCTGACAAAGACTATTCACCTTGGGGGCTTTCTTGCCAATGGTTTCTGTGTCGGCTCCTCTCCACTTCCAATATTCTGCTTATATTGGGGGGGTGGAAAGCCATATCAACTGCTTTTGCTTTGGCAGGTACGTGGCACCCAACGCGACCATAAGCCAGACCCTCAGTGCCGGCAGCACAGTCAGCGTGAGCGTCAAGCCCGTTGCGAGCACCAAGTCTATTGCGAGCACCAATGCCCGTGCCAGAACCACCACTGCCAGCACCACCGCCCAGACCAGAGCCACTGAGCAGACCACAGCCAGCACCGTGGTCCAGGTGAACGTCACCATGCAGAGCACAGCAAGCACCACCGCCCACACCAAAGCCACCGGCCGCACCACCGGGAACACCACAGGCACAGCAACAGGTGGCAGGAGAAGACAAGGCGGTACGTGAAAGGGTCTCCCCACACAAGCAGTGCCCCTTGTTTTCAGTGCTGCAGTGGATTGTGGCTTTTTATTCTTCCCGAGAGGGTTATTCCTATGGGAATTGTCACTAAGTGACCAAGTTTTGTCCTTGTGAAAATAAGTTTTTAGGTGCAAAACTGGAAATCTGCACTGGGAGGCGGGGATGGAGGTTTTGTCAACTTGTGTTGAGACGTTTGTGCAAAACCAGGTGGGGGGCAGGCTGCCTCTAAGCAAAACACAAGGAGAGCATCTAAATATGGGGCGATCCATCATTTGGTGCCTAGCCCAGTAGTACAGTGACAGAGTGCTTCACAGAATCACAGAATGGTTGGGGTTGGAAGGGACCTCTGCAGATCATCTAGTCCACCCCACCTTCTAAAGCAGCTTCACCAGAGCAGATCACACAGGAAGGTGTCCAGGCAGGTTTGAATGTCTCCAGAGAAGCAGACTCCACAATCTCCCTGGGCAGCCTGTTCCAGTGCTCTGGCACCCACTTCTCTTTCTAGTGTAGTCTATTTGCTTTCTATGTTTTTTCTTGTAGCATTACCACTTGGCTAAGTTTTGCTATTTATGGTGATTCATACAATGGTGTTTGAATTCTCCATCAGCTAATATAAATAGTTCCATTAGTTCGTCACTGAATCAGTGTGGAAACCTCTTTGGGAATGCTAAAGCTTCCTTCATGTGAAGGAGCTTTCCCATGTGTTTTTGCAAGGGGGTGCAGGCAGCTCTGCACTAGATGAACAAGTAACAAAGAACATGTGTCAAAGCACAGGGATGCTTAACCAGTCAACGAATGCATGTCCCCTTGTAAATAATAAATTTAAAGTAATAAATAAAGGCAATCAGGTTTTGCAAGGTCAGTGCTTTCACTGGGTTGCAGGGAACAAACTTTTCTGAATGTTTCTTGCTCCACTGTTGCTTCCAAGCAGTGTTTATAAAAGTCTCATCCAATACTCTGCAATAGCAGGAAAACCTTTCCCTGAGAGCTTCTTTGACCTGTCCGAGGTTATGTTGCAGGCTTTGCTTGAAGGTCTTCAGCAGTTCAGTGAATCCATTGCACCTTAGAGAAAGATCTCACTGGACCCATTTACAGTTGTTGGGGAAGTTGTGCTGGGCATCACATTTCTGGCTGTGTAAACCCTGTGGAAAAAAAAAATCATTTGGTAAATCATCTAGGCTATGAAAAAAAAGCCTCCCTGCAGTGTGCTGAATTGAGCATCTGAGATGGCAAAGTCACAACCTGGTTTGCCCATGCCACAACTGTCTGCAGACAAATGTATTTGCTGCGGACTAGAAAGGAGATCCTGCAGCACTGAGACACCTTTTCCCTGAGACTTTGCCTCTTCAAGTCTTTTCTTATTGTTTCTTCTGATTTTTGCATTGCAGCAAAGACCCATGACATCCAGATCACAGATGTCACTGAGAACAGTGCCAGGCTGCGCTGGGTCAGCCCCGAGCCACACAATGCCTACATTTTTGATATCACCATCACCTTAGCGCACGACCACTCTCTTGTGCAGAGGCAAAACCTGACCGGCACTGAGCATGTCGTCCAAGGACTCAGAAGTGGACAGAAATATCTTGTCGTCGTTACCGGCTACCAGAAATCCCTACCCAAAGTAACCTATGCAGGGACATTCAGCACAAGTAAGTACCTCTTGAGGAAAACACACAAACATTTATTTTTTCATTAAAAGGACCTGAAAAATGGAGACAAAAAGCATGCAGGGGACAGAGAGTTGGTCAGTACCAACAATCCAGCCTTGGCAATGCTCAGTTGTGTCACTGCATGTCTGGCATCCTCTGGTCCAGCAACAGAACCCAGTTATGAAATACCGTGAATGTGTTTCTTTGGCAAATGCGAGTTCACACTTCAGTGGTGTTAAATCAATACAGAATGTGGGAGAATTAAAGACAGTCCCAGAGAGGGGGTTTTTGCGCATGCAGGAGGCTTTGCACAATGCGTCTTGGTGGGGTTCAGCCGGCATTGCTGCAATTAATAAAAGTCAGACCGGGTTAACATAGAGTAAATTCAGTCCAGCCTGATTGCAAAACAAGCAGAAGCTGTTTCTCCAGTTGCCATTTCCACAGCCACTATCTGCTTCACATACTATCCCCTCCCAAAAAAACATAAAGAAGAGATTGAACGGAGTGTTTAGTCCTCTAGGGATTCAAGCTCCATGTGTACAGATCACATGTAAACCTCACTAAACCCTTTGGCATGACCAAAATTTGCTATGTAAGACACAGCCATTTTTTTTTATATAGTTTGGCGCAGAGGTGCCTTGGCTTGGTGGTGTGGAGAAGTTTGCACTGGTCCTGCCAGTGCTACATCGGGCTGCTTCTGGCACATCAGAGCCAATTTCAGTGCCCAGGGAGAGCCTTTCCATTGGCTTCTGTGGGTTTGGATCAGGTCTGAAGTCTCTTACCTTCGTGAGCAATAAATGTGCCCACAAAAATGTTGAGAAAAGACATCAATGTGTAGAATAACATTTGCATGTACCGAATTGGAGCTCTTGATGCCCAGGGAAGCTGCATTTCCCACACAGTAAATCTCAAATGGGAACAAAGTGAGCAGGCAGTGGTGATGCCACCTATGCCCACAAGCTGTGACCTGGACACTGGGTAGAACTGTCCCCCTTACACTCATACCTTCCACCAGAGAAAAGAAATCCAACCCTTCCTGTGGCTGCAGCCCCCTCCTGCCCTCCAGCCCTGTGGAAAATGAGCCACAGGTTGCCCTGGGAAGGGGCATGATGCAATAGGGTGCAGTCATGTAGGGCGTGATGCAATATGAACCATGTTCTCCTTTCAGTCACAAGGCATTTCTTCCCCAAGTGACAATCCTCAACAACATAGTTCCGAGAGGGATGTGAGGCTGTGATGGGAGGAATGTGGTCAAGGAGAGGTGTGCAATGCATGGACAATCCTTGAGGGCTGCAGGGGAACAGGAGAAGATCCATCGTGGACTATTTGCTCACCTGGAGGATGCCATTTTTTTTTTCCTGGCATATCTAAGGCCAGAGGAGCAAAGTTAAATTGGCTACAGAGAGACCGTGTCCAGCTCCTTCAAAGCCCCTGCCCAGTCACATACTGTGGGTTGAGTGGAGTCCATCCAAAATGATCGTGTGGGGCCCTGAGGATGCTCCTTTGCAGTCAGCCCTGAGGATGAGCCCAACCATGCAGCAGACCTGTTGGCTGGGGAGAGCAAGGTAAACCTACCCCAGCCCAGCTGGGTGTCTGTGGATTACTCAACCCAGCAGCTGCATCCAATAAACATTTCTGAAATGTATGTGCTAGGGTAAACAGATCCAGACCTGACTCCTGCAATTTGTGTGCGTTCCCCATGCTGGAGCTGGGGCTGGTGAGTTTGTTTATGGCTGCGCCAAGGGTGCTGCAGCAAATCCCCTTTCTTCTGGCTGACCCTGCTCTTTTCCCCCTCCAGAGACCCCAGCGCAGCCCAAGGTATCCCTGGCCAACATGATGCTCAACACCGAGCCGCTGGAAGGGCCTGAGAACGGTGAGTATGGGTGATGGTGGGAGCGCTGGGCTGGAGTGCTCTGCCAGAACCCCCACAGAGAGCCTGGCCATTTGCCACTGGTCTTTGCCTTGACTGCTCCTAAACCCGTGCTTTCTCAGAGCCCAGCCAGGACCAAAAGATCCATGAACCCTTTGCTTTGCAGAGCCAAGAGATCATGACCTAGATGACATCTTTGGCCATGCGGGTCTGAGCCCTGTATTAGGGTCTCTGCCCCATGCTGGATCCAGAGCCCTCCAAAGCTGCTGTGATCTTCATGGGGGACCCAAACCAGGTCCTGCTTCCATCACAAGAATGGGAGACGAGCCAGGGCCCAAGCACTGGCCATTCTCCAGGGACAGGCTGTGCCCCATGGCCTCTCCAGCCTGTGTAGGTGCAGGTGTAGAAGTAGAACATCGCCTGATGCTTGTTCGCTCCCTTGCTTCTGATTTGGGGCAAAGAATGGATCTCAAGAAGGGATTAGCTGACAGCCAGGGCAGTTAGTGCCAAACATTTGCATAAAATTGGCTAATTGGTAGCCTCCCTCCAGTTTCACCCACCTGCCCTTGCCCTGTTTCTCTGCCACCAGTGGCGTATGTACGGAAGTGCTAAACAGGCAAGCTGTCAGATTCTACCCTGTTGTTAATCCCATTAACCTGTGTTAATAACACATTATCACTGTAGCTGTTAATACATCATCTTTTTGTTGACAACATGCTCGTTATATCAGCGCTATTACATTCAGTTGTTCCATAAGTGCCACCAGGCTGCAACCCTTCCTCCGAGGGTCTGGAAGGGCTCTCAGCCTTCACAAAGCAGCACAGCCCTGTTGCAGGCATCAGCTATGGACCTGGCATCCACAACTCATCGCTGAATCATCACTCTCATGTTTTTCTTTAAGCATTTTGCTTGCACTGTGGCTCATTTTCTTCCCGAGGTGATTTGAGAGCATGGGAGATGCTGCTGCTCAGTGTGTTCAGCCAACAGGAGCTGCAAAGCTCCTCTTGGGGTCTGGCTGCTCGCGTTGAAAAGGATGAGCATGGACCTCATGCGTGGCTGGTGGTACCACCAGAGCTTGCTGCAGCAGAGGGGTCGAGGGCTTGTGCTGTGCAGGGACCCGCTCATTTCTGCCTTGTTGCATGTCCCATCATCCCACCCTACCCATGTGTTCCCACTGTTCGGACACACACTCCTACGGCTTTGTTTAACCCCTTGTGTGCCAGCCCTTTGGAAAAAAAGGTGTGTAGGCTTGCCCAGGTCTGCGCAAAGGAAAAATGGATGTGCTGTGTGCTCACTCTGCCCTTCAACGCAAATGTCTCCATCTCAGCTCCTCTTGTTGACCCACTTGCAGCAAACATCTCTGCCCAAGGATTTATGGCAGCTGGCAATCTGGGAGAAACATTCCCCAAGGATGCTGATCTTAAGATTTTCAACAGGCTAAAGATGTTAAACAGGGCAGGGGATTTGGGATGGGTTGTTTAGCTGACTCTTCTCTAGTTCTCTGTGCAACAGGAGAGATCCATGCGTGAATCTTCCTACAGACCATGGAGGAAGCCCCAGATCCTGCCCTCCTTACAGAGGCAAAGCAGCTGCTAGCACGGATGGCCTATCTTTGCTACAAAAACTCTGGGATTTGGACTGAAGTTATCATTTCTGGGCAGGAAAGGAACATATGTTTAAATCCTCATCAAGTCTTAAAGTACACCACGTATGGCCTGTGTTTAACATAACATAAACACACTTAAGGATTAGAAGTTACTGCCAAGACAAATAGCTTTGAAAAGAGATCGGCAGGGTGTGGGGAGGGGGTGAGGGCCCAATCCTGTGTGGAGTAAGGGGCTCCCACCACCTTGGTACAGAGACTTGGGGTTTGGAGGTGTGATGAAATCAAGAGCAGGGAGAGGCAAGCCAGAGGCTGGGGAAGGTTTGCATTCAGCAACAGAAATCGCACAACAAGGAAATGCCACCATCCTGTATTGGGCTTTTTTTCTTTTTTCTTTTCAATCTCTTTGCTTTTTCAGCTTTTAACCCTCTCGGAGTCACTTAACCTTTGCACCTTTTGACATGCAGATTGGCCAGACCCTTGCTTGCTGGACTTTGACATGGGCATGCAGTGCAAGGACTATCAGATTGTGTGGTTCTTTGACTACAAAAACAAGATCTGCAGCCAGGGTTGGTATGGTGGCTGCGGTGGTAATGCCAATAGATTTGAGGCCGAAGCTGAGTGCATTAGCAAATGCTTAAAACCATGTAAGTACCACATGGGGATTAATTCTTTTGCGTTTTATGATATTGTCAAATGTTTGGATCAGAGAGAAAACATTGTTTAAAAAACAAACCCACACACTTTTTCCTCCAGCAGCAGCTGAGAAAGCCATGCAGCAGCCACCCCTTGAGGAAAGATTATCGTCAGGTAACACCCCCAAAAAAATCACAAACCAAAGCAAATCCCTTATTTCACCTTGACCATTCCATAGCATGTATCTAAGCTTGTCCAACACAATATCACCAGTAGTATAGACTTGGCTTTAACCTGCTCTTTGACATGACTGTGCCCTACCATCTGCTTTGCATGCGCAAGCCACCTTGCATGCATGTTGTCACACCAGGACATGTTGTGTTTGCACAACCTGAGTGCAAACCACAGCTATATGGCAAAATTGTGCACTGGATTTCATGAGAAGTGTGGGGTCACTGAACTGGAGTGTGGCGTGGTCCCATAGCAATTCAAGTTATTGCTGCATGACTAACTGATGCCACCACTCAGTGGTGCACCATTGAGAGGCAAAGAATTGCAAACTTTTCACTGCCTGTAACTGAAACACTTGATGGAAAATTACTCCACGGGGCTTGGGTCTTGCGTGCAGATGTTTTCCTTTTGCATCAAAAGATAAAAATCAAAGTTTAGGGAGGAGCCCACAGGAAAATGGTAATTACCACCTCTCCTCAAGGAGTTTCTGAGATTACTGGGTTGTGTTTGCAGGCTTCTTCAAGACTTTATTCTTGAAGCAGAGACTTGCAGCCACCTGTGTTGGTTAAACAAAAGGTTTGGGATGGCATCCTGAGGCCAACAAAGCCTTGCTATCAAATAGCAAGTGATCGGACAAGAGGAAATGGTCTGAAGTTGTGTCAGGGGAGGTTTAGATTGGATATCAGGAAAATATTATTCATGGAAAGCAATGTCAGGCATTGGAACAGGCTGCCCAGGGAAATGGTGGAGTCACCATCCCTGGGGGTGTTTAAAAGGTGTTTAGACAAGGTTCTTAGGGATGTGGTTTAGTGCTAGAGTTAGTTTATGGTTGGACTCGATGATCCTGAGGGTCTCTTCCAACTGAAATGATTCTATGATTCTATCATAGCAGCCTCCTTCTTCTAGTGGTGCTTCAGGACCACTTGCAGGGATGGGAGGGAAACTGAGGAATGAAGCAAGCTCTAGTACCTAATGGCATGGCTTTAATTCTCATAGTGTCATGACAGGGTTTGAAAAGGCAAATTAAGGGCCTCCCACACCCATTTGATTTTCTGAGGTGTATTTTAGGCTCTTTAAATCAGACTTGAGAATTTTTGTCACTGGCAGCAGCGCAGCCTCAGCCCAGCTGTGGGTGCCACTGCCGAGACATACAGGCAAATGAGGAGGAGGCCACCACCAGCCATGGAGATGCCTGGGGTGGCAGCTGCTTGCAAAAGGAGATTGCAGTGTTCTTCTGGGTTGCAAACGAGCATCATGGACAAAGCTCCATTGGTTGCAGTTTGAGGATTTTTCAGCCAGAGGAAGCAACACAGGGCTTGTGCAGAAACCTGCAGCTACAATCTAGACCAGGATTTTATCCTCACAGAGCCAGGAAGCCTCCCTGATGTATTTTTCTTCAGAGGGTGTGCGTTTCTGCTAGCCCCATCCCATAGACCAACCCCTTCTGATCATCGTCACATGCCTTGATGATGTTTCCAGCAACTGTTGTTCAGGCTAGAGTGATATTTCACAAACTTGGCGTCACTCTGCCCTGGGCAGATAGTCAAGAAAAGCAACCGAGGGGCCCTGGAGGGATGCTCACATCTCTGCCCGCCCCACCAGGGTCCCGAGCTCTATTCACCACTTTATTCTCTTTTCATTTTTTACAAAACCAGAGCTTGAATCCACCATGGAAACAGACATGGGAGTTCATGTGCAGCTCAGCTTATAAAATGCTGGGTGTTGGGTTGGGCTCTCAGTTCAGCCCATACCGGGCACTGGAGCCAGGTGCAACCCTGAAAAATAAGTTGATCTCCCAAATGTTAGGGCTTTTTGAGTGCAAAAACGTGCTCCAGACACACCTCCCATCTGAAGCCTTTTAAATGCTGTGATAACCTCTAATTATTGCTTTTATTTTTTTTTTTTTATTGTGACAAAATCAAATGTAAGTGAGACTGACGATGCAAGGCACATTTTGCCCACAGGATGAATTAAAACTGTGACTTACTGTGACTACCCCCATCTTTTGAACCTGCCAGAGCAAGTTGCAGCTTAAAACACATTTTAACTCCCTAGTTCTTGCTCCCCATTAATTCCTTGAAATTTTGGGGTAAGTGTTTGTTTCATTTATTGTGTTTTGGGCTTGTTTTTTTTTGTGGGGGGGGAGGTTTTGGTTAAAATGCCATCCAGTGTTTCAGCAAGAGCTGTTACTAGGTGGTGTTTGACGGTTCTCTGAAACTGGAGAGAGGGCACAAGCCCCTATGGTGTGAATATTAGGGCAGGGAAAACTGGAGATCACGATTCAAATGAATTTTCAGCAGCTTTCCTGAAACCAGGTCTGCCTTTAGAGTGCTGGTTGAATTTCCCTCTGCATTTGCTGATCCTGAAGGCTGATTCCACACTCAAAGTGGGGGTGAATGGAAAAGTTTTGCTGCCTGGTCCCCATTCTGCAGAGATAAATTGTACTATACCTCTCTTCAGCTGAATATTTTGATTACTGGTTGGATTCCTGAATGGGTGTGCAGAGTTTGGGGTAAAGTAATTCTTGTATTCATATCTGCTGGATTTCAGTGTTTTGGAAGGCAGGGAAAAAGGGAGATGGGCTTTGAAAAGAAAAAATCTGAATATAAAAAGGCAAAAAGCCTGCTAAAGGCATGGGAAAGCTTCTGGCTGTAGGAGCCCCAAAGCAAAGCTGAATTGGAAGATCAATATTGATTTCAAATTCCAAGGAAAAATGGAGATGAAAAAAGAAACCCTGATCAAAACCTGCATTTAGGATAGGATGATGGGCAGGAACATCCCTTTTTGACATGTCTTCTCTCAGAAAGGACATATTCCCAGCACCTCCTAACTAAACAAACAAACCACCCAATCTTGGTCACCACCACAGCACCGACCACTTGAGTCTGACCCTTTTGACCACAGCATTGTTCTAGCAGCAATCTGCTCATTCCCTTACGGCATGGAGGGACTCCCTTGAATGGGAAAAGAGGGAAAAATGCAGTTAAAATGAGCAGGCAGAAAGATTTTATCCATTTGGCAGACTCTACCCAGAAGTGTACTATGGCTGGGGTACAAGGTTCGTGACGCTGGTCGGGGCATTTCCATGTCCATCCCAGGAGCATCCCGGCCTCGCTGCCACGTTCTTGGGCTCTGGGCAGCCGCCAGCACCGGCCGCAATTTCCTCTAAAGTAAACCTATCACCGGGGTTTTCTTATTGCCTGGGGTTTGCTGCCAGACTCACTTTCTAGTCGGGATTTCAGGGACAATCTTCCGTGCCCTTCTACCCATAGAAACTCTAGAAGGGTTTAGCATGCATCAGACCCCAATAAATTTGCTGGCAAATACACCTTTTTATATATTCATATACTCTTTCCTGTATTCACTATATATTCCCCTGTATTTGGGACAATTAACCACAATTTAAGAAACAAGTCCTTTAAGTGGCTTGATTTCTGGTACCTGGTTTACAAAAAACCAAAAATACTAAAAAAGATCCTAAGACAAGATTAACACAAGATAACTTCCAGACCTGAATGTGCTCAGTAGTCATTGCTGGTGTACTCTACATACATTGATTTGGAAAAAAAAAAAAGGTAAAGGATATTTTTTTCTTAATTAAAAAACGTGTTCTGATTGCAAATATCCCTCTAACAAGAGGAACTCCACACTTTGCCTATCTGACTCCCTTTTGCCCCCATTCATTTTTTTGGTGATGGCTGTTTTACTGATTTACTTGTTTGACTGATGACTTATGACTTTTACTCATACCCACGTCTGGACACGGGCAGCTTGAAGCCATACCACTGATAAGTGGCAGCGGCAAGTGCAATACCAGAAATTTTGGGGCTCTGCCTGACTCAGGGCTATGGTAACAAGGTTTTCCAGGACTAACTATGGTTGCTGATGGTTGTGCCGTGCTTGGTAGAGGTGGCATGAGCTGCCACCTGCATCCCTGTCTGCAGGGGATGCCTTGCTTGTGACTTGATGGTAAATTAGTGGCTAATATTAGACCTTTTTTTTTTTAACTTTATTTTTTAAAATTTATTTGGCAATTTAACTTTAACACATCCAGGTACTTTGTTATTTTGTCCTCTGCTCACCCAGTAAGGGTTGCAGGATGCTACAGGGCAGTGTGTGGTAGGTCCAGGAGCATCTTGACATAAGATATTTGTCTTTTAATAGGAAGCCAGTGTTTTTAATGGGAAAATGATGGTGCCAATACTTTTTCCCTTGCAGCCCAGCCAGTCATCTCCCAGTTCTGAGACCTGCCAACTCATTTCCTGCAAATCCAGGGGATTTGCAGAGAACCGCTGCCTTGCAGCGCTCTTCCTTCATCTCAGTATCGCTCTGTGGATGCGTGTCAGTAACACGGCCAAGGCCCTGTGGATCAGGGCTGGTGACCTCCAAAGAAAGACTTTCTCTTTGCAAACTAAGAGATGGGATTTAGTCGCAGGAGACGTGCACAGTCTGTGCTGTGGTGGCCCTTTCTGAGCTTGCATGCCAGCCCTGCTCACAGTCATTTCTCTGCTATGCAAATACATGCAGAGAGGCTGTGTTTCACCCAGGAGTGCTATTACTGACTCTTCTTGCTCCTGCTTTTATCCGCAGTCATGGATATCTGCTGGCTGCAAAAAGACGAGGGGACCTGCAGGAACTTTGTGCTGAAATGGTACTACGACCCCAAGACCAAGAGCTGTGCCCGGTTCTGGTACGGCGGCTGCGGAGGCAACGAGAACAGATTTAACACACAGAAAGAATGTGACAAAGTTTGTGCCCCTGGTAAGCAGCACGTGTGGCTGGAGAGGGGCCAGCCAGGTCCCTGGCATTTCCAGTCTGGTGCAAGGCTGTGGTGAGCTTGTTTGTGGTGCTTGGGACTCTGTAGCAAGTCCTGGCAATTAACTCCATTTATCCTCTCTCAATATCCTGCACGGCTTCCCATGCACAGAAAGAACTCTCATTTATTTTTTTCTTTCTCTGCCAAACCTTTTCAGGTAACATCAACCCTGGCATGGTGACGACAACGGGAACATAGAGCCAGCGACCTGTCGACAGATACCTCTGGGACAGCCAGGAGCATCAGCCGTTGCCACCTTGCCCCTATAGAAGCTAAGGGTATAGACTACCTTGCACTGTACTATTTCATGCTTTTAACTTCCGAGCAAACCTTGAAGAAAGTGTTTTGCTGCATGACCTATCAATATGGTGCTAAACTGTTTGTGGACTGAGTGCTACATGTGTCCGGGTTATATTGCATAGCTTTAACATTACCAAATATTTACCTAATCGCAGATGGTGGTTGTGTCTGAACACATCTCTAAATTACCCTTTCTTTCTGATTCCGGCAAGTCTGCCTATCTAAGGCACTGTAAAAATGAGACCAAAAAAAAAAAAAGGTAATAATTTCACTGCAACTGCTACATGCTTGCTTTTATCGTTTTCATAACTGAGCATAACTTTACTGGGGAACACTTTGTGTAAGAGAGTAGCTAACCCTGATAAACAAGTGGTTCAATTTTTCATTCTTCCTTTTTAATTTTTTTTCTCCTTTTGCTGGATTAGATTTCAAACTAGATCTCTTGTATGCATTTGTAACATATGTGGCCAACTAAACTACCAAGGAAAAGGAAGCAAGGTTTCCAAATGCAAATGCACTGCTGGGACCAAGGCCTCAGTTAACAAATTTTTAAATTGTGGTGTAGGATGCCTCTGGCATTCTTCTGATGTTATATGTTTTATAAAATACAAAGCAAAGCAATTTGGGGGGCGGGGGGCTATGGGTGGGAGGGGGATTTTATTTTTATTGTGGATTCTGTGTCAGGAAGTCTATACAAAGAACTTTTAAATAAAATCTAATGGAGGTTTTGAGAAGTTCATGATTTTGTCTTTGTTAAAGCCATGGTGGCCATCAGTGGAGTCATTTTCCGGGGCTTGAAAACCATTTATTTGGGGGGAAATCTCAGTGGTCCTTAAAGGGAGGATGGATGTAGCATGGATGTTGAGGGGGATGTCATTGAGATGTCGCTGGCTTTTTTTCCATGGGGATTTACATTTTTAGGTGTCGCAGCCTTGATTTTTTTTTTTTTTTTTTTTTTTATGCTCATTGTCGGGGGGTGGACTACATGGCTCTTGAAGGTCCCTTCCAACCCAAACTATTATATGATTCTATACCATTCCTGGCACGTGGAGCAGCCCAGATCCCCAAATTTCCCATCAGTACCAAGCCACTTGTGCAGGGCTTGGGGACAGCGGGGACGTCGCTCAAGTGGGGACGAGCCAAGCCCTGGCAGCCGGACTTCGGCAGCTGCATTGTGTATTTGGCACCATTTACAAGCACATTAAAAGCTTCATTAAAAAAGAGGCGAATGGGTAACATTTTTAAATTTATTATAATAACTGGCTCTTGCAATGTCCTCACTCAGCTGTGGCCTCTTTGGGGGACACACCACCCCACCCTGTGTTTCTTTGTGCAGAGAAGTGCCGAAGACTCTTTTTGGTTTTGCTCCCACAGGGTATAAAAGTTGCAGCTAGGTTAAAGTGACCCCATGAATCGTCCTTCCCTCCAGCCTCCCACCCCTCTGCCGCACGGGAGAGGTTTTCCCAGCTCCAGTGCTGTGTCCGTTTCCCAGGAAATCTGCTTTCCATGGACCACGCAGTGCTCCGGGATGCAAAGGCGCAGCCCAGGCTTTCACAGCATGCTGGGGTGAGCAGGCAGCTTGTGAAGGGCCCCCCCCACCCCCTCCCATCCCTGGGGTGTTGCAGTGGCCTCTCTTGAGCCTTTTAAGGAAGCGCATTACGCCCCGGGCGCCCGGCCAGCAGCTGCGCGGGGTTACACATGGAAGTCATCTGCAGCTGGGAGCGCATCTGCCAGCGTGGCTGCGGGACCAGACCGGAGTAAAAATAGCTCAGCCCAGCCCGGCAGCGCCCCGAGCAGCATGCTCTGCTCCCGGCGGCCGACGGTTCACCCTGACATCTGCACCCCGCTGCTTTTGGGGTGGCCTTCGCCATTTATTAGCATCCCCATGCTGCGGATCCGGTTAGCATCCCACCAGCTGTCGAGCCCACCATGTTAAGGGAGGGTGCTGCTCCCCTGATGTGTTTTTTAGCAGATAAATTAGATCTTGCTAAATAGTTTCCATCCCCTTGTGAATCCATTTCTTAGCAGCACCCTAAAAGAAATATAGACTCTGTGTTGGTGAACTCCAGACAGAGGTGATGGATGTATGTGCTGTAATCCAGAGGGCACGGTCGTCTTACAGACACATTCTGTGTCAGCCTTGCAAAGGTTTGCCTAAGCTGTTCCCAGAAAATTCCAGAGATTTAGAGCAATTCCATAATTGCCTTAAAGAGTAAGAGTCCCTGGGACAAACTATTACATGACTTTTGCAATAGCCAGTCTCAAAACTCACTTGTTCTACTTGAAACTCAGAGGGTTTTGGATGAACGCACTGCCCTTGGGTGCAAGTGAGCTACAAGTCTGCCGGTGAAAACCACAGGGTTCAACAGCAGAGCAGAGACTTAACCTTTTATGACACTGATGGTATAATAAAAGAGTAGGACATATAGAAGAGTTAAGCTTTGCAGCCAGACCCTTAAATTTAGGATAGCACCAGCATTCCATGCTTGGTTAGGTTCTCTTTAATGCTGCAGCTTTGCATTTAATCACAGCCTTCTTGGGAAACCTTTACAAGGAGAGGCAACGTGGCTCTGACACATTTTATTAGCCAGTATTAAGTTTATTACATTAGTAAAAGAAGCCAGTATATAGATGTACACACGTACCTGCCTAGCGGGTTTTCCAGCAACGCCACGCCAAAGCAATGCCCTACGCTGCGAGTGTTGACATTGCAAGGTCAAGAGTTTAAGGAAAAGGATGTCTTCCACGCCAGGCATTCCTGGAAATTAGGACTATATCCAAGTGCTTTGGCATAGATGCAGATAAACTTGAAGCAGCTGAACCTGGAAAAAAGGGTCTTCAGATAACAGAGGCAAGAGTGGGTATTTTCTTGGCCACGGGTTTTCTATGTGTCCTTCACCCTACCCTTTTGTCCCACTTGCTTCAGCTTCCTGCTTGTGAGACACAAATAATACATCTCCCAGCCCTAAAATCATTAAACCTCTGAGTAACAAGGAGGTGATAAGCTAAGTGGATTCAGAAGACGCTATGCTAAATCCGCATGGCTTTGTGGGTGCCCATTTGCTTGCAGCTCCGGTGTGTCCCTAAGTTCTTTGGGGCAGGGTGCTCGCTCCTGGAGAGCAGCATCTCGCAGGGAGCTCACCGCAAGCGAGCACCGCTCCCGCAAGCTGAACTGACCCAGAATGGCATCTGCAATGGCTTTAAATCTTGAGATAATTGTAAACCCACCGTAATTTCTCGGCCCTTGCCACCCACCCACAGCCCCAGCCCAGCGGCTTGCGACTGCTCACAAAATGGCAGCATGCAGCTTGCTGGAAGAGCAGCCTTTCCGAAAGCAAAACCCCCGGCTAAATCGGACGTGGTGGGGTAAACAGCCCCAGCAAATAGCTGGGACTGCGCTCCAGCTGCAGGATGATTTACGAGACAGCAGGAGCAGGTTTTTTTTTTGCTTCGGTTAAACAGGGCAGATCTGAACCAGATGTCTAACCTTTATCTCGATTGCTGCGGAGACAGAGGAGCAGACGAGGGAGAGAGAAAGACGTTCGAGTTTCCATTAGCTGCCGCTCTGCTGTCTTCCAAAGTCAGCTCATAAAGAAAAATGAACACCATCAGCCAGGAAACTTTGCTTTGGTGAACTATATGTTTTGTTTCGACCTTTGCTGCTATAGCGACCGCACTGAAATAAAAGTGCAGCCGTCTGTGATGACCTCACCACATTACTCTATTAAAATCTGATATTATAAAGGTATAACCTGGGCAGATAATCAAAGATGTGCACATAAGCACGGCTTTTGTTGTGGTCTTTGGGAAAGCAGGCCTGGGGAATAACAGGTATAGGGGGAATAAGGCCAAGGCACTCATCTTTGGGGATTTTTTGCCACTCAGGGAGTGAGTGAGATGTGTGGAAGAAAGAAGAGGGACAGACAGGCTCTGCCTTGTGCGGGTTCCTCCCGTGTTCCCAGGGAAGGGGCATCTTCTGGCCACCTGTCACAAAAAGTTTTTGGGAAGGCTCTGCCAAGTGGGGACCACCTGGAGTGATTGCACAGCCTGGTGCAAGCAATGGGGATTTCCAAACTGAGACCCTCTGAGCTCAGTGTCTCAACAGGCAGGGAAGTACCCTGGGAATAACATCCACCCCTCGAATCCATAAAAAGACACCTTCCAAACCTGGGGTGAAAGCACCCCAGTGTGCTGCTGGGAATGTCATCTAAGATGCAAGTGTCTTGATTATAGGATATCCCAGTGGGCAAAGGCCAAATAAGCTGTCACTCTTTAAAAAAGGTGGAAAATATTTAATCATGTACATAATTAATATATATTATATAGCTTATAAATGGGATTTGCAAAATTGTGAGCACGGTCAGTGAACTGATCTGGAACTGAAAGGCCTGAAAAAAAGTTGCTAGGGATGAAAGCAGTAGTTTGTTATTTCTAAAATACCAGTCTAGTTTTCCAGCAGTGATTAATTCTGCAGATGGGGAGGCTGTGTTGGAGGTTAATGAAAAAAAAATGAACATTGCATTAGATCGACTGGAATATTGCAGAAGGCATGACATGACCCGCTTCGGAAATAACCGATCTGCTGCGGCCGCTCTTCTATATCAAACGTGTTTCAGGCTCCCCTGCCCGGATTGCTGCTGCTTCCCTCCTCGTGCCCTTAGAGCATCCTTTTATTCACCGATGGTTTAACTGCAGTGTATGTAAATCTCGGATGAGAGCATTACCACTTACTGTCTAGAACTAAAAGTTTAAACAAGTGCCATTGGGAAAGGAAAGTTAAATACACTCACTCACTGGTCACAGTTTTTTTCCCCGGAAATCTGGCAATTTTTGTGGGAAGAACGGTTTTTCAAGTAAAAGACGATCAATGGTTTAAAAGAGGCGTTTTGCAGCAAGCGGATTAAATAGAGTGAGCCTGACATTTCCAACTAACCCACAGCTCTGCTGCTCTCATGGCATTGCATTTGGCCCCAATTCATTTTTTTTTTTTTTAAAGCTCTTAGTAATGCGAAATGATTTTGGAAAAACCAGTGAGCTCGACCCCCTGCTCCTGCCCTGGGTGCCGGGGTCCCCGCAGGGCTCACCGGGTGAAATGTCCAGCTCCCTGGACTCCCGGGCTGGCGGCACTTGGAGCTCTGCAGGGGTGGATTTTGGATGGACCAGCTGACAGTTTGACACATGGCAAAAAGCTGCCAGATCCTGAAGCCGTTTCCAAAATAATTACTCAAAATCCCCGCCAGCCCCAGTTGCATTTTAAGACGCTTTCGTTTTCTCTGAGCTTTCTTGCTCTGTGTTCCCCATCCCTCTTCCCTGGGATGCAGATTGTGGGCACAGCAATGGATGCAGGCGGTCCCGGACTAACTCCTGACTGAGCTTAGCTATTTTATTTAATGCTATTTCTCCCCTGGGATGGAAGGAGCCATGCGAGAAGGGTAGAGGGGCACCTCCAGAACAGCCTGGAAGCTGCTTCACACTCAAATCCTGCAGATGCAGAACAAGTCGTAGGTGCCAATCTGGGACTAAAATCAGCAAACTGTCCAAAGTGGAACCTAAAAATGCAAATGTTACCCTGAAAAACTTCAGCAGACAAGCCCACAAGGTCTCTGAGAACAGTAACAGCTCATTACACATTGGTATACCATAGACTAAGTGCAGCTTGGGAACCTCAGAGCTCATGGTAGCTGCATTAGATGGTATCTGCATATTGCCTATGGTCCTAGGAAACATGCTAATTCTCCTAGCAAGGAGAATTATACTTCTCCTCTCGAGAGAGGCTACTTCTTGAAACAGGCCAAGTCAGAGCATCTTCACAATGCAGCCCAAGGAGCCCCTTTTCACCCACTTCCCAGTAGGACAGGGCGGATTAGTTTGGTTTAACAGCCAAGTGCAAAAGCCTTGTTAGTACTAGAAGAATATCTGCTGTTTGGAAGAGCTTGATAAGCTCTGAAGTGCTTGTTATCGAGGCCAGATTTATCCTGAAAGTGGGAGGTAAGTGAGGAAGCCAGGTGGTGTGCCTGTCCGGACTGAGGGACGCGGTTAACCCCAGATTAAAGAGCCTGATTTGAGGGTTAACTCCCACTTTTAGTAATTTTTCCCAATCTGACCAAAGCTGTAGCTGCCTGAGTTTTCTGGCTCCAACCCTGGCCAGTTCCAGCCACCTTGCAAAGGGGTGTGATGAGAGGGAAATGGATGGAGACCCTTTCCACATTGGGCTTGCAGCACCCTAGGGCTTTGGGAACCAGTAATCATCACCTGCCCATCTCTAACACTCCAGAGGGTGTTTTCCCCCCAGTTAGGTGCCATTCAATAGCCTTTTTAATCCCTCTAAGGTGTCCCTGATCCATTTGACCCCCTCCATCTGAAGCCCACACTTTGAGACCTCAGTTTTGCCCACAGGAATTTGAGCATCGCTCAATTAGGAAGCGACACACTGAAACGGCAGCACCTTGTTTCTACCCGCCTTCTGCTGCCACTGCAAGAGGCAGCTGCTGGAATGCTGCCTCATTTTTCTTTTTTTTGGGTGGAAAAAAAAGGCATTTTTTGCCTCTAGTCCAGAGCCAAACTCATTGCAAAAGAGCATGCTGTACTCTGGGCAGCCCTGAGCATCATCTCTACAGCTGTGTTCCATCGTGGGGCCATCTGATGGTGGTGATCACATAAAGATTGGAAGGAGAACATCCTTCCTTGCAAACTCTCTTTGACAGCCAGGCCCTGTAGGTGTTAAGCTCGGCCTTCTTCCAAGGGGGCTGAAGGATTTACCAAACCAGTGCTGTGCTGATCCCCGGGTGCCCATGTCCCCAGCTCTCCTTCTCACAGGTGTGGGCTCAAATCTTTTCCCAGGTGGGTTTCCCCATGCAGGGGCAGCTCCTGAGTCAGGGCCTCATCCTGACTCAGTTTGCAAAGCCTCCCTCGCTGCCCTGGGGTGCTGCACTCTCAGGCATGCGAGAGGCTGTGTGTGATGAGTTTTCCAGCCTCAGCAGCAGCAGCACGGGAGGAGCTGGCACAAGGGCTGGCAGCCACGCACCACCAAAATCCACAGTCTCCAATGAGCTTTCACCACACCCTTGCTCCTTTGGCATTTCTCAGCCACACATGGAAATCGCCTGGATGTTTGAAAGCTGGGGACAACATCTGCATGGCAGGGAGAGTTCCAAGACCCATTTGCAAGCACCCAGACTGCCAGAGGCACAAAAACTCAGTGCAGCAGCAAACGCTTGAGTTTGTCTGCAATTCTGTTTTAACATGGGTTAAATAAACCTTTTGCAGGTGGAGATGGGCGAGGGTGAGTAGAAAGGATTTGTTTCTGCAGAAAAGCCATCTCCTAAACTGCCTCCTCCTTCCTAGTCCCTACGTGTCTGTCTGCATCAGAAATCTCAGGAATTTCCACTGCACCGCTCTCAGGAAATCTCTGCATTTTTCACAGATGTGTCTACGAAGGGACACCGATTGCACAAGATGGTCTGAGTGCTGGGGATGGGAGAGTCCAGAAAAAGAAAAAAGACAAAAATCCCAAGCAACAACTCAGCTCGGAAAAAGCAGTCAGAAGTTTGAAGCACATCCAGACCACTGCTCTGGAAATCAAGCTGAAAAAAACCTTGTGACATCAGGCTCTCTCAGGAGGTCGCTGCTATTTCCCAGCTGTACAGCCCTGGGAATATGGCTAGTGAACCATGGTGGACCATGGTGGAGTTTGGAGGACCCGCAAAGACAATGCTGAGGTGCCCAAACAGCATCTTGCAGTGAGCTTCCCATTGAACACCATCGCAAGACTCTGGCAGCTCAGTACTGGAAAGCACAAAACATGAATAATTCTCTATCAGTCATTAATTTGCTCTGACAGGCAACCTGGAAGTTGAACATGCTCAGGGATGGACAGAAAAGGAGAAGGCATCTTTCAGCCCTTCTTCTGGTCATTTTTTTCACTTCAAAGAGCTCCCAATGCTTGATGACAATAGGGAATTACATTTCTTAGAGTATTTTAAAACAAAACCAGAGCAGGTTTGTATTTCACAGAGACAAGGGTAGCAGGTTGGCCATGCAATGCGGAGGAAGACATGCAAGAGAGAGATCATAGAGTGGAAAGGAGGCTGAGGAGGTCGCGTTTCTGCCTTTTTTATGTACGTGTTTCTGCACAGCTCTACATTTGTACCCAAGGCAATCCCCCTCTCACTCGAAGGAATGCAATTTGCATTTTTTTTTAAAAAACAAGCACACACTTATTCCAAGAAATGCTGCTGAAAGTTTATGGATATATTGGAAAGCTGCTTTCAAATGAATGGAGATACTTCCCTCAAGGGAGATGGTGCAATCCCAGACTTGCCACTGATCGCGTCCCCTAGGAATAACACCCAGTTGCCTTATTTCATGGCTTGGCAGCAGGAAAAAAGAAATTCAACATTAAAATATATAAGAGAAGCTTGTCCAGCCTGCTGAGCAGCTGGAGGATGACAGACGTGCCACAGACATGAGTGACAGGATGGAAACAGAGGAGAACACAATCAGCCAAGAAAGCAATAAGCCTGGGCCTCCAAGGCTGTCCAGCCTTTATGGTGAACATTGTACAAGCCACTACGCTGCTGCTGAATCCCCCTGCTCCGGTGAGATGCTCTGCACCTCCTACAAACCACTGGGACCCTTCATTGCCCGCTGCCCTTCCTGGGAGTGGTGGCTTCGCCACCTTAGACCTTGGTGGCCACGAGGTCCTCCCTTAACCATGCGGAGCTGCCCAGCTCCTCCCTAGTTTGCTTTTTCTTTTAATTTTTGCTGAGGAGACAGTCTTTGCAAAGGGATGCTTGTTTGCAAAGTTAAAAGGCAGCTCAGAGAGGACCAACCCCAACCTCAGACTTTGTCTGACTTTTGCAATCCCTTCCCAGCCCCACCAGCAGAATGAGCGCTCGGCTGTCTGGATCTGTCCCTCGCCTGCCCCAGCTCTGGTGGCACATGGTGGCCCCACGCTCGCCAGGCTGGGGCCGGACCCCGACCGTGGCCGGCACCGGGCTGAGCTGCGGCCGAGCATCGTCTCGCTGCCTCCCACGCAGATCCGGGATCCAGCGGCGAGCCGCATTAGCTCATCGCTGGGGTGCCGCCAGCCCGGCTGAGGAGGGAAGGGGAAGAGACAACAGGCAGCACAAGAAAAAGGTGGACTAAAAAGAAAAAGGGAAGAAAAAAGAAGAGAAAAGGAAAAAGGGAAAAAACATGTCTAAAAAGAAAATTAAAAAAATAAAAGTTAACAATTAAAAAAAGGACAAAAAAAGAGAAAAGAAAGGAGAGAAAAGGAAAAAGAGAAAAGAAAAGAGAAAAAAGAAAAGGGAAAAAAGAGAAAAAGGAAAAAATAAAAGAGAGAAAAAAGAGAAAAGAGGAAAAAGAAAAAAGAGGAAAAAAAAAAAATAAAAAGGAAAAAGGAAAAAATAAAAGCGAAAAAAGAACACAGAAAAGAGAAAGAAGAAAGAAAAAAGAAAAAGGGAAATAGAAAAGAGAAAAAAGAAAGAAAAAAGAAAAGAGAAAAAAGAAAAAGGAAAAAGAAAAGGGAAAAGTAAAAGAGATATGAAAAAATAAGTGAAAAGAGAAAAAAGAAAAGACAAAATAAATGAGAGAAAAGAAAAAGAAAAGATAAAAGTGAAAAGCAAAAAGAGAAAAGAAAAAATAAAACAGAAAAAAGCAGAAAAAAAAGGGAAAAAAAAGCAGACCCAAAACAAAACAAAAGAGAAAAGAGAAAAAGAAGAGACAAAAGAGACAAAAGAGAAAAAGGAGAAAAAAAGGAAAAAGAAAAATAAAAAAGGAAAAAGAAAAGAGACAAGAGAAAAAAAGAAAAGGAAAAGGAAAAGAGAAAAAAAATAATAAAGGGGGAAAAAAAAAGGAAAAGGGAAAAAAGGAAGAATTGAGGCCAAGTCCTCATGGGTCTACAGCAATGCACGGAGGTGACAAGAGGTGGGAGAGGGAGCAGGGCAGGGCACCGAGCCAAGGGAGCCCCTTCTGTGCTGAAAACAGCCTCCCCAACACACCCAGAAAAACTCATATCAACTTCCAAGCCTTTTGAGCCCATAGTAAGTGCTGCGTGTGTTTCAGATGTGTGAGCAGATGACTCCACTGTCTGCCCAGGAGAGGGACGAAGGGGTGAGCGTGAGGCTGGTGGTGGGGGCACACCGGCAGCACACAGCCAACGGGGGATGCAAGTAGATAACCCGCTGTTTTTCGGAAAAGTAAGTGTTTTTAAGACCTCGCTTGGCCAGTCTCCTCTCTGAGTTGGTCAAGACAGGAGGATGATTTGTGACCATGAATCCCTGCATGAGATTTGGAAGAGGTCCCTTGTTGACATTACAGCTGCTGTCTCTTGCTCTAAGGGCCAGGCTGGTGGAAAAAAAAAAAAGGAGAATTTGGTCAACAACAGCAACAGCTTTAATATTTGTGTGATTGCCATCATCTCCTTTGGCTCCTGCATGATCAGGACCACCACGAGAAGACAGGGTCCCACGGGAGACCCTATGGGGTGGCTCATCCCCTACCTCTCCACATCACAGCCAGTCCATCCAGTGAAAAATACCATTAGATTTTTCCAGAAAAACTGCACAAATTCTGCAGAAATATGCTTCAGCCACAGGTGAACTCTATTGCCAAACTCCCACGTACTCCTCATTGCTCTATTTGTGTACAACATCTATTCCTCTCATTGTCTTGTATGATGGCCATGTTTTGTGGCCCCATTCATGACCTGAGAGAAGCAGCATGATTTATTTTGGTACGTCGCCCATCACCTGTACCTTGGGTACTCCAGTACACCTCAGTGTATGACAAACCACTGACAAAGCCTCTTAACCATCCTCTGGGAATTGTAAAAGCAGCTATAAGGCAGGATTTTATTTGTATCGTCCCTATGGGAGCCAGCTCAGAGGACGCCTGTGGGCTGGCATGTCCTCAGTGCTGGGCAGAGCATGGCAGCAGAGGCGGGTTGTACACCAGACCCAGCAAACCGTGCACAACTGGTGATGCCAACACAAGGTGAGTAAGGAAATCCAGCCCTTGCATAGCTACAGCCATCCCGCCTGAGTAGCAATTTTCCGGAAATTATTTTATTAGCAAGGCAAAGCAAATGAAGAGGCTTTCCTCCTTACAGCAAGCACAGCTCAGATAATCTCTCAAAAAGTGCAAAAAGTGAGTGAGGTTCAAGCCTGTTTTAAGCTGTTTCTCATTAGAGTGGGAACCAGAGACATGCTGTGGGAAGCCTGTGGTGGAGCAGGGGGCTGCTTCTCCGTGCATCCCCCACAGGGATGTTATCCTACCCTAAAATGGGGTGACCGGCTCACCCAGCCTCACCAGGACAGGGTTTTCCATCCTTCTGTGGCAGTGACCCTTCTCATTGCAGCTTCTTCCCCACACCTGCGGGTCTGACAGGGATGCCCCGACCTCACCGCTCATCACCCAGGGCTGGAAGTGAAAAATTGGGTTCATAGGCATATTGTCATCACCGCACCACTGCCTGAAGCCCCTCCGATGTGCCAGAGCCAGGACCAACAGGAGCCAAACTCTGTGCACGGTAACACCCACGAGAAGAGATGGGAGGGTGGGGACACGCACGGCGAGTTGGAAATCTGCTGGAAAAGGGCTGCAGGGAAAGTCTTGCGCTGACACAGAATAAGATGTGATGACCTCACACATCAATTCCAGCCCTCAGTTTTACAGCGCCAGCACACATTTCCTACTGAAAACATGAACCTAATCCTCCTAATGATGAGCACCAAGTATCGCAACCACAGGAGGCATCACATACGTTCCTACACTCACCCCCTGCTTGCAAGAGTTTAAAAAATACTTCTACCTTGAAATCAAGGACAGACCCTGACAAAGAGCAGTTAAATGCCTTTTCTCCTGTGTATTCCCAGTCAGTGTATAAACCCAGTATGTTACTCTTTGTATAGGAGTGGAGATTAATTAGATTGCAATTAAATTGCAGTGGGGGAGTTTTAGGTCAGGTATGAGCAGAGGCAGCAGCTTTGCTGCTGTGCATATGGTCCCGTTGGGCTCTGCAGATGTGGTGCTTCCCTCCCCAAGACCATGCATGGCACGTACAGATATATAAGAGAAACGCAGGAACTCATCTGCCTCCTGAGCTGCAATCACAGACCAGGGCTCGGCCTTTTACCAGTTTGCTGGCAATAAAGAGCAAGCCAAACCACACACTGGGGAGATGGCAAGGGCTGCACCAGCATCTCCTAAGCCTCTCGCAGCCCAGAGCAGGATCCCTCAGGCTCTGGCTGCAGCGAAGGGCATGTGAGCGGGTCACAGTTTTATGCACCAAGCTTCAAGGTCCAGCAGAACGAAACCAACCTGTGAGCCTAAAATAATTTGTGTACCTATTTGGCAGTGAGCAGTGGGACAAGAGCAACTTCTCGCACAGCCTGCAGGGCTGTGGTGTATGGGAAACTCCTTGTCCTTGGTGAAGAGCCCTTTCCCTGATGAACCAGCAATTAGCAGTAATTAGCCTTTCCTTTTCCTGCTGCTGTGGGACTTGGGCATATCCCTTTGGGGACTTGCTGGCTCCTGTGAGCCATTTGTGCTGCAAGTCACCATGCCAGCTGCTGCACAACTTCGCTGATGGGGCTGATTGCCCTTTCTCAGCTCCCCTCAGATGCCTGTTTATTTTTGCGCTCAGATGTCCTGGGGTTGGGCAAGCTTTGAAAAATAAATGTTTTGCTGTTTAGCATTATATATCTGTGTTGAAAAGGTGGAGAACAAAACTCATCCAACTCTTACTGACACTATCCTAGACCAAGGGTAAATATATATATATAGATATAATATACATAAAATTCCTTTTTTTTGGGGGGGTGTCTAATTTTAACAACCTTGCTAGGAATCAGAGGGCAGAAATAGTTCAACAGTTCAAGTTCCAGTGAGTGCAGCAGCTTGGGGGGCTGACACTTTCCCATCCCCAGACACCTGTCCTGCTCTGGGGCCAGAAACCTTGCAGGTTTCAGTTCCCATGCAGCCCTATATGTGCAGAGAGCAAGTAGTAGGAGTGCCACCTGCTGACACTAGAGATTATATAGCAACTTCTATACATTAAACCTCTCTCTGCAGAGGTCACCTCACCTGTCTCCACCGCAGAGCTATCCACTGTGTCCAGCCAGCACTTGCCTTAAGGAAACATTGCTGGTGATGATGATGGTGGTCCTTCACCCTCCTGGCAGGAGAGGACAACATCAGCTGCTCTGATTTTGGAGCCATCTGCAAGGCAAGGGGAGGAAGGGCTGTCAAATATTTGTGGGTTTTTTTGGAGGGGAACCACCATGCTGCAAGCACCTCTTGCCAACACACCCAGTTGATGGTAGAGCATTTTCAGGGCCATTTATTTGTAGCTGGTGGCTTCGTAACTTTTTATACAGAGAAGTTGAGTTATTTACTCTCTGGAGAGGCCCAAGGGCTCACAAAGCAGCGCTGAACCCCATCAGCATCTCCTCGCAGAGCAGCGAGACCAAAGCTTTGGTGGGGTAGGAGCAAGAGGAGGAATTCTTTGTTTAAAATGGAAAATACTTTATACTTTATGACCACTTCTTGTAAGGCCAGGCGCTGCCGGAGGCTCACTGAGCAAACCCTTACTGCAGCCTTACAGCTTTCACAGACTGACCTTTTGGAGGGAAAGTGCAGCAGCAAAGCCCCAGCCTGTTTTGACCCCAGGCACGGTCTGGTCCTTGCACAGGGCTCTTGGCAGCTGGGGAAGCTTTCAGGTGTCCAAATGCTGCAGAAGGGATGAGTCCTTAGGAGGGAGGAAACCTCCTTGCAGGCCCGACGTGGCCGATGCAGCCCCAGACGGATTTGAACCCCCAGAAATCATGAGCAGCAAGACCCTCCCTGTCCAGCGCACCAGGGACACCCAGGAGATGCACCGTGTACAGGGCAGCTCCAAGGTGCTTTGCTTTGAAAAGAGAAAAATACACTAGGTTAGACTCTGAGGGATTCAGATGCCTACCACTTATTTTATCCAGCAATCTCGTTTTCCTGGCCACGAGCTGCTTCCAGGGAGCTATTTGAAAAACAACATATGGTCTTTTTTTTTAAACTCACAGTGCACTCATAACATCCCAGTCATTAAACAAGCCGCTAAACAAGCTTTGAAACGGTCACACACTGGATGCCCACTGCAGTCCTACCAACGTGGCTAATCCTCAGGAAACAGCAAAAAAAAGGCCAATAACCCATCCAGCACTCTGAGCCCTTGGCTGTGCCATTTTCCAGAGACTCAGTGGCTGCTACTGGCTGATCCAAGGCAGAATTTCTAGTAATTTTCTCCAATTAGTATCTTTTTCCTTCACTTACACTATTTTCTGCAGAAAGCTTTACCGCACCGTGCGGTTTCTCAAGTTTTACAGGGACAGCCAAGCACCTTCTTGAAACAGTGACCGACTGCCCAAGCTGGGCTTAAAGAAACTCAGCGCTTTCTAGTAATACCTAATTTAGCAATACCTTAATATGGGAAAAACTTCGAGCTTTACTTTAACTTTGGCCCCTCTGTTTTCCTGGGGACTTTGCCCTATGGAAAGATACAACAGAGCCCTTTGCTCATCCAAAATCCCCGTTCCACTTCCCAGCAGCACAGAGTTGACTGCTGGGCTGAAAACGTGTCCTCAAAACCCTCGTTATTTGGCTGTTTTCCCCGTCATTTTTTTTCAGAAGAAACATACAGGCGATATTTCGCAGCAAATGAAAGCCAGGCGTGAGAGCCCAACTTTCCTGGCAGCCGCTCGGGGCGTGAAGCTGGCCGGGACCCACATGCTGCTGGGTTGCGCTGGAAAAAACGTCCCTGTCCCACTTCTGAACTGATTCAAAGCTGAAAACCTCAATCCTCCCTCCCTTAGCCCTCTCAACAGGAGAAAACAAGTATTTTTTATTAAATCGCTTGAAAGTAAAAAAAAAAAATCAATGAAAGCCTAAATACCCCAATTGCTTCTCACAGGGGCAGGAAAAAGCCCAAATCCCGAGGAGCAGGGTGCAATGTTGAGCTGGCAGCAAGGTTTCCAAGATCCTTCCCCACCATAGACACAGATAAGAAGCAGGTAGAGCTCAGCACCCAGCGTGCAGGGATGTATTAACAAGGCCAGGCTGACAGGTGAAGAAGCCAAAGATACTCCTGCACGCCTGCTTTATTTTTAAAACAGTTCAGGCTTGCACAGAACCACACTTTTTTGGAGGATTCGTCCCCTTGGTGGGGTTGGCAAATGCAATCGCTGACAGCCTTTTGCAAGGGTGCACAGGGACAGATGGGCTTATTCATCCCTACAAGATGCAAACTCAGCCACAGGCTGAGTCTGGTATCTCCCAAGGAGGGAGAAAAAGCAGAGAGCTGGCAGATGAGTGAAATGCAATGTAATGAATGTGGTTGGGAAGCAGGGAGATTTGCACCCCTGGGAGCAGCCAGGTTTTCTACAGCTTGCACCAGTGGTGGGGAGACATGAGTTCTCTGGGAAAAAAGCATCTGCAATAACGTGCTATGCCAGGGGACTGCAAGGGGACTTCAGAAGCTGGAAACAAGCACCAAAGGTCTAAATATCACCCTAAATACACACCACCCATACAAAAGAGCCTGTTTCATACTGCTGCAAAACTAGGTTTGCATTATTTGGTTTTTGGGATAGACTTAAGCTTACTGAGCCCAGCTTTAATGTTATTGGGTGTGTAACAGAGCACAACAGTCCTGCAAAGTTCTTTAAAATCCATTAAAAGCCTCAAAGGAGAAACCATGTGGGTGCTGCTCAGTTCCACGTTGGTTCGGTACCAAGTAAGCCAGGGCTGACAAGTGGCACTGAAACACGTCAGGCTTTGACCCAAAAATCCCACCTGAAGTCTCTCAACTCCTCTTCCTAATATCCCCACCAGAGGGGACAGTGATGTGGGACGGAACACACACCCACCATTCAAGAAAAGCCCTCAAACAAATATTCCTCAGGAACGGGTCCCACATGTGTTGGTCAGCCAGGCTGATCATCAAGAAGCCAGCCCACTCTTTGCTGTGTATTTTTGTTGCTGAAAGAAGTAGCTGTTCCCAATCCTGATCCAAACCTGGCAATGAGCCAGGGAACGAAATTTGCAAGGGAAAAGATACAATTATTTAATTCAGTCATTTAATATTCTGAAAATGAATGCAGGTTGCCAATTCAAACAGAATTAAAACACTGGCACAAACGGGAGGGAAAAAGTTAGGTGAACTTTTGATTTATATCCTGGCTGAAAGCCTCTCCCTAGAGATGCCTTTCATTTAAGGCTTTTAACAGTTTGTCTCACCAAGCGAAGACAATAACAACAGTGCTCACGTGTTGGGATTTCTGTGTTTCCCTTTGCTTTCCTGCAAGCACAGGACACCACAACCCTCGCTCATGCCAGTAGTGGAGGATCAGTCTCTTGTGCTCAGGAGAGGGGACAAAAAGAGAAGGAAAAGAGCAAAAAGCAAGATTTCTAAGTCCAGATAGATCTAAGCACACAGTGCCTCCTCCACATGGCTCTGTACCTCCGCTTAGACCCACACAGGCGGCCTCTGTGCTCTCAGCAGCAGAGGATGCTCTTCTCTCCCCATCTGTCATGAGCCTTTGCGAGAAGTGTAAAACTTCCACCATCCCGGTGCAGTGCAGTAATGTCAAGTCCTTGCTCTAAAACACCAATAACCTCATGCACTAACTGCTTTATAGCACCTTGTGGTTCAATTGCATTTTTCACTTCTTTTGCGATTAATGATTTTACTAAGTGGCTAATTTGCCTAGCACAAAATATTCACAAAAAAACCCCAACAACAACAAAACCCAGTTCTTCCATTTATACATTTACTTTCTGGCCAGATACTTCCAGTCTTGCAAAATAACAGTTTCAGACAACTTGGGTGGGGATTATTTGCTGTTCAGGCTTCGTGCAGCCCCGAGCACACACAGGGATGTCCAGCCCGGTGTCTGGCAGGGCCACAGGACCAGCACAAATCCCACCCTCTGCCAGCGAGGTGGAGGAGGTGAGATGGTAGGGAGGACCAGGCAATACCAGACAGCTATATAACTCTTTCAAATGAATGACAGCCAGGTAGAAAACAAAAGGGGAAACCAAAGTGTAGCACGAGGATGGTGAGAGCAGGAGCATGACATTGCTGATGGTGCAGCGACCATCTGAGCAAGGCAAGAAACCTTCCCCCAGGTCAGCCTCCACAGTCTAAGGGATTGGTAGCAGACAGTAAGCTGTACGGTGAGGCAGGGCATGAGCCAGGATTTGATATGGATTTTCTGGGTCTCTATTTGGGAGCAGCTTGCTGGACTAAGATCTGAGGAGGTGACGCTTGCCCCCCCCACCAGCCTGTTTTGCCTTTTCTTTCACCAAAGCTGGGGAGGTTTCTGCAGCCTTTGCTGTTGCCTAAGCTGAGCTCAGCTGGAGCCAAGCCCCTGGTAGAAGCAGCCATGTGACCTGGTTTAACATGAAAGCCTCAGGACAGTGGTTTTATAAGCCTTCCATGGGTTTGCAGTAAAACATGAAGAAAAGGCAGAGAGGACTGACAGCAGGTCCTGTGCTGGCGCCAAGGACAGCTAGCATGCACCACATGTTCCTCCAGCCATCTCCAACAGGACTTTGTAAGAATTATGGGGAATTCAGTCCTAGGAAGGCCATCAGGGTGTTACCTGCAAGTGAGGACATGCTTATCTCAGTGCCGTGGCATTCCCCATCATCCCTCTCAGGGCACAGGAAGGAGAACAGCTCGGCTCCTCTCAGGATAACCTCACTCATGTGTGCATCACCAGGGAGACAAGAGAGCAGGACTTTTTTATATTTTTTTTTTTTTTAATTTTGCAGCTGGGCTAAGTCAATCACAAGGATGCAAGCATCAACTTAGACTGCAGGTTTTTGGAGCAGGACTTTGTCCTCCAGGTGGGTTTCTGCACTGGCTTTGGGTGCTTCAGTACAGACCAAACAGCAACTCCCCAGTTCCCTCCTGGGACAGAAAAGGAAACCACACACAGTGAATGAAATTATACCCAAGGCCAAAACCAGTCTCATTAACAGAAACACAAAGAAGAAAACAGGGTCACTGACAGCTTTGAGAGATGCCTTTGCTAATTATGGTAGGGCGGAGCGACTACTGCCAGTGCCTTCAGCAGGCACCACGGTTTCTGAAAAGAGTATATATAAGTACTGCATTTTAAAAAAGATATATATAGTGTCTTGTTCAGCTATTTCTAGAGTCATCTAGTAATGCAGAAATGATGTATCTACTTTGTTATCTCCCTGATTTCACTATCAGGATCAGCCTTTTTCTTAATTTTCAGGTTGCTGCTGAAGTCTCCCAAGCCTGCACTGTGCTGGACACCAGCTGGGAGCTCCTGGACTCGCAACTCCTGTTGGACCAAGCTCACAGAGTTTGTTGACCAAGCGGTTCTGACATAACACTCAGCTGACCTGGCCAGCTTAAGAATAAGAGATATTTCCCTGAGCCCACGCGGCCTCACTGTGCTAGTCCTTAAACAACTGCCCATTTGCATCTCTCTCTGGCGATGCACCAGCCGGGGCTGGTGGAGCAGGGCATTTGCCTTTTGCTCTTGCTGCTACTTCTGACCAGTACTGGGTGGTTTTTGGCCAGCTGAAGAGAAATAACCTTTGCCTGAATTCTGCCTGAGGTGGCTCATTTTCATCTGCAGCCTGACGTGCAAAAAGCTCTCCTATTTTAGATGTGATTCTTCAGCGTTTTCTCCAGGCCCTGAACCTCTCACACGATTGTGCTGGCACAGAAGCCAGAAAAGTTTAGTCATGACTTATGCTCCTCGTGTGCCAAGGAGGACAGAAATGAAAAACAACCACATTCGAAGCCAGTTGATGGACTGAATCCCAGCCCAGAGCTAACAAGCTAGAGAGGTACAGCAAAAAGGGGAATAACCCCCTAGGTAAGGTGTCCAGGCAAGCAAGCATTAGCCACATGGCCACTTTCATACATAAAGGAAAAGAACCTCCAATTCCAAAAAAACTTAAACTTTCAGGCCAAGAAGCAAAGAAGAAAAACACACAAGGTGAGGATTTTGAAAAGAAGTTTGTGTTATCAAGTATTTCCCAAGCACATCAGAGCTGAGGGAGATCCTCCCTCCCTGCAGCAGCCGATGCTGGAGACCTCATGTCCCTCTGCTCTCCCACCTCAGCCTTACCACCACCCTTTAGAAGCTGCGCTTCCATCTCGGGCTGCAGCCCTTCCAAAAAAATGAGTCAAACCGCAGGAAAATCCTGATGTTACCTTAAAAGTTAGGATTTGTAAAGAAAAAATTGTGATATCTTTACATCACTTTTTCCCGTGGGGTTTAGGGTTTTCATACTGAAGCTTACCTGTGAATCTTTCTCCAGGAGGACTGGAAATCCCCCGCGAGCTGGGATGTCAGTGCAGACCCCAGATCTGTGAGCTGTATATTAAAACTGGGCAGCTCCACAATCGTAGTCACTGATAAAATTTTCGCTCTCATTTTTCCTATTTCTGAAAGAAAAGAAAGAAAAAAAAAATCAAAAGAAAAATTCATTAAATGCTTCCCTTATTTGTTTGTTCGTTTTCTAGTTTGGCTGCTGACACCATCTGAACCAATCTCTGCTGCAGTTAGTGCTCAAGAGGGTGCTGGAGTGAAGTCTGCCACGGAGCAAGGGCAGCCGAAATTCAGGCCTTCCAACACTAAACCTCCCTTCTCCACCCTCCATATCCATACCCAGCTTGGCTGGGTCGTTGTGCTGGAAGACACGTCTGAAAATGTCAATTGCATGAATTTTTCTGCTGAAGAACCACCCAACTTTATATAATGTGTGTATCTATCTAGAGACACATAATGTGTTAATCCACAAACTAACTGCAGTAATCAGGGTCAGATGTGAATGAATGGTTCCACTGATCTTTTTTCTGGAACAAAAGTCTCTGAAAACAGCCACATGCTCCCTATTGATCCCAACGTCCCCGGTGCTGCTGCTTGTCTGCCACCCCTTCTAGTAGCAGCCTGACATGGATTAGATCTGCATGTCTTCTGATTTGCTTATATTTTGCTCACACATTCAGGACAGGAGTAAATGAGGACTGTGCATCGGAATGATGAAGGTCAGTGACTTGCTAACTAACTCTGGTTTAGTTGAACAGCCATGCCCAACACCCCAGCAGGAACATCGGTGTGGAAGCATGATGTGAGACAGAATGGGATGTGTGGTGTTGGTTATACTGGTGCCAGATTCAGTTCCAAAACTAAGCTATGGACTGGATGCAATTTCCATTGATTCTGTAGAAAAACGGATTTTTGCAGACCTTCTTTGAAGGTCTTGAAGATCTCCACTAGGCCATGTGTAAGGTCAGGCTACAGGAGATGTAAGAGGTGGGTGATACAAAGAAGTCCACCTCAGGGCTAAGAGCTGGAGTGACAAATAAAAGCTGCCACACTGAGCTAGACAGCAGGAGCAACCAGTTAAACTCCACGATGCACCACAAAAGATACAAGTTTTGCCAAAGGGCTCAAGGAAGCCAAGACAACAGGTCCACAGATATGGTCAAAGAGCTTCCGGAAAGAAAATGTGTGGGAGAAAAACTTCTGGGGAGATGAGGGTCTGGGCAAAGTCTTAAAGGGAATGAGGGAATGTATGTGGAGAGAAGTTAACGACACAATAAGAGCTTATATTGGTCAAACGGCTAAATTATGGGGAACTTCATGAGAAAGGACAAGCAATTCAGTTCCCTAGTCCTTAAATGGATAAAAATACTCAGATATATTGGAAGCAACATCAGGACAAATGTCACCCACAGGCAAGGCAGCAACTACACAATTGACAGATAGCTGTGGGCAAGACGCTCTGCCAGCTTCAAGGATATCTGGGAGGAAATAGCGTCCAGAGCTATTGCTAAACAAATAGGCTATCTGGCTAAATATCTTATCTGGAAATACCTTTATGACACAATCCTGCTGCAGTCAGCTACGGGAAAAAAACAAAATACAAAAACCGTGACCAGTGCCTTGGGCTTCAGGTAGGCCAGGTTGCCCAAAGCCTCAGGCCACGGCTAAAAATGGTGAGAGTACTTAAAACTAAATCAGAGGCGACCAGCAATCCTGGGATCCCAAGCATAGACAGGAGCTAGCTGCTCCGGAGGCGGCTCTGAGCGGCTGCTCTGGCCTTGACGGAACATCCCCAGGGTGAGCTGTCCCGTGGTACTATTTGAGTGTCCTCCACTGTCACCCACCAGCCACTTTCCCACCTTGCACAGATGGACCCTTGACTGCTCTCTGCCATCAAAGAAGAGTTTTCTGCCACTAAACCGTGCAAATAAACTCCCACTACAGCATTTTCCAACTCCCCATTTTAATTTGTTGTGCTAACAACATGCCTGAAACATTTGTTAAGCCCTGGGGAGTATCGGAGCAACGTGAGCAGTGACAAACCAACCAACAGAGGCTGGATCCCTGAGTAGCTTCTTTTCAAGCAAGATACACTATTTATGTTAAAGTCAGTTTATTGGCAGTTACAGTTAAATTTAGGGGATTTTATAGGGTGCAGTGTCCTCCATTACTTGTCAGATCTATGGCAAAGAGTGCTGTTCTCCTTCCCCTGAGCACCATGGGGGCTGGCGGTGGTGAGGGACGTGCTGCAGTCACTACCGTCCGCTTGCTGATCTTGTCCCGAGAGTAGTCTGCCAGGAACAACATATGGGTATATTTCCATTTTAGGAAGTGAACCGTTATTTCACTTCTTCTGGCCAACATTGATTTATGCAATTTGACACAGATGAGGGATGAAGCCCTTGCACAACACACTCTACTGTCCACAGGACTTCCAAGTTTCAGCAGATCTCCCCGTTCCCTTTGCACTCAGTGATGGTTGCTTAGAGTGGTTACTAAGAGAAAGGCAGATGCAAGGACTGATTTTGGAACAGTCTTCTTCACAGTTAGAGTGAAAAATTATTGTAAAGACATGAAATACTGCTGTGAATCATTTACTAGCCAGTAAGTGACACAGCTTTGATCTGAGCAGCATCACATAATGCCAAAGAAGGAATCACAGGGCACAGTGTACAGAGAAATGGTCCTTCAACAGGGACACACAAAAAGACCCCACCCATCCCACTGAAGGCTGAGGGGCAGTAAAGAACACAAGGGCCAGGGTATGTTAGAATGGCAGCTGCAGCAGCTCCAAACTCAAAGATATACGAACCAGGTAGACCACGTGCACGATGAGTCTGGGTCAGCCTAGCTTCCTGCATCTTCACTCCATCAAGGAGGCAACCAGGTAATTTTTGCCAGATATTCAGCTTATTACACTTCTGCTTTGCTTTGAGATACTTCTGCACCAACGCTGGACAGAACTTGCCACCTTGAAGAGCCCCCATCCCAGCTCTCAGGACCAAGGGTGCTGTGGCACACAGCCCCGCTCTGCTCTGCTGCATGGTCACAACTCCACAGTTTCATCAGAGACATGAGGAAAGGGGACTGTGACAAGGGTTTCTGCTTGCAGATATGACTCACCAAAACCTGGCTTTGTGCTAACATCTGAGCCCAGCTAACATTAGACCAATAAACCAACCCCGTGGGGCAATGTATCTGGCAGAGGCTTCCTACCACACCAGGGCTGCCTCAATGCCATCGGCGCTTGGTTGCCCACCAACATGGGCCTCCAGAGGAAGCACCTCTGTGGACAGCAATAGCAACAGGACGTTTGATGGCGATGAGACCATCAGAGAAATGCTGCTCTTCTTCCCCTCAACAGGGAAGGGAAGATTGCTGCATCCCCAGAAACGGTCCAGCAGAGGATGTGGCTTCCAGGCCACTGGGACCATGAAGCATCTGAAGACTTGCCTATCACTTCACGCACTGACAGGCAGGTAACCATAATGAGCTCCACAGAGCTCGTGTTCAGCCCCAAACCTATAAGTAAGGAAGAATAAAGGGCTGTAACCTTAAAGATCAGGGCTGTTTTGAGATAGGGCATACACACTTGGCCCAGAACACACTCAAGACAGCTGCTTTGATTTCTCCTTGAATGCATTAACGTGCAGAGCGGAAATATCTGCCGTTCAGCTGGGACAACATACAGCACAGCTGGGGACCCTAGAGGAATCTGAGGCTTTCTGGACTTCTTCGAACACTTCCTTCTTTTTTTCTCCTCTCTTTTCTTTTTTTCCTAAAAAGTGTTTCTTTTCCCAGGGAGAGAGATTAAGTTTATGATGTAATAACTGTGGTGAGGGCTCTACTTCCAGTAAAGAGGGATGAGCAGTCACAGAAAAACGAAAAGTTATGGGAAAAAGTATCTTCGTTAAAATCGACCTCCTCTCACTCAGCATTGTGGAGAATTGATCTTTGAATCCAAACTCTGCCTTCAGATACAACACAACATTAACCAAAATTTCCAAACCTCATTCATACACACCCAGATAATTTTGCCTGGCTTGAAACCATAAGTTTTAGATGCTTTACTCTATTCTTGCACAGCATTAAAGCAGAAACGAGCTGCTCAACAGCTAGGCTGGCTACTAGTGACCCACAGAGGCACCAGGGAAGTGGGGTCACTTTATCCTGCCTCGACAGTGGGGAGACCAATAAGAAGTAAATATATTTGCACTTCTGAGACTTCTCAGGTGTAACTGAGATTTTTTGCAGTGTAACTGAAGACTTCTAAGTTTAGAGTTTCACAGACCAGGGGAGCCCCTACCTGTGCTTCCCCTGGAGTGGGACTAGGGGTGTCCAGTGTCCCTGGCTGCTCTCTCCCCACACATCCCCCTCTAGAAGTGGCTGTTTTCTTTCCATCCACACCCACTAAGATCAGGAGCCTAAAAAGGTCCTGGGCAAGCTCCTAATGCTCTGTACTTCTCTGTGCATTGTGCTATGCTGAGGCGATGGCTCTGTGTATCAAATGAGTGTTCAGAAATACCATCTAGTCACTTTTTAAGCAACAGCACCAACCTCCTTTGGAAAGAGAAATTAATATAGCATCTAGTAAGGATCCTAGAAGTTAGACGCCCACCCCAAGCTAGGCATGCAGGACTCTGTAGCAGATTGAGACAGAGATAAGCAGCCACTTGGGGTGAGTCAGTCTGTCCAGAGAGAGGTGGGAGGGATGCGTATTTGAGCCAGCCAGCCTGCTGTTCCCTTGGGAAGGTAAACCCCACTTGGCAATCTTTTACATTTGATCCCAGCAATGCAGTAATTTCTAAATGACTTTTGCCCTTTTTTCCAACATGCCCAGTGTCTTTGGGAGCCTTCTGGAAGAAAAGGCCTCTATCCAAGTAGTCCATGAGTCATTTGGAGGAAAGGGAAGCCCCTTGGAGCTGGGGATGTAACTGGTTCACAGGGCTGCTCTTAAGTCCGGAAGAGCCGTAGGTGTCCACAGACACAGAAATCCACACAGGGGCTGAGGGAAGGCTGGGAACAGTGACCAGTGAAGTCCTGAGCCAAACCAGGGCAAGATTTTTGCTCTGTGAGTCTGATTACCATGTTCATTAGCTAGGGGAGGAATGAAACAAGACCGTGACCAAGATGACAGCCATGGAAATTGCCAGCAAAAGGCACAAAGCCAAAGGAGAGAAAAGAGAGAGTGCCCACAGAGTATATCCCACATTCTGTCTTCACATCAGCAAGTATTCATTGGACACTGAACAAGCTGGGGCGAGCTCAGGTTTTCCCATATACTCGGTTTCATCCCTGAAGAATAGCGTAGGCTTCTCTTAACTCAATCTTCCTTGGCAGAAATTATAAGTTCAGGTTACATGGAAATAGTGGGATTGAGGTTTCAGGGCACACAGAGACTTGCACACAATATGTATTTTGCAAGGCTGACAGCCCACAGTTGACGCAGTGCCCGTGCTGAGTTATTTCAGTTAGATATAAGACTTTGAGACAAAGCCAAATTCAGCAAGGCACGCTTTTTTCCACTAAAGTTCTCCTGTTTCTGGATAACCTTGCTGAGGGCCTGAAAAACCTGCAAGTGGCCCCTGTAAGGTCATTTCTGGACAGTGGGAGCGGGCAGGAAGTGCCAGGGGAGCAACGAGCATTACAGGAGTGCTCTGAGTTTGTGGCTACATGAAAAACATCTTTGCCAAGAGATGAGTACATCTCTCCATCACCTCTAGCAGTCCCCACACTGACAAGCACTTCAAGGCTATCGAATGACAAGAGGTAAAGAGACAAACCACAAAGCTGGGTGGGCCATGAGAAATGAACTTTTCAGCCACAGTCATCTTCCTTACCGCTGGTTTCCCATCCTGATGAAAACGGTGGTGTAATAGCATCAGTAAACAGCTTCCCACAATGTGCTGCATTAAGATGGAGTGTGACAGGTCATTGGTGTTGGGTACAGATAGCTTCCCTTGTGTGCAGCTCTCCTCCATCAGCTAGGGCAGACCTGCATCTTGGTGGCACCCATCAGAAACTATGAGAGAGACAGCTGGTGAAAACCTCGTAGAAGAGGGGAAGCCAGCCCTACCCGCTACCAAATATACGTAACAGACATCCCAAATGCAGGCAGCAGCTCCTCCAGATAAGAACTTCATATGCATGACTCCCATATAAAATGCCTGGGGCATAATTTTTCTGCAAGACATGCTGTATCTTGCATGCTGGCATTATTGCAGATATGTGGAGAGTAGAAAGTCAGCTAAAAGCACAGGGCCGTGTGCAAAAGAAAGTGATACTATGGATTTCTCTCCAGGAGGAAAAAAACCCAAACAAACCAAAACAAAACGCAAAACCAAAACAAAATAAAACCCACCAAAACCAAACAAAAAACCCAAACAAAACAACAACAACAAAACCCACCACCACAACAAAACAAAACCAAAAAAACCCCAAACAAAAAACCCCAACACACCAGATTTTAGAAATAGAGGTTCCTTAGGTAAGCATAGCCCTGGCCAGCTGCCATACCATGTAAACTCTTCCTTAGATTAAATACCTCAGACTCCATTCAGAAGTGATGTATGAACCTAAGAAACAACAAAAAAGGTCTAGGACTTATGTACTGATTGACATTCACCTCTGTATGAAGCCACAGCTGCCACAGAAGATACCTGCATACTCTCTCAGAAGGCTGCCAGGTGAAACTGGACAGATTTCAGGAAGAATCAATTTTTACCAGCTGAAGTTCATTTAAATTTACTGAATTTTCCTGCTGCCCAAATGAGAGAGCTTGTATTACCACAAGAACTCTCCAATGTAAGTTTTTATTACGTGATAAATAAAAACAATGACAATTCATCTTATGTTTACAAATGATTCTGCTACTGTTAAAAAGCTGTCACAAGTCTAGAGGGCACCGAAGGTTTAAACAGACTCATTTTGAGTTTATTTCTTTTGATGGAAAAGTATATTAAACAAATAGGATTTGTCCCAGGATACATTTGGGAGCACTGAAGAGTTGTGCATAAGTGTCTTTATGCAATCCACTAGCGTGAAGTAGTTCTTCCCAGTTCAAAGAGCAATCTCCAAAGTCAAAACTAGTGTTTTTGTCGGGATAAATTCCTCTTGGCTTTGAACAGGAGCTCCAAAGAGACTGAAAGGTCTATTTACTTATGTCACTTGACCTCTTGTTTCTCCCGAGTTTTATTAACAGTATCCTGCTTCAATGGATTTGCTTTGAAGAGCACATCAAAAATATTGTAGTGTAGGAGTTAGAACTATATTTGGTTGCAGGACCTTGTAAGAGGAAATTTTTTTTTCCTAGAAAGCTCACAGAATGCTAAAAACATACATGAAGAATGGAGCTGGCCTGGCCCAAAGATTTGGTAGATGAGACTTGAATGAAGCAGACCCCTGACAAGCTGCATGCTATCACGCTATCTTAACAGACTGTTTATTCTAAGTCTGGCTAACTGCAACATGATTAAAGGCTGAAGGCTGGACTAAATTTCTCATCTTGTAAACAAAATTAAAGGCAAACCCTTTCCTAAGATCTTTTACTTTAGCATTTGCTTTATATGTAGTATGCAACACTTCTGAACAGCGGCAAGACATCACAAAGCAAAAATGTCAGCCTGAAATGTCCCCAGACTCCTGTATTTCCATGGGAATCTGGAATTTAAACTGAGAAAGCCTGAGGCAGATTTCCTTGAATAAAGAAATAGCTGTTTAAAAGGCGATTAGAACACTTTGAAATCTGTAAACCCAAACAAACCATGCTGCAGGGCAGTCTGTCTCCAATCACCCTATGCGTAAATCTGTCCTAAAGCACTAACAGTGTTGTACATCTACTAACAGTGCCCTCAGATTCCTCACATGGGGCACAGGCAGGAGTTGCAGCCTCCACCTCAAGCCAAACTCCACTGCACCAGATTTCTACTTCAGCACAAGACAAATATTGCAACCCCTACATTTGTGTTGCAATATGACAGGCCAGTCCTCATAATTTCATCCATTTTCACCCACATGGAGTAAAACAGTTTGCTGGCAGTGAAGTCAGGTTGTCGTTTGGATGAACTGGATCAGAGGCCACACAGATGGTGCAAAAATGGACTTAGTTACCTGAGTAGGACCATCAAACCACAATAAGTTCAAGCACTTTCTTACTCCCAAGTCTGGCTTTTATAAGAAGTTTGGAATAATCCTGGTAAGCCACTAATTCTGAACAAATCCAAAAAGATGCATGTATCACTCTTGGGATAACCTTCAGTAAAAGAATTTTGGATGGGATGAAGCTGTTGAGAATACAAATTTATAGAGGATCATATAGATTTATGGTTTGACTTGATGATCCCGAGGGTCTCTTCCAGCTGAAATGATTCTGTGATTCTGTGACTGTTTTCCTGTGATGCTAGAATGAAGACACCACACATTTTAAGAGATGGAGGAAAACTTCTGTTCCCTCAAGGAAAAAGCAAATTTTTAAACAGGAACGAGTGGTTGCTCCTGAAAGAGCTTTACAAGGTCTCTCACTAGAGAAGGTTGGAATCTGGAGAAACCATCAGCAAGACAGAGGAGGAAACACAGGTAGCACCTGCTGGAGCTGCTGGGGGTCCTGTTGCTGTGTGGAAGCCCAGGGACCAGTGTTCAGGGTTTCGTGTCACTCTGACTCCATGCACAACTTTTGGAAAGTAATTCTTCTCTCTATTCCCAAACTCCCCAGATGTAAAACAGGAGGATTAACAACATCTCTCTTGGCTGTTTTATGAAATTACACTAGTCAGAGACTCTTTGTATAGTGTCCAACCTCGGGATCAGTTAAAGCCCCTGTGTGCTGTTGTAATTCAGGTATATTTAATAACTGATGCAAAAGCAGTAATGCTAAATTACTACACGATCTTATTGCCAAACCACATGGATTAAGAAATCGGTTTAACAAAGGGACTCCTGCACAAGTGAAATGGATGCATCCTCATCTCTGGAAAAAAAAAAAAAAAACCACACTCAGGTGGGCTGGCAGGTGTTATTTTTTTTCTCTGAAAAGCCTCAAAGGTTTTGTATAAACTCCTAGATGGAATAAGGCAAATTAAATAAAAAAATGCATTGCGGAAATTTATCAGAGAGTTGCTTAAAAAAACCCAGAAAAATCAGTATAGTTTGCTTCAGCAATGCTGATTTTTTTTCTAATAACATAAAACTTCTCCTTTTCAATGATGGAGAAATAGTTTGTTGCAATAACAGTAAAAAAAAATAGAACAGACTATTAATATACTATAAAAATAGCATGGCATATAGCATACTGGAGTCATATTCTAATAAAAGGATCTCAATCAAAAAAGTACAGTAGCAAATAAAAATGAAATGTCTTGATAGTGTCAAAACAAAAACTGAACTGTCAAAGCGTAGGAAACCTACACCAGCCTAGGAAAACTAAGCTCCCTTTCTTGGCTGCAGATGAAACATCCAAACATTTTTATCACAAGCCTTTTCACCTCCCACTTGAGTCAGACTCCTGATAACTGCTTCAGGAGAACAGCATCATCCTGCCTGTCCCAGAGGAGCCAATGGCTTCCTTGAGACAGATGTTGATGGCCAGTTGGAAAACTGCGTGAGCAGAGCATGTCACAGCCCTCCTCCAGCACGCAAGGCTGCCTCGCGAGCAGGGGATGGTTTGTACCCAATTTTAAGCAGCATTAAGTGGCCTTGCCCTGTACGAGTGCTTCGTTAAGGCTTCAGGGATGATGAAGTTTGTGGGACCTCACGTGCTCCTGGTAGGGCCCTGCTTCCCAGCTGGAGACGAGCTCTTCCTAACCTCTGAAACATTCCTCAAAGGGACAGTGTGAGCATCCCAAAGCAGAGTCATTCTGCTGGCTTTGGATCGGATTTGCAGAAAGCAACCGAAATCCAAGGCAAACCCTTGAGCATTTCATGGAAAGATTCCTGCTGGCTTCGGCAGGCTTTCATTTGGCTTTTTGGGCTACGGCCCAAAACATCAAGTTCTCCAGATAGGAGATGGGTTTGAGGGACAAGATAACACCTCTCAGATCCTTGGCTGCAGGTGGGGACAGTCCTGGCCCCTACCTGAGCAAGGAGCTGGAAGGCGCCCGTGTGGAGTACGAAGAAGGAGGTAAGGTAGACAACTATGTTGTTTTGCCTTTGTCATGCAAATACAGATCATCTCCCCAAGTGCTCAACAGCTTGAAACAGCTGTGCGGCTTCCTAAGGCAAAACTGCTGGAACCCACTCCACGGTCATATTTCATACAGTACTACACCCTGGCCTGTTTCCCTGCATATGTATGTATATTATTTGTTTGCCCTACACATCGTACACTGCGGAAGTATTTTCTATTTCCTGGCAATCCTGGAAATAATTAATGACCTCAGAGCGTAACAGATGGTCTTGCCCTGATGGTAAAAAAAAGCAAAATTTGCAACACCTGTTCATAGCCCTGCGGCCAGCTCTGCTAGTGAGAGCCCGGCGGTCCAGAGGGACCCAGTTGCTCAGCGTATGCACAGCCTGTCCCAAAGCATGCTGTGAGCTGAGACACAACCTTCAGGGATCTCCCTCTCTGAGCAGAGACTGCCCCATGGCTTTTTTCGCAAATGCACTCAGCTAATTTGTGCTGTGCAGCAATTCTACTTAGGCTTATGTTGAAGAAGTTGCTGTGTTCACCTCCAGCTCAGGCAATGGGTTTGTGTGAAGCTCAGGGTTGCTGAACACTTTGGCTGGTACAACACACGCTGTGCTCTAACACTTGGACAATTTAAAATAAAATCCTGTCTTCTTGAACCTGCTGCAACTGCTATGACAGGAAACCTAAAGGGGAAGACCTGGCTGATCTGGAGCAGAGAGAGGAGAACATGTGCTTATTCTCTGTTATTAAAAGGGATATCACAGGGGCAGCTACAACCAGGACCAGGCACACCAGGAGATGTACACAAGCATAAGAAGGAACAGCCTCCGCCATAAAGAGCTTACAACCCAAACAGCTAAAGACAAAAGGACTATCCTATTTAATTGCCAGAGAATTGAGGCAGAGAGGGGTTTAAAAGGCAGTCTTAAGGTCACGTGGAAAAACATCTGGCAAAGCAATGATCTGAATCACTGTCCTGAAAGAAACCCAGCGTTCCATCCCAGCCCTTCACGCTATCTCTCTGCCTGACCCCCAGCACAAGTCCCGCACCGGATCTGTCCTGCTAGGGGTGCCAGCAATGCTGGGGAAGCATTTTCCTGCTGGAGAAGAAAATAAAGGGTGGGGTGCAATGAGACTGACTACGAGGGAATTGGGGATTATTATTATCATTGTGGGGTTGCAGACTTTTTTTTGGTCTCTCTCCATATTCAGTTTTGCAGATGGAGGGGAAACTATGGCTATCAATGCTGAAAGTTTTCCCTGGCATTTTGTTGCCCTGACTCTGACCCCTCTTAGAAGCAGAATTGGGAAGAGAGAGGATCCAGCAGCTGCGAGCAGCACGGCCGTGCGGCTGCCTTAGCTGCAGCCTGACAGCAGTCAGAGGCGAAGTGCCTCTTTCTCTGTACGACTGAGAGAGGACCTGGCTGACAAGGATGCAGGTACTCTCAGTCCTAACTTCTGGAGAAGATGTGCTCAGTTTTTCAGCTCAGTAAAACCCTTCTTAAAGAGCCAGCTCCATTTGAGAAGGCACCTAAAAGCAGCTAGAGGAGCCTGGCCTTCTACACCCATATTTCTTTCAGGATTTCAAACTCGCAACAGCCACTTTATTTCTCTTTTTTTACAAGCAGTAAGTTTCTTGGGGTAACCGACCATCCCTTTGACCTTGCTCATGTAACACTGGGGGTGGTGAGTGTTATCACTTTGCAAATAACTCAAAGAATTTCACAACAGAGCCAATGTCTGCTCCCCCAAATACAGTCCTGCAGGACAGCGACGCCTGCCAGAGTTGCTGGTTGTTAGGAGTGCCGTAACATTTTAAGGCCTCACCACAGAGCTCTTTTACCTCAGGGATGTCACATGCATTCAATCATCTTCTAGTAGCCACCCCCAGTTCTCCCAACAGCTGCACACAGAGGAGAATACCCAAAGCCATGACTCAAACAGCAATAACAGTTCAAAGATCCCAAAGTCTAATTTTCTCTGTCATTTGGGGCTTTTTCCCAAGTCTGCTGACTGCCTGGGACTCTTCCCACTGACCTAAAAGGTCAGGGATTGGGCAAATGCAACTAGCCAGGGACTGTGTCCCCGCTGAAAGGCAAGGCGAACATCTTGGGGCAGGGTGGACTGGACTAGCTCCTCTGAAAATGCTCCTTTTTAAATTAGTTCCTCTCACACTGCTCTTTATGCCTCTTGCTCTCACCTGGTCTGTGAATGGGGTCTGTTACCAACATACCAAAACGTGCTTGCTTGTACAGGGTGCAGACCTGCACCCGTTTCACTGCCAGAGGCATGAGCCCACCCTTCCTATTGCACACATCTGAGATGGCGGGAGGGGAGCTTGCTCAGGCATGGCCGCCCTGCGATCTCTGCTGCTGCTGACGTGCTCCTCACCACCATCAAGCACAGCAGTGTTGGTTCAACCTGCTCACTCACCTCCTGTGCCCCGGGGAGCAGCCTCAGCCTCTGGTGCAGGGCTTCCAGCAGGCAGCCAGTCTGTCCCAGCAGCCCCTCCAGCTCCTAGGGTCACCTCTGCTTCTGTAAAACCAGCTCCTTTCTTCAAGACTGAGGATTTCCTAAAAGGGAGGAGCAGGAGAGCAAAGAGGTGATAATTCTGTTTTCGGTTAACTCCATCCCTCCTGCCTGCAGCCAGGGCTGAGCTTTCATCTACTTTCCCCAGCCTTTGCAGAGCAGATCCTGGCAGTCCCTGCCCTGTGCTGGGATCTCTGCTCACTACGTGCCATAGGGTTAATTCCTGCCCTTCCCCTCCTCCCCACCTCTTGGGCCACACTGCACAACCTAGTCCTCCACCATGGCATTAAACTGTTCATGGAGTTTGGGTTAAAAAGAACAGAGAAGGAGTTTTGTGGGATTTTGTTTGTTTTCCAATAGGAGAAGCCATCTCACAGCCTTTCACTGGTGATGCTTATTGTAGCGCAGTCCACGCGGAAAGCCGAGCGAGGGCAGAAGAGCAAAAAAGATAAAAGCAAGAAGCTGGATCCAAGTGACAGGTCCTGCAGAGCAGGCGGATCTCACTCCGGGAGGTCAGCTCTCGATTAGAGGGGAGCCTGCCTTTGGCAACGATATTAAAGACCGTCCTCAGGAGAGGTGATTTCAGCTCCTGGCTCTGACACACACCTCCTGCCTGACTTGGCCCACTCACTTAATCTTTCCCCCTTTCTCCAATGGCAGCAATGTTTTTTTTACTCTGTCTTGTCTATATATACCACAAGCTTTTTGGAGGAAGGGTAGGGCTAGGCATGTGCTTTCTGGGCTTTGCTGAACCATGGCTGTGATTTCCCAGATCTGCTGGGTACGATCCTAACGTCTGTCTTGCTGGCAAACCATAAATGCCCTTTCAGCCAAAGAGGATCTTGGCTCCGCTTATTTTTTTTAAAACCAATTAGTTATTACAGACATGTCTCAGCTATTAGCACATCGTTAATCAACATATCACAAATACAGCAGCATTTTTGCTATTTCAGGCCCTTCTCCAAGAGACTATTCTAATTGTTGATGACTACTTCACCTATATTATTGTGACGTGCTTTCTTGCTGTGTGTTTATGGATACAGTTTTCTGCCACTCGCCTCATGGAAAATCTTATTTTGTCAAAAAAAGAAAATACATTTTTATTAGAAAGGAATTTATCTTTATCAGGGAAGGGTTTTTTTCAGGTCCAGGATAAGTTTCCTAGTTAGACATAAGGAGCACAGCCCAGAGGATGCAGTGCTAACCTGGGAAGCAGCAGACTAAATGTTGCTTTATGTGTTTGATGAAAGAAAGCAGCACTTTAAAGGCAGCTTTCCAGACCCCATGAAGGGTTGGGATTTATTAGGTTATTCGCTCTTATGAGTGCCATTCTCTGCCCCCATTCTCATTTGGGAGAAAACCAAAACTTTTCCAGGAATATTTATGAGAAGGCTATTATAATCATGATACAGAAAAACTGTACTACAGGCAAAACAGCCTTTGGTGTTGATTAGCCTTAATTATAACAGTGAAATGAAAATACTGTTGCCACTACTCTGAGCCACAGTGGAAGCAGTGTAAGGTGTATTTGGGAGGCCTGTTTCACAGCTAATTTTCCACACCTGCCTGTTGCATCTCCTCTCTATGTTACATTTCAAGCAAGATGCCTCAAGCCTTGGCCTCAGTTTCTTTATTCCAGCTGTGGGAGAGAAAGACAAGGATCTTGTTGGTAAGTGTGACCTTACACCAAGCAAATCCTGCATCTTTCTCTTTGGAAAGAAGCATTTGGCTCACCAGTTTTCAAGCAGTTATTCTCCTAGTTTTTCAGCTTTCTCCTCCACTTCACTGTTAAATATCTCATGGTTAATTTCAATTGTGACCTAAAAAGGAAAAATAACTACATTAATTAATTTTTGTATTTCTTTCCCTGCTCCTGAGCCAGCAGGCGAAGCTTTATGAGCTGACATTTTTTCCCTCCTATTGCCCTCGTGCCCTGAAGTTTGCAATAAGCATTTGCCTCAGGATTTCGTGCACTCGGCCCACGAGAGGTGCTTGGTCTCTTACACTACGCACATGATGCTGTCCAGGTCTGCACACTGTGATTCCCAAGAAGAGCGAAGCCAAGAATTGCATCTCAGCTGCTGATAGGCAATCGGTTCCCATCAGCTTTCCAGCACGCATCCCCAGAGAGTGATTCAGGGCTTGAAAACTCGTGCCAAAAGCCAATGGCTCAAGACAGACAGGAAACAGAACGGTTTCTATTTAACAAGGAGAATACTCCTGAGACAGGCTGGGATGAGGAGGAGGAGGGAAGTGCCTTTCCAAGACTCCACCGTGGAAAAGGAGGAACTCTTGGTGTTAACAGGGCTGCCTTTTGTCTCCTTCCCCCTTGACTTCTGCAGGTCCTTTAAATAGAGATGAATGTAAGCGACAGACAAAGGAGCTGATTTTGCTGCCCTCATATTTCAGTCTCCATCACCATAATCCCAAGGAAATCCAGATTAGCACCTTTTCAGCAATGTATACATTTATAACAGGACCCTTGAGATACATTGCTTCTTCTGCCATAAAAGCAAATGTCAGCTTGAGAATAGTTAATTCTATTGACTAGAAGGGAGTAACAGCACTTAATTTTGTGCGCTGGCAACACCTAACCCTTTAAATGATATCAGATGGGCATGAGTCAACAACTCAGCCCTGAATAATGTGCTGCTCAGACTGCCTACAAATATATTTTACTTTTCCTCTTTCACATAAAGCTAGCTCCTACAACAGCTACACACAGCCAAGGGGTCTGTTGGGGACAGACAGACATACGCCTGGAACAAGGGGGCACTGAAGTAGCTGCATTCCCTCTAATCTCTTCCTGCCAGAGGGGCCACTAAAAATACAGTAGCCACGGAGTTGCTTTAGCTCTCATTATGGCTGGGTGGTGCAGGAGCAGGGAACAGCAGCCAAATTCTTTATATTTCCTCAGTCTCGGCTGAAAAAAAGCTCCAAAGCAGATGATAATTAAGCCCTTAATATTTCCAATAGATTTAAAATATGGCTATTTTTACCACACAGGCACGCAGAGCCAGGGACACACACTGCACACAGACAGGGAGCGGCAGCTCTGTTCTGCCTGCCTAGACAGCTGCAGTCTTTACAGTGGTACATCTGGGAGATGGAGAACTTAAATGAAAGTTGGCTTTAGTGGAGTTTTCACTCAAGCTTTAGGATGTTGCCAAGCCAGGTGATATTGAGAATATTGAACTATTTTAATCAGCTACAGGAAAAAGCTGTATTACCTCTTTTTGAGGGGGCACAACAATTTCTAGTTGGGACTCAAGGAACAGGTCCCAGGAACGGTGAAAGTGAAGTTCAGCCTTTCTCCAAAAACTGGGCCCAGTCAAACATGCTTAATGGCCCTCTGGGCTAGGAAGCAGCAAGGAAGTGATGTAGCATCATACTCTGGGCTGTCTTTCCTCAAGCCAATGGAGAAGACAACCATAGGCAGCTGGATCAGCCTGTGATCACCACTGAACTGGTGAATGTATCCACATACTCGCTAGTGACTTGAGTTCTGTATATAACTCTGCAGCCTAATGACAGAGATTTCAGGGCCAGCGTTGCTACTGGTGGGAATTTTAGCAGAAACCCATTTCCCTTAAGACCAATGTCACTGTCTCTGCTTTAGAGCAGAGGCCATTCACAAGAAGTCCTGATACTTCAAGACAAAGTTTCCTTTAACTCAAGACCACATATCTGAAAAGTTCATCAACTTTCATTCAGATTATTTCTTTTATATCTTTTTTACACGATAAACAGAGGCAGGAACATTCAGGCAAGTTCACAACAGCTTTCTGCTCCCACATTGTGTGCTGAAATTAATGGAGAAAACTTTATGTTCATTTAGAGTCTCTTGATGGGATTTTCTTTCTTATCTTTAAAGAGAGTTCAGGATGGTGAATACCGAAATCTTGGCTGCATCTGTGGGACCTTACAAAACTCCTGTTGTTGCTCTAAACCTGACCCATGGAAATTGAGATCGTTCACCACTGATTTCAAAAGAAGTGGAGTTCATAGGGTGTTTTGGAAAAATCCCATCTTACATCTCACAGCTGTTAGGGGTTTATGAAAATCTTGTCCCATATCACAGGCTATACGTAAGAGATGAGATGTTTCGAAAAACGTCCCGTGGAACCTGGGAATGACAAGGAAGAGGCTGAGATGTGGTTAGGCTAGAAACTGCCCATTCCTCATCACACATTAGAGGGTAATGAAGGTCTATCTTGCACCACAGTGCACAGCAGAGAATAGAAGCTGTCAGGGGATTAACATGACATCATTTTGCAACATGCAACATAAAAATTCTCAGTAAGTGAGCCAGCAGAAATCAGTCTTTGTGTCAAATACTGTATGTTCTGGGGCAGGGTGACCAGCTCAGCTGGGAGTCTAAGTTTGGTGACTGACTCATCTCTGTCTCAACCTGTTGAATGGGACCCAAAGGTTTTCCCACTTGCTTTCACAGAAATAGATACACATATAGCAACTCTGATTGCAAGGCAAATTTCCTTCTATTGCACCTCAGACGGGGCCAGGTGGCACCACAGAATATTAATCCGTCACAATGTATAGTCAAAGAGGCACAGTCATATTTCTTAACATTTGTGCTTTTTTCCTGCCCACAGACCACGTCTGAAAGGCATTTAAGATTTTCTCCATTAGTCAAAGATTGCAGCAAGTATCTGACAGACTTGCACAACGGTGAATAGCAGCTCCGTGAAATCCAGCTCTCAGAGAGCTGTGCATGTGCCGTACAATCAGTTTGTGCATCCACAGGAGATCTGAGCCTTCCATGCAAGAAGCAGACTCATTGCTGCCTGAATATGCTGGGAAATCCCAGAGCAAACAGCAGCCACCTTAGGAAGGGGAGGATCCACGTTGCTGGAAGTCATCTGGCCCAGCACATAAAGGAATACACAAACAGGCAAGAAATCCCCAGGGAGCTGTGGCTGGCACAAAACTTCTCACTATTATCAGCCCTAAGGACAGAGCTGAAATGAATGAGCATAGTCCGCTCATGCAATAATGTAATGTAACATTGTCCATGCAATAACGGTGCTCTGAGACACTGTGGATGGCACATGTGCTCCCACCTGGGCCAGATTATCCCACCTTGCTATAGGATAGTCTCTCTCCTGCAATTTGCTGCTACATTCTTGTTGTCCTCCACACTTAGCTACTTTCCACTACAGCTTTGACACCAGGCACTGCATGTCCTTCAGTCATAAATTCAGAGGCCAGAAGGAAGTGTCACATTACCTCAACCAAACACTGGCTTTAATTTAATTATCCTTCATCATGCCTATCTTTCGCTCTTATACTGAAGTCCACAAGGGGTGGAGAACCTACAAACTGGTGAAAAGAGCTATAGATAGTTCAAAGAGTCAAATGCAAAAGAAAGGTCAGTAGAAATGTCTTCTTGTTTTACTCCAGGGCTAAATCTCCATCCTGCCATAATATTATAAACACACAATTGCTTTGGAAGCTGGTAATCACTGACTCTGAGATCCACAGACAATCACAGACCTAAATAAAGGCAAGGCAATGTGTCTTTCAAGTACCTCAGCAAAGGAGAAAGTCTAAAGGAAGAAGCAGGGTGCAGGCATGTATAAGAAGGAAGACAGAGCTTTTAGGGCACAGAACTAGCTGAAGAGAGCTGGAGATTTCTGACAAGGAAACTGTTTGTTTCTTTTGAGATCATAGCAACAGGACATCACGTACATGCTGTGTAACTAAATAATCATTTTTCCAAGGAATAACTCTCTCCAAATAATACAATCAATTTCTCCTCTTAATGGAAAAAAACCTTTACGTACCTGCCAGGCCAGAGGGACAACACCATCCTCATCCAGCACATCTTCTGTTTTTCCAAAAGCATTTCCCAGCTTTAATTCCAAGGCGGTGCCTCCTCTCATCCAGATAGTTGAGCAGCCTGTTCACGAGATACATAAATCACAGATAAGCAGGTGACCTAGCCAGTTGTCGGACACAATGCAAACCCCATGGTTGTTTGTTTTCAGCCGCTTCCTCCAGACAATCCCCACGGCTGCTGCTGGGCACCGATCCACCAGCTCCTGACCCTTTTTCAGCTCAGATACAAGCCATTTTCCCACAGTCGCTTTGCAGGTAGCAGTTAACTTTGCTCTGGTCTCCTTTACCTCTTACAGCCCAGCAACCTCCTAAACCCAGATTAAGACAGGGAATTTCAAGAGCCTAGGAACTCTGCTCCAGGTGTTGACTGGCTTCAGCTTCAGGGACATGTCATCGGAAAGAGTCCCAGGTTACTTCCCATCTTGTAGTGCAGAATGTATTTATTCTCTTCGACCATCTCTTCTCCCTGCAGAGCACAACTGAAGTTATTTATACCATGCTGTACTATGTTTCCCCGAAAATAAGCCCTACCCTGAAAATAAACCCTAGCATGATTTTCCAGGATTTTTGAGGATGCTTGAAATATAAGGCCTACTCCAAAAATAAGCCCTAGTTACAGTTCATTAAAAAAGTCAATTCAAATAGTGTCCAGGCAGCTATACATGCAAAAAAGTAATATGTTTTGGAGCAAAAATTAATATAAGACCCTGTCTTATTTTCAGGGAAAGAAGGTAGCTGGGTTGCAAGAAACTGAAGCACTTCAAACCTGTGTGCTACTTGTATAACACACAGAAAATGTGGCCTTCTCCAACACTAGCACTTCAGCGGGGAAATAATTGCTCCATGCAAGTGCTTTGTCCTACTAATTAGCTCCTTCACTGATTAGCAATTTCAGCACTGGCTCAGAAGAAACAAAAGCAGAGACTAACCATAGAACCAAAGATGAGCTGGTGTAAGCTGGCACCATTTTGTTGCTATCAGTCTTGATATCCAGTGAAGGGTCTGTGTGTGCAGGGAACACGAGGTGTCACCAGCTATCCTGAAGCGGGCAGATAGCAGAAAACTTCCCAACGGGAAGAACAAAGTCGTTATCAACAATGGTCACACTCCCGTATATTTCTGTCTGGATTTCTTCTTTCTTTTCCAGCTTCTTTTGGCCTTGCAAGCAGGAAGAAATAAACGTTATAGCTATCACATTCTTTTTTCATTGTATCATTTCAAGTAGTTTACTTCAAGGGCTTCTTTGGAAATACTTACAGAGGTGTAATTCTCATTACAGACCAAGCAGCTGTGACCCTGCTACGTAGGAAAACTCAAAGTCACACTAATCAGAAGCTTAACTGAACTCTTCTGCTCAGCCTGGAAATATACACTCTCATAGGTGTATCTGTGATATCTCAAAAATTTTAAGGCAGAGACATAGTAAAAAAGTATGTTAGAACCTGGATTGAAAATTGCTGTAGAGTGGGAGAATGTAAGGGGGAAACATCATATATACCAACATGGAGCTTCATCTTTCTCAGCCATCCACTCGCAGCCACCGCTGTAGACATGATGCTGGGCAAGATGGACCCTTGGGCCCATCTAATACAGCTGTTCTTATCAGGGTGGGTATCATCACATCTGCAAGTAACAGTATTGTAACAGACTAAGAAGAACACTTAAAACATCATTGATAATTTCATGGGTGCCAAAGACTGGGTAAAGGTAAAGACAGAAACTTTGTATTTCATTTTGCAAACATTCCCACTTGGTAATTAAGGAACTGATGCCAATGATGTCAAGCATGAGTGATGTGTTGCAAACTCAGGGTCATGCATGGAGTTTACTCTGTTCCTTTGCTCCCTGATACTTAAAAAAAGAAGACATGCCACAATGTTGGTTTAAATGCACACTGAACAGATATTGTGCTCTAGCTGATATGTCTGACACACGTGGTGGTTGTATCAATTGCAGAAGTAGCAATTAGGCACTGAAAGCGCATACTATTAACACGCACAATTTAACATCCTCAAAGCAATGTAATCTTAGCAACACTCTTAAATTCAACAATATCAGTTTGATTCTTACCTCATCTTCCATCCAAATCCAATAAATACATAGTTTAATGGAGTAAGCCCAGATGATTATATTAAAAAGAGACTCCAAAAAGTTTCTGGTTGAGGTTTCCATACTGTATCCAGATGCTTTCAAGACTTCATAAACACGACAAAACTATGTATCCAGTCTTAGCTTTGAACGCCCTCTTCTTAAGAAAATAAAAACTTTGACGAAAGCAACTTCTTAAAGAAAATCTTGATCGTCCTTGGAATATAAACAGTGGCGCTTGCTTTGTTTTAAGTTTCAGAACTTCAGGTTCTGAAAAATCAGAATAGACACTTCCCAGTAGATATAAAAGTATTTTTCTAACTAAACATACTGACAAGAATGTGTTTAGAAAAGCCAGAAACATTTAGAAGGACTTTTTAATGGCTGCACTTGCTTTAGGAAGCTAATTTCTTTGAGCCCATTTATTCATAAACACAGCAACTTGCCACAGACTCTCTATCATCATTCTTGTATTCAAACGATTTTGAAACAATCATGTGTCATCTACTTCAATGTATCCTTTATTATTTAGGTACAATCAGAGGAAAAAAAAAATGACACTTTGGAGCATACAAAAATAATTGCAGCAAGCACAAGAATTACAGGAGCAGGTTGAAATGATAGACCACATTGCTATTCAAGATAAATTATTTTAAAAGGGGAAGGCAGAATTCAGTTGTAAAGAGCTTAAGAAGTCTAAGATGAAAACTGCATCTCTAGGTGGGAACACGCTCGTTCAGGAACTCATCCTTTAACTCTCATCCGAAGCATGACACCAGCAGGATGCTCAAACTTACGCCTAACTTTAAACATAAATGGTGTCACTGGGACGAAGGCCTCCTCTCTGCCCTGCCTAAATGTCTTGTTAAACTCAAAGGAAAGCTTCCCGGTGGGGACTTCTCCTGTCACCCTGCCAGCCAGCTGACTCTGCCCAGAGAAAAGCGAGTCTGCCCCAGCCCTTCACATCATCCACGCTCAGCTTCTTCACCACGCTTTAGCTGTGGCCATGTGAAAGCTCGGCGTTAACATTGGGCAATACCTAGTGGCTGCAGACGCCCTTTTTTTTTGGCTTAGGAACCAGCCTTGTTATTTGATCTGCTCTTATTCAGCATTCCCGTTGCCTGTGCTCGACCAGGGAAGGAGTGTGTTAGCTCTTCCTGCAGCGTTACTCAGAGGGTCGTTGGTGTCTGAGTCATGGCTGGTTTGGGACTATGGTCTGCATGTGATTAGTCACTGGAATTTGGTGGAAGGCTATATTTAATAGCACCCTTCACTTCAGAGAAACAGGGAGCCAGAGAATTTTTAAGGACCACAGATGCATTATAAACTCTTTCCACAACCGCAGAAACGTAGCCAGCAAGAAAACAGCCAAATTAGCAAAAGAGTATATATGTAGGCAGGAGGGCTGTACTGTCCTACCCTTATTCTGTAACACGAGCAGAGCTCTAGCCAAGCATCACATCTCCCAGCCAGCATCTACAGCAGCACTGCTGCCCTCTTGCTGCGGGACCACTTACAAGAGGCTCTGCAAGCACTGGACATCCTCACTGCCTTTGGTACCACACATACCAGGATGAGACACGATTAGATCAGCACCTGAATGCATGTAGAATATGTTGCCATTCAGATGAAGCGCTTGCTGCTCTGTCTTCAAAATGCAATATAAACATAGAGACCCCTACCTCAGTGCCTTGGGGAATTAAATTGAAAGGCAAAGAAAGCAAGAAGTGAAGAGCGTGCTGTCAGGATAGCATCAGGGCTGAACATTAAAACAGAAAAAAAGCCTAAAAAATTCATAACTGTTAAACTGTGTATCAGTAGGAAGGAAAAAAGTCACACATAGGCTCTACTTGCTCTCCCAGCACAGCTGAGATCTGAAGCACCTTTGCTTCCCTTTCTCCCTGACCACCAGCAAACAGTTTTGCTAGAAAAGTAAGGGTCTTGCAGCGAACTCAGCTAGTGCCAAATCTCTGCTTTCCTCTAGTGCTGTCACAAGCTTCCCCCAGGTCATTCCAAGCTAAACAGATGAGGATTATTGTCTGTTCACAATCCAGCTTTCCCATCTGAAAGAGAAGGATAACTGTTACAACTCTTTGCTCCACAGGGGCCACGGAAGACATAGCTATTAATTCTTGGAGATGCTCAGATGTAAAACAGAGACTGGCCCTCAGCCAAGAGTTACCGCAGTCAAAGGAAGATTTCAGCGGAGTTCAGGGAACCCAGTGCTTTTAGACCTAAACACGAGAAAAAGAGATTGGCACTAGCAGTGGCACATCATAGGGGCTTGATGTCACAGAGAGACATCTCCCAGTGATGAAGCTTGTTCAATATTTTAAACAAATTTGAAATGTGTTTAGTCTGGAAGTGATTACTTTGCTTATTCGGATGCATTTGATGTTTGGCCACACACTGCAAATATGGTCAGCTGGCCCAGTTCCAACCAAGGAAAAGAGATCACAGCACCATAACCAGAAATGCATTACATAGGACTGAATAATATACCCACACCATAATTAAAATCCCACAATTTAAACTGTGGAGCCAATGTTTTATGGTGGCTAGGACAAGCATAATACATGTTCTCCATTTTCAGATATTGCAGTGTTTCAGGATACATGGGAAAGCAGATGTTTTTAATAGTCTGAACCCTTAAAGAAGCTTATTCTTCCAAACTAACTACATGCAGTCAGGAGTGAGACACTGCTGCAGGAATGGGTGAAAATATTCCATCTGTCTTTACTCCAGTGGAAAATATTTATTCTGACCAAAACAGATATTTCACATTAAAACCTATTTTTCTCCAAAGCAGCCAGATTATCAATTAGATGCAATTAAAAAAAAAAAAAAAAAAAAATCTATTTCCTTACTCTTTGGGTTTGGGTGGGTTTGTTTGGTTTTTAGTTTTGATTTGTTAAATCTAAAGTTTTTCAAATAACAGTTCTTAAGAAACCATATCTGGGAAAAAAAAATACCCAAATCCTACATTCTCCATCAGTACTACCTACTATGCCTCCATTCTTCTGCCACCCTTACTAACGCACAGTAAGTCAACGGATGTTGCTCAGCTATGCACCCACCGTGGTGTCACCCGAGGTGGCAGAACCAGGCCCAGATGTAAGGGGATCCCATGGACCTCCTGTGTACTAATTTAAATCTGTTTGAGAGAGTCACTGTATGCACCCACTGGCACCAAGGGCTTTTCTTTGCATGCAGACCAGAACAAAGAGGGGACAGGTTTGGACAAGCTGAACTTGAACCTGAGAGTGGGAAAAAAATAATAATAAATCTGATCGTGTTGTTTTCTTCTATGGCCTTACATCAATGCTTGCTTTCTTTTCCAGCCTGCAATGGAGTACTGAAGAGTGGCAATTACAAGGAGCCTCAATCATGTAGTGCTGCAGGCACATGGCCCTCAGTTGACTGCGTTAGGAAGGTCACGAATGAAGATTTGTGTGATGCTCAGACATCAGTCGTACAAACAGCTCGGAGAGGTTCAAGCAAATGTAAGGCTGCCAAAGAGGGTATGTAGAAAGGCAGGGAGAGACAGCAACACTCAGCAGGTGGGATTTTCCAGGCATTTGTAGGAGCTGCACAGCTTCGGTGACACAGGATATGGGTGCACACAAGTGTGGAGAGGACTACGCATTGAATCAGGCTTCTTGGGGGCACTACCAGGTTACAGAGATGAGAAGAAAGCAATGGTGAGCACTAACAGAGAGCAAATCCCATTTATTCCCTTTCATAGGCTCCCACTAAGCTGTGCAGTGCCACACATGAGAGAGGTGCTTCAATTATCAGAGCAGCAGCTCAGCTCCTTGGTTTCCTTGGACCAGAGGTTTTTATCTGGAGCGAAGTGCAACTGGGTTGCACAGGCATCGGATGCAAGCAAGACAGACATCAGCAAGGCCTCTGTCTCCCAAACGTCAAGAAAGATGCAATTGCATCATGTGAAATCCCTTCAAATGCGTTCTCTTGCTTTCCTTTGCAGTGACAGCAAGGAGGGAGGAACTGGCAGGGTCCCTGCTCCCAGCTGCACGCTCCTAATCCAGACAAATTTTTTTTTTTTCCATTCTCATTCCCGGAAACATTTGCTGTGGAAGAAGCCAAGCTTTCTACTGCTTCCAACTCCAAAGACGCTTCTTCTGCATCATCCATTTTCTACCAGCTGTTTGAGCTCATGACCAGAGTTAGTTCATAAGCAATACTGGGGAGCTGCAGGACCCTGACTCCCTTTGCTGCACAAGCAAGTTAGGTCCCTTGTTGGAGTACAGGCTGCCTCCCCCATCCCAAGTACTTTGGTCTTGCCTTTTTTCTTCTCTACGCTGATCAGCTCCTGCTTTTCTCCTTTGGGTACTTCTTCCAGCCCCTCAGCATCTGCCAAACTGCTCTGAGTTTCCCAGCAAAGCCCCAGCCTGTCTCCAGCTCAGAAACGTGCTTCCCTCACCCTGCCCACAGCACACCAGCATGGGGGAGAGCATCACCTCACTCTTGGACAGTTGGAATTGCGCCGCAAGACCTGTCCTTTTCCTCAGCAACAACATAAGCTATTGTAGATAAACTGGATGTTACTGCAGGCAAAAGTGTCTTTGAACTTGGTCCACCAGCCCTAGAGTCACCTTGTACATCAGGCTATGAGCAACTGGCTGAGCAGATGTAAAGGCAGATAGACCCTCAGGAGATGAGAGTTCTCCACATTGCCACTTACCAAATGAAAGGGTTTACAGAAAGAATCAGCTCCTTTCTCACATCTTCTCTTTCCTCCTTTCTGCTCCTTCCATAGGAAAGATGGCACAAAAGAGAAAACTTCTGGTCCTCAGGCACTGCTATATCCAGCCCAATGTCTGAAGAGCTCTCTTGGACGCACAGACCAGGTGTTGCTGACCTGCTGATGGTATTTTCACTAGGAAATTGCACTAATTACTTTGGATAAGGAACTGGAGCTGCTGGGAAAGGACACCCGCTGCTGCTGCTGTCAGGGAGCAGTGACCTCCCAGGTGCAAAACAAAGCAAGCGACTACTGATCTCACCTTGTCAGCTCAGTGCTCGGTACAGCAAGCCCTTAATATCTAGCAAGACAAGCAAAGACAACGTGACGAACAACTCTTGCCTACATGATCCGAAACCCAGAAAAACGCACCAGTTCCCCTGTCTCCCAGCTATTCACCCCACTTGCTAAATGAAACATTAAGTGCCAAGTCATATTTTCCAGTCCTGCAAACATTTTCCCTCGCTAACCAAAACCAAATAATAATGGTATGAATTATTTTTCTCCATCCCCTCACTCCCTAATTTCTACTCTACAGCTCCTCATCAGGCCTGGTGCTAATTAGAGCAGACTGTGAAGTTCACTACATCTGTGCAAAATGGCAGGGGTGGGCAGACATATGACATGGGCTCTTGCGAAACCTCCAGGTCCCAAAGAACTGACCCATGTGATCCTGGCTGCTTCTTCAGTCACTTCTTTTGGAGGAACTGCGTGCTATTTATCTTCCCATGAGGCTTACTAAAAAGAAAAAATGAGGAGCTTACGAAAAAATAACCTCCAACACTTGGAGGAGGAGGGGCTTCTTTTCTTCGAAGGCCTTTCATTAATAATCCCCTTAATAACAGGTTTTATTTGTTTGTAAATGTTCCCTTTCACTCAGTCATTTGATGGCATCCTTGGCAACAACAGCCTATAATTCTTCATAGCATATGTGTATGTCTGCTCTTTGAAGCAGACCTAATTAAAGCAAGACTTGTGGTTGAGGCTCTAGCATTTAGTTTGGTGCACAAAAAGGAAAGGAAGGCATCAATCTTTAAAGTAACAGTATTCCTATTAGCATGGTAGCTCACCAAGACACAGAAAAATCCCAGAAGATTTAAATCACCCATTTTGCAAAGCACTTTCTCTAATCTTCCTGAAACTACCCTGGAAAATGTACATGCCCGTCCTGACTAGTGGATTCAAACTCTGACCCTAAGACCTTTCTATCCATTCAGTTCTGCATCCTTATGCACTCTTTCTACGCAATAAAACTGGAAATTCATAGGGGGAAGTAAATATTACAGAACTTCTTTTAGAGGCAGATAAACAGAGTAATAAATAGAGCTGATTTCACAGTGATTACCTGGGAAAAAAAAAGAGTAGTACATGGTGTTTCTGGGAATCATACCTAAAGCTCTTTACATCATATCACAGTTTGGATAGAAAGGAAAATTGTGCCTTTCCACTGGGATCCTGCTGACCCAACTGCAATGCACTGAAACTAGTGAGCTACAGCTTCTACACTGGTCAGTTTGGTGCCTGGACTCTCTCGGGTCTTGCAAAGCCACAGTGGAAACTTCATGGTGCAAACAAGGTTGGAAGCTGTAGGACTTTGGACCAGCTCCTGCAGTCCCTCCTGTTCTCTTGGCCTGGCTACCCAGGAGGCTTCTGGAGAATAGCGTCAGGACCCCAGATTAATACTCTCAGGAAAAATTTGAGTAGGAGGCCTGGCAAGTAAGTTTTCACTCTCCCTGTGATTCATGAGGAAGCCAGACAAAGAATGTCTCAATCAGCAGACAAATGGGCTAGGCTTAGTGGCATCCTTAATGGTGACATATTTCTCCACTAACTGCCAGTAGTACCTTTACTAACTGCCAGAACTAACTGGAATGGCCTCTGCAGAACAAGAGTGACTTCTAGTGCAGTCCAGGGATATGGCAAGGATTATTGCTTGGCATTATCCCTACATATGTTTGACTTCGTCAGCCTGTGATGCCTAATGCAAATTAGACTTGATCTGAACTGCAAAGTGCCTGTAAAAATGCTGGGGTGTTGCTGCCCTGGTGAAAGCCAAAACCTGGTCACGTTCCATCTCATGGACACGCAAAGCCATGGCATCCAAGGCAACTTCATGAAGAGACAGCACACACATGGCTGTTTATGGCAGCAGTAAACTGGATACCCTAACTTAAGAGCTAATTTGGCCTCTGCAGAGACCAGTCTTTTCGATTACGGTGATAGATATACCACAGCCTGGGTTTCCTTACTTACCAGTTTAAGAGCTGAGAGTGCTGCCCTCTCCCTGCCTGATACTCCTGACCAAGGCTGAAGCATCTCCTCTCCACTGTGGTTTCAAACCTGGACGGGCATCACAACCAGGAACAGAAGGCAGCCTGGCACCCCCTGCACCCCATGACCATGAGCTGTCCTCACCATCCGGCTGCCAGGCAAACAACAGTGACTGGACAAAGCGGACCTGTGTGCAGAGCAGCTGCTGAGCAGCCCTGCTCAGGAGATGCTGCTGCATCCGGGCAGGGTAGTTATGCCACAGCTCCCACAGCTCAGGACCCTCTGCAATTCCCTATGCTGGAGAAGAGCATAAGCATTTTCTGAAATCAAGATGAGAAATAACACGAAGAAAGCATCTCTGGCTCAGGAAGCCTCCCAGCCGCAATTGCTGGAGATCTGGAGGGTATCTGTGGGAAGTATTGCTATACACATGCTCTATTTTTATGCTCTTGCCAGACCTCTAATCCCAGACCACGTTAGAACAAGACACCAAACCAGGCAGACCTGTGATCTGACCTAACAGAACCATTCTTGTGTTCTTAAACGTAGAAAAGTTTCTGCTTTCTCCTATTATTGGCTCATGTTAATTTTTGTGTCTGACTGATGAAGCTTACACACAGCCTTCGCAAATAAATGCTTTAATCTAGCCTTCCCCAAGCTGTGATATGCAGATTTTCTATCAATATCCCATCACTGGTACCCAGACAGGAGTGTGTTACCAGCGCCCTGGGAAGCCATGGGACACCAAGCAGCCCTGGCTGCATGGAGCCCTGCTCCCTCTCTGGTTGCTGAGACATGCACAGGTCCTTCTGCAGCAATCGACGCAATTCATCAGGGATTTTTACAGTCACCTCCTTAATTGTGTGACCAGGCTAGTCTCATAGCATATGTCAAGTGTCACACAGGGTCCTGCTTGTCCCTCTTGCTCAATGGCAATCTGAGGGAAAGTCAGACAGATGGTGGCAGCCTGGTTGATCTAAAAACTAAGAGCCATAGTCCCATTATTCCCAGCACCACCTTTCAGAGTCCTGTTCTCTGCTCGCACACTTAGAGCGTTACACCATCTTCAGCTACTAGCAAGTAAAAAAACCAACCAAACAAACAAAAACCAGTATGCTACCATTTAAAGTGTTTTATATAAATCAGTAGACAGAGAAAAATAGAAGATCAGAGAAAAACAATGGAGGAACTGGTTAATACAGTTCCTACTTTGTGCTGCCTTCGTGCAACCGTGATGCCAGGTGAAAGCTGTTGGCAAGTGAACCCAAGAGGGACGCACCTCAGCTGAAGAGCGTAGGTTCACTGGGGGGCAGAACATGCAAGTTGGCCATAACTGCGTGTGGCTGTTCTGTTCATACAAGATCAAATTCTTTCCCGTACACGTAGCAGCCTTTGAAAAATCACAGTCCCTGACGTCACCCAGGAGGCACGATGCCAGATGTCTTCCTTGTGGCTGTGCTTTTAACAAACAGAGCCCCCAAAAGAATTGGATGGAATAAAAACATCACGCTCCGTTGCTGCAGGTGAAACTCTGGATGCACAGATGTGAGCAGGGACTTTCTCACCACTTCAGCAAGTCAGGATTTCACAGGGAGATTATCACATCATGCTTGTGCAGGGATCTTGTGCAGCCAGCCAGATTCTCTACAATCACCAGAGCAAGAGACCGCTCCAGAGGTCAAGGCACAGCAGAAACCTACTCCAGATACTCCAAATTGCCCCACCAGGAACCTTTCCCCACACCGGCATGAAGTACCTCGGGCACCTGAGAGCAACTGACGGGAAAGTTTGACCAAGTTCTGATACCCGAGAGTATTCAAAGCATGGCAGCAATTTCTGTGATGTTTGTAGCCAGAAATGTAAAAACAGAAGGAAAACCACAATGCACTAAGCTTTCAGCATGCTGGTCTCTTCAGCCTCAAGGATATAGTATCACCCAAACAATGAGAGTGACTGAGCGGGGCTTTGAACTTCAAGTGGTCCCTAATGCAAATACACTTTGCCGTATCTTCTTCCTTCATCAAAAACCTTCTTTAAGTAACAGTCGGTTTGAATGTGGGGAAGAGACACTTTTTTTTTTAGGGGCATAAGAATTATTTAGGAATATTTTGCTGAAACATTGGACCAAATGGAGACCTCATTAAAAATGAAAATATTCATAGGAAAGAGTTATTCCAGATGAGTCTTAACTTTCAGATTTCTCAAGATGTTTCACTGTAACATTTTTCAAGGGAAAAGTTCCAAGTTTAGAGCCTGAAATGGCTTCATTTAAAACAATGTTTCTTTCTTCTACAGATTTTTTTTCCAAGCTCGGCTCTTGAAGTTGAACTAAAACTTAAGAAATTTTTCATGTCCTCAACAAGTCCAATAATATACTTTTCACCTTTTTCATTAGAGGTGTGATTTTTATCCCTTCAGATTCCAACTGGAAAAAGAATTACAACTCATCTTTTTTCATTCCTATTAAAAAACCTCTTCCCCACCCAGAACAGACTGAAGAGAGGGGGAAAAGAAAAAAAAAAGATTGTACTACATGCGTTTGTACCTTGGTCTCCCACATTGAAAAAAGAAAAAAGAAAAAAAAAAGGCAAAGTGTCTCTTGCTTTCTAATTCAAGTGCCTTAAGCTGCATGACTTTGGCTGGAGCAGGGGAACGTGTTCAGCTTGGGTAGCAGAGCAGGTTGAGAGATTTAAGCCAACATCTAACGAGGAGCTGGTTTGGTTTAGAGAAATCCCGCAGCATTCCCCCATAGCCTTGTGGCGTTCTCTGCTCCCAGGAAGCCTCCAAAAATCACTGGAAGACAGACTGAAAGCCTTTACTGCAGTGGTAATAAGGGATGGCATTACACTCCACATCCAACGTAAGTACTTGCTGTATGTTCCAGGCTGCTGTCAAGGCCATGACTGTTTTTCCTGCATGTTTAGAATCATTTAATCATTTTTGTTGGAAGAGGCCCTCAAGATCATCGAGTCCAACTGTTAACCTAAAACTGTCACTAAACCATGTCCCTAAGAACCTCATCTATGCATCTTTTAAACATCTCCAGGGATGGTGACGCCACCACTTCCCTGGGCAGCCTGTTCCAATGCCTGACAACCTTTTCCATGAAGAATTTTTTCCTAATATCCAATCTAAACCTCCCCTGACACACCTTGAGGCCATTTCCTCTTGTCCCATCACTTGCTACTTGGGAGAAGAGACCAACACCCTCCATGCTCCAACCTCCTTTCAGGCAGTTGTAGACAGCGATAAGGTCTCCCCTCAGCCTCCTGTTCTCCAGGCTGAACAGCCCCAGTTCCCTTGGCCACTCCTTACAAGGTTTGTGCTCCAAACATGCTGATTTCTTGTTAGCCAGCTTAACACACTCAGAATTTTTCACTCTCTACCAAGGATGTAGGCACAATCATGAAATAACATCCTCAACAATGCACCCCGAGTTTCAAATACACGACAGAGCACAAATTTAGGACAAAAAAGTAGAATAACTTTTCTTTTGACATTAATATTTTTACTAAAGTTAGGGTTTAAACCAAATTAAGGAACCGGAATATTTTCTAGTAGCTTTCTAAACTATTTTTAATGTTTCTTTCTCTCCTCTCAAACACTTCATCCAATGCTTACCTGGGGTCACATACCTTCCCTCATGGTGTACATTGCAAAGTGCACAAAAGCACAGCATAAGCCACAGGCTAATCAACCGTAACACCTCACTACGCGCCAGAATACAAAAATGCTAGATGCATTCCAAAGGATCTTTGCTTCCACTGAATAACTATATTATTATTCCTCCAGGTGACATGTCAATAATTACAAAGACAGCTTCTGCAAAATATTAATACTGCATTGGTATGAAAATGTAAGAAAGTAGAGGCTACTAGAACAGAAAAGCTTTGTCAAGGCAGACACCCTAATCTAGCCTTCTTTTCATGTAACACAAGGAAAACAAAGCCCCTCAAGACTGCCTTAAAGTGATGACAATGAAGTCTCTGGAGACATGGGTTTTATTTCTGCCTATTCCACAGATAATCTGTGTGAACTTCTGCAGATTCTTGAAAACGTGACTCTGGCTGAACCAACTCTTTAAAGCCTGAGTAGCCCATCACATTAAATAAAATTGTGAGTAAAATAAAATGCTACTCTGTGGTAGAGAAAGTCAGAATCACACCCTGAAATTCTTTGTATCTCAGTCCTAAACAAAATAATCATATAGACTCTGTTTTCTAGCACCAAATTTATTTCCAAAACAAAGGTTCCTGATCCTCAGTGCCAGCCCAACTTATCAATAGCTTATCAGTGAGTTAAGGAGAAGAAGCTGCCTCTCACCGTGGCCAAGACCCAACCCAGCTAACTCTAGACACTGAGCTCCACTTCCAATTTGCTCAAGCTCTTTACATGGTTAATAAAGAGTCAGACAATGTTGTAAGGCAGTTCAGATGTTGATATAGCTGAGTCACCCACTTTCTGTAACCTGAACGCCCTGCAGACTACTAGGCATGACCATAAAGAAAATAATAATCACTATCTTGGGGGCCAAGGCCAAATTTTTATCCATCAATCACTGGAAGGCCACGCTAACCAGACTGTAAGCCTACAGTGGTTGGCTCACTGCTGTGTTTTATTAAAGACCTGAATTTGAGCAGAAGTGCAAGGATGTTTCTAAGCCTGAAATCTCAGCCAGAGCCAGCACAGCTAAAATTTCCATGGAAAGCTTTAGCTTGAGGGATGGGAGCAGGGTGGAGGGAATAGTATCAGTCACTTATTTCATGACAAACTCCTGCCTGGCATTGCCTCCTCAAGGCATGAGCCAGCTGCAGTCACGTCTACCAGCCTCCAACATCAGCAACCCAACTGAAGTGGCTCTATTCATATTTGAGGAACACTTATTTTCGCTAGCAGTTTCAGCCCTCTTTGAGACAAAATATGCCTAGTGGGATTTGGCCAGTTAATGCTCATTCACCTCACTGGGTATCCAAATACCAGCTCAAAGTACAGGACAAATATATTTCCATCACATCTAGGAAAATTAACAAGTAAGCAGACCATCCTCATTTCACAAACATGGGAAAAGAAAGAAGGCCTGTGGCAAGAACACTGCTCTTACCACCTCAACATAAGATAGAAAGGGCTATCAAGACCTATACCTTCATGATTAATGTTGCAACAATAGGTGTTTTTTTCCACCACTTCATACCTGCAAAAACCCCACAAGCTTTTTCTTTCCAAGCTCTGCTAAATATCATAAGACCAGAAGAGCTTCAGGTGTTACCTGACACTCACACCTAGGTCCTTCAAATGCCCTGTTCCAGCAACGCCATCATTACCTGCCTTTTCTCTATACACTGAGCTGAAACAGTTATGGAGAGAATATCTGACTTGATGCTCCCTATTTTCTGAGGTTGCATCCCATGAAATACCAGAGATTCAGATTGGTGCAGTGTTCTGACATCGACCCTGTGCCAGAAGATGCTCCATGTCCAGCCCAGCAGAAGAGTTCAGATCAACCTTTGGAGCTTCAGGCTTGGTGGCTCCAGATTGTAAGCCTCCACACGTCACTTCCACCCTGGATCTCATACTTCTGCCTCAAATCTCAGTGGTACAAGCATCACCCACCTCACCCCCTTCACTGCCCAAGGGGCCACAGAAGATGTTATCTAACTTGCTTACTCTGCACTATACGGTTTCACTTCTGATAGTCAGCTCTGTGCAGACCCAGGAACCACCTTCCTCTCAGACCTGTCCTATCTTTAAGAAACTCTGATTTTAACCACTCACATCAGCAGCACAAGCACAATACAATCTGTTACACTGAGGACAATTTTTCTAGTGTCTAAGAGTTCACACAAATGATTGAATGGGTCCTGAATCTTAAAAATCAAGCCATTTTAGAGTGTCTTATGCCAGTCAGCACATGCTTTAAGGTGCTTAAAATAGGCCATACTGCAACAAATCCCTGTCACTACACAACTAAAGACCCAGATGAAATGTTCTTTCTGGCTTACTATTGAATATGCATCCAGTGAAGGATTAGCACAGTACCGCTGAAGGCTACCAGAGCTGAGAAACCTTCTCAAAGCACTCAAAAAACCGATAATGCTTCTTGTCAAGCTGCAAGATATTCCTACAGCCAAATTGAAAGGTAATTCAGCCCTCTTTCTGCTGTCCCCCCTGTGTTGATGACAGCAGCTGACAGCAGGAACAGAAGTCAGTACGGTAACTCAAATGTCTGATGCAGGCAAAAATGTATTTATTGCTTCAGGTCGGTCATGTGTCTTTTTAGACAAGCCCTAGAGTCTCTCATCTCCTTTATGCACAGCTGCCTTCTGGAGGTATCTAGTGTTAGAGTAAAAGTACTTTGGCTGGGAATTGGTGGGTATGCAAAGGCGTGGGAGTTGTGATTCACAAAATGCTTCCCTTCCCCAGCCGTTCCCCACCTTGCAAAAAGCAAACAGTTGGCGCTCAGGAGCCATCGCTCAGTGGCGAGGCATTTGGCAGAAGAGTTTCTGGAGCAAGTGCCAAGGCTTGAGTTGCGTGTCAGCCAGAGCGTCTCCTCAGAGCAACTCTGATGGAACATCACCAGGAACAAAACAACATTTCCTGAGACTACTGCAAAGGACGATAGAAAATTCATCCAGCCCTTGATCCAAGAGGGCGTGAAATGCAGAAGAATCATCAGCTTGCTCTCCAGTTCCAAATAAAATCCCCAATATAGCTACACTGAATGGTCCCAAGGAATAAATTCAGCAGTAGCTGGGCCTGAGAGATTGCAACCATTAGAAAACTAGAGCGCAAACTGAGCTGCAGCAGCGCAGGATTTATTTCTCCCTGACATCATGGGCTACGGTAGCTGTACGTGCTCTCAGCATAAGACTGGAAATGATCTTTCCCAGGCGCGCTGCTGCTTGTCCTGACCTCAGCTCCCCTGCTAGGGAATGCGTACGGGAGGGGGATGATCAGTGTGCTCCACGTAGAGCCTCGATTTTAAACATTGGAAAGCTCATGGCGGGGCCACCCCATCTGCCTGAATTTCAGCTCAGGTACTTTCCTCTCGTGTAGACAACTTCAGGATGAGCACATCGATGTTTTAATCGGAGTCTGAGCAATACTCAACATACTGAATAGTTTAGAATTGGTATAATAAAGCAACAACACTCCACACAATCAACATTGTCAACTTTTGCAATAGCTAATATTTTATTCAAGATGCTGTTTTGGCAGTCATCTTATTTTTTTGAAAAAAAAAAATACAGTTTAGCAGTTACAGTTCAGGAAGGCCTTGGGAATGGGAACTAACAAGCCCTGAAATATTTAGAAACAGAAGATGTAGAAAAAGGAATTTTGTTTTAATTTTTCAGTCTTTGAGGTTCTGACTTACAGTTTCTAAACCACTAGGGACCAGCAATGCTTACTTAAGACCTTGCCTCTGATACTTTTCTGATCAGACAATGTCAAAAAAGTATCAGGAGTCAGCTTTAATTGTTCCTAAGGGGAAACTTCAAGACTAGGATGAAAAAAATTAGTTCCTTATTAAGTGAGGGAATTATCACAGAATCACAGAATGTTAGGGATTGGAAGGGACCTCGAAAGATCATCTAGTCCAATCCCCCTGCCAGAGCAGGAACACCCAGGTGAGGTTACACAGGGAGGCGTCCAGGTGGGTTTTGAATGTCTCCAGAGAAGACGACTCCACAACCTCCCTGGGCAGCCTGTTCCAGTGTTCCGTCACCCTGACTGAGAAGAAGTTTCTTCTCAAATTTAAGTGGAACCTCTTGTGTTCCAGCTTGAACTCATTACCCCTTGTCTTACTGTTGGTTGTCACCGAGAAGAGCCTGGCTCCATCCTCGTGACACCCACCCTTTATATATTTATAAACATTAATGAGGTCACCCCTCAGTCTCCTCTTCTCCAAGCTAAAGAGCCTCAGCTCCCTCAGCCTTTCCTCATAAGGGAGATGCTCCACTCCCTTAATCATCTTTGTGGCCCTGCGCTGGACTCTCTCCAGCAGTTCCCTGTCCTTCTTGAACTGAGGGGCCCAGAACTGGACACAATATTCCAGATGAGGTCTCACCAGGGCAGAGCAGAGGGGAAGGAGAACCTCTCTGGACCTACTAACCACCCCCCTTCTAATACACCCCAGGATGCCATTGGCCTTCTTGGCCACAAGGGCACAGTGCTGGCTCATGGTCATCCTGCTGTCCACCAGGACCCTCAGGTCCCTTTCCCCTACACTGCTCTCTAATAGGTCATTCCCCAGCCTATACTGGAACCTGGGGTTGTTCCTGCCCAGATGCAAGACTCTACATTTTCCCTTATTATATTTCATTAAATTTTTCCCCGCCCAACTCTCTAGCCTGTCCAGATCTCGCTGGATGGCAGCACAGCCTTCTGGCGTGTCAGCCACTCCTCCCAGCTTGGTGTCATCAGCAAACTTGCTGATAGTACACTCAATTCCCTCATCCAAGTCGTTGATGAATATATTGAATAATACTGGTCCCAGTACTGACCCTTGAGGCACTCCACTAGATAGAGGTGTCCAACCAGACTCTGCCCCATTGACCACGACTCTCTGGCTTCTCTCCTTCAGCCAGTTTGCGGTCCATCTCACTACCCCATTGTCCAGTCCACACTTCTTCAGTTTAGCCGTGAGGATGCTGTGGGAGACGGTGTCAAATGCTTTGCTGAAGTCAAGGTAGACCACATCCACTGCTCTGCCTTCATCAATCCACCTTGTTATGTCTTCATAAAAGGCTATGAGGTTGGTCAAACACGACTTCACCTTGGTGAAGCCATGTTGACTGCCCCTGATGACCCTCTTATCCTTGATATGTCTTAAGATGGCACCAAGGATAAGGTGTTCCATCACTTTCCCAGGGATGGAGGTGAGGCTGACCGGTCTATAGCTGCCCAGGTCCTCCTTCTTGTCCTTTTTGAAGACCATTTAAGATGTTTATCTCATTAAACATCAATATCTGTGTAGGGTAGATCATGAAGCAGTGAAATCAAGCACTCTGAATTGGGAGTGACACATGATATGCACTACTTAACACAATTTGAAGTGTAGTCAGTTCTCAAAGTCTAGTCAAATACAGACGAGTCATAAGTACAATGTTCTCTTGCTTGCCTTTGGAAGGAAATATGTACCCACCGCTCCACAAAGCAACAAGATTTCTGCAAAACAAGAGTTCACATCGATGCACAAATACCAAGTTCCAGTCTCCTGAGCCACTGGCAAAAGGACTAACCTTCCATGCCCAAATTAACATTTCCCCTACTGTGCGCTCTTACCATCCAGCACACAAGCAGGAAAGCCACGGACTCACGCTCAAAACCAGAACCCACAGATTTATCTGTGGAAATTACAGCTCCCGTCACCATGAAATTACCCGGGAACCAATTAATCTTTGGCATACTTTACTCCTGCAAGGCTCTCTGTTGCACAGAGTGAAGTGAGGCTGCAGAGAAGACAGGTGTAGGAAAAGGGAAGGATAACTTCTCTCTCCTGAGCCATGACACTGCCAACTATTGAAGCAATTTTCCTTCCTAGTATCCTGGCAGGGTAAGAACCATCACAGATGTGTCCTGAGCACAGGGCACTCCTGTGACTGGCACTGCTCTTGGCCAAAATATTACTGATGCAAGTGTGCTGAGCAACCACAAGCCTTTGCTGGTATTGGTTCATGGGCGGGCACATGCTGGAGGAAACATTCATCTACATCTACGCAGGGTGGAAAGAGCAACAAAAAAGTCATAAGAGCAGGGAGGATCAAACAGGAGTGAAAGTACTCATTCTTTCTATTTGTTGCCTCCATTTGCAGTTAAGCTGCTAAAGCCAGAAGACATCTCTCATAGAGAAAGAAATTATAGATTTTTAGCGTCTGTCCTCTTTCCTCCCAACCACTAACAAAAGGTTTTGCTCAATAATAAAGTACTTATGTATAAAACGGAGGTTAAAATGTCATTATGACCATTGCTGGAAGAAAAACAAACAAACACAAACCAGCAGATGGATCTAAATGAAGCATCCTAAAGAATTTGAGGGTGGTTGAGAGACCAGAGAGGAGATGGAGCCCTCCCTTCTCCTCCTCTTGTGATCAGGAAATCCGTGTGACATGGGGGACCTCCGAGATGCAACCTCCTCCACAACCTGATATAAAACTAAACTTCAAGTCGGATCTTGTGTGCTCTAGAAGGGCTGCTCACACATCTGTAAAAAGAGGTCCGGGCCAGAATATCAGCTCCTGGTCCTATGCAATCCAGAAATCCATAAATAGCTATCAGAACAAGATTTGGAAGCTCCCATACCCCAGGATTATGTCTAACTAGCAGGTTAAAAAAAGAGCACTGGCATCTTCTTTCATGAATTGTGGGCTTTTAGTTGAATATACTCTCAAAATGGCTAAGTGGTCCATTTTAGCTGTTCTGGAAAGAATTTCAGCTCAGTCGCCATACAAAACTTTTCCACCAGTCACTTACACTACCTGCTCCTCACAACCAACAGCTTTGCTCACAGTCACAAGCCAGTTGATGTTTATTGGTCCCCAGTATGAACATAAATAGAACCATTAAAATAAATACCATTGCCCTGCCCTGTTTCCTTTGCTGTTCTTACCCCACAGAAAGGTCTAGAAGAAAGCAAGCTTGTCAGTGAATTCATAGTAGTGTCAGTGAAATTGCTAGAAAATAAGCCTTGTGAGACTGCCACAGTCATTGGCAATCAACATGAGGGGCAGAAGGTTTCATCCTCTCTCTTCTGAAGCTGGGTAGATGCCTCACAGTAAACTGGTGTTGCAAGACTACCAGTTTCTCTTCAGACTGAGGGGCAGAGCTTCCCAGTGCTCCCAAAGCAAAGCAGATTGTGCACCCAGAGCCAAACACCACACACTAACAGATTTTTCCACATGCCAAAATCCAGCAGTTTGAAGTAGCTGTTAGGGCTCCTAGAAATAGAAAGCTTCAGTACCTGCCTTGGAAAACTTTGCTCCGTGCTCTGAAGTACAGTCCTGCCCATGTTTGTGAGGACACTTGAGGTCACGAAAAACATCAGTGCACATTTCAGTTCAACTCTGTGAGGAAGGAAACAGCAATGTTTTAAGCGGACTTGTGGTACAAGTATCAGGGAATCCCTGTGACAATCCGACCAGAGTACTTCCCGTGGGGTAAGATGTACAGAATATATTCAGATCAACAGCCTGACAGAAGGATTGTTACAACTCAGTGATCACAAAATTACTCCTTCGTGTGTGTCTCCAAGTTAGAATGCTTCATGTTGTAAGTGGTAGCAGATGTTGGCAGTATGCTCCAGACCTTTGTTTCATGGATTCCCAGATAACTGCTGCTTTTGTGCTAGTCCTTCTCTAGTAATAACAATAATTAAGTGCCAGTTATATAAGGTCTTTCATTCGACAGTCCCAAAGCACTCAATAAATTTAACAAACCATTAATACTCAACAGATGTATCACTTTACATTCTTAAAGAGGCTGTATACATCTCAAGTAATCCTTCATGTTCCCACAAATGGTAGGTATCAATTACCTACAGTTTGCAGATAGAGAAGCAGAATTGGGGAATGCCAATGGCCACAGCACACTCTGCTAATAAAGGGAATTTAAATAGAGTTCTCGGCTCTTAACTCTGTTCCCATGGTGAGCAGGAAATCACCCAGCCTCCAGAAATTCACACACACTGATAACTTCAGTGTTTTATCCAGAACGCTGAACTGAAAAGCAAGGATGCATTCCCAGAGCACACAGAAAACATACTGGTTAAAGCAAGTAAAGTCCAATCAAAGCAACGAGAATTTTTCCACTAGCACAACTTAAGCTAGCTAGAAGTGAATTCAGTGGCCCATGCAGGACACTGGAAAGAAATTCAGTCATCACCAAGCAACTGTAATCTTGCTCATACATCCCACTGGATGGCAGAACAGCAGAACTTCCCCTATGCACACACAAAGGAGACACTGCTTGGAAGAATCAGCCTTACCAAAACAGCAAAGCCATCCTTACATCACCTAGATTTCACTCCCCTTAGCTCACAATATATCCAAAATGCATGAAGGTCGCTGTTCCTGGTGATAAGAACCAGCAGGCACAAAATGAAGGAGCCACCTGATTCCCACCGATACTTTGGATTCAGCCAAAGAACACCTTTGCCATGCCTCACGTACACATCACATGGCTGATACAAGCAAGTGTGAGGGGTGACAGCAGCCAGGGTATATAGCACAACCACCCAGGTTCTCCAAATTATCTTCTCAGCTATGCAGCTGGCTGCTCTTTCGACTTTCTACATGGGCCAAGGAGACAGGGTTGTCAAGTGGGCATTCCTGCTCACCCACAAGCTTCATCAGTATGGGCCTAAGCAAAACCAGCATCCCCTGAAGCACAAAAACCTTCTTTGCAAGTCCGCATCCGTGAAGCTATTCCTGACACGAAAACTTCTGACAGACAGTGGCTGGACTCCAAGTATTCCAGCTACTTAGCTACTGTATAACTAGGTCTTGCTTCTACGTCCTCAAAAGGGCATCACTCAGGACATCCTACTACTCAGTGTCCAAACAATCAAGTTACACTGTCCCAACAACTTACCACCCCACCAGCAAAACCATAGCAGCTGAGTGGCCATGCCCAGACTGCACAAAACACAAGTAGCAGGTTCCAGCTAAGGCTCAGGGCAACTAACACAATGATCAACTCTTATGGTCGGCACATGCAGCAATGATTCCTTCAGCTGTGTCTAAGCCCTAACATGAAGCAAAACATTCCTTATTCCTTCTTGTCAGATTCTGTTTGCCTTGTACTATGCTGCTTCTACCAAAGGTAGTTTGAACCCTGTCACACATTTGTTCATTTTTCAGGCAACATAAAGAGGCATTTGCAGGAATCTCAGTTTGAGACTGTGGCTCATCAATGGTCATAGTAATATAAACTGTAACTTAACTGTGTATCTCAGTGCATAATTAAAATAATTAGATTTTTTTTTTCCTAAGCTTTACTTATCTGTGAAGAAAACTGCACAGATTTAGCACCACATTGCAATTACTAACTGATCATGCAATAAAACCTGGCACTTAACTGTTGCAGGTTATGGTGGACAAAGTGAGAATATTCACATTCTCTCCTATGCTTCCTTGCCTCTAATTATCTGATCCACTTCTCCTGTACATCTTGCAGTCTTACTCTGCACTTGAAACAGGAATTAGAAGTGCTATTAGAACTGCTTCCTTCTCTAGTTTCTACCAAGCATACCTTGGACATCTGATCAGCAACGCAACCAGCTGACAGCCCAACCAAATGGTGACATTGCCAAGCGCTTCTCCGCTGAATTAAAATAACAGCAAGTAAGTAACACGGACTGTATTTAGAAAGTCACAAGACTAGTGCTTGGCCCTGACTGGGGGTGAGGGAGAAGGTCCATCCAAGGTGACACCCAATTCTTTTCAGCTGAAATAAACTGAATTTCTACCAAGGGGAGCCAGGTTTCATAACCTATAACAGGGAAAGCGTTCACTGGACAGAGATTGTGTGAGTGCGTAAAAGAGGCCAGACTGGGGCCCGTTTTTTTCATCATGCAGAAATGTAACAGCTTTTTACTTCATTTATGACTCAGTGTTCCCAATGAAAAGAGCACACACATCATGGGTTTGGCACTGCACACCACTCAATTTCCTACTAGCCCCATCCTGTAATGAATCCACCACAGCCATTTCATTAACCTCTTCAAGGAGGGGTTTGTGCCAGTGGCGGTCTCCAGGAGCAGGAGGGGTGCAAGGCAGAGATGTGTCAGAGGCAGGCTGCTCTCTACTTGCAGTCCAGGCAGCATAAACCACCACTAAAACAAAAACAAATAAGCCCAAGAGACAAGGAAAAACTAGAGAAAGGTCTCCTCCTGATATGAGTCAACACAGCTCCAAAATAGCTGAAAGAGTTATTCTGTTTTGCATTGGGTAAAAATTGTCGACAATGACCTATTACAGTTCTTCTCCCCACTGATTCATTCCCTAATGTGCTACTGGTCTACACAGACACAAGGATGCAACAAGTAATCAAACAAACTCAGTATGCAGTCTACAGCCAGCCTTCTCTCTGCACCTGAACACAACCACAATCTAGAGTTTTAAACAGAAGGTAGCCTTTCATGTTTCTTCACGCATTGCAAACATGGCAAAATATCCCTGAGCTGCTAAACAGTGAGGCTTTCTATTTGGTCCACAATGTGCACCTGGGAGGGCTGCAAAACTGCAAAGATCCTCATGACCTAGTTAAAAAAAAAATAAAAAGGAACCAGCTCTAAATCAAATCTCAAACTTGATAAAAGCCTTTGTTGAGTTAATAACCTTGCCAAGAGATTTTTTTTTGCCTCCATACAGTCTTATCTTTCCAATTCTAAGCTCCTTTCCCAGGATCTTCCAGCTAAATCCATCTCACCTGTCATCTAAGGCGCATCCTTCCAGAGGGTCCAGAGCAATTAGGCACACAAAATGTGACTCATCACATCAAAAACTCAGGGAGAAGGGGAATGTGGGGGAGGTACTCCAAACTGTGGGATTTCTTAACATTTCCCCTTCCCCAGTGACATATTTGTGTTGTCAATATACTACTAAATATCATAGCTCATCCTTGAAGCCCCAATCTCTTTGCAACTATTATTACATTTTATGAATTCGGGCTACCTGAATAAGCAGTATTCCAAGCCAGAATGCCAAAACGACAGTGTTTTAAGATGTGATGACTTCAATTTCCCTAGTTATTTCTCCTACTGACTGATTTTGCTGATGGAGCTGACTACTCCACACATTACAACACAAATGCTGCAGCAGCAAGGGCTGATAACAGCTCCGCCAACACAGAATACAAACAGCTAAAAAACCACTGGGTTTCAAACATGCATGCTGAAGGATGTCAGAGCAGCATGTCAAATTCTGTTACAAATGCTACAGGGTTTGACAACTGCATCTGTGATATACAAGGAGAGTCCTCCAGTACCTGAGTAGAAAGACTTCTCTTGGAGTCAAGCGCTTTTTTCTTTAGGTCACCCCTCCCATTGCATGACTGTTGCCCAAGAATGCTGTTACTGGGAAAAACATCATTTGCCACTGTGTTGGATACAATACAACAGGGAAGAAAGTGGTCATGTGGTGTGCTGTTACATTGATCAGACTCTTGATATGCCAGGACTTCTGGAGTTCAACCCCCCTCACTTAATATTCTTGGTGCCTATAACTGGGAAATATTCTCATTTAGCAGAACTTAAGTTCTCTACTAGGTGCCTAAAGACTATAGGAAATTTAGAGAAATAGGGGAAAGCAACACCGCCTTCTCTTTCATATGAACGCACTAAAGATGTCCATGTCTATTTTTCCTTCCCCTTTAACCTCTGCTGTTTTCTATGCTTTATGCAATCTCGTTCTCAGTGGCTTCCAAGCGGAGCCTGCAAAGTTCATTACCACAGTTCTCCTCTTGCCATCTGGCCAGACGTGTTCTCTAGATGTTGTGCTAGACTGGAGGTGGGAATCCTTGTCCTCTCTGAAGTCAGTGGGAGATTTCCCGTGGGTTTCAGTGGGAATAGATCTCCATCTTTTGTGTCAGATGCTTTTGAAGATGTATTTTTCCTACTATCTGGTTTGGTCCCAAATTATAAACGGTGAAGCCAACTCTCAATTCCCATTTTCTTCCCCAAAAGAGGGGCACAATAAATCACATCTGCCACAAAAAGCATAGCATAAGTAAACATCAATTTGTTTTTCTGAAGTGTTGAAGTTGGGTATCCAAATAGCTAAATACATATTCCTTAATTCCTGTCTAGGAAGACCAGGATTTGATTTCTATCCATGCATAAATGAGGACACTGCCCCTTACACTTACCTTGACTGTATTAATGCATTTTTTTAATTTAAAAAAAAAAAGCAAGCTGTGAGCTAAGGTTTCTTGACTTATGTTTATAATAGCCTAGATCACTATAAAAGAGCCTGGAGCAGATCCATACTTTTAACAGGACACATCTTACAAAAGTCTGGGAACTCTTAACCACAGGAAAAATGACAAGGCTTCAGAATGACTCATTGTTGATATTTGCAAAGATGTTGGAAGAAACTGGGTAACAAAGACTAATCACTTTAATGTACTTCCCCCCTGTTTTGTAGATCCCTATCTGCTCTGCCTCTCTTTCTGAAGAGCTCAGCATACACATAAGCACACTTTGCTGCTTGCAGACAGGCTGCGTAGCTAGGACCGGTGCCACTGTCACTCCTTTTCTTTAGCAGGGTGGCACTGTGACATCAAAGCAGCCTTGGGTCACTTGGGCAGGCGGGGATGCCCACCCATCTGGTACAGGCATTGCAATCAAGGTACCTCAGTGCCTTCCTGGACAGGCACTGGGGCACACTTGGGGTCGCAGCTTACAAGCAGGTCTTCCTCTTTGAACTCTTTTAAACATAATCCCTTGCTAGATGCTGTGCACTCCCACCATAATTGTGTCTTTCTGGCCTCAAGACAGAGGCACAGCAACCTGTGGAACAGCTGAAGAGCAGGAGTGAGATGCACAAGAGCAAGATGCAAGAACCAACTACCCAGAGCACATTGGCTTGAGATCTCTGTACCCTCCAGCTAACCCGGAGTGAATCCACAGCCACCCTGCAATAAAAGCATCTGGCAGCTCTGCATGTTTGAGTTAGAGCTTATAGGTGGAATGCTGGGAGTGAGACCAAGGCTGGTTTTCCGTGCTGATAGATACAGAGAAACAGACACAAATGCACATTCAGATAAGTACATTATTAGCTGGTCATTGAGACCTTCCTTGGTGATACTGCTAACAGGGAAACACCTTACCCTTAAAGGAATTCACCAAACCACCTACAACACTTTGAGGCTCTCCCACCTTCTTCAGATAGATCAGCTACTGCAGTGACTTTTCTACAGCCACATATTCTGAGTACTAACTATGGAACATGGATAAATTTAAAATAAACGGGAAATTCACTCTAAATGGCTTTTTCTTGAGACTGTAAGAACATTTTTGCAAATGCTACAGAGAGTCTTGTTCTAGTGAAGAATCAGTTGAGGTTTCATTAAAAGCTCTTCAGATATGAAGACAGACCTGAAAATTGGAGAAGTGCAAGTTACAGTAAGAATTTTCTAAAAGGGAAAAAACTCAGCTTGACTCCAGTCCCACATTCCACATCCTTCCTCGCTTGTCAGCTCTGGAGCAGCATCTCATAGTGGGATCATGCAGCTCACCCTGAAATGTTTTTTCTTAAAGCAAAACAGTTAAGTTGCTTATAAAAAAATAAAAAGCATTGTAGTAACAATTTGTACCCTTCTATGGAAAAAAAACCAGGGAAAATCATTAACTTCCCAGTGGACTAAACAAGTGTTGAGAATCTGATCATCTGTTACTTCCAATTTCGAGGAAATGCCAACAGTGAAACTTAAAAGTTTCAGAGTCAGTATTACTGCACATCTTTGCAGCAGCTGGAAGAAAAAATCCGTTTTACTTGCCACAGCAGAGCCCACAAGACCCTTCTTTTGAAGTGTTAATTAGTCAGTTCTACTAAACTCCTCCACATTGTTAAAATCGCATATCTTGATCTAAATCAACTTGCACTTAAGTCCAAAGACTTTAACTGCCTACAGTGGGAACTGGATGAAACCCTTAAGAGATAAACTGAAAGGGAAATGGTTTTTAAAGAGAGACCTCTTGCCCCTGAGGCGAGACAGTCCTAGGAAACTACAGAAACACATTGTTCTTTTTCAGCCTTTTGCTGAGGCCAAAAGATTTTAAACAAACATAGATCTAAGACAGCAAATGAAAAGACTTCCATTCCTCCCCCAGACATTAGCTCAGTTGAAATATCCTACTGACTTTTTGCTATCACTGCGGAGTATTTCCAGCTTCAGCTAACACTACAGGAGAAGTGAAAACTTGTATTTTGCAGCATGTCTGGGAATTAAATCCCTAATGCTCTATGTGAATCAGTTATTCACAAAAAGGGTTTCAAACCTCTCAAACATCCACCTGGCACTTGCATTACATTGTGCGGAATTATCTTCACTGCAGAAAAACTGCAAGACTTCTAAGCTTATGAGAACAAAAAAAATGAGGGTTTCCATCAACACAGTGACAAAAGAATCTCTAAGTATAATAAATACTAAGGGATCTCTCAAAATGGAAGTAAAAGCCATGTGAGCCTGTAGACCCAAGAACACAAATCTTTCTCATTTCTCAGGAAAAACAAGTGTTTGACATACTAACTCCAAACAAGGCAAGCACGTGAAGCTGCCCTCCAAAGAAGTCCAGAATATTGCATATAACTCTGAGCTGAATACCACAAAGCATACAATAAATTCTCACAGGACCCTGCCTCCCTATCTGCACAGGAACAGGGAGAATCTGAGCAAATGACATTTCCCTATGCTAACACAGAGGAGAAAAACCTCTACATAGAACTAGGTTGCTCTGAATGTGGCAAAGTTAGGTCTTGTTTCTATAAATTAATGGCATTCTCAGAACCATGGTATAATCCACTGATTTGCTGTTTGGCTTTTTTCTACTCAACAAGAAGTTATCACTTCTCATTCAAGGCCAGATCTCCCTCAGTTTCCTCAAGCTGGGCACGGTTTTCTTTTACATCAGCATCTCTTCTTGCGGTGTGAACACACAGGCTGTAGGATGGATGAGGACTCGAAGATCCGGCTGCTCCTAAGATTTCTCGCATGGAAAGGTAAGTCAGGTCCTTGTGGTAAACTCACCATCATCCAGCTGAGGTTTCGAACTGGCTCCTTGCCTAGACAAATATCTAGGTACCTGTCCTCCACTGAGCTGAACACAAATACTCTGAAAAGGGCTGCTTGAGGGAACAGTGAGAAATTTGAACAAGAAAACAGATCATATTCACTCCTGCCCCGTCTATGACTATACAGACTCTCGTCATGTTTTTCCTTTTCAAGTTCACCAACTGTATCATGACTTTTCTCCTTTAGCAACATCCAGCTGGAAACAATGAACTCCCTACCACCATGAAATTTCTTCTGATTCTAATCTTGCTATCTTGGCTCTTATACGCTGGAGCTGCTCCAGAAAAAAAGTCTTGTAAGCTCACAACTCCCAACCATGCCTTTTCTGCACATCCTTTCCATCCATGTTTGCACATCTAGGAACTAACAAGATTAGAAAAGGCTCTGCTATGGTGCTTGTACTCTCCTTATGATCAGCCAGCATGTTCTATCAGGGAAAAAAAAAAAACAGTGCAAAAAGGGACAACAGTACTCCCTAATGGCTTTTCTTCACAGATATTTAGCAAGAGAGATCAGGGCTGCTGATAGCAATCCCCTCAGTCCAAACAAAAATCACTGCTTGTGAGACAGAGCGCCACCACAGAACCTTCTTCTATGTCCTGCTCATACATTAAGCAACAATAAGCACTAGACTTCATGTCAAAAAATGAAGTCTTAACTATGAAACTGACGGCAATAATAAATAAGATAAAAAAACTTTGGTCATTATCTGGAAGGAAAAAATGAGTAGTGAGCGTACATTCTCACCTCCACAAGCACATGGATAAACATCTGCTAAGACCACACTTAGAAACATCCAGAATAAGCCAGTACCTGCAGAAACCAAGTTTAGAGCATGACCTTCTGGACAATAGTTTTATCAATACAGTGGTGTGATCACATTATCACCCAACGATATTTTTCTCAGCAACACTCAGACACCATACCCATGGCACTTGCCAGTCATCTATGCTTTCTGATTATGTGAACATCTGCACTCAGATCTCAAAGGTAAGAAAAGTTATACTGCATCCTGAGGAGCTATAAACTGCTTGAGGTTAAAAAACCAACCAAACAAAACCACACACAGCCAAGAGTCTCTCTCTTCTGGCATGCCCTATTTTCCACACCAAGTCCAGCAGCACCAGCTGTGTCACAGCACACCTACAGAACAACATGCAGTTACAGCTCTGCCGCTAAAACAACTTCTCAATAGACTTCCCTGCCTAAGTTGAAAAGCCCCATAAACCACACCTGATCTCTAGCCCGCTTCCAGCTATTAGACCTGGTTGTTCTCTTGGCTACTAGGCTAAGCCAAGCAAACATCCCCTGATCTCATCCTCAGGTAAATACTCAAAACTCACAGGGGTTTTGTTTGGTTGGTTTTGGTGGTGGTTTATTTGTTGTTTTTTTGGTGTTGGTTTTTTTTAAGCCAACTGACTCATGAATCAACTAACTAGACCAACTTAGTGATGTTGCAGATATCTCACATCTGAAGGTTACCAGATGCCCTCCAACAGAAGTAGTGCTGTTGCCCAAGTTTCTCATCCTTTATCACCTCCCACTGAGAACATACAACAGCTTCTCTACTGCTCAGGAAGGAAGGACCTTCTGTCCCATCATGAGTATCTGCAGTTCATCAACTGCACAGAAACTAAACTTCATCCAACCCCACCTTTCCTCACCCTTCAGTTCTTATTCCTTTGAAAAGGAAGCAGGTGGTAATAAATAAACTTGGCAAGCCACAGTTTGCATCACTCTGCCATACCATGCTGTACATGCCTTGCCTCAGAATAGCTTAAAAATAACCCATTCCCACCATGCGATGTCTGCATATGTACTCTGCAAATCCAAGAAAACACTGCTTAAAGGTAATGTTTATTCAAGAGAAAGCCTGAACTTCCCTTGAAAGAGCAGCAGAGTAGCTGGTGTTATTTATAGCACTTAGCTGGCACATGTCTGCAGCCTCCCACAAATCAAGGAAGGGGACATCCCCTGCACAAGAGGCATCATGCTGCAGAAAGACACGAGAGAGCAGTTAAGGCACATAACTCAACATTCATTGGCTTCATGCACATAGACTCTCCAAGGCCATCTGAGAGTGATCCATCAAGGCAGGTGGTTAACCATCCTCCCCCTTGTGCAAGGGGGAAATAGCATGTTCTCACCACCTGACAAAAAAATGAGCAAGGGTGAAAGCCTCAAGAGGTTACTCAAAGCTGCTGGTAACATCACCTGCCACTTTTCTGGGGCCTGTGGATGTTATTTGCAGACCATACAGGCTCACAAGCTACTAGATGAGCATTTTTTCCTTTCCCCAGGCTTTGCAGTCACAAGCACCGACCCATCCCACAGGGCAATCTGAAAAGACATCATTTAGTGCAACCCTACCAGGATTACTTGTCAGCCAAGAACTTCAGCTTTTTTAGTCTTTTGCAACAAGCGCAGATAATCATCTGTCCTTCAGATTCACAAATTCAGACTGAAGTCTGCAGAATTTTGAAAGTCTTGCCTAAATTACAGTACTCAAGCAGGTCATGAAGATAGGGAGAGCTACCTGTTTTGCATTATTTTATCCTTCAAATCAGGCAAAACTTGGCAGTGTTTGGTTTGCAAACTGTTTTCAGTCATAAATTCCATTAAACAAAAAAGCTCTCAAGGGATGAAAGTTCACTTAGTGTTACAAAAGCACCCCAAACTGAAATAAGGACATTGGAAAAGCAATAATCTTCTCTTCCTGGTACAAAGATATCTGACTGAATAAAATACAGCTCTCCCCTCTGGCTGACAATCAATACCGCTAAGAGAAAAAGAAAAGTCATACATAGCTGTGCAAAAGCACAGATGCTGCCTTCGCCTGAATCAAATTTCAGCCTAGGCCTCTCCCCTTGTGGCAATCAGTAAAGCACATCTCCCTCCCCAGGTCAGAAACTTCCTATAAACTGCTCAAGTGCTCCCAGTAGCAAGCTGTCTTTACTGCCATCCTCCTCTTCCCTGCTGTTTTGCTGATATCAGTGTCCTTTAAACTTCAAGTTGGGGCCAAGGTGCTAGTTAGGAGATGCTACAGAAATGATGCACATGCCTTAAGGTAGACAAACATCACTGTGGCTAAGCTTTGGGGAAAATTAAACCGTCCAGTAACCACATAAAATGAATGCATGTCTCCCTCTCTAGGTAGAAAGGATGTACCTGAACTGAAAAACAGATGTAAAATACCTGCCAACAGGCTTATTATCCATGTTAATAACCCTGCAACATTTGTTCTCCAGCTCAGAGTCCTAAAATTTTCACTTGGTTCTAGTTCTGCTGGTGGTCTTAGCAGCTTTTCTGACGCATGCCTAAAGGCAGTAAGACAAATCCCATTCTTGTTGAAGGAGAAACAAGTTTTCCCTCAAAGTTCTGAAAACACAAAATGAGCTCCTCACTTCATCCTACTTCAGGCAACCTCAGACCACCAACTAGCCAACAGATTAGTTTCAAAATTGTGTTATGTACCCAGCCCTCAGGCCATTCCTACCGAAATCACCAAGCTAGACTTTGTACACTAAAAAAGTAAAACTTTTCTGTTCCCGAATGTGTGCCCACCTCTAGCATTCAAAGAAATATTGTGGTCAATTAACAGCTCAGTTGTGCTCTCTTAAATCCTTAAACAAGCTGAGACCTGGACAGGCAGCTAAAAACCATGAAAGAATAAGATGAGATAACCCCCCTCAGATGACTAGCATTTGGGAAGGCTGTCCCATGGAAATCAACTATTGCAAAATCAAGGAACAACTGGACACGTAACACATGGTTTGGATGAGTCACTGAGCAGCAGGGGAAAAATTCAAAACTTTTTGGCACATCAGACAATTCTTCCCACTCCCAATTCTACTCCTACATGCTCTGTCACTTTTTTTTTTTAATTGGAACCTAAGCAGCCCAGGAGTCAACTACATCATGTTAGACACGATACATATAAGATGGCCCATTCTCAGGAGGCATGGTAAAAAAGAGGAGTGGGGGAAAGCAAGAGAAAGGGGGAACTAGCAATTCCTGACAAACAGCCCCAAAACTTGTGTGTTAAAAGGCTAAATACTTTACTCTGGTCACAGAGAGAATCTTCCCCAATGCTAGGACTTAAAGATACTCCAAAGCTTTGGATGGCATCTGAGCAGTTCCCTTTGACATAAATTTTCCCCTCTAAATATCCAACGGAGCACACAAAAGGTTCTCACACTGACTGTACTTGAAGTTACGCAAAGTAGTCCGCGGTAATGAGGCTGGGCATTCAAACCAAGACAAAACCTTCATCATGGATCCAAACCATTAACAGAAGTATGATCTTCCCTCATAATTAGACATTTCTCTTGTAATCAAATCAGATAGTATTTTAAACACTAAAGCAGAATTTGCTCTTCAGGACCTCCTCTGAGCACTTACTAATCCTGAGCTTTATTCACCAGATGTTAAAGGGCCATGAACATGTGAGGGCCGTGGGAGGCAAAATGCTGAGCTAAGATGCGCCATGCAAATCAGGGAATATTCAAGTCCTTTGGGTCTGTATGTTCTAAACTAAGCTTTTCATCCACTGACTGCTTGGACATAGACCCTAGAATTTACAAAGTAATCCCCATTCTGCTTAGAAAACAAAGGAGGTTCTCAGATCTCACAGAATATAAATGCACACTTCATTATATACGGTATCCCCAAGGACATTAGAAATTCACAACTCATATTTCAATACCAGTTCTTTCATAATTATACTGAAAAATCCACAGGTGCTTACCCATGTCATCCAAGTAGAGTGTCAAACAACACTTGGAGGACAGTAAAAGATGAGAAAATGAACATACAGTGACCTACAAGTCTCTTCAGCTCAGATGGATTCACATGCACCAATCTCAGCTTTGATGGGCTGTTATAATACAAAGTAAGACCCTGGTGAAGATTCAGCACTGTTCTGCCACTTATCCTAGTGTAACAGCAGGCTTGCATGGAAGAAACAAATTGGGTTCCTACTTCTAAAAACCTTCATTCCTTCCCAGTCTCATACTTTTATTACATGAGAACACATTCCAGAGAAAGATATCCACCTTTACTGCAATGCTTTGGAATTGATTGGAAGCATCCTGATTACTAATGCTTAACGTGTTCTCTGGCTTTACTTACACTGAGTTGTGCCACACAGCCCTAGCATCCCACCTGAAGTTCTTTGTTGTGAAAGCACAGAAGAATCTAGCATTTAATAATCAGTCCTAAACTCACAAAACCAGAAATATCTATTGTTCAACACAAGTAGTTTAAAAAAGTTGCAAACTTCCCAAGTTAATTGGTATGGTCTGAAAATGTAAAATATTTTTAAGTTTTCTTCCCACCACAAACCAGCAACTCATTCGCCTTTCACTAGTCATGGTCCACTGAGAGTCAACTGCAAAATCGTGTCTTGTTTTACATTAGACAGAGGCACAAGATTGTTGTTTTGGGTTTGTTTTAAATAAGGGTCCACAGCCAGATGAAACTACAAAACCTCAGTGCACTGAATTGCCAAAGGTGGCCAATAACTCACATAATTTCTCAGTGTACCAGCTACAAAATATAAAACCACAAGGTCCATCATCAGCACTCAGTAGTATTTCTCAGATTTAAGATAGCACCAGTCAAAGTACAGTAGACTACAATATTTAGGTACTTTGAGTCATCTTGGTAAAACAACCATTTACTTTGTTTCCACTGCTTCTGACAAACAGTCTGAATTATAACAAACGTAGGCTTTGATTTTAGCTTTCATAGGTGGACTGCAGGAAGCTTGTCAATAATTACTACATTACAAAATTTCCAATAGATTACATATTAGAAGATAAGCATTTAAGTGCATTGGAACAGATTTTTGATGTCAACTGTGACCTGAAGTAGAAAGCTTCACTGCAGACTTCCACGGTGACTTACAAACCCTGGTCTTCACAAAGCTAAGCCTAGAGTATCATCTTGTGAGCCCTTTTTACTCTTCCATTTTAGTCACTCTTAGACTCTATCAAACACATATTAATAAATACTTTCAGATACCTTACAAAGGCTTTGGGACTGCTGCTCTCAACACAGGAAGCCAGGCTCTGGGCAGCACATACTTTGGACTGCTTGTGGCTCTGGCACGGGAAGGGCCAAGCCAGCCAGCCCAGATAGTCCTTCCTAGAAGTGAGGAAACACCAATATGCTGTCTGGATGACAGCCCAGCCAACTCTACCAGGGTAGGACACAGGCAGAACAAACCACCCACCCAAGATCTTTTTCCAGATTTCCCCTACTGTCTTACACAGGGTTGTATTGCACATACACCCTGTTGCTGAAACTTAACAACAATACTTTAGCTCTCTCCTTGCACAGGCAGAACTCTTATGACTAACTTCAATAATCAATCTGCAGCATTCATTTTGGAAGCCCTGCAAGATATTTATGGTGAGAGGTACGAAGCTAACAAGATGTACAAAGCCCGGTGGTTTATATCTTCTGCCTGCTACTGCTGTAGCCAGTCACCTGAATAAACTCAGGCCACCAGAGGAATAATTAGCACCAGGCTGAGCTGATGCCCTTTTCACCCTTAAAAGCAGCTTCTCGAACACTCAAACTGGACTGGCCAGTTTTGGCATGTACTTTATAGATTCGCAATGCAGAAAAACCACCATTAGGTTTCAGAATGAATCCAGATTATTAAAACTAGGAAGAATATTATCTAAGCAGGATATCTGCAGCAGAATCGACAAAAATGCATTACAGCAACATCAGTGCCATTCTCCAGCAATGCCCAGCAAGATGGTTTTCTATATGTGGATTCTGCTTTCATTTCCTTAACTGAGCTACTGACAGCTCTGATCAGATCCTGGAAAATCTGCTAGGCATTGCTATTAAAGCCTATGGAAGGCATCCATGAGGATCTGCTGAAAGGAGGCATATTCTACTGTTCTGCCTTCACACCCAGTTTCTCCTTTTGAGCTGAAACAGCTTTCCCTACAGAGACGGAAACTGCAGCTAAGTGAGCAGCACTGACCTATATAGGAGAGGCTAAAAAAACACAAAGAAACAATGTTCAATTACACATAGGATACAGATGAAAATGGAAAATACTAAACTGAAATGGAATTTCTTTTTTCAAATTCTTCATGAACCTCTGCTCCCAGCTGAATTCTTAATGGTTTCTTAACCCAAAGGTCCTCCCACTCCAGTACTGTTCCAGCACTGCGGATGGAAAAGCCTTTGGAAGAACTCCCAAACCCACTCCAGTTGCTTCAATTAAAAAAGCAAATACAACCACAAAGATATTTCCTCTCTGTTGAGTTGAAAGTACAGGGTTAAAGCAGCCCAGGTAAGTATTTAAATGCTGAAAGGTCTCACTTTAGGAAATAACTTACACAATCTGCTTTACCAAGACAGGGCTCTGGCCAGGGAAGCACAAAGCCATACTAGGCTTGCCACAGCAGTGAAAGTGCAAACTGAAACTCTTTAACACAGATCATGTCTAACAAATGGACTAACTCAGCAGAATTTGTTATTGACCCTCTTGAGAATACAACATTTTAGCACAAGATAGGCCCAAGCCAAAAGCAAAGAAACTTTCTACAAATGTCTGATTTTGGCTTTTGTAATGCCACATGTCAAAGTTGTTTACACTTTTCTGTAGGATCCTACTTTTCCATAGGATCAAAGAATACTCAACTGAAGACCATAATACAAGTTAGAACAAGCCTAAAAATAGGCCTACCATACTGAGACTACTCACTGCCTTCGAGAGAACTGAACTCTCCTGCCTTTTCTATCAAGCTCATCTTATATCATCACTTGCCAGGTTAACCACAGCTCTACGGACAGATTTTTTCTCTGCATTTCAGAGACTAGTTAAGTCTCCTTCCTCTAATTAAACAAACTATGGAATACAACATCTTTCTACCTAGTGACCTTCTGCTGATATGGAAAAAGCTGCATTTGCTTTCAGCCGCTAAATCCAATTGTGAATTTCGTTAGTGACCTATCATAACTCCAAACTTTCTGTCCAATATTTTTAAAGAGAAGCACATCACTTCGTACTGCTCTGAGATGGACCTTGTTCCCATTTTGAGGATTCACAGCACAGTGCAGCTCAAGAATCAAATCAATCATGACAATGCATCACACAATCTCCACAAAGAACTACAATAAACTTGCCACTGGATGTAAATTTCCTCTTTGTAGGTACTGTGAAACAGGTGATAGCCTGCTGCAGGGTAAAACCATTCACTAATTTTAAGAACATGTTGGAAAAGTAAAAATTTTACTTTATTAGCTCAAGACATGCCAAACAAGACCATTAAAGGTCTCATGACAGTTATCAACAACACTCCTCAAAGCCGTTTGTATTAAGCTGTAGCAATGGCAGTAGATTAAGACCTACTCCAGTGTTATTTCAAATTAACATTAGTAAAGCAACTTGTCCCATTTGCCAGACATGAAGTACAGCATTCCATTTGGCTGTAATATCCGCACTTCTCCAACATTTAATACCCCTACCTCCTTTACCAAGTCTTTAACTCAGCCTGGTCCTCACCTGCCCATTTAAAACCTAAAAATCCCAGACGACTGTGAAGACAGGGGAACGAGGCAGCATTTTCTTTAGAAAAAAAGGAGAAATACTAAAAATACATAGAACAGTAATTGAGGAAGTATGGTTTGGTTTTGCAGACAGCTTCAAATCTAACTTTTTCTACAAAGACTCAACAAATGTGGATTAAGTTGTCTACTTCATATACGACAGTTATTTCCAAAACCACACAAACTTGTAGGCTAAAGGGGAAAGGACTGGCTAGGTAGCAGGTAGTCAGTTTTTGTAGTGAAGGCAGCTGCCATAAATTACTATAATACCTGTTATGTTCAACATCGATAAAGTTCTTTAGGCTACCAAGGCAACAATACCAAGATTATAAAGTTATTCAAGAAGTCAAAAGCAAGTCTGATTATGAAGACTAGAAGTGTCTCACAATACTGAAATTTCACCTACTGTTTCACTGCCTCTTTGTTATCCACACACTGCACTAACCAGGGGGGAAAACCCTGAATAAGGGCATGCAACGATGCACATCAACCTGGTTATCACTGCTGATGAGAGGTACTCAAATCATTGTCATTACTACACTGAGAACAGGACAGTGCTCAAGAGATGTTAGGACACAGCCAATCTTAGAAAGGGTCAGGAAGAAACAGAAAATATTCTACTGCTGTTACAAGCCATGCTATATCCACCACATGACTAGCAAGAGTTGACAACAAGCAGTCTGTCTGAAAAAGGATATTTGTGAACCAAAAAACCATGATAAAGGGCAATGATTATGAAAGATCTGAAACAGCTTGGATTCCAAAGAAGTACAAACAAAGCATGGCTGGGAGCACAGTACTCAAGGCAAGTTATGAGTTAATGCCATAACCCAAAGCTAAAAGCCAGCGTAAGTTTTACAGAAAAGCAGAGATCTCAAAATTACGAACTTGTTAAAACTGGAAAGAGTCAAACTTACCATATTGAGATACACATAGATTACCAGTGTCCACATTGCTCCTGTCCTATTACCATTTATTAAGCACAAGTAGTTAGTAATCCTTTAATCATGTCCCATTTTCATTGCTGGAAGCAGGGTTGTCCTTGCACACTACAAACAACTGCAGAACTACAAACAATCCATAGGCAGAAGGGGAAATTTTCACTTAGCTCTTCAAGTACTTTACACCTTTGAATATTTTAGAAGACATCTGAAGAGTACCAGTGTTTTTTTTAATATAAAACCATACAACTGCTGCATACAAAGATGTTTAGAATACTTGTCTAGGCATAATGTATTGAATTAATCTTTTAACTAACCCTATCCAAATTAGACCAGTAGGAATACATTAAAAACTAGCCAAACCAGAACTGTACTCTAAGGAAAATTTTAAAAAATCAAGTACACAAGGTCGGTGTAAACATGTTCTTTAATATCACTGAAGATAAATTTAGAAATCCAAGTCTCAGGTGGGTTTCAAATAAATAATCATTTTGAGTAAGTGTTTACATATAAAGGGAGCTCTCAAAGCAGCAGTGCACGGTTTATAATTCCTCCCTGCTAACACACCTCCAACAAGAGAATGTACAGTAGGTAGTGCACACTGGAAAAAACAATCACAACATACGGCACACTCGCCATCTTCGATGAAACCACTAAATATGATGTTGAAAAGAGGGGAGAGTAAATGAAGATATGCACCGCCCTTTAAAGCATCACTATTTTCCAATAGCCTTTTTACCAGCATAATACAGACAAGAAGCCTGGGAATACCAGTCATCTTTTTGCTTCTAAAATCCATTCTCAGCTCAAAGATTACCACAACAGTGCTGTCATACAGAAAATGTATTCCTCAAACCAACATTGCAGCGTAACATATCATCCCCATCCCTATCAGTCTCTATTCAGGGACAGCTGCTCTAATTTTTAAATTCCTCTCCAATAACTGCAGAAGTAATCCAGAAAGCTTATAGACAGGTAAGAGGAGTTGTTTCTTGTAGATCTTGGCTCAGTGTACTGAAAAGAACCAAGACAGGACAGACCTCAAGAAAACGTATGGTTACCCAGCAAAATATCTGGTGTCGTACATCATTCAAATAAAACCTTTCAAAAGTAAAAGTTCTTCAAAGTGGAGATTTGCCTTTCTTAAATCACTCAAATTATTCTGCTGTAAAAATATGCCCAATGTGAAGCTTCAAATGAAAACAAGAAGATTTAACAATCCAGAAAGACCAACAAAAAAAAAAGATCATTTCTAAATGTGCCAGAAATATACTTGCAAAAGAGTTGCTGTAAATTGTTTTCTTATTTAAGTTACTGTTTCATCAAAACATTCTCTCTGCAGATACAGGTAGGATATTTGTACTTTAGTTCAACATGCAATTGATCTGTGATAAGCACTGCAGAACTCACCACAGCAGCACATAACCTACTAGCATAAATTCCTCACCACAGTTAACCTGCTTCATTACTTTTTTCCTTCTCCATTTCTAATATACCTGAAAAAAGTTCTGCCTCTCTCTGCTATGAGTCAATAAAAAAATCAACTTACTACATAATACTGCTGTGTACCTACTGAATAAATATTACAGAGTTAAAGGATTGTTTCAATTGCTAGCTTGGCTTTGGCAAAACACAAATTGGGATAGCATACACCGTATACTTCACACATTTGAGTAGGGGATGCTGCAACATTTAACAGATACAAAATAAAATAAATCTTAGATTTCTAGAACTGTCAGTACACAGGATTCCCAAGTTGTTCTGGACACAGGAGCAAGGTAATCAGTTTTCAAGGAAAGCCACATAGTCAGTCAATCTGGCCAACTGCTGTTCATTTGGAATTGGTGGAACTGGAGCAGGTTCTACAAAGACAGAACACACGTATCATTAATGAAATTGAGAGAGCAAATCCATCCACAATACCATCCATCACAACAGTAAGGAAAAAATTAAATGCAGCAGACTGTTTAACAGTCTTATGGTGGCATATCTTGACTGTATCCCCTACAGATGCAGCTTCAGCTGACGTTACTTTTCTGTTATCTGCAACATTAAGTAGTCCAAGAGTTACTAACAGTAAAGATAGCTGTAACAAGTTCCAGTTGCCAGCAGTCTCCAATTTTTTTTTTTTTTTTTTGCATATGCTGGAGTCTGAATTATGAAGACTGACACTACTTGCACTTAAAAAAGCTCCTGGAGCTCTGCAGTTGCTCCATTCCTTACTAGTTGCCATACTGAAGATATCAAATAAATCTACCACGTTATCTAACAAAACACAGTACCACATGGGTTGCACGAGAATGCAGTGCACATACAGAGCTAACCTGAGACTACAGTTTAACAGTAGGTTGGAAGACAAGTGCCTAAAGATAAGTTAGGAATTAAAAATCAGAAATTAAAAGTAGCAGGAAAATTTGCATTTACTCTCCCTGAAGAGTTAACTACATCCTGAATGCTGGTCTGTTAAAGTAGTCATACTGCTTAGAGCTGCAAGTATGTGATAGAGGAGGCTGACAATCAAAATAATGTTTTCAAAAAGAAAGACCTCAGCTCTTGAAATTGGCTTAGAATCAAACCTGTAAATATAAAACACTTCTGGCAACTGCGTTAGACACAGCAAGTCAGTAATTCAGATCTGCTGTCACTATCTCACAATCAGATACAACATTGTTTTGAGAATCAGTATGACGTAACATATTATACCTCAATCTACAGTTGAGCTCTAAGGAAAACCAGAAGATTTCTTGCTTCTACAGGGGAGACTTCTCAAGTCCCACATGACACAAAAGCAACAAAACCTACTTGGAGTTGCTTTGAGAAGAAACTGCCTGTAAGTCAGAAGTTTTCAACAAAATCCTTTGTTTTACAGGGGCTGCCCAACCCTGCTTTGGAATCTGCTCCCTGCTTCAGCTATGGAAGTGGGAATCTTAGACACTCCTTAAAATGTGAGTTTAAGAGAAGACAGAGGGAGAAACATTTACATAGTGCTTGAGTTGGGTTTGGGTTCTTTTTTTTTTGAGGGGCAAATGATGACATTCGCTTGTCTAGGATCCAATTCCTATTTTGTGGCACTGGTAAAATTGTGTGTATATTAATCATCCAAGTTTTAGAAACATGCAAGTAAATCACATATAAACAGGAAGTACCTGATGAATTAATAAATCTGTTAAAGGAAGCCTCCAGCACACCTGAAGAAAAACATCGTAGGTATTAGCCCACTGGACCAATTTTAAACAGTTCTATACATCAAGCCAAAACTAGATTAAAAGGTAATAAAAATTAAGCCTGTTCATTTACCTTGTTTTACTTCGTAGCTAGAAAGCAGAATACCCAAGGCTTAGCTGGTTAGACACACAGCTTCAAAACAGATCACAACATGCTGCCTTTCTTTTGCCTCTAAAAGATTTCTCGCACTTGCTTTTGGAAAAGAACCACATGTAACTAATTCTCAGTACTTGTAAGCACTGTGTATTTTGCAACCAGTTCATGAAAAAACTGATCACATGCAAAAGCTCAGGACTTTGGTTATGTGCCTTACGGGATAAATTTCAACACCTTGCCTGGCACATGTTTATTATAAAGTTCTGGGCTCTGAACACCTAAAAATTCTGCCCACACAAACAATATATTTTTGTTAGCCTAATAGATGTTGCCCTTTTAGATACGCTACGGTTTGGCTACTTCCAGAATGGCACTGTGCAGCTTAAGAGCAGTCATTTCTTCTCTGCCTTCATAGCTTAACATTTATTTTTGCCTCAGTCAGCCATGGATACTGCCTTAGCAAAAAAAACCCCACACAAGTATTTTTGCAGGCTGAGCTTTGCAGGAACAAATATTCGGTTAACATCACGTCAGTGAAGAAAAGAACCCACAGAATAAGTTTTAAAAAGCAAAGGAAATTATACCAAAAACTTGAGCCCCTCAGAACACAAAGATCCGCTACATCCCTGCCCAAAGAAGTTCTACTGCCGAAAAAAAATCTCTGGTTCAAAATAGTATATTTTTACTCATCTTTATTAGATTAAGACGTCATTTGAGGTCACCCAACTTATGTTGCACTGAGTCAGAGCCAGAAGCACAGGAGGAGCAGGAGAAATCAAAGCATATCCTGCCTGCTTTTGTTTAACAAAGTCAATTTGAGGATATAGTTTAATCCAAATTACTTGTAACCCCAAACCAAACCCACTACTTTGTACTTCCTACATTTTATAAACATTTCAGGTTTTACAGCAGCTTAAGCCCTCATAAAAATATCTAAAATAATATTGTGCAAAATTCTAACTAAAAACTAACACCTAATTACGAAAATGCTAAACAATGTTTAATGAAATAATAGCTCCACCTACCTGGCTTTTTAGGCATTACCATACGAGTAGAAAAGTCTGCTTGCCAGCCCTGTTCTAATACACCTGAAAAGGCATTTTTACATTTGTAAGAACAAGTATTTTATATAATTGCTAGAAATGCAAAATAAAGATGCACATTAAGACCAGTAGAAAAGCATCTTATTACACTGCCTACATACCAAAACTCTAAGACATTTTTTGTAAGCATTTAGACATTTAGTTCAACAAATAAGCTCATGAAAGTAAAGACAGCACACAAAACTAGATTAACCCACTACCTTCAGTCTTCCATCATTGCTAATTGCTTTAACACTTCCACATATAGGAGAGAATAACCAATAGTAACTAGTGGCAAATAATAAAATCAAACATTTATCCAGAACCACAACATTTATGTCCACTCACTGCCCCATCACTTCTCTTGATAACATTTTCAGAATTGTATACATGTTTCTGTTGACCATCACTTACAGCTCTCTGATCTTAATCATCTGTAGAAAAACTACTCAATGAATAAATGCAAAGTACCTTTCACAGCTTCTTCTACAGGAAGCCCGACAAAGGCTGCAAAATCATCTGCAACTATTGAGGTATATGCCTGAGAAACCAGTCCAAAGGCTCGTCTCCTAGTTGCATCTAAGAAGAGATAAAAAATACTAAGCAGACAGTAGACTAATGTCAATAACTAGGAAATCTGAACATTTTTCCAATTCTAACACATTTGGAAAACCATCACTGCACTTAAACCTAGCACATCAGAAGTTTCATCTCCCTTCCCATAATTCACTGAAGTACCACAGTGAACACTCAGACAACAGCTTGCTCTATGCCAGGACAAAACCCCTCAGAGACCACATTTTACTTCCAAATGCAGTTTGCAGTACCTTTGGTACTACTATCAGTCTGTAGACCAACTTAGGAAACTTGCTCTCAATGGTATTCTCCATTTGCAAGAAGCTTGTGTGTCAAATAGTTCAGAATCAGAAAAAAAAAAACCATGGAAAATGCAAGTAGACAAACTATTCGTGCCCTTTTTAACCACGTCTGCTTCGATACTAAGGCATCTGCAAATCAGTTGTTTCTAAAGCTACAAAGAATTTGTTATTGCAAAATACCTCAGAAGGCCTTTCAGCAGTCTGTAGTGCCCTCTAGTAGTAAAACTTTGTATGTTACTGTTGCACAGTCTAGAACTAAAACATTTGTTTAAAGCCACATTTAAAGGAAAAACCTTTTCGTAAGTGTCGCAACATTCTGAAGCACCAAGCCAAATTCCCTATATTACTAGTTAAAAGTCTCGATAAAACTAGATAACTAATGGTATATTTTGCTATTACAGAAAAAACACATATGGTGTATAAAATTCCAATACGAAAGATCATATAATCCTAAATAATAAAAGCACTTCTGTTTATCTGTACAAGTTTTTTTAACAAGCTTATTTACCCTCAATATCTAAAATCCTTTAAGTAAAACCTACAGAAACTTGGCAACAATCCTCCTGATCACTTCTGATTTTTCATAACTTGTCATTTCTCTACTTGTCCACTTGTTTTTTTGAGCACACAGAAATAACTTAAAGCAACACATAATTCCATGCTACCTACAGGAGCTCAGTTTGTACCTCTAAGAGCTTCCATGATTGGTTGAATAGTCTCAGACCACTGATGTGTACTGATTGTTGTGTAGATTCCTGGAAAGTCTCTCTGCCAGATTCTTTGTCCTACTGACCAAACTGCACCAAGTTCAGCATTTGCCTGTTGTGACCAAAAAAAGGCAAACCAAAACACATTTAATGCATAATGGTGTATTCTCTACAGTGACCATTCTGTATAAATCCATTTCCACTCCCTTTTCCCCTTGCAGGAGTATATCACAATAGCCATAATGAACAGACGAGCATTGGGAAATCTTGTTCTAGCAGGTATTGCTGCTGCAAGCTCCCTGACCCATTCTCTGCCAAAACTTTATCACCCACATAAGCACAGTCTGCACACATGTCAGTTATACCAATCCAGGCAGACACACCAGCTAGAACAATCCTGGAGGACAGTCTGCATGCAAGCTACTGCCTGGAGTTGCAAAAGGACAGACACAGCTTATTTTCTGTTTAGAGAGATGTTTGCCTCCTCAGTAGAGGCTTTATGAAGTGCAGAGGTTGTCATTTGTACAGTGAAAGCAATTTTCAAGTTGAAAGTCTTACAATCTTGACAATAACTCACACTTAATAGGTGCCACGCTCACTACGACTGCTTTCCCACTCTTGGTTTTAGGCACTACTTGTACCATGTTACACATGACCATTTGGTCAACTGGACTCCAGAACAGCAACCAAACACCAAACCGGGTAATACAGTAATACTTTCAATTGTAGGGAGAACCGATTTGTTTCTGAAGTTAAGACTCATCATTACTTGACTCAATCAGCAGAAAATTCATCAACACATACACATAAGAAAATAATACGATCGAGGTGTAACCTTCTTAACATAATTCATGCAATGAGCTTCCCCCACCAGGAATGCTTCACGTGAAATGCAAGTTACACAAAAACTGCCTTGTTATTCACAGAATATTGCTGTGCCACAAACACAGCAGGTCTCACAGAAAGGCCAAGTAAAATTTGGTTCAGATGACTATTGACTACACTGATTAACTTTTTTCTTGAAAATCATTTCAGAATCATCTGATAGGTCCCATCTTGACCATGAAGTTTCTTAGTACAAGACTACAGAACACTTGTTTCCTTGTAGAATGTATGATCTCAAACTGAAAACCTAATGACAGTAAAGTCTGGAAGCATTTCTGGTATTATATTTACCTAAAACCTCAAAATGCATCTTTGATCCAAATGCAGTGCAAATCAAAAACTGCCTACAGAAAATTAACCAGTTTGAAGATGTATCTTATCTGAAGTTATTTCTCATTGCACAAGGTATTCTGTACCCTCATGTGGAACGCACACCCATCCCAGAGTCAGATCTGTTACTTTCCTCCAGCTTACTACCCTTTATCATTAGGCCTTCGACTAAAAAGTCTACTGATTTCCTGAATTCTATGGCACCAGATTATTGGGGAAGGAAGAGAGGTAACACATGAGCAGTGAGGAGATGTTAAAGAGCAACATGCCTTCTGCTGGGCAAGCAGTTCACAGCACGGAACGAAGCCCGAGGATACCTGCCGAACAGAATCCTTGCAGGGGGAAAAGTCATTATTTGCAAGCTTATATGAAACCATTTTAGTATCCAATGGCATTTTACAAACTACTTACAGATTTGATAGCAGGAGGGATTCTTTTCCAAAGATATCGTGCATTATTCCTAAAAAAATTAAGTTAAAAATATTTCTCAGTAACCAAATGTTTGCTACATAGAGACACCAAAAGGTTTGTTCAGATGCTAGAATTAACAATCTCAGTGCTTTAAAATATTCCTTCTCTGTCTACTGAAGCAGAAAAACAAAGTTACTCTCAAGCAGACAACATGACTGCCATAATACAAACTGCCTCATTTCACACAGTTTAGAAAAGGTTTTTCACTTCTCTACCCTAGGTAGCATTTCACAGAAGTTAGTTTTGCAGTTTTATTTTTAGAATAGCTGCATCTTTGAAGAACACAAATAGTAACTTTTCATCATGTCAGCAGTTATTTAGACCAGTGGTCTCCAAACATTGATCATGCATTTCTGGCAGAAAAACATTTTTGAGCATGTGCCCCCAGTATATGTACATGTATTTACAATTTATAAACCTGCACTACTGTACTAATATATTATGTACATTATAAAGCATAGAAATATAGAAGTTTAAAAGGATGAAATAAACACAATTTAAAGGTATTTTTACATTACTTATTAATAGTACAAAAATACTTTATGCACCCACAATATACTTTACATACTAAAGATTTAGACCATTTTGTGCATGTTTTTCCTAAGCCAGCTTTGTCACATTTTCTGGAGATTTGGACATATTGAAATATTAAGTCATTAAACTTTAGAGCACTGAAGTCTTAAAACTGAAATGGTCACAAATATTCTCTGAAAGATTTAAAATGCAAAATAGAGAAAAAAAGACACTGCTTTTCAATAAGCACAACTTTAAAACTTCAAATTAATTTGAATCAAGATTATCTGCATTAAACCCAATACTCAGTATCAGCATTCAGGGAACTTATCCTGAAAGAATATACACCAACAATACAAGAAAACACTCAAATCTTAAAATCCTCACACCAATGCTTACTTTGGTTTGATAACCAAACATGTCAGTGTCACTTACTCTGCCTGAATAAGTGATCAACATTTCTCAATAAAACCCTAAACACAGTGAATCAAGTTCACACGGGGACATGGTAATAATCCACCAGACCGAATTCAAAGGATTACTGCTTCATGCAGATTTAGCTCATTCCGGCCAACAGTATCGCTCATTCTTAACACGAACAGTTTAGAGTTATCCTGCTGTAATTTAAACACAAGGAGTTGCAGCAATCTTACGCAAAACAAACGCAGCCTTGAAAAATCAGAACACTGAAGTATTCGACACTTTCCAAAGGAGCCCATTTCACTATTTAAGGATTTTTCTTCCTAGAGCCAACCTGTTTTCCTACATTTCAAAAGGGCTAGCAAGAGCAAACAAAGGAGAATAATTTTTCTGAGAGAGCAAGGGGTGAAAGAGACTTAATTCAGTGGGTTTTTTTTGTTTGTTTGGGTTTTTGTTGGAGTTTTGTTTGTTTGCAGTTTTGTTTAGTTGGTTTTATTATTGTTTTTAAAAAACGTAACACTGCCTACATGCATTTTGTTAGTCACGCAATCAGTTACTAATATTCTGGCAACTACAGCTCCAGCTAATAGTGACAAATTCAAATACTGAAGTTAAAGATTAATACAAACCACTTACATGTCATTATGCAACAGGTATAAAGCTAGAAGTTGGCCATAAACAAGGGGGGTTGCAATTCCTCCAGGGGCCTAAAAAAACAAGTGCAAAAATTGGATTACATTTTTTAAGCGCAAGATATCTTACAAAATCCACCAGGTAGCCAAGTTTAATGAAATCTGAACATTCCAAGACAGCTGATGTTTTTCACACCACATAATACACCTGGACAAATTGTCAGGATTGCACTGTTATAGTAATACAGTTGTATCTTATGATGAAAAGTTAACTTGCACATGCCAGAAGTTTTACTTAGAAAACTTTGTTTTGCTGCATGAATAAAGAAAGGTGACATCTTTCATTACTCTAATGTTCTAGTTCATGCTCACAAAAGTGGTAACCATTTTGCTTTACAGTTCCACACAAACAACTGTTTTTAGACACTCACAATTTCATCTATCTTGTGCTGAACATCAGTTCAATTCAGGGCACCCCACCAAAGCAAAAATTCTTAACTCACTTGAATTACCATTTTGAAAGATCCACTTAACACATTTCAGCAGGCCTCATAAATCATACAAGTAGAAAGGGAAAAAAAGAATTATGATAAAGTTATAAAATTTTGAAAGTCTATCATCATTTAAAAGCTAAAAAGATTTCCAATAAGGTTTTAGAATTTTATCAGAGGGTAGTGCAGTAAGCACTCACAGGAAGCCAATTATGCAGCTATTTGATTTAATTACATGTGTGATTTATAGGCTCATCTAAGCCAAAAGCAAGTGATCAGCTGTGGCAATGAGCAGATATCACTGTCCCCAACTATTCTTACACTGTCTCCAGGACTCATCATCCACCTACATATACAAGAGTTTCTGCAACTGTTCCTTGGATTAAGCCTAGTAAAACAAAGCCAGGTCAACTAATACCTCCTGTTTAAACCATGTAAACCTTTGGAGTTTCTCTGTACTAAATAAAAGAAACATCCTTAGTTTATCTGACAGAAGACAAGTGGAACAGAAGGGAAAGCTAATTAGCACCAAAACAACTAGATTTACAATCCACAGTCTTTCTGAAGGAAGTTCAGTGGCTGCATCTAGCCTGCAAAAAAAATTAGCCCACATATCAGCTCATGATCTGAAACACGAGGGCTGTCAGCAGATAGTAGCGTGCCCACAAAAATCTTGATGCGGATGCAGATGCACAGCAAATAACATACCGGCTTTCTCAAAGCACTGGGGAGCAATTTACCAGGGGTGCATCTGTTGCCATTGACCCTGGGAGACTCTGCTGGTAGACACAGTAGAAACCTTGAGCAGAGCGCAGTCTGAGTTCAGCAGCTTTATAACAACTCCCTTGGACCCGCCAAGGTTCAACACCATACACTCTGCAGCAGCGAAGTGAGTAGGATACCTTAAACTTCCTGAGATGGCCAGAGAAGCAAAGCCCAAAGCCTGACAAGCTCCAACCCCGCCACTCTACCCTAATATACACCTTAGTGTGTTCCTTCAAGCCCACGCTTCTCTAAAGGATGGGAAAACACCAAGCAAGTACTAAACTGCTCCCAGCAGGCAAGGCAAGACACACTCAACTGTCCCACATGGTCCAAGGGTGCTCTTCTGCTCCTCTGTGCTCACACACCCATCACCTGAGGCAGCAGGTTATTCATATTCCAGCACAGCAACTTTCTTTGAGCTCCATCACCCTCTTCTACAGAACTCAGGGCACAGCAAGAAGCTGCAGCACCATGCTGGGGACATGGGAGGCACCTGGGCTCAGCACAGAAACACCAGCTGAAGCTTGATGATGTACACCCATAAATAGGGACCCCTCTACTTAATGATTACATTTTCCACTGAAAAGCTGTGTTATTTGTCAACATCGAAGTTCTGCTCTGGCAAGTGATCACATATTGGATCAACTTTCTCCCTTCAATTGCTAGGGTAGCAAGAACAAAAAATCGGAATCACTAAAGAGTGCGTGAAAGAGGAAAACTCAAAATTTTCACTTCTTTCAAATGGCTACAGTGGGATGCACGAGCTTCACATTTAGAAAAGCACTGAAAACTCTGCAAGACAAAAAGAGGTTCTATAGATATCACCCAGGAAGAGTTCTCAGCATTAACATGGTGCCACTTGGATTTACCACAGGCTGTCACACTAACAGTGCAGCAGTTGGACTCAAACTCACCAAGCAATAGAATTTAGAACAGCACAGAAGAATCTTCCAGTGTGAGCTCCCGTAACAAGTGCACCACTGATCTAAGAGCAATTCCCCAAGCCTGGTTCAGTGCTCCACTCTCTTCTTCAATATCTTCTTTTTCTCAACCATGTGAAACACACAGAAACATACAAACTCCTCCCTCGCACACACCCCCAACATCCCCACCCAAACGACCCTAATAATTATACTAAAATGCACTCATTTGTCCACAGCTTGCAAGTTTCTCAATGTGCTGGTTTAACTGAAAATGGGTTAATTTTGTTCATGCAATTAGAAACCTTTCTTTTTCATAGCTAGCACACTCATTATTTGGACTTAGCTTGAGAACAACAAATAACACAGAGCTAATGTTTTTAACTGCTCTGGTCTGAAAGCCAAGGACACTCTGGGCACTGTGCCCACAGGTGTGAGGCATAGAGGAAGGGGGGCATGAATGGGGCAGAGCTTGACTGACATCCAGACTGATCAATGAGAGTATTCCATCTCATTAGCGCTATGCTTCAGATATAAGAGTAGAGCCTTCTGGTTTGCTCTTCCATTTTCTCTTGCTATCAAGCTGGAGGAGCTTGGTTGGGACACTTAGCTCAGCCTTTTGCCATCCTGCAGAGGTCTCTGGGCTTTTCTGCCTTTTTCCTCTCTTTTTCTGTCTGGGATTGGCTTTAGGACCAGGTGTGGCTTGCTGGGACTGGCTGCTCAGTTATGGACAGAGCTCATGAGGAATTGCCTTGAATACCTTTTCTTTCTATTTCATATACATATATATTTACTAGTAGTGTATTAGTATTTTGTTACTTTATTAAACTGTGGTTATCTCAATCCAAGTTTCTCGCTTCCCTTTTGGTTCTCAGCCCTGTTAGGGGGAGGGGGTGAGCAAACGGCTGGCATGGTTGTATTGCCAGCTCGGGTTAAACCACTACACTGACATGGTTTTTTTGGCGGGATTTTGCACAATCGGCAAGTTTTAGCACTGAGCCCTCACCAACGTCACAAACACGCACAGGCAGAGCCGTCAATAACCTTCCCTGTAGGCCCAGGTTAGACTCCGAACCCAGAACTTTCAGGCAACGGTCTCTGACCCACCCGCCGTGGCTGGCAACGCCTGTGCCGAACCCACGGGCGCTGCGAGCGGCCGCGGCCCCGGCCCCGCCGAAGCACACGGGGTCTCCGCCCGGTCCCCGCCACCCCCGGGCCCGTCCCCGCCGCACCTCGAGCTCCTGGGTCTCGCACTGCTCCAGAAGCTTCCTGAAGCTGAAGGAGTTCTCTGCCATCACCGCCACCGGCATCTTCTACCCCGGCGCCTCCGCCAGAACCGCCTCCCAACAGGAGGCGGCCGCACCCTGACGTCACTTCCGTCCCGGACAACACGCACTTCCAGCCACGGCCTAAGGAACACGGGCCGCTCTAGCCGCGCATTTATGCTATGGAGGACTGCGGGGCGGGGACCCAGGGCGGGCCGTCCAGGACGGTGGTCAATGCTGGGGGGCGTGGCCAAAGGGCCCGTGGGCGGGGATATGGCAAGCACGTGTGTCAGACAAGGGGCAGCGTTAGGCTTAGGGGTTCGGGTTTAGGGTTAGGGTTTGGGGGTTAGGGCTAGGGCCGTTAGGGTTAGGGCCATTAGGGTTAGGTTTAGGGCCATTAGGGTTAGAGTATGGGTTAGGTTTAGGGTTAGAGTTAGAGGTTATGATTAGGGTTTCGGTAAGGGCTAGGGTTAGGTTTAGCGTATGGGTTAGGTTTAGGGTTAGGGTTAGGGCCTTTAAGGTTAGGGTTTAGGGTTAGGGGTTGGGGTTAGGGTTAGGTTAAGGGTTAGGGCCTTTAAGGTTAGGTATGGTTTAGATTTAGGGTTAGGATTAGGATTAGGATTAGGGTTAGGGTTAGCGGTAGGGTTAGGGTTAGGGCCATTAGGGTTAGGGTTACGGTTAAGGTTAGGGTTAGGGCCATTAGGGTTAGGGGTAGAAGTTAGGGTTAGTGTTAGGTTTAGGGGTTAGTGTTAGGGTAATTAGGGTTAGGGTTAGGGTGAGGTTTAGGTTTTGGGTTAGGGTTAGAGTTAGCAACGTTTCTTAAGGCGCAGCTAGATTATACATCTTTTACCCCATTATTTCTGTGTGTTTTTGTATAATAAACAGATCTATGCTTAGTTATTTATTTGTATATATCGCATATTGTTAGATGGGTACGATATACACCCTACGGCCTTTATTAGACATTGCATATGCAATACAGTATAGCATGCATCGTGTAAATATATCATATAAAATAGCACATGTGCCAGAATAGCACATAATACACTAAACTCCCATATAATAGCAAATATGCTATTTTATAGGCAGGATCATCCCTCCACCCTGGCCTTTCCATGGCTCCGGTTCCCATTCCCAGTGAGGTCCCATCCTGCTCCTGCTCGCCTTTCCCCAGAATCAGGTTCAGGGGACCAATTTGTTACTTCATTTTTTTTTTCATTACTTATCCCTGAAGGACGGGGTTTGAACATGTTTGCGGCATGCAGCGCAGCGCTGCTCAGAGGCACGCACCACCGCGAACACCATCCCCAAGTCCCGTATTCTTAATATTCGGCCAGTGACCCCTCCAGCCTTTTACAGGAGAGTTTCCCCAAGCCGTGCTCAAAAGCTGCACCACCTTAATGCAAAACTAGGGTGACCTGCATGAGCCTGACGCAGCAGCGGCTGGGCTGTCCAGCAGCGCTGCCCACGCTTCTGGGTTGAAAAAAGGAAAGAATAGGGATGCTTAGCCCCTTTGCTGGGGAGTCTCCATGCTCTGGGAGAAGTCTCAGCTAAGGAAAAATAAAAATAATGTGTATCTGTGTTTGCTTCGGGATTTTCCCAGAGGAGAGCATCCTGGCGCAGGGCTCCAGGCGATGGCACTGCTGCTCCAGGCTCAGGCTCTGCTTTTCCCAACAACTGTCCCTGCATCCCGCTCCCGTCCCCTCCAGCCACATCCATCCAGCTGGCTCCTTGTTGCCTCAGCTCTGTGCCAACCTTGCTTTGACATTCGAGCATCCGAGAGGAGCATCATCCTCACCTTTTGCTCCCATTCCCAATTATCTCATACTTTTCAGGAGGCAGGGAGGGGATCAAAGCGGGGGGCTGCTTATGATGCTGCCGGTGGGACACCTTCCCTTAGCATCAGCGGGCTCAGAGCATCCTTCCCGGCCCACAGCTGGATGCCACCATGGAGAACATCGTCTTGGGAAGGCTTCATCTTGTGGTGGGACGTCACGATGTTGCAATCCTCCATCCCGACGCGATCCTCCTTCCTGACGCTGGTGGGAAGGCAGGAGCTGGTCCCCGGCACTGCTGGCCATACTTGGGCAGAACCGCAGCCTCTGGGCGTGCTCCTTCTCTCTGCGGGGCAAACATCTCATTTTGGGGGGAAAAAAAAAAAGTACAAATGGAGCAGATGAGAGGTTTCCGCGAGAGGGCACTAGCTGCAAGAGAAACTGCCTAAAATGTCCAAGGAAACAGGAGCAGGGGCTGCGGCTGCTGCTAAACATCCCACTTTCCATCTGGGGGCAGTCAGGCGGTTTTTTTTTTTGGTTTTTTTGGTTTTTTTTCCCGGGATTTCATCAAGCTTTTGGGACTACAAAGGAAGTGTTGCTTTCCAGTTCGGTTAGCTGAGCCTCCCAAAGCCACCAGAACCTCTCTGCAAGCAATGCCGGAAAAACTGTTTCCTCTCTTCTTTTTTTTTTTCTTCTTCTCCCCCTCTCCATCCCTCTTCACTGACATTTCTTTAACACCCCAGGGACATCTCCATTCGAGTCCCAAGGTGCTCTGTTCACGATGCTCCGTGCAAGCTCCAGCTCCATCAGCACGATGTACCAAGCCAAGCCACACACTTCAGCCACCAAGTGGGATGCATTTCTCCATGAGGTCTCCTACCAAGCCAAAAAAAATCCCATTACTGATGAAAACTTGCTCTGTGACACCAACTTCAGTGCCCTGCAGTGGCTTATCATGGTGTTTTATCTCCTCCATGTGCATGAACTGCAAACCCTGTGATTGTGAGAGTTGGGGATGCTGCCAGAGCAGCTCCTCGGGGTCTTCAGGCCCCTTCCTTGCCCCACAAGCAAAGAGAAACCCAGCAGCATGGCTGGGCGATCAACCCTTCGAGCAAGAGGCCCTAACGGCCTCTCTGGCGTTCCTGTCTTGGGCTAGAGCGATTTCCACACCATCGCCAATGCAGTTTCGCTCAGCCCTGAGGCAGAGGCTGGTGGCAAAGGGCTTTAATAGGTGTCTCGGCAGTGGCCCAGGAGATGCCGTCTGCCTGGGTATGTCCAAAGAGACCAATATTTGCTTCAGGAGGGGCTGGGGCTGGTTAATAGGGGAGCACGGCCCCAGGTCCTGGGTCAGCACAAGGTGAGGTGGCACTGCCGTACCTGGAGGGGTGTCACTGAAAGGTTGGGGTCAGTATTAAGAGCTAAATCCATTAAGAAAATGAGAATGTGGAGGTTTATGTTTTGGTCGCAGGCCAAGAAGACCAAGCGTATTTTAAATCAGACATCCGGAAGCCCAGATTTTTCAGCACGAATATTTAATTTACAACAAAACCATCAAATTGTGGGCAAACAGCAGCTGCTTGCTTCCACAGAGATCTGTCTCCATCCCATCCCACAAATGGGTCTCCCTTGGCATGGATTTGCAAAGCCCAGAGTGCAGCAGGCATCAGGACCAGGGAGCATACATAAAAACACCACCCCAGCATCCCAACACCATTGCATCATCCCCTTCTGAGTAATTTTCCTGCAGATGAGAGCAAGCAGAAATCACCAAGCCACGTGGCTTAGGCTGGTGTCCTCTGGCCCTGCCAGTACCTTTTTTATCCTGTGGAGAACGTCTTTTGCTAAAGCGAAATATTTCATGAAAAATGATAAATTCAGCCCAAATCTGCCCTTTTGCATGCACCTGCTGCATCCTCCCTCTTTCTTTTTACCCTTTTCCAAAGCTGTTTAAGGATGTGATAATATTTTCAGGGAGAGGATATGCTGGAAGGGAATATGCTTTTTTTTTTTTTTTTTTTTTTTTGCATCTTTTAGGCTTTTCACATCACCAAAATAAAAGAAAATTGATCTGGTGTATTTCCAGGATTAGTGTAAATCTGTGATGTTTGGATGCTGCTCCTGGGGTTGTTCACTCTATGGTGGCATCATCCAGCACCTCTGGATAGTGACCAAAACCGGCCAAGCTAACATCCTAGGAAATCATGGGGTCATTTATTTTATTCAGGAGGTTCCCTTCAATTTAGGCACCAAAAGAAGAGGCCAGACTCAGAAAATAGCTGAGCACAGTGGAAAATCTGTCCTGCTGGCAAAGCCAACCATGTTAAATTAATGGAAAAACTTGACGTGAAAGGATCTTGATTTTTCTTTGGCCCATGGGCTGAAAGCAAATTTAATATGATTTTTATTCAGCTCCAGGTGAATGGCATGAAAATCTCAGCAACTTGTTTCTGCTTTGTATGAATTGTAATGTGGTGATGGAAACAGATTCCGGTCCTGCCATCCTGGACAGTCCCAATGAGCCATCGGCTGTTTTCAAAAGCATTTCCAAGAAAGATTAGCAGAACTAGTGTGGCAGGGCTTTCTTTTTCCCAGTCATTTCCATGTGCTGCCTGTGATCTGGAGGTACCCTCTGGAAAGATGATTACAAGAGGTTTCCCTTTCTCATCTGCTTCAAAAGCTTTGCGGGGGAACAAAATAATCATGATGGGGAAAACAAGATGTAATGCAGTGATATGGAACAATAGGAAAGTTAATTTAATGAGAAAGTTAAAGAAAATGGTGATAAAGGGTCAAGCTGAACCTCTCCACGCCCTTTCCGATCCCCTCAGTCCCCTGATGTATATTAGCTCTGCCTGATCTGAGCAAAGGTTGTATCTAAATACATTATTTCCTTCCATTACATCAAAGCTGGTTTTACACCAGCCATCAAAGGGGACAAACGCCTCGTTTTTAGGAGCTGTGCCCAGTAGAAAGGAAATGGTGAGTGGTGGATGGGAAATTATCATTTCTTTTTCCCAAACAACTTTTTTATTGTTTCATTTTGATAGGGGCGTTGGTTTCAACTCCAATAAACAAGAAGCCCTCTGGGGGATTACTTTTTTTTTTGCCTCCCTCCTCCCTGTTTTATCAACTCCAACATGAAGTCCTGGTGACATGGGTGTTTACTACAGCATAGTAGTATAATTAAAAGAAAATCCCTATATCGGGGAGGCTGGGGAGCTGGGAGGATGCGTAGTGCCTGGTTTGGTGTGATGTGCTGAGGGTTGTCCACCCAGCTGTCCAGGTGTGTCCCAGGGTGTGTGTCCTTCTGCTGCTGCTCTGGGGCAAATCTCCCCCTGAGCTGAGATTTGGGGGTCGGCTGAACCCCTTTCTGCCCACCCTGACCATCTCCATCCACATCCTCGTGTTTTCCCCAGGAATAAGCAAGAGCAATGGCTTCTACCAGCAGCTCTGGAGGCAGAGATTGCCCTTTCTTAACCTGCCAAGGGGAAAGGAGACCCTGTGTGTATTTAACCTAAACTTTGTTTTTATGACTTTCTGGGCATGTCTGTGCATTTTCCTGTTTTCGCTTTGTTCTACAGAATCCTCAGCCAAGTTTCTGTCCCCTCCCTGGCTCCTGGGCCAGCAGTTCTTGTTCTCCACATATTTTAATCCTCTACGGTGAAGACCTTTGATATCTTTGAGCAACGTAAGCTCTTCTCCTTGCTGCACCTCCCACTATGCTGCTCCCTCACTTTGAAATCCCTGATATCCTCCAAATTTAAGGGGATAAAGGGGAAGATCCCTGGTCCAGTGTAAGTTGTTTGGGGGATCAACCATCCAGCATGGAACATTTTGGGGGATGGAGTGGGAGGATCTCAGGTCAAGCAAGGGGTGTTTGAGGTATGGAGTGGAGGGTCCCTGGTCTAGCATGAGGCATTTGGGGAATGGAGCAGGGGGGTCCCTGGTCCAACACAGAGGTTTTTGGGGATATGAATTGGGGGGGCTCACTGATACAGTAGGGAGCATTTGGGGGATGGAGGAAAGGTTCCCATGGTCCAGCTGGGGCATTTGAGGGATGGAACACCCCGTGCAGAAGCCCCTCCCCAGGCTGCAGCCCCTTTCCCCTCGACGTCTTTATCAGCAGGATGGGATGCACGAGGCATCCCCGGGGTCCTGCTCATACTGTGAGCCCAGGGGCTTCCTCAGGGCCCTGTGGCCTCCTCGGGCCACCCAACTTGTTCTGGAGCTGGCCAGGGGCACACCTCTGCCCCAAGCTGCCCCATGGCATTGGCCACCTGTAAGGTGGGATGAGCCTCCAGTGCCAGGGAGGGAGATGCTCCTGCAGAAGCCTCCCTGCCCAGCTCAGCATCCCCCATCCTAACAGGAGCATGATGCATTGCTGTGTCTCCTGGGGCACGCTCTTAAACCTGTTAATCTTCTGTAATTGCATGTGTGTTAGAAAACACCTGTTCCCTCTGCAAAGCCACCGGGGTACTGGGTGAGTGTTTGGGTGAGTGTAATAAAAGACGCAATTAGAAAGGCGGGCTTTGATCTCCAGGAGGTAAGGAGTTCAGGCAGCTGTGCCGAAACCTCTCCCGCAGTCACTCTTCTACTTCGGTAACATCCTGACAAAGAAGATCTTGTGTCCGTGATGCCTCGTTATGGCCCTTCTTCCAAGGCTGCGGCCACCTGTCCTTCCCCGCCACCAAAACACGCTTTCTTCGGGCTCCCTTCCTCATCGCTGCGAGCGGAGGGGCGCGAATCGGATTTCACAGCCCTGACGCTTGCTGAGAGCTGCCGGGCTTTGCTCTCGATTACTCAAAGTCTGCGCTGCAATGGGCCCTTTGTTCCTACAGTCCTGCCTACCAACAGCTGGCTTCTCCATCCAGCTGTGCCTCCTGTGCGAGGATGCAGGCGAGGGAGCTGGGAGGCAGCCAGGATGCGGGTTGCTGTGAGCATCCCTGCCTGTCTGGGGACCCTGAGGGAGGGATGTGTCGCATTCTGCGTGGGGAGAAGAGTCCCTGGTCCAATCCATCTGCCTCCTGTGCAAGGATACTGTCAGATAAGGAGCTGGCCCAGAAGAGAGCAAGGATTAAAGGTTCTTCTGACGAGGTGCTTTTGTGAGACTGGAAGAGGAAATGTGTTGCTTGTTTGCTCTTTGATTTTTAAGGATCGGCTCAAATCTGCTGAGCAGGATCAAAAAAACAAAAGAATAGTACCGGGGCTGCCAGGGGCCATAGAAATCATAGAATCATAGAATTGTTTTGGTTGGAAAAGACCTTTAAGATCATCGAGTCCAACCGTTAACCTAGTATTGCCAAGTTCGCCTCTAAACCATGTTTCTAAGAACAGACATGGGTATCCCTGGGTATGGAAGGAGCAAGAGTGAGATGCTGATGCTGACATCTTGCTGCACCCAGCACTTTGCTGTCCGTGTTCAATGTTAGCTTTTCCCTCTAAGACTATCCAAGGCTCTACAATTATATCGCAGCCCCCTGGGCCCTCAGCGCCCCCCCAAACACCCCAGGCTGTTATCACAGGGTCCTGAGGCAGACCCTGCCTTGCAGCTGGGCCACTGTGGGGACCATACATCACACCAAAGATTTCTTATTCCCCTACTAACTACACCATCTCTGCATCCAAGGATGCACTGCCCTCGGCTGCAAGCAGTTGCTCTATCAAAGCCTGTGGCGAGAAAGCAGAGCAGAAATTAAAGTCATATTTAGCATGCTTAGCAGCAGAGTTGGGGCGCTAGTGGCCGAATTTCTGTTCTGCAAGCTGAGAGCTGGAGCGGGATGCAAGATTTGATTTTTCATCCCAAGAGACCTTGTCTGTTTTTACATCAGCATTGGTAAAGCAGAATTTAGCTTTGGGGGAAGGCTGGGGCTTCCTGTGGTAGCTTTCAGCCTGATCCAGCCCCTTTGCCCCAAGGAAGAAGGGGACAGCAGCCCAAAGCCAAGCCCGGGTCACCAGGGTGTCTTTAGGGCAGGAGACGACATGCTTGTCTCTCCCTGTGCCTGTCCTGGAAAGCCTGAGCGTTCATCTCTGCATCAGCAATACACCTGCGTCTGTCAAACTTCGAATAACCGAAGTGCTAGGAATTGCATCTCTCCGGAAAGTCTCGCCTCGGCAGGAGCACAAAACCCAACCTCGCTGGTCCTTTCTATCCCTAATTTCCACGAGTCTTTATCAGCAAGACAGTGAGGGGAAGTATTTCTTAAAACAAGGACAGGGAAAAAAAAAATATAACCCTTCTGGTCTTTTGCCACTTATTTCCTATAAACACTGGAATAAGGTGGGTCTGAAAAGGAAGAAAGATAGATATAAAACAAGAGGGGAAGAAAAAAAGAACTTGGAAAAGAAATCAAGCATGCCACACCCCAGGCTTTTGGTCTGAGCCCCTGCAATGGAGAGCTGACTTCCTAGCGCTGAGTGGCTCCCTGCGCCAGGAGGAGAGGATGCTCCCTAAAGTTTGCGTCAGGCAGCATCTCCCAGATAAAAAACCAAAACCCATTTTCTTTTTTTTTTTTTTTTTTTTCCTCTTCTCCCTTTGCTTTTCGTGGAAACATCCAGAAGAAAGGGAATCCAAGAAGGAAAAACAAAAACGCCTTCCACTCTTCCACTCATGGAAGAAAAAACCCCATGCTTCTTACCATGATTCAATGTGATTTTCGCTGGGCACCTGGTGCAGAAGAAGGGTGGGATCTCCTCCGCATGTGTCCCAGCTGTCCGCCCTCATGCAGTGCTATGCTCCTCGCCAGCTGCAGGAGGAAAACAAAAGTTTTTCATTAGAGAAGTTGGGGATTTATAAAAAACTTCATACACTTTTTGTAAATATTTTGTATCTTGAGGAGGGCAAACATACTCCAGAAGAGGTTTTGTTTAGCTGAAATCTTCCATTAACCACAGGGGATCTTTGCCGGTAACCAAGGATATGGGTGTGAGCTGAAAATTTCCCCAAACCACCCCACTCTTCAGGGTCATGTTTTGTGTGTTGAGCTGGGAATTCTTCCTTGCTCTCTGCAATATCCTCTGCAATATCCTGGGCAAGTGCAAATCCCCCTCTTGAAGCTGAAAAGGCTGTGGACATACCTTTGCCTGTGACATAATCAGGTTTTATTCTTTATTAATTTCTTCTAGAATGGACAGTCCAGCCAGTTGGTCCTGGGCGAGATGATGACTTTGTGTAAAACATTGGCTTCTCAGGAAAGAAAAGATGAAGGAGAGCAAAAGTAAAAGGTGCAGATGTAGAGATCACGAGCTGGGCAGGCCCTGCACCAAGGGATGTGCGCCAGGACCAAACCCACCTTGGCAGGGTTGGAGATGCTGCTCTACAAGTCACTGCTGATGCTGCAGGAGCATCCCTTGATGTGGGAGCATCGTTGGTGCTGGCGATGTGGGACCATCCCTCCACTTCCTCTTGATGTTTTCTCAGGATCTTAGGCTTTTTCAGGAAAACGAGTCACCTGAGGAGCATAAAACCTAAGCCATGAAGAGGAGGTTGAGCCAGAATAAGTACAATTCATACACAGACTAAGCACCGTCAGATACGTCTACGGACTAAGCATCATTAGATGCGGATGAGGCGCAAAAGGATTAAAAAGGAGGTTAAATATAGGTCTTTAAGGGTGGGTTTCCCACTACTAGACAGATGTGAGCTGACTAGTGCTGCAGTACACCCCACAGGAGCCGTTTGCAGAGAGCTGGCAAGGGGGACAGTGAGCCGCAGGCGGTGTAATCCCCATTGTAAATCTGCCTCTAAATCAGAAAGGATAAGGCTCGACATAGCCAGCTGGAAAAAAATCCCCAGAGCATTGAGTAAAAGCTCACCAGGCAATTAGCATCACCTGTACACATCGTCTGCACCGACACAGCCTGGTCTGGGTGCACATCACTGCCTCAAGGCAAAATAGGCTGCTGCTATCACCACCCTTTGAAGGAGGGGAAACTGAGGCACGACCACTGGCTCAGCTTGGTCTAAAGTTGGGACTTTGCTTTTCTTACTAATTTCCTAATCAGCCTGATAGGAGGACGAGCGTACAGGATTTTGCGAATACCAACCCCAGTCCTTCTCTCTGCTTCTTGCTGGAAACAGCCCCTTTTATATCAGTAATGCAACAGCAGTGCAGGAAGACAGGCCATCAGATTTAAAAGGAATATAATAATCAATGAGGGAAAGTCAGTTATTTAAAAGACTGAAGCACTATCAGTCAGCATTGAAATAATTTTCTAAAAAAACGAGACATGCACATTCCATAAATGAGGAACTGGAAGAGTTTATGACAATAACAGCATCAAGAATGTAATTGTTTGATTGAATTTCCCTCAAATGGTTTCCAGACTGGAGCAGGAGACCAGTAAACAAGATCCCTAAATTCGGTTTTCATTTCTTCCCCTAGACTGGCACATAACACTGCACAAGCCCTCCAGAAAAACTCAATGAGAAAGTCCACCTGCCCTTGGAAAAACCAGTTAATGCCATCCCAGCCTCTGCTTTGTACAGGAGATGTCTCCCAGTTGTCATCGGGGACAGCTGAGAAATGAAACCCCTTCTTCACCTGCCAAACTTTGCAAGCAGAATTACCTTTCGATGCAAGCATTTCTGAACAGCGTTTGGTTTTGTCGTGGGTTGTTTGTTTTTTCTTTTTGTTTTCTTGCTCCTAAGAACTCCCAGAGAACAATGCCAGTGGAAAAATAGCCACTCAAAATGAAACAGAAAGTTGTTCTGCTGCTCCTCCTTTGTATAAGCTTAGCAAATTATTGCTAAATCTCCATGTCCCCAGGTTCTTTGGATGTTACTACTGCTGGAAAAGGCTTCCCTTCGTTAGTTTGCGTACTGCAACTCTGACGTGGTTTAGCTTAGCAATGTCATACCCATCATGCCTTAATTCCCATCTGACAAAGCCTGTTTGGAGACAGCAAAGAAGCCACCACTTTTACAGATGTGAGTGCTCCCCCGACAGGGACTGCTTTCTGCACCTCCCATCCTACTCTCCTCCCTCTTCACACCCTTCCCTTCACAGTTACTGGCACTTAAATGCACTGAATATGGAATTTCTTCATCAAAAAGTGTCCAAAACTAAGCTGAAACTGCCCTATGAGCACATCCACTCTTTCCAGAGGGCTGGAAGGACCAGCCCCACCATTGCTCAGGATGGGACCCTCTGGGAGCTGTCCTCAGGGGAAATATTTTGGGATGCACTAGCATGTCCATATTTCACTTAACTATCTAATTTAAGCTGCAGAGCTATTTATTCTGTAAGAGCACTGTGCTTTTATTAGCCATTTATTTACAGTGCATGGCATTCCCCACATGCATGACCTGCTGGTGAGCGGAGGAGGCAGCTATTTATTTTGGAGCCTTGTCCGATTTACACTAACCACAGAGCAGGGACCCATAAAAAGGCAGGTGAGGGAGCAGAGCCAGCCCGTGGGCTCTGACAATGTGGCCATTATAAGGTCCTACGAATCCCTCCTCCATGAATGTAAGCACCAGATGGCCCAGAGAGATACGGTCTGGGAGCAAATCTGATTTAGGTGGGTCTTTTTTTAAATGTACATCCCACAGAGGGGTGCAGAGCCAGTGACTCCATATCACCGGTCCCCATTGCATCCCTTCCCACAGGGTGTGCAAAGCTGGGGCAGAAGAGATGCAGGCACATCTCAGTGGTGTCCATCCCTCAAGAGGGATCTGGCCATAGGCACATGGAAAGCACTGGCTTGGGAATGGAAAAGAAGGGTTGATCCCATGTTCAGGTTTGTTTGGCGCCACGGGATGTTGTGCCTCAGTTTCCCCCCCTGCAAAGACAGATGGTCTCGCTTTGCACAAAGCCCCACGAACAAAAAGGAATGATGCAAACACTCACCAAATGCTCTGCAGCATCATGAGCTCCAGCAGAAACTTGCTGCTGTTTCTTCCCACTCTTAAATACTCATCATTTTGCTTTATGAGGACAAAATTAAGATTTAGGAATGGTTTTACAGTATTAATTTCCCTCTGTGGCACCCCAAAGTACTCTTAGGGAACCCTGAAACACCAAACATCTGGCCACAGTAACAAATAATAAGAAACAACAGTACCTTCACTGTTTAGCAGCCTTTTATAATCCATCCAATGATTTTTAAATAAACTGGATGAAAAATAATGGAAATTTCAGGCTCTGGAACCCATTATTCCTGCATGCCAAGCACGATGCCACTAAGTGCACCAAGGACCCTGCAGTTAATGAAATTCCTGCCTGAACAAACTTTTATCATGCTGTTTAGTAAAATGACTTGTGCATCATAAAAGCAACATCACTCAAGCTATTAAAATGTCTTCTTTGGAAAGTAAGGCAAAGGAGCAGGAGGAATATATTTGTTAAATTACATATAACCAGCAATATATATTTAAAATACATATTATTAGGTTACTGGAGGTTGTTGAGTTAAAAGCACAAGGGTGAATTGATCAACTGCTGTGCCAGCAATTGAAGTCTCCCATTTGAATGGAAGCCTGAACGATTTTAATTGATTTTAATACAAAATATTGATACATCACCCCACCATGCCTGGAAAGGCTCGGTTTCCAGATCAGTTTTCTGTTTAAAAATGTTTCATTGACAGTCAAGTGAATAAATAACCAAATCACTCCAAATCCCCCAAAGGAGCATTTTGTTTTAAGAATGTATTTTAGATGTCAGCTTCTTTCCCGTTCCTAAAATTCCTAATAACCTTCACATTCTGACCAAAGATCTGTCTTGCACGAGAGGAGCCTTGCAGAGGAAAAAAACTTCCAGCCAACCCTAACTAAGTTCTGCTTTGTCCTGATGAAGCACATTTCTAGAGATGGATTTTTGAAGCCCTTGTATCTGCTCCAACTTCCCTCCAAGTGGAAGGGGGACTGAGCTGGCAAGTGCTGATAGCTTTTGGAAACCTCGCAGGTGATATATGTTGATTATCGAGCTCCTGTCCTGCTCTTTTGCAGGGGACATATGGGACCGATGTATCCTTTTTCTGCTGGAGTTGGAAAATCTGGAAGTGTTAATTTTAATCTCTCTTTGTTCCACCTCCCCACCCTCCCTTAAAGTTTTTTAAAGAATTTAGGTGGAATGTATTTTCAACGTCACTTATGCACAGTGCCTGTGAGTAATCTACCCTGGCTGGATGGAAAACTTTGGGTACCATTTATCATTTTCCCATCTTCTTTTAATTATAGAGTTGATTATAAAAGTGCATCCAGAGTCATGGGCTCCCTTGAAGTCCACAAGGTTGTGCCACGTTACACCTATAGAGGAGATAAGGGAGATGACACAACCCCAATATGTTTCCAGAAGGACTCGATGTGAGGAGCCTTCTCCTACAGGGAAAGGGCATGACAACATCCAGCATCCCTTGGCTTTAAGCCTGTGCCTAACCACTAACAAAGTGCAGGGGATTTAGACCCGTGTCCGCGTGCTTTCTGAACACAGGTGCACCTGTGCAAGCCTGGATCCAGGCTCAGAAGAGATGCAAAGGCACTTGCTGCATGGGTAAGATCAAGGTAAGGATGTTCAGGAGCCTGGAGATGGCGCAAGGAACAGCCATCTCCCTGACATGGCTTGTATCAGGGTGCTGGCAAGCTTGAGGGCACCTGGTATAGATGATGGGAGGGTATTTTGTGTGAGATGGTGTAAAGAGATGTCTAGATTTCAGGCTGGGATAGAGACCCCCACCCCTCAGCAAACACCCTCCAAACCTGGCTGTTGCCTGTGCCTCTCCCTTCCCTGTGAAACTGCAGCGTTTCTTGCGAAGAAAACCATTTCCCCTGGAGAAGGCTGGTCTGCTGTTGAGCAAGAGGCATGGGAAGTATTTTGGTCTAAGGGAGGTTTCCTGGAAAAAGTCACTTTTTCTGTTCCGCTGACATAGACCTGGAGGGGACTCGCTGCAATTTTTTCCCCCAATTAACATCATTGGAGTTGTCACTTCTAATCCCATGCCTTGGAAGATACCAGCGCTGTGCAGTCCTGGACCCAGCTCCATCCCACCTACAGGTTATTCAGATCTCTGGGTGCCCCAGCAATGCCCTGTTATTCTTCTCACCCATCCTACAGCTCGAAATATATGAGCTGTGGAACACAGGCAGATGGAAAAACACCAGCAGGAGGGTGGTCAGTTGATGTCTTTAACACCTGTGGAGGCCTCAGCATGGAGGACGGGTGGAGGGATGAACACTTCGTGCCGTTCCCGGGTGGAGGCGAGGATGGAGCGTGCCTGAGATCACAACACGGCCATCTCCCGACAAGTCCCGCTCCCTGAGTGGGCGTCTCTCCAACACATCATAATTTTTGCCACAGGCTTAAGGTACCGGCAGCTCCTTTTAGTCTTCTCCATCATCTCTGAAATTACCCGAGGCTGATATCGAGCAGCACTCTTTAGAGAATACTCTTAAAATGCTGAAGAAGGTCTCCCAGACCACAGGAGATCATCATCTCCCAGATGACATCTCTCAAAAATTTTAAAAATAAATAAATTAACAAATAAATAAATTTTTTTTTTAAAAAGCAGCAAGCTGGGCACATGCCACCTCCAGCACTCCTGGAGCAGACTGCTCTCGTGGGCAGTGGCAATCACATGATGGGACCGGTGACAGCCCCAACACAAAGCAGAGGGGCAGTTCACCCAGCCTGTGTTCACCACACACTGAAACCTGTTTGTTCAAACAAGCCCTCCACGGTGTTTGTTTTTGCAGCAGTGCCTCGGGTGACTCCTCTGTGAGGGTGGCACAATTGCCCGTTCCTTCAGATTTGCCAGCAATGGTTTAAGTCCTTCTGGGCTCAGCCTGCAAATGATTGCTGGGTTGCATTAAAGTTAGCCTGAGCCTCGGATAGAAATCCCCACGAGGGAAGGCGAGAAGATGGGTATGTGTTTACATATCCCCATTGCTGTGAGCCTCAGTCTCCTCCCAACTGCATCAGGCCCAAAACATCGCAGGAATGCCTCGGCTGGCACCCACAGTGAGATGTTCTGGCCCTGATGTCAGCTCTGCTTTGCTGCCGGGTCTCCAGTGTAAAGGCAGAGCATGGCCGGGGGGAGCTGAGCTCACTTGCATCCCATCAACCGGAGGCAGGGCAGCCAAGTGGAGGAAATACTTGTCTTGTTTTCCAGCTCTGCGGGTGAGGGGACTACGTGCAAAGGACCGTAAAAGCTGACACCAATGCTTCTGAGCAGCTGCTCCCAGGAAAGCTGCCAGGAGCTTGGCTGAAGAAAACGCATGTTTCACCTAAGTTTGAGAAAACAAGGGATTTAGACTCTGTGTTCAATAGGAGTGAGGATCCCTCACCTCACACCAAAATCCAGCACCTTCTTCATTGGGGAATATAGAGATAATGCAGTCCCGTGGCGAGTCCTTAACAGGGCTGACACACAGGTCCTTTTGAGGATGGATGGACGGACCCTAATCACCTGCTGTGCAGCCTCCTGCAAGCCTTGGCTCTCCATGCAAACGTGGGCACCTCTGGGTGTACCCACGTATCGCTCAGGTCCCACTGGGGAGTGCCCTTTGGGATGCAATATCCTGGACATCCCCTCTTTGCACTGGGGAGCAGTTCTGCTGCCCCAATGCCTGTCCTGCTGGTTACTGGTGCCAAGAGATAACATCTCTCCTCTAGCTTCTTGGTACTATCTGAGTTTGCCTTAAACACTGACCGTGCATAACACCTCAGAAAGCAGATGGCTGAGAATAAAACTGGGAATACAGTTGCAAAAACACCCTCCACAACCATATACAAAAAAACCCACAAAAAAACCCCAAACAAAAACAAAACACCCACTGCATCAGCATATACCCAAAACCTTTCTCCATTCCTAGCTGCCTCCTAAGGTTTCTCATCTCCCTGTTCCCAATCGCTGCCTACCTGAACCAACCCCATCCCTGGATTTCTGTTCCCTGCTTCTCCTCAGCACTTATTGAACATAAATGAAACCTTGAGCCCTCTCCTGCTATTTCCCTTCTCATCAGGGCCATGCCTGTCCTGGAAAGGCAAACTGAGCTCCTTTTTGTGTGCCCAGCTTTCCTCGGCTGTGCAGAGCTGACCTTCAGCCTCAGCCGTCAGACACACTGCAGTGAAGGAGCTGACTTTGTAGAACTTTGCAAGCCATTATCTCATGAGGGGGTTGTTTTGCCCTGTTCTTTTTTAAAAACAGAGAGCACACGTGGCATTCAATGAAACAGATGGCTGGCTCAGTGCTCGGACCACTCTGTCCCTGCACGTGGGCTTGCAGCAGTGTTGGGGGTTCACGACCTCACAGATGGTCTGGGTAAACATGGTCCAGGGAAGCAGGAGGGATGAAAGGATGGATGGATGGATAGGGTAAATGATCCAGGTCCTCCTTGCCTCGTACATGGTGTCCAAGCATTTGATACTCCATGCATCTGGGTGGAAAAAAGGGCTTCATGTCTCAAGGACTTAAAGGTGAAGCCGCCAGCCACCATGCTGCAGCTTTATATTAAATGAAGACAAGAGTTCCAGCTAGGATGTTTCACACTTGCACTGAAAGTCGTCAGTGTCCAAACACTAGAAGAGTCTCCAGAAAGGGCAGAGGAGGAGGTAAATGTACCTAAGGTGATCCTGGAGAGCATCAGGTACACAAATGGGGACCTCCTCTGGTTTTCTCCTCCATTCTCCTTTTGCTGTTGAGCTGCTTCTCCCATAGCAAGTATGTCTGACTGCAGCCAGGCAAAGATCCATCCTCAGGCCAGGTGTCTGGGGCTTCCCAGCCTGACCCTCAGCTGTGCTGAGCAGCTCTCCATGCTGGCCCCAGAGCAGGTGTGCCGAGACAAAACCATTGGCCCTCTGCTCTCCCCACAGTCCCCCAGGCAGGACCCAGTGTTCCCTGAACAGCGTGTTCCCTGGGTCCAGGTCATCCCTGGCTTGTCCCAATGTGGCCCAGATTCACAAGGCAGGTCCAGAGAGGGGCCAGCATGGGAAGCAGCTGAGCAGGCTTGTTTCCAGATCGGTACAGCTGGGGAATGTTTGTTTTGCTAAGCTGCTACTGTCCCAAGGTTATTAAAGGCACACTTGGTGCATTAGCCCCTATTTAAGCCATGCTGGTGAAACACAAGATGGGCCAAGAACCATGGGAAAGCTGGGAAGAAATACCTTTTTTTTTTTTTTTTGCTAAGAAAGCCTCAAAAAGATGCACTGCCCCGTTGCTCCAAGGCTGATGCATCTTAGACCCATCACTCATGTTCTTGCCACTAGCACCAATTCCAGCATCCTGAGCAGCTGATTGCAGGGGCTTGGCCGCACGTCCCTGGAAAGGAACAGCCCCACAGGTGCTGTGCTGGGAAATTCACGGCAGCAGCCTCCCCACATGGGATTCCAGCCCCTGGCACCAGCGTGCACTGGCCTGCGGATTAAAATCACGCATCAGGCTTTAATTAATGTAACTTGATCCCAGCAGGCTCCAGCACATCAGGAAACTGCATCCCCTCCCTTCCTGCAGAGTAAATTGCACCATCCACTCTGGGAAACCCCTTTACTGGTTGCTGCATCCCTCGGGCTTGCAGCGGACCCCCGGGGTGGCTGAGACCTTGCAGAGGCATTGTGCTTGTGGCACTGGCACAGAGGTGCATTCGTTTGCTTGGGGCTTCCTTATCTGCCGCCAGCAGCAGGAAGCTCCCAGTGCCGGGGCCACCGTAGTACATGGCCTTGTGGCTGCTGTCACAAGCCTCCTAGGTCATTTTTTCTGTGCTTTTAATAGCTCTGTTAGGACATGCTGGAGTGGCTTGCCCTTAGCCCAAACTTTTGCAAAATCTACCTTTTTGAACCAGGATTTTATAGTGGCTCATATTTATAAACCTTGTGCATATGGCTGATGCTGCCTTCATCCAGAGGAACCCCTGGTTCTCTCCTCAAATATGCTTGTACAAACCCTTAGCTACCTTATTAACTATGAAAAAGATTAATAACAAAGAGCAGGTATCATCCCAACAGGCAAGCCAGATGCCTTCTCTGACCATCCCTGAATTATTTGTGTTTCAATCAGTCTATTTATCAAGTCAAACACCTCCAACAGCCTACCCCAGGGTAACACCAGGAGTGAGTACAACCCCTTATCTCCATGTAGCGCATGCTTTTAATCCTTCATTCTTGAGCATCTTCAAGTGCATGTGTTCTCCTGCCCTCCACAGTCCTGCAGCTTTTGCATTAATATTAGCTATGGGCTGGACAAAGCTCATCCACCACAGCTCAGATCCAGAAGCAAAGAACCACACAAGGCCAGACACTGCAGGAGCAGATCTTCAGATGATGGATACCTTTGAACCAGGATGGCGATGTAAGCAGACAAGCAGATAGATGATAATATTTACAGAGCCACAAGCTTTTGAGAGGAAGAAAATGAATGCTGAGTGACATACTACATCTTAGGCTGCCCGTGTCATGCAAGGAGCACAAATCCCACTGCAAAAAAAAGCAGCTGTAACCATGAGACAACAGCCATTCACCCCTCATTTCAAAGAGTGAGCCTCAGAAAAGCCCCTCAGGTAAATATATCCACTGCCAGAAATGGATAGCTGGATACGTGTAAATACATGCCAGGATTAAAGGTAAGTATCTCTGTCTACATAGAATCGTTTCATAAATCACTTTGTTTTCTTGTTCTTGCTGCCCTCTCTGTGTTTGATTCATTGCCTTGTTTTCCTCTCATTTTCTGCCTGCACTTGGGGTCCAGAGTTGCCTTTACCAACAGAACAGTTTGGAAGCCTTTTTTTCAGTAAGAATTTAGAAATATTAAGTATTTTACCATTGCTGTTTCAGTACGTAATATTCCCTTTCTGACTACACTCCTTAAAAAAGAAAAAAAGTGAAAAATCAAGCATTGTGAGTGGGTGGGAGACAGCATCTGTCCCCAGCCTTCGATCTGGCCATGGCAGCTGGTATAACATCCCAGTCCCATCCTCACTGTGGGGAAAAAGGGGTTGCAGGAGCTGGCAGGGACCCAGCTCCAAATGTAACTTTGGAAAATACTCAGAAACTCCTGTAAATGAAATTTAAGGAAGAAAGCTGCCTCTGAGTCAGTCCTGGCAGAGAGGAATCTACCTCCAAATGGGTCTTTTCCCCTCGTGTATTCCTTCTGGCATCATTCTAATATGACAGCAATTAAAAGCCCTGAAAAATGGATGGAAACAATTTGGAAGAGGTCTCTATTAGATTTGCTCTCATTAGCACTGCAGGCTATTTTTTCAGCTGCTAATTGACAGCTGCCTTCCATATGCAGTGTCAAAAAAACCAAAAGCCCCGAGGCATTATACCAGGGTAATTTTAACTGGGGCTGTCTCGTCAGCCATGGGAATGAGCACAAGAAGGGAGACAGTCACGTGGCCAAGCTGATGCCAAGTACATCCAATTTCAGGGATGCTGCGCCCTGGCAAAGCAATGAGATGGGGTGTGCATGGGGACTCAGGACATGCCAGGTCATTGCACCACTTGTGGGACCATGCTTGGGGGCACCATGTGTGTCCACAGCAAAGAGGGGATGCCCGCAGCACCCAGAGGGTTTTGGAGCCTGAATATTCAACAGCTGCCATGAAAGCACCAAGCACGGCTCCAGGCATTTGCCCTGGGGCTGTCAGGGCAAGTTTTATCATGGTGGCAAGGACTGTGATCACATTCTGGACTTGCCCTACCTTCTGAAATCCATGTGAGACTTCCAAAGCCAAAGGTTTCCACCTACAAAGTGGACCCAGGATTAATTGCTGCATCCGGACAAGTCCTTTGAGCTCCTTTGACCTTGCAGCAGTGGTGCTCTGCCTGTCCCCACCGCCCCGTGGCTGTGACACCTTCCCCAACTCTGCAGCAAGGGCACAGCCCTCGGCCAAAAGAGTGCCCACCCAGCAGCACTGTATGGTAAGGCAGATAGCATCTCTGAAGCAGACCCAGCTTTTTTTGGTCACCTGGAAAAAGCAGTGAAACTCTTGTGCTGAAAGTCAACAGAGTCAAAAACATAATTTTAGTAAGAGGGCAGCAGAAGCAAGCCCATGTTACTAAGCACTGCCACCATTTCTCAGCATGATGAAGAAAGAGAGAAAAAGGATTAGCCCTTTCTGGGATGACTTTTGCTGGCTGATGTGCTCTCTGTGCGTGTTGTGGATGCTCTTTCCTGTTCCAAGAAAAACATGGGACTACACTGAAAGCAGCCAAGAGATGAATTGCCTTAAGTTTTTGTGAGGGGTGCTTACTTTGCACTGTAAATCCACATAGCGGGGTTAGCCAGCAGAGCTGGACCTGAAAGGGAGATGGAGGCATCTGGATGGATGTCCAGACTCTGGGATGCCACACAGTGAGCAAGTGGGCAGTCACCAGAGATGTTTGCTCAGTGGATTTACACAGCAACAGACTTGGAAGCGACTGGAAAGCCAGAAAATGGAAAAATGACTGTATGCCAATGTAGGCATTTCACTTATTTGTTGTTTAAACCAATCATTCACGAACTGTTGGTTTTCCTTTAGCAGCACTTCCCTGGCACCCAACCCAGTCTTAATGCTTACTGAGGGCACGGATTGCAAAAGATTTTTACTGAAAGGGCTGACAATGTTCCCAAATTTCAGCATGGGAGCCCACACCGAGTGTTTCTTAGACACAAAAAGCTCCTGGACAGCTGAACTTAGACCTTCTTCCTTGGTGCAAAGGTAGCCCAACTACTGGACATGCCCCACCAGGATGTCCCTGCATCTGGCTGACATCCCATGACCTGGAAACTTTGCTTTGGTTTTTCTTCTAGCTGAACTGCAAAGGTCAACAGTGGTAGGAACAGGGAGGGAAAAGCCACCAGTTTGGGACAGTGATAATCCAGCCCAGCTCTGGTGATGCCCTATGAGATATGTCAGGTCAGTCTGACTTTTCTTTGGAAAGAAATGAGATTGGTATGGGAAATGCATCCTGAAATACTCCAACTCAGTGTTAAATAGCTGCTGTCAACTGTGCCTTTGATCGTCAGAAAATTGCAGGTCTGACTATAGCCGCTGGCTCCGTTAAGCAAATCCCAGCGTCACCACGTGTCTCCCATTTCCCCTTTGAGCTTTCTAGGTCACCCCCAAAAGGGGAGGGCTCTGTCCTCAGGCTATGGAGTGATCCCCAGGTGTCCGAGCCGTGGCACCATCACTTGTCCTGTTCCTCTCCAGATGAAGGATGACTAAAGACAGATGAAAACCTGGAGGAGCAGAGGAACATGGACAGCGAGACATAGACCACCATGCACCTATGTCAGGGGTGTCAAACTCATTTTCACCAGGGGCCACATCAGCCTCGCAGATGCCTTCAAAGGGCCGAATGTAATTTTAGGACTGTATAAATGTAGGACTAGTCACATGATTTTGACACTCCTGGCCTAAGTCATTGCTCCATCCCCAGGCAATGCATCCTGGAAAAATTCCCTCCTGGATAAGTAATGTTTTCAGGTGCTAGTAGATCTTTTTTTTTTTTTTTTTCCACCAGAAACTACAGCGCCACCAGAGAAAAATCAGGTCACTCAACACTTGGGCATCTACAAACAGGCTTTTTTCATCCACTTGGAGTGATGCAAGTTAGTTTTCAGGCTCTGAGCACACACTTTTGGCCCATCAGCACCAATAAGCACAACCTTTGCTGATGGGTGGGAAGAGCCCATCAGCCCGGTGCATGAAGCTGGCTGTGATTTACGGACAGCCCGTTGAGTGTAGATCTCACATTACTTCAAGTAGGAATATTTTTTACTGTTGCTCCACACTGTAAATTTGTCTTCGCGTGACATAATTAACAGCATCGCCTCACACAGGCAAGGTGATTTACAGGCGTGGAAATAGCTGCAGTAAGGTCATCGCTGGGGAATTCAGGGAGAGGCAGTGCAGGGGCAGGAGAGCAGCCTGGACCACATGGGTGGCTGAGTGTCCACGTGCTGCCCCACGCTGTGCCCAAACAGCCACGATTTAGGTCCATGTACCACAGCACAGCAAGAAAAGGGCTCATAAGATGTGGATACAGTCTCTCCCACCTCGACATATTATTTTATGGTAGTTATCAGATGAAGAGACCATCGCATTAAAGAAATCATTCCTTGGGCGTAAGGGAGCAATGAAGGTTTTCCCCAAACCGAGGTCAGGGATTTATCTGAGACATAAATAACCACTATGTCTGTCGAGGGCTCTGTTTCTATTAAAGAGAAATATGTAAGAGATCAAATTCTGCAGCTAACTTAGCTAATAGTTGGCTGCATCGCTGACATCTCTACATAGGCTCACCCCTAAATAACTGAGCTTCAGAGCTGCCTGGGAGTTCTCCTCTGAAATAGCTCTTTAGGGCAGGAAAATGTAATTTCTGAAAACTTCTAATTTTCTGCAGGAAACCATTTTGGAGAATCCATTTTCTCTTGGGAGCAAACAACAAAAAAACCCCACATGCCAAGCAATATTTAATTTCAATTCAGTTTTCCTGGGCTGAAAGCCCTGCAGCTTGTGAAGTTGAACTGAGATGCTAAGTTTCATCCATTCAGTATTAACCAGAATCGGCAAAAATTTTGCTGTGGTGCAATTCCTGAGCTGTAATTTGGATTAGGTTCATTTTCCATGATAATTTGTATAGTTCTGTTTACCTGGGGTCCTTGTGACTTAGGACAGACATAGTATATCCCAAGAATCTGATGTATAGGGGATATTTAGCAAGGTTTGCAAGTCCTTCACTGCTGCAGCCTGGGGATATGAAGGAGCCCATTAAACCTGAGCCTCCCAATTTCCTAATTGCTAAATGATACAGAATGTCAAGATGTGATGCAAAGAGCCAGACACTATGGGAGTGCTGGGATAGAGACTGTTTTATTATGTTTAAACAGACCCACAGGCTTGAGAAAACTATCTAAATCAGCTGATAGCAACACCATAGGAATCACACACTGGTCCAACAGGGCCACAGCCTGCCAAGTAGGAAATTGCTGTTATTTAAAAATATATAAGCAATGAGTAACAAGAAGAGGAGCCATAAGACACTATTTCAAATACCAGTAGCCTCATTCAATGTACACAGAGTGGATTGGACGTCATCTCTGTGTACTTGTCTATATGGATTAGCTAAATATTTTCATAGATCCCAGAACTGATCCAGGACGTGAGTTCTTGATCATCTGGATGTACTGCTATAACATCCCACATGGCGCTTCCATTCTGGTATACAAATACCTATTTTCATGCAGGTGATCTCAGTTTGGAGGAGTTTAAAATAAAACTCTACTCCTACCCTGGAATGAGCATTCCCCTGTGGGACTCCACTCATACGATTGGCCTGGATTAGCTACCAACATAACAAAGAGTTGTCTGCTTTTGGTGAGGAAAATATGTTACACTGATTTGTAACCCAGGGAGCATCCCTAGGTGCCCAGAACCAATATAAGGTAAGATGCCTACGCTAATTGCCACTTGTTTCCCTGTCACCCTCTGTGAAACCAAGCTCAGGTCAGAACCTGAACCATCAGTCACTGATGTTTAACTCTCTAAAACACAGAAAAACTTCTGTCCCTTCTAGTTAATATCCCTAATGCAACAGATGGAAATCCTTCACGCCCTCTGGAAAAGACTGCTCCATTAACAGCATTTGCTGTAGAAGTGATCAGAGAGCAGTTTGCATCGAGAGCAGCTCTTTCTATCCATGCCAAAGGAAACCTCACGAACTCCTAGCCCACAGCACAGGCTGCCTGCTCAGTACTAACCAGAAGTAAGCACTCTGTACATTCAATAACCACCAGCCACTCTCAGGAGTCCCATCACCCTAAGCATGTATTGTAAAGTCCTCAAAAGCTCTGCCAGTGGAAAAGTACCCTCATCTGGTCAAGCCCCAGCTCAGGGCTGCCTGGCATTTTTTGGTAAAGCAAGTGGGAGAAAATTCAGCAGAAAATTACTCCTCCAAGCTTACTCTACCTACCTGGTTGCGTGCGTCTGTCTGTCCGTCCGTCCATCCATCCTTGCCTGCTTGTTGGCTCATCCAAGCAGCCAGCCTGCCTGCCCAGCCAGGCTTTCATAGGCAGCTGCAGCTGCCAGATCAGCTCTGCCCAGCCCTGCCTTCATGCAGAACACCTGGGTGAGGTGCTGCCCCCTCTCCCCTTGCTGCTGCGATGGGGTTTGCTGAGTCAGACACCTAAGAGCCCTGCACATGCTGAGGTTTCTACAGGACAGCTATCACCAGTTTCCCAGGGGCCTGTTTGGCAGTTTTGTGCTCAAGCATACTCACAATCTTGTTTTTGGTGCTTTTTAACACTGCATTCTGCTTCAGAAAGCAAAGTCCTTTCATGGCCACCAAGAGGCTAGTCAGCTGGAGAGACGAAGCATGTTCATGGGGTCCCATCGTGCTCAGAAGCCACGGTCACAGGAGCGTTGTCGACCCACTGGATTTGTTGCATCTACTGCCACTGCGAAATGCACACATTGGAATAACTATATTTCTTCCTTTAATTAATAATAATCCAACAGCCATGAGGCTGTCCTAGTGCTCCGAAAAGCGGGACTTCCCCTTTGACTCTCTATCCAGCTTCCACCTTTTCCCTCAATGCGTGTCCTCCCGTACAGCTCTCTTGACCCATGGTCTTTGCATTGGCCAGCTCTGAGGAGAGGCTGTGAGTTGGCACCGCCCTTGTGTTGGGTTAGTGTGATCAAACACGCAGCCACAACAGGGCTTGATCATTAACAGGCTGGTCCTATTTTGCTGCTCATTCCAACACTGCACATCCCAAGCAGCTGCTCAAAAAGCAAAACCAGAAATCTCTGAGTCACCTCCTTCTCATCTTCCCTATGAGTCAACCACACTCACCACCACGTTGCAGACTTGCATCTTCCAACAGCTGGCAGAGAGAAATCAGACCTGAATCTCCTGATAGTGATAGATCAGAAAGGGGGTTGGGCTCTTTGTTCCTCAGGCATTATAATGATGTTTTCTTCATCATCCCTCTGAGACTTTGCGGCCTGGCTCTGTGAAGGCTAATGCACCAGACTTCTCAGGCAGGGTGGGTTTGAAAGAATGACTTCATTGGGCTTTTTGTAATTCCCAAACCATGAAGCTTTGCAGGACATGCCATGGCAATCGCAACAACACATGATAACTGGGTGCAGCCTGAAGATTTTACTAGCACTCCCTTGACACAGCTAGCATGAGTCAGTGCTGCCAGCATGCGAGTCTTGTAGAAACCATCTATTGTCCAATCACTGCAGTTGCATGGTTACCTCTCCTTGTAGAGATTTTTTCTCCGACTGGGAAATGTGGGGGAGGAGAAGAACTGGAAGGTAACCCTCACTTCTCTGCAGTTTCAAACTTCCTTACAGAAATAGCAGGATTTCCCAAGACAGACATTTCTGACCAGGAAAGTGAGGGTTTCCCATGGAAATTTCCATGAGAAAATCCCCAGTTTTCTGGTATGTGTTAACGGAGAAGTTGTTGTGTAAGAGGATGATGCATTTTCTCTGGTTCAAGTAGGTCAACGGGCAGCGGAAGAAGGAATGGGCTCTGGCCGCGACTCTGCTGCTGGGTGACCTTGGAGAACCGCTACCACGCTGCGTTCCCATCTGCAAGATGGGGATAAGAAAGTGTCATACAACAGCTCATCAGGTTATTAATAGAGGCCTCTGGCTGGGATTTTGAGACAGCCCAAGGGGTTGAGAAGCCCATTTATCCTTTACACTTCAAAGCAGGCAAGTGACTCAGATTTCCTTGACACTTTTGAGCATCAAAGTTAGGAAAAAGCACTCTCAAAAGTATTTGTCTTGGGGGAAGAAAGCATAAGAATATGTGACTCTTTTTTCCAAATACAAATGAGAGCAAATTACCAAAGAAGCTGAAATGTTTGGCTTGGTTTGACTTTTACACTAAAAAACGTCAGATAGAAACCTGAGCATCTACTGCTCTGCATATTATAGTCCTGGTAGAAAAAGAGCCAATGCAGTGGTCAAAATTAAACATTTTGACTCTATGGGATGGAAATGTTTCCATAATTTCCTGTTGAAACTGTAGGTGAAATTGATACATTCTCTCAAAATGTTTGGATTTCATTAAATTGCTATTTTTAGGTCAGATCCAATAGTAGCTGCAGTGTGGGTTTGGTTTAAAAATCTAATAGATATAAAAGAGTTTCTCCAGCATTGTTATGAATTACTTCCTACGTCGACTGGCAAAACCCTGGTAAGAAAGGGGGTGATGAAGATGCCACGGGAAGGTTGTGGCAAGATCTTATGTGGGATCAGGACTGGAGCAGAGCAGGAGCCTGGGACAGGGACCAGGGGAAAACCACCACAGAGCACCTTGTGCTGGGGCTGTGCTCTGGGATGGGACACTCCGAGGCAGATTTATAATTGTGCATTTCTAATTCAGGTCAGCTAAAATCCAGAGGACCTGAGGGCATGTAACTTGCAGTACAAGTTAGTGTACATCACTTTTCACAAAGTGATGTGAAAAAGGAGATTGCAGTTTGGGAGAGCAGATGAAAGCAAAGCAAAAGGAATGTCAACATTTCTTGATGTTTTATCCATAGCCTGAAAATATTTGATCCCATGAAGGGGCAAGGGAATGGGCTGTATAATCTTCCTTTCCCACTCTGTTTTTAATGGCAAAAGAGATACATCTTGTTTTCATTCTGTTTTTTAAAAAAAATCTCATATGGTCTACGACTTCATTAAAAAGACATTTGGAAACAAACAAATGAAAGAATCAACCAAAATCTTTGTAAGCTGATTTTTCATTTTTTCTCCTGGAAAGTTTTCATTTTGACAAAGGATAGCTTACCACAGGGCGGGGGGAAAAAATCATTCCCTTGGAAAGTATTCAACCACTTCTTGCTTTCCTCGGCTGTGTGTTTACTGCAATCCCAGGCGCAGCAGCAGCACAGTGCTGAGATGCCAGGATTATACTTCCAAGCCACTGCTGCACTGACCCCTTATCTCACCCGTAGACTCACGTCTGTGCTGCCCAAGCTGTGAAGATGGTCTTTAGCCCAGGCTGGGTGCAATAACACTTCACCCACCTTGTCATGTGTGTGTTCAGCAGATGTGCTGCTGCTTCCTAATCGAAACCCCACAACTAAGTGGAATTCAAGGTAAACATTTCCTTCCAGCCAGAACGGGTGGTCGTGATAATTGGTTCTCGCCTGAGACCATTTTTCTTCTGCAGGCCATTGGGCTGATGTATTTGAAACCCTAAAAAAAAAAAGACGAAAGAGAGGAGACCAAGAACTCCATTTGCTAGCGTTAGAGAAGCCAAACTGGGATGGATTACTTTCGCTTGGATGCAACATAATTAAAAGGAATTTGTGAAAGAGAGACACACGGGGAAATTCCTAACAACATAAAAGGGAGGAAGGGATGGCTCATAAAAGAGTGATTCCCTCTGTTTTTTTTGGCAGCCCAGCCAAGCTCCCTAAACGCAAGGTTGTAAAAGGACTCCACACTGAGCAGAAGACAATAACAGGCAGGTGTTATGGAAAAATGACCCTTCCCTGAGCAAATAGATTTGATATTCCTGCCATTGCACTGCATCCTTCATCTGTTTCTTAAATCTGTTTTCAATGAGCAGATGCAGCCTTCACCTCAGGTCCAGCAAACACTGCACTCAGCTGTTTTTGCAGCAGAGCTTGTGTCTCAGCACCTGCACCACACCACCAGGCGCCACACCATGGACTTCTACCCACCACGGCTTGGCCAAGGTGCCCACCACCTGGGACATCCATCCAGCAGCCCATGCTCCTTGCATTAGAAGCTTTGCATCTGAGTCTGCACCAAAATCAGTAACTTACATCCAAAAAAACCACATGGTTCAAGAATGAATTCCCCAACTCACATAAACACCTCAAAGCATACAAGGATTTCTATTGTTACATCTGATGGGGCAGTATGAGCACAAAAAATTCAGAAAAAATATTTTCCTGCCCCATGTCAATGCAAGATGACTTTAAAAATGTTGGGGTTTCTCCTACGAGGAGGCAGCTGACCTTGGGTAGAGGTTGGTTTTGAACATGCAAAACGTGAAACTAGACTTAGGCTTAATCTGACTAAACTCAAATTTTGAGTTGCCCGATATTCAGGTTCGATTTTTACTCTTCAATCCAGTATCACTATGAAACATAATTCAGTCTCAGAAAAAAAGCAAGGCGGAGGGGGATATCCTGGTCTTGCAGAGCTATGCAAAACTCAGTTATACTCAGTCATAGTAGTGAATGGAAACCTTCATAATCTAATTTAGCTTTTTCTTATTACCAAGTTTCCCTGGTTTTAAATAAAAATACCAAAAATGTAACAGCAAAGCAAATCCAGAAAAAGGAAGACCAGCCAAAATTAGCAAGTTTGGCTTGGATTCACGCTGCTGCTCTCTTTTCCAACACTTTCTCCTGAAAACCACAAATTAGCATGACACAACTGGAACACAGGCTCCCCAGACGGGATCCCCATGGCAGTGATGTTCGTGCAGCCTGGGGGATGAGCTTCACAGCAGAAGCTGGAGCGGAGCAGCCCAGCGTGCTGATTCTGAGTGTCTCCAGTCTCAGAAATGTGGGAGTTTGCTCCCCGATTTTCCCCTCCCTTGTGCTGGCTCTGACCAAGCCAATAACCTAAACCAGAGGGAGGGAGAAATCTTCCCTCCTCCTTCACTTGGTCCGACGCTGGGTTTTGTTGCACCACAGCATAGACAAGAAAAAATAAAATCAATACTTTTGTTATTTTTATTGCATCTGAGGAATTTGAAAATATCTTCATGCCATGCCTTTAAGGTGTTCTTGCCTGCCACTGAGCTCCTGGGAAAGGAGGACAAAACCTTTGGACTAAATGGGAAGTCCTTAGTTGGAGGCATAGGCACAGCTATTTAAAATGACAGTTGTGCGACATACAGGTGGAATTTGCCTGGAAAAAAATGAGGTTTAATGGAAAAAAAATGTGTGGTGGGGGGAAAGGGCTTGAATAAGCCCTGCATTGCTCCAGGACTGGGTTTGTCAGAAGCTCCCAGGACTGGCCTAAGCCTGCTGCAATCAGTGGCAGCCCAGCTATCAGCATCACTGGGCACAGGGTCAAGCCAAGGCTGAACACTTCTCATTTTTCTGGGTTGGGTTTCCATCCACTTCCTACTCAGCCCAGGCTGCTTATTGTTTTCCTGCAGTCCACAGAAGTTTTCTCATTCATGTGCAACATCCCTCTTTCTACTGCGGAAATAATAATCATAATTTAAAAAACAAACAAAAAAAAAAAACCCCAACTGTTAAACCCAACAGCAAAGCACTATTTGGAGGAATCTGCTGATCTTCTGAAATCAAAACATTCCCACAAGGTGGGATGATGAACCTTTGACAGAGCCCAGGCAGGTTTCTGCCCAAATGGCCTGGTGGCACCTGCCCAGCAGCCAAGAAGGGGAGATGCCACCTCCCCTTGTGGGGACCCCACGTGTCATGACCTCTGCGTCTCCCCATCTGAGCAGATCTGGGGACTGCACCAGATCTGGGCACTGCAAAGCAATTTATACTGGTTTTTAACCACTGCGCTTCAAAGGTTGGTTCTGGTTTGGGTTCAGCTGCAAACTTGGTTGTTTTGTTGTGATTCTCTTTGAGTTTAGTTTTCCTTTATGGGGGGAAAAACCCCGTGGTTCTGTCTGTGTTTGCTTTGACTCGTTGCATCAATTTTAGTTTCTGTGTAGCAGGAAATCACGAAGCAGAGCTGAACACAGACATTCGGGTATTCCCCACCACAACTGCACCACGCTCATAACCTCTCCTGTCCAAGGTGCTTTTTCAGGAAACAGCCCTAATCCTGCCTGGGTTTATTTGACACAGAAGCTTAGATCACACTAAAGTCAGATGTAAGTGTGTGCTTAAGTGCACTTGAGTTAAAACAACAACAACAAAAAGATACTGTGCAAGGACTAACGCACTCCAGGTCCTGTCAGTTGTGGGAGTTTACGCGCTGACAAAGGTTAAATAGATGGAAAATAAATCATCAGGCTATTGAATCCAGAACAAAACAATGAAAGTACCTAGAAATCAGAGCAGGGAAGAATTTGGATGGAAACAGCAATGTTAATTGCCGTCAGCTTGGCTAAAGTACCTAGAAGTAATGATTCTTTTTTTTCATTATAAAAAGCAACCAATGTTCTGAATTGCTTTTACCTGAAGTGAGTAAGAATCATGTCAAGGTTTTAAGCAATGAGATGGTTTCACTATGACTAATCTGTAAAAAAAACACCTACAAAAAATATTGTTTAAATAAACTAAAAGGCTACAGAGAACCTTCAGACAAAGTTGAAATGAATCTGTCAGAAATGTTCTCTTTGGCTCCAAGAACTCACAGAAATGAGGAAATTTGGGGGTTGGAACAAAAGTTGAATTATTAGCCCAAGGTAAGTGGTTAATGAGTGCTAAATATACATGTCAGTGAAAGATATACAAACTGCAAGTGGCACTTCTCAGAGATTATGTAGGGCAGGAAAAGTTATAAATGAAATCTATTAAGCTGCCCTTTGGGATAGATTAGCGACATAAAATCCAACAAACTGGGGTTGTGGTTCCAACACTTTTCTTATCCCTGCAGCCACAGCCATCAGGCAAGCCCTGCCCTACACCCACCCAGGGCTGAGACCACTTCCGAGGGCTTCTCTGCTCCCCTTCTGTATTTTAAGAAGGGCGAGGGATGGGTTGGAAACACACACCATCCTCCGGTCGAATATTCCAGCTGCTGCAACGCCAGCTCCTTTGAACTGTGATTTATTTGCGGAGGAGGATAGGAGACCCCTCGGCCGCAGTGTTTAAACCAGAGCTGCCAACCAGCCTTTTGTTTCGGCTCGCTCTGCCCATTAGACTAAACAGGTTAGGGCTCGGCTGAAAGACATTGCCCATGCCAGGTGATTTATCATCATCTGTGGAGCCTGGGGAGTCCAGGTCCCCCCCAGCACAACCACAGCTCCCAGCTGAAGCCCTGTGCAGGGTAAGGGGTAGAAGGACCTCAGGCGTTGTTTATTTTGGATGTCATGCAATAGTAATAAATAAGGCCAAGAAGCAGCACGTGTTAGCACTGAGTCAGCTTTGGACACCAGCAAAACAGATGATCTCAGAGCTGGAGGGGACCTCATGGGGGCGGCTCTGCTGGTTTCTCCAGGGCAGAACACCACAGCAGCCTCCCAGGACCCTGCCCATCAAAGCTGTGGCCACAACTCCCAGGGACATCAAACCCACAGTCACAAGAGCCTCACAGCTAACGAGATCAAACACAGGTTGGATTTGGGAACACTGATTTCTGCCTGTTGCTGTCTTACATCTTTTCGGCATTCGATTTTCAACATTGTCTGATGGATATGGCAAAAGTAGCTTCACCTGCTAGCTAGATAGGATGTTCTCACTGTTCAGAGAAGGGCTTTTCAGCCTTCCAGCCCCTGTGACGTTCAGTTTGAGGATGAGAGGCTATTTGTACTACCAACCCCTTTGAAACAGAAAGGGAAAAACAACATTTACAGGCAGAAAATTGTGACAGTGGAATTTTTCCAGCAGCATTCATTTTAATGGGAAGTGCCTGACTACTTCCATTTCCAGTTCAGGCTCACGACAAAACATGGTATCTCAAATTGCCTGAGATTTTAAGATGATCAGAGCCAGCAAAGTGCAGATTATTAACTGTAGTGAGGAAGCTGGGAAACAGATCTACCCCAAAGGGGGTTTTCCAGATCAGTTTTGAAACTGATTTTTGAGGTCCTTCAAAACTGGTGCAAGCTTTCAAATAAAAGAATCAAAAAGACTTATCCCAAACCCGAATATTTAAAAAAAAAAAAAAATTGATATCACAACATCAAATGAGAGGGGCTGGGAGAGGGTCCCATCAAGCATCACTTGCCTGCCTGCACAAGTACGTAGCATGTTGAGCTTTGCCATCTCATCATGAAAACATTATCTTGCAGAAGGTAAAGTCTCCAAAGAAATGCTTCCTCCCCAAAGCACAAAGCTTTCACTCCTGGCAAATGGTATAGAAAAGTCTCCCCTGTGCATTGGAGGTTCAGGAAAGAGAAGGAGCAACCACGGACGCTTTATCGCCCAGACTGAGAGAGACCTTTGGCCCTGAAAGTCCCACCTCCAGTGGTATGGATGTAAATAGGAGCAAGGAGTCAAAGCACAGAGATTTGACTTGCTCCTTCTTTATTTAAAGGGTAGACACCTCTGTGAGCAGCCTAGGAAGGTTTATTTTCTTTTTCTTTGTCTCTTTTTTATTTTTTCCCCCCCGAAAGATCTAAGCGGGGAGCAGTATTACTCAGCCTAGGTAACTTAACACGGAAGGGACACACTGGAAAGAGAAGAGCACATCTGGTTGCGGGGGGCCACCTTTGCTGCACAGGAAACCTCCCTTTCTTTTTCAGAAAAACCCTATTTACAAACCTGGTGTGGGATGTCACACATAATTTATTATGTTTACATGAAGGAAGGGGAGCTGAAAGGGACCTGCCAGCACATTGTCATTGCACTGGGTATTGACCCCTCACCACCTATGTGATATGTCATCTTGCCCATGACCACGGGGCTGGGATGCCCCAGGTTGTGCATCTTGTGCACATCGTGCATGGGGCAGAGCTGGGGACATGCAGAGCCTGGGCAGCGATGGGTGATCCCGCAGCAGCGATAGGGACTCTGGCAGCATTGCGTTCCTACAGTGTGGTTCAACATCACACAGTGCCAGGTATGGGGTAAGAAATATGATCAAAACCCACCTCAGGCTCTCCCTCCACGCATTCTCTTTTTTTTCCATATTAAATAGGATTTTGTCATTATTGTAGTTTTCCTACTAAAGCGTGACTGTTCAGCAAAGAAACTAGATGTGGTTAGAGTTTAAGAACACGAGCTGAGAGCCTGAACTTTTAATTTATGGAAGGGGTTTAAACAATTAAATTAGTCTGTATTTTCCTGCTCTGCCCTCCAGGCTGAGGACCCCCAGTGTCAGGCTCTGCGTAAACCACAGCTGAGCAGCTATAAACTCTTTAGAGCTGGGGAGGGGGGCAGGCAGCCATCCTAATAGCAAAGGGAAGCAAAGGGTGAGAGAAAGGAAATGTTATCCTGGTTTGGAGCTTCAGGGATTAGCAGCTAGGTAGGATTCAAGAAGGACCTATGGTGCACAAGTAGCTACTTGCCTCTCCTGTAAGCACCTGGGGTGCCCGTGGTCCCACATCCTTCCAAGGGGATAATGCCAGGGTGCCTTTCACAGGCTGTAGGGTAGGCAGACAAGTAATTTAGGTAACACACAGGGCCATTGATATGATACAGGGCTATGCAGGCTACAAGTGCTCGAAGAGTGTGTCTGAAGCTGGCTCCTGAGAAATAACATCCCTGCCCGCTTTCCTCCCTCTTCCCCAGAGCTTAAGCATTTTGGGGACTGCACTGCCCTGAAGGGACAACTGCAGCAGAGAGGGTCAGAGAGGCAGAGGATGCACTTGGCCAGCAAAAGTGACTATAACATGGTCGTGTGCTCATCCTGTCTTATGCTGGCTAGCAGATGGAACAAGAGCTTGCATCACATACGTCACAGGCTTTTAGGTCACTAAAGCAGGTGTTCCCCACATCAGCTGAATTAAAGCATCACAGCTGTGCTTTGCCATGTTGAATAAGGCTCAAGGTCTGCAAAGATGCCTGGGCTGCAATGCCAATCTGAGCCCAGCTCTCCTGAGGTCCACTGTGGTTGTTCTCTGTCTCCCTGCACCCTGCCATCCAGCCTGGGAAACCAATCCTCAGAGCAGCCCTTTGGTCAGCAGCGCCTCCAACCAGCTTTCTCACATCTCACTCAGCCTTGTCACAGCCAGTGTTGGGTCCCCTCCTCAGGAGCACTCACCCAAACATGCACCCAGCCTGCATGTACACTAAAGGACATTTTGTCATCAGTAACGAACACCTCAGTGCCAAACCACTGATGGTGACCATACCTGGAGCCACTCCTTGCCTTGCAGATGATGTGGCCACAGCAAGCAGAGCAAGGCATGCATGGGAACTGGCAGGGGCAAGGGAAGAAAGCATACAGACCTTTCATCTTCAGAGAGGCTGAATTTCCTTCTTAGCCTTAACTTGTCCCCTGAGCCGTTTTGGTGGAGACTGCCATCACCAAACAATGCACTCTGTTTTCCTGACCAGAGTCCAAGTCAGAGTTGAAATCCCTTTCATTAGCAGGCTGGGTTTTATCCTCCTGTTTTCAGGAAATAAAAAAGAAAAGTAGCCCAAGGGCACACCTTGACAAACTGAGTCTCCTCCATCTCTCTTCCAAATCCTCCAGAGAGATTATTTCACCCTCATCATGATATAGAAATAATATTTATCTCAGCTGCAGCCAATATACAGCATCCGTAACGTGGTGCGTGTGTATGTGACACATCTGGATGCTTGGGATGACGGAGATGAGTTCAAACACAGCCCTGTAACATGAGTCTAGCAGGAACTGCTGGCCATCACCCAAGGTAAATGGCCAGCACCATCCATACATGGAGCAAAGGCAGTGGTCAGCTGCTCATCTAACTATGCTCACACCACACTTGCCAAAGCAAATGGGCTGCTTTGATCCTGACTGAGATTCCCAGCACAACCCCCTTCCTGCAACACACAGTGAATCTTGAATTATTCCAAAACACAAAGTCCATGAGATGGGAAAGCCCCAAGAAAACATGCTCCATGCTGAACATTGGACAGTTGTAGCCTAGTTTGTAACCCCTCCTTCCTGAAGAGACTCATATTTTCTGTAGCGGATTTGAAAACAACAAATTCCTTAAGATGATAAATACTACACAACTCTGCAAACATGTCGGGTTTTGTATTTTTTTTCCAGGAAATGAGAGGTACTCATTGGGTTGGGGGTAGAAATTACATATCGTAGGCTATCGATGCTAGTCATTACTGTTCTCATCAGAAAGTTTTCTACTGGGAAATTATGTTCTGTGGAGCTACCTTGCTTTTTGAGAGCATTGTGTCAGTACAGCTTGATTTTATCAGAGTTTACAGGCTCGATTTTATCTGAGTATTTTGTCTTTTTCATGTAAGTTTTGCATAAGCTTGGATAATTCAAATTAACATTAAAAATGTAATTCAGACAACTTTTATCAGAGAATGATTTTTTCCTCATTGAAAATAAATCACTTTGTTTGCAAATCTGATAGTCCATTTCGACACAGAAGTGAAACATTTTTTCCTTCAAATTCCTTTTCAGATTACGAAAATTTTCATAGAAGATAACATCTGCTTCCCACATGTATCTGATTTTTACCGTGGTGAAGCCTTCAATACGGTGTCTTTTCACATCACACAAGATTAATTCAAAGTGGCTTGGATGGGAATGGTCCGTGAAGGCTAAGAACTAGATGGGAGAAAAAGCAAAAAGGCAACCAACAGAGTATACTGTTGGCAGAGGTGGTGGATTCCATTGGGAGGTCAGTGTTAGGTCTGATTTTTTTTTTACGTCTTCATTAATGATATGAAAATGCAACACAATATGCCAGTAAAACAAGGAAAACAGAGGGGGGAAAAAAGTTAGTGAAGCCAATAGCAAAACAATAGTATTTCCATGAGTTTACTAGTTAGACAACACCTGAAATAGCATGGTACTTTCTGGGCACCCAACACCATAATTTGGAGGGAGTTCACAGAAGAGCAACAGAGATGGTGGAGACAGAGGTGTTGAACTTGGCTCAGGGAAAGGCTGGACAGAGTAACAGGCTATGAGTGCTTAAAGAAAATAAACACTCAGGGAGAAATCCTGACCTTGTCGAAGCTGACGTCAAGACTTTAATTGACTTCAGCCGAGCCAGGATTTCACACCACAGAGGAAGAGGAATTATTCAGTGGTGGAGAAGGCTACATGCAGGAACCATGGGATGAAAATAGAGGAGGCAAAATGCAAGTTCAATGTCAAGGGAAAACAAGGCAAGAGATTTCAGTTTGGTTTAAAGGCAGCAAAATCCAGAGTGCCAGCTAACTGATGCAGAAAGAGCCAACTGCAGTTTTATAACCCTCTAATTAAAACAAGGTTAAATAAAACTAGCGTTACGCATTCAGCTCTGATGAGAGAGGAAAATTTGATGCTAAGAAAAGCGACGCTACACCCCCTGCAGCCAAACTCCCAACTGCAGCAAGAGACAGCATCTCCCCAGTTCAAATGCAGATGGTTTTATATGGGAAATGTAAATAAGACATTACCATCTGGTTAATAAAACGCATATCTACGCTAGATTTGACTACATGTCCCCAGATGTAAACATTTATAAATACATTTTCAATGTATTTTTTAAGGTTTTCATCCAGAATGCCCACAGAGGAAGAATTCCCATTGACATCAAAAGTATCAAACAGAACCATAAAAATGTCCTATAAATTATGAATTTATATTAAATCTCGCTGCTATCTGTGCAGAAACATAACCAGGCTTTACTGCCAGAATGCATAGCACACTGCTCAAGATTTGATGAAATCTAGAGGCTATCAGAGAAGCTGGCTTCCGAAATGTGTAGCATATGTAAAAAATAAGGCATAAGGCAAACTATTTTCAGAAAATTGTAACTTTGCTGGAAAAGTCTGCTTTGGAGATGAAATCTATTTATGCATTTGAGTTGAAATTGTCAACCAGTTGTGTGTTATAAAGGGAAACACATTCTTGGGGAAGTGGAAACACTGATGGTTATATTCTCAAAAGTTTTTTTATTCCCAAACTGACAAACTATTAAAGTGAAACTCAAAAGGTTTACTCCAGGTTGCACAGAAAGTTTTGAGTAACTTACTTAAAGGAAAGGTTTTTGTCTCTCATTTTCTTGCAAAGAAACCAAGGAAATTCCAGTTTGGCTTGGCCACCTACCCAGGTAGTCCACTACATCCATCTCTACAGTGAATGATAACTCCAGCTCTGCCAACATCTCCTACAGTTCTCCCCACTATTCCTGATTAACATTGGAATAAATGACCAAGATGAACAATAGGAAACCACTTAGATGAAGGAAAATGGGCATCACCCAACACCTTCTCAAGTCAGAGGAGAGTCAAAATGATTGCAGGGGGTTAGACTAAGTTGGAGGCAACCAAACAGAAATGAGAAAAAACAGCCCTGGACATCCACTCCTACTACACCAGCAAACTAGCTGTTGGAGTCCGCTGCCAATTTTTATCTTTACGAAGGGGCTGATTTAGCAGGAGGACTGCCAGAACGCAAAAGAAGGTAAGATAGCATCGCTCAAAGTCTCCGTGTGCATGCAAAGAGGAAACACACTTCAGCAACAATATTAAGAACCTGCCAATTTCACATGAGCTAAACAACTTGTGTTTCCCTCTGGTATGTGTGCTCTGGAAGTAGCTTTAGCACTACATATTTCAGCATTGCCTGTTATAAAATTCTTCCCATCTTACTCAAGCTCTGTATGACTGGGGTTTTATTGTCTTTCCAACCACCATGAGTGGCGAAGCTGTGGAATAATAGCTTGTCTCCTCTGTGTGTCTCAGGGACCTTCACTGAAAATGAAGCAACAATAATTTGGCTGTCTGGGTGAAGACATCAAGAGGAAGATAAGAGGTTTCTTTTGGGGACCATACAGGAGGTTTCTAGCAGGGTGTGATTCAAATCCAGACCTTCTGATTCACCAACAAGGCCACCACAATCTGTTTATCTCCCTGGAGATGTAAGCTTTATTACTGTGACACTATGTCACCAGGACAGGACAAAAATCAGTTGCTACTGAAAAGTCTAGCAGAAAGACACAAGGAATCAATGCTGCCTATTTATCATATTTGTAAAAATATCCTCCAGTTTTATTTCCTTTTTATACACACAATTTTAAAGCTCAGAATAGCACACTGAAATCATTCTACCGCTTTTAAGTATAAGCTCTCATGTCTACAAGAGGAATCAGTGAGGGCCTCAGGCCTAATGGTCAAGAGTTGGTCAAAGGCTGGACCTGGTGGCTCCAGGCAAACCTTGGAGAGCTACCAAGAAACCATGGCACTCCAGTGCTTGAGCTGGTGGTTTAGTTTTCTTCTTTCAACAAAAATCTCCATTTAGACACCAAAACTTCAAAAGGAGACCTCTAAATAATCCAACAATACCATCCTCCCAGCTGAGCGCACGGTTTGTTGAGAACAATGGGAAAGAATCCAACAATACAACAGTTGCCTTGAAGCATGGGTAGCGTCCAGCAAAAGTCCATCAAACGTCAGGACCTGCATTTCTGGATGGACCTCAAAGAACCACTGCAGTGTCACCAGCTCTCCTTGGACCAGCTGAAACACTACTGAGGGCTTGCTGCTTTTGATCACTCAGAATATTTAAAGCTAAATCATGATGGGAAAAAAACCCAAACCTCACTCTTGCTTTGCTGGTAAAGTGGATGAAAACTTTTTTCAAGACCAAACTGCTCTTTGAGTCATTCTACATTTAAAGAAAGTTTTTATCTTTTGCTTTAATTTTTACAGTTGTTACCCTTTTTTAAAAAAAGGAAGTTGAAAATGTTTACTGACATGAACCATACTTGCTTTGTGCCTTTTCAAGTACCAGAAATGTTCCATTGCAGGCACTCTTTGAAATGTTTTCCTTTTTCCTGTACACTCTTGAAGGTTATGTCAAGTTTCCTCATTAAAAGTAAGAGGTGATTTCTTATCAGCTGCCTGGCATGGTGCAACGTTTGCATTACATAGCAAGATGGATATTACATTTTATTTAAGTGCTCAAAATTGTGAGAGTGGATAGGAAGACTGGGGCCAAGGGACTGGCATTATCGTAGGGCCGTCTTCCTGCCTTGGTCCCAGCCAAGGACACACGCACGACCTTCTCTAGTCTTCCTCAAAAGAAAAACTATTTTTTAGTAACTCAGTCACACAGGAACCATGGCTAGACTGAGTACCCATTTAGGGTACCCATTTACTTTCCTGAACAATACAAAGAAATCAGCCGTTCTAATGGAGGGAATTGCATCCATCTCTCTTTAACAGTTCCCGAGCTCATTTTCCCTTTCATTCCCGTGTGTCTCCCCAGAACATTTCACCATCCAGTGTCCCTTTTTCCCCACAAAGCCAGCTCACTCGAGACAGGGGAGCCTGGCTGGGTGTACTGCCGGTGGACAGGTTCGGCCCCTGTGCTTACCTTTTCAGGAGATGCTCCCTCTCACCAAGTACCACCAGGACTACAGATCTTCATGGTCCTCTGCAAGCTCATTCTTTAGAGCTGTTTTTTGCAGGGAGGTGGTGGCGGAGGAAACGACCTGAAGTGTTTTCTGGTTCCTTTCCCCTTCCTCCAGCAAACGAACCCCAGACTACATCTGGCAGGGCACAAGCAGAAAGTCCTCGTGAAGCAACTCAGGCAATGCTGGAGCACGTATGGAAAGAAAGCCAGGAGCTGTGTGCAGAAGAGGCACGGAAACCGTAAGTGAAAACAGCAAAACACGGAGGGGAGAGGAAGGAGCCCTCCCATCTTGACTGCTGAAGCTCTGTGTGTTGGCAAAGACTACAGACACCTGTGCCCAGAGAGAAAGGACATGGACAACCACCTCCAGCTGTGGAAGAAAGGGAGGGTTCATGCAGCATTTCTGCTCTTTTAGCCCAGTGGGCAGTCACAGCATGCCTGCTCCCCTGGTGTGCTCATGGTGGGGTGACGACAGTTTTCAGTGGTACCAGCTGGGTTTCAAATAGCCTCTCATGGGGCTGCAAGTCAAGACTATGGGGCCTTCTGCTAAATTTATGGGTTTAACATCTCAGGTGTAGACAAGCTGAAGCGGAAACAGTGAATCTGAAAAAACAATTAGGAGGGGAAATGGGCTGCTCTTTCCTTAATTAGGGGGAACGTGAGGATGGTTAACTTCCCTCTCCCGTGAAGGCAATGGTTACTAACACACATGCTTGTCAGCTCCTCTCTGGGGCTGATGTGCACGGAAAAGAGGGAGTTTTGCTGCATTTTGAAGTTGTCCCAGCACGTTGCACAGAGCTCTGCTTAAAGGTCCATGCTGGGAAGCACTGGTGGCTTAGGCAGGTCAGGGCAAGCAGGCCACCTGCTGACCAAGGCATGTTGGACAGAGCTGGGGATGACTGGTCACTCAAATACCCACCACCATCCAGGATCAGGCAAGCATGGTGGTGCAATAGCAAAAGCTATAGTTAATAGAGACAATGGCTGAACTCTGTTCCTAAAAATGTAGCAACACATGAGGTCCACATGGTGACGGTGCACCACCTCAATTTCCTGGAGGAGTTCAAACCAGCCCCCAAGTGTTATTTTAGCACAGTTTCTTGTGTATAAATATTTATAAAATACTTGCTTCAAATACCCCTTAAAAAAAATTAAATAACCCTCCAAACCCCACTACTGCTTATTGCATCTTCAGCAAAATATTTTCTTAACCTTTCTTCCTTCAGCTCGGGGCTTTCGCTAGCTGAGCAAACCTTTCTCCTCCCCACACCCCAGTCTGCCTGTTCTGCTCCTGCAGGGACGCAGTCTGTTTGCTTCATGGTTAACGAAGTTACATAGGATGGTAGGAATGTCAGGATCTGAGGGCAAAATGAGACTGAGGGAAGAAAGTAAACTTTTCAAATTTGTAGTCCTCCCGTAAGTACTTGGTTTGCACCAACAGGGGGCAATGGGAGAAGGAAAAGTTCGTAGATGGTTTACTGAGATGCAGCATATTTGACTTGCAAGGCTTGAGACTTTGTGCAGGGCTGAAGGCCTGCTCTGGGTGTCCTGGCATGGGAGACCTCCGTTTTCTCTAACTCTGCCAGTTATCAGCCAGTTCTGCGCTGGGAGTGGGCTGGACATCATAACGGAAGGGCCATGGGGTGATTCCTTTTTCTCTTTGGGTCTGGGCTACATATGCAGGTGTCCCGACACAGGAGCAGTACCACGCAACCCCAGAAGCACCAAAAGTTCAGCCCTGAGGGCAGCAGAGAAAGCATCTGAAAGGCTCAAGCTCAATGATGAAGGTCCCATGTCTTGCTGAACGGCTGGAAAGCGCCACGGTGAGGAGAGACCTTTTGGGGAGCTATCAGGATGTGGAAACAGCATTACTTATGTGATGCCCAGAGGTGCACAAATCTTTCCTTGGGGACTAGGGAAGGATCTCTTCCTTTTTCCTCCTGGCTGGTTACCATCCATGGCCAAGGACTCTGGTTCTTCCCAAAGTGACCACGCTCCTAGCTCATCCAGGGCAGCAGGGCTACAGCCTGTGGCCAGTGAGACTCAACACAAACTGAATCAGCCCATTTTTAAAGTCATCTTATTACTTGGGATAACATAACTCATTTTATGTCCATAGCATTTGCCTTCTTTTGTTCCTAAAATTGTCTGGTTAGGAAATCCCAAGATAGAGCTGTCAGTCTGCCCCCAGCCATCTCTGCTGCTGCACATGAATGGGGACAGATTCATTTTGAAGTGTTCCTGGGGTAAGGGCGACCTACTTTCATGGCAGCGGTACAGTTCATTACAAATTCCTAATGATCTCATTGTTCCATTAAATGAAGGTTGCAACCTGTCCCAAAGACTTTAGATCAAGCTGGGATTAACATATCTGCTGACCCATTTCCTTCTTTTGTAGGACACAGCTCCATGATCAATAGGAGGTTTTTTTCAGACCATCCAGGGTTGAACCTTAGCAGCGATGCGGTGCTGTGTCCCATTAGCAGGAGATGTTGAGCAGCAGGGCTTCTGCTGGTGCTGGGCACTGCTGAAACTCCTTGCCAGCTGATTTGGGCATCAGTTTCCACCTACCTAGATCCCATCAGAAGAAAGGGTCAAACCTTGTGAAAAATTGACTATGGGGAGAGAAAAAAAAAAAGAAAAAAAGAAAAAAAAAAAAGTTGGGAATTGCGAAGGTTGCATTTAGGGCAAATGAAATGCTTCTAATTTAAGAGGGAGTCTCTTACAGACTCTACCAAGGACCTGGAGGTTGCCTGTAGTTTTGCTCTGGGCAGTCATCCTTACTACAACACAGGGTGTTTTGAGAATATGTACCCAGTTTGAAATCAGTATGCTTTGGAATCGGGTCCATCTTTTCGAAACACCCTGTACTATGTTCACACCCAGCAGCCATTCTGGCTTGCGGACCCTCGCAGGGATGCTCGTTCAGGCAGCGCATCCCAGTGCAGGCAGCCCCCGGTTCCCTCCTCGCCCCTGCCAAGGACAGAGCCTGAGAGCGCTGGAGGCAGCAGGTTGGAAGCACAAGCCGTGCAGCATGAAGAATAAAACAAATAAAGAAAGAAAGAGAGGAATAAATTCCCATGGACAGGCTCAGCGAGCGCATTGCAGCCAAATGACCTCAAGTGCACTGCTTTCTTCTCTCGCTCGAGGAAGGCAGAAATACAGCTGCGTTTTTCATAAATAGGAACACCCTAGCTTGATGTTTTTTAAAGCTGTCTAGACAGTAGAGCAAGACCTTATTTCAAGTCACATAATCACTTTCCCATTTTTCTTTGCAGCAGAGGACGTTTTCCAAGATTAGATAGAAGCTGGTGGAGCAACACGTTATTAACCTTGGGTGTGCCTCCCTGCTTTAGGCTCTCCTTGTCCGAGCTGGAGGTGCCGTTCTGTCTGATCACGTCTCCCCTTTATTCATGCCTTGCCCCTTGACAGAAAAGCTGCTTCTTTCACTGGCTCGCAAAAGTGAGATAAAATTACACACGGGTTGCAGACAACTGGGAGCACAGAGGGTGCTGCCGCAAACTGCTGGCTCCCTTTGGCAGGAAGCAAATATTTTGTGCTTCCCAACATGGCACTGATGCCTCCACCTGAAAATAGTATTAGAGGAAAAAGAAAAATAAAAAACTTTGTGCTGACCTCCACCAGGCCAGCATGCCCCAGGCTGTTGGGAGGAGGTGGCCAAAGCTGCTAAATGTGAGAGATTTGCTGGAGAAAGATGCTCTCAGCAGAGACACATCCCTCAGCATGCCTTGCTTCGCGCAGCCTGCACCTTCCAGAGCTGACCACCCCTGGACATTTTTCTGTACATTTCTCAAGCCTTTTTGCTTTTCCGTGTTAAGACTGCAGCCCATTCCCATGCAGAAAATAAGGCGAATAAAATACTCATGTGCCATTTGACTGCAGCATGTGGCCTGACCCAGCAGCAACGGCTCATCCCCATCGCCTGGGGATAAGGAGCTGATGTGGAGACGTTGCATCAGGCACCTTTGCTGCAGAAGAATTTCCTCTAGGACCAAGGACGAGGCTTTCTGAGTGTGGACGGCATGATATGGGTGCGCAATTAGCATCCTGTACCCAACAGGGACCATTTTTTACTGCAGTGATGTGCAGCGATCTGTGCTCAGGTTACCCGGGGGAAGCAGATTCCAGCTTGGCTTGTTATGTTGAATTAAGTCAGCATAAGCTGAACACAGATAGACCATTGCAAATGAGATTATTTCAGTTTAAAGAGCCAGGCTAAGAGGTTTGCTGCCTCGCCAGGGAAGCATCAGGTCAGTAGGATAGAAAGTTAAGTGGTTTTGGAGGAGACGAGGAGGTGTTTATAGCTGAAGCGAAGGACTCCTTGCTTGGTTGGTGTTACAAGGGCGATGTTGACTTTCTCCCTGAGCACTGTGTATGTAGGGTCACCCATCAGGAGTAAAACATACCGACTGGGAGAAGAGGAATGGCCTCCCTTAAATTAAATCCCACCTCTCTACAGGATTGCCACGTCTCCCCGTGGCTGTTAAAGTGATTATCCATGCACAGTAGCAAGCCTGGGCAGGGATCTCTCTTTTTTTCGCTTGCTTAGCATTTTGCTTTAGAGGATGCAGAACCTCACTTTGGGAATAATTTCAGCTTGAGAGTATCCGGTATTTCTCTGCTCCCTAAAGTAAGCAACTAAAATCATCCAAGAGAGCTGCCTTTCCTTAAACAAATTCTCTACTGCTATGCAAAAAGTGAATACATGAGCTGCCTGTTATTAATGCTTCACTTCACAATTTACATATCAAGTGCTTTAATGAATTGTTTTCAGTATCATTGTCCTGACCACGAATAAACTTAAAAGTAATGGATTTGTAATTAATTAAATTTTAATTACAATAGTTTGTCATTTTATTATTTGCAATTATTACCATAAAGGTAATAAAAATCGCAGGATGTCACAACTGAATACAAATCTCTAATCAGAAGCAATCAACTCGCACTGTAACCTTGAACAAGGGTGATCTTTTATTAATGCACCAACTGTGGGGCCTGAGCCACTGCCTTGCCCTGGTGTCCTCAGTGGGCTGCATGGTGCTTTGGGTGATCCTGGTGGGATCCTCTTGCCTCAAATCTTGGGCAGCCCTGGCCATTCACCCCCCTTGAACCTTTCTCCACAAGCTAGACAGCCAACTAAAGATGCCTTTGCCCACCTCCTGTGTGTTCCCCTCGAAGACACTGATTTACTAAAGCAGTTATCTATCATAATTCTTGTTTAATTACTAGCTATTGTTTCTTCCAGGTCCCCTGGACAAATTTTTCATTTGTATCAGGTTTAAAACTTTGCATTAAATCCTAATTTGTGCATCCTGTTCTTCTAATACTAAATTTTCAAACAAAATTTTGTAGTATTGTGAAAGGTCATTCCTAAACCACCCCAGTACCCTGCCTCTGACTTGGTAACCCCTGCAGCAGAAGTTTCTTTGCTCTGAAGTATGAAGGATAAAAGGAGAAGGGTTAAATTATATCTGTGCTCGCTGCTGCTGCTGTCCCCATGACTATTTTCAGGACTCACAATGCCCATGTTCACATGCAGTTAACTCTTCCCACTTGAGGGAACAAGATATGCGTTTCCTCATCCCTGCATCTTGATAGGCTCCAATCATATCCATGACTCCCTGGCATACTTCCTTTGGCTTGGCCCACTATCTTAAAAAAACATGTTTTAGAGCAGTTTTCCACTGGCCAGTCTCAAGACATGTTCAAAAGGCATGAGAACTGAACCCAGAGCAGCAATTAGGTTGTAATTAAGCAGAGACTTTCCCAGTGAATGCCCTCAAGGGGCTATATCTGTGACGTGGGAGGGGGTCTTCAGGTTGGCGTGTCCCATCCTGCTAAATTTCTCTCTTCTCACCACCCTTTGCCAATCTTTTCCACAGCCCAAGCCCTCAGTCGGGTTTGTACTTTGAAGTCCATTAACTGGTTGGGAAGGAGTAATCCCACTTTTAGCTTCGTTTCCTAGGGAAAGCCTATGTACATCTGCCTGTCTTCCCTTAATCATTACTGAATGTATCATGCAAAACTCAACAGAAGGAGAGAGGTCTTGTTGCCACCCTGTGCCTACAGCTTACGCAAAAAACAGGCAGCTGGGAAGAGGCAAGAGAAACCCATTCAATGTCCCCAAATCAGCGGGTGCCTTTCACTACGCTTGAGAAACCCAGCACATGTATGGGCTCCAGGCAGACCGCACGCCTCCCAGCCATCATATTTCAAATGTAAAAAACATCTCTGCTGCTTCTGGTTGGGAACTCAGCCACCACTTCATAAATCAACAGCCCTGCTATCGCCTTTGCTCTGCCTGCAGATGGTTTGATGTGAAACAATGCTGTCCTGGAGGCGTCAGCTTCCTTGTGTTATCTAAGTGGAAGGCCAGTATCAGGGACCCACTTTATCTACTGGGACGGGGGTATTTTCACGCTCCTCACCTCAAACTTAAATCCCTTGCATGACACCTTGAGACATCTAAACAGCCTCTATTTTTAAGCTGTGGCACAAAAGCATTTTCAAAAAGCTTAAGATCTCTTATATCTCAGCACCTCCATCTTGGAGAGGTTTGGAGATATGTTCAGCTTCAGGCATGCAATCTTTCGAATGCCTTAGCATGAGCTGAGCCTTGAACATGTACATAAAACCTGCAGGATTAGGGGCTAAACTTAGGTGAAGGGCAGAAAACAAACCACCATAGTCCTGGGATATTTGCATTTCTTGTAAACATGCTTGCAAAAACACTTAGCAAATGAATGTTAATTGTTCTGCAGAAATCCCGCCCTGTTCAAAGAAGTGGAAAATAAAGCCCTGGGTAGGTGTCGCCAATTTTTCTTTTGATCCCCCCTCAAATAAAATTCAGGTGATCTCATCTCACATTGATCAGCGGAGACCGAGTAACAAAATAAAAAGGAAATTACTTCATCTTAAGTTCCTATTAACTGATGTTAAGCAATAAAAACAAAAAAGCTGTGTTCAACAGTAAAAATCCATGTGATGAGCCCACGAATGCCAGAACAAGATGGGCATGGCTGGAGCTGTCAAAGGCATGTAACTGCAAACCTTTAAACCAATTTAAGTGCCTTCAGTTGGGTTGGTGAGACAATTACACCCCAAACAAACATTTACATGAAAAAGGCTGTGGGCCTCCGCTTTTGTTGCTCTTCCAGCCCAAGGCTGGCTGAACTGGGAGTATTTTACACACACTGCAGCTGCTGGGGTAGCAGAAATAGATAAAACTTGACAAATTAACACAGCATATACCAAAGAAAGAGAGAGACCTTTGAACTTCAGCCTTGCGGCTGCAAGGATGCTGAGCCCAAGCTTAACGCAGAGCTGTGCTCTGGCTTTTAGACTTGCCCCCACCATTGCATCTGGTCTCGGCGAGCTGAAATGCAGCAGTGATGCTGGTTGAGAGGCCAGGAGCAGGGACAGATTTAAGAATTATCCTTACCTGAGGCACAAAGCAGGACAAGCCCCAAAAAGTAAGTGCATCTCTTGGGATTCAGGGGTTGTGAAGATGATTCAGAAACCCTCGCTCCAGAAACTCGTTAACTCCAGCACTTTTGCAGTGGTTTCAGGCGTTGTTTCCGCAGAGCAAAGTAATTACGCTGTACAAAACCAAACTGAAATGATTATCGTAAGCCGAGGCACAAGCAAGAACAAGGAGTCACTTTGGGGAGAGTTCAGGCATTAACAGCTGAACTTTGACCTACCGACCGCATGGACCGGTGACTGCAAAAGCAGCCGAGGACGAGCATCCCTCTGGGTCTTCTCTTCTCAAACCTTCCTACAAGCTGTCCTCAATTTTTTAATGCCTTCCTTGGTGAAGGTGAATTCTGCCTGCCTTTTGCCTTGCCCAGCAGCCCCACGTCAGAAGTTCTTAAGACGGGAGGTAAAACTCTTCTTCCCTCATTTTTCCAGGGCTTTCTGTGCTTGTAATACATTAGTTAATCCATTGTTCAAGCCATAACCTTGGCTCTTGTTGTGGAACAAACAGGAACTGGGGTGGCTTGACAGCTCTGCTGCTTTCTTCTCTCTGGATTTAGACTTTCATAAATGACCCTGTCAAAGCTACGCCTCGCAATAACACAATGCTAATTGTTTGCGGTATGGATTGATGATACAGTGTTAAAGCCACTTGGCAGGGATAAGGTTTGACTTTGTGTGTTCAGATGAGCAGCAGCGTGGATGCTTCAGCAGAAGGAGCATCACTTAGCCTGTCTCCATATCTGGCCACCAGCGCTTCCGTAAGCAAACATCTCTGTGGTTGAGTACATAGAATCATCTCAGGGCACCCTGGAAATTGTTCTCCTCCCTGAGAAAAACCTTCTCTTTCAGACCTTCTTCTTTATATGGAAACACTCATCAAATTCCCTAAAACATAAACAAACAGGAAATTCTTTATATGCCACTAAAATAGAGTAAAAATCCTCACTAGATTGACACAAAGGTAAACAAAACGTGGGCTATGTTGAAAAATATACTGCGGATCTCACCAAATAACTCACTTTTTAAAAGTAAAATAGATTAACCTCTCCTTATTTTGCCCTTCACTCTTCCAATGAAAAGTATTGCCAAACTTTGTGGCAGTTCTCATTTTCAAGAAAGGGACCCATATGACCATCTCTTCTTATTTTTTTTAAACCAAGTTTTGTGCTCATTCCTGTTCTGTAACATCTTTGGTTTGCCACCTATGTCATTCAGTTTTCAGACAGAAAAAGGCAAAAAGAGAAGCCGTAAGCACATAACCCTCTCCTGCTGAGGGAAGGTATGGCTGGGAGGGGTTGCACAACAGCAGATGGAGGAGATGGACCAGCCGCAGAGCTGGGAGGGGTCTGGGGATCCTCCCACTCCTCATGTCCCATTACGTCTCTCAGCACTAAACACTTTGAACGCATGGTGGTCATGCTGTGAGGTCTGGACAGATTCGTGCAATGAGGACTCCACTGAGGGTTAGTAAACACAGAGCAACTACGAGCCCCAGAGCAGATGTTTTTGTGGGATAATGCCTTAAAATCAACATCACCCCTTCAAGGTCATCCCCACAGGTCCTACCAGCCTTGGCAGGGGTAGCATAGACTGAGGCTGGGTGTTTCTGAGAGTCACTGTAATCAAACAAAGACTCTCTTCTTTCTTTCTTTTAAGTCTCCTCCACCAAAACTATGTGAGGTTTTCACTTACTTTCATCAGGGAAATTCGAAGATCTCTGCAGGTTCCCTTGTGCCGTGCTGAGAGAGGGGAGTGATGACTGATTGATCTAGGTTTCTCCCATCAAGAGCACCAAAGGAGGTACTGAAAGTATCCGTCTTCTGGAAGAAGGTTAATTACAGAAGCTCGGCTTGCACACAGAGGTCCCACCAGTCAACACAAGATAAGCCTTGGGAGTATAAATTATTGCAGATGATAAGGCAGAATTTCCCCTTAAACAGCTTTGTACATATGTTCCTAAGATTGACTCCAGAGATGCCTGTCATCAGATGTCAAACAAGAAGCTACAAAAATTACAGCGAATTAATTTGTTGTATTTTTTTCTTGTAAGCATATGACACTTTTTCCCTTGTTTAGATTAACTGAACAATTTCGGATCCTAACAAGATGTGACTAGATGATGGGACCTGGGAAACGGACCTGATGGGGGTCAGCCATCACAGCAGGTGGTGGGAGCTCCACCACTCCGTCATGTTCACAGAAATGGGGGCTGATTTTAGCCCTAGAAATAAGATAAATCACTGGCACCAATTGCTACAATTTTTGTTGTGACTATCTCTTCTGCAAGCAGTGTATAAACAGGAAACCATGGCCACATGGCAGGGAACTGACTCAATACTGGTGAATACTGATAGAAATCAGGTCATATTGACATCCTTTGTTTATTCACTGCTTTGTTAACACTGTTTATCCTTAGTGTCTTGGCCACATATTTGGAAGAACTCCCATTCTGCCACCCACTTGCCACTCTTTTGTTCCCCTCAAACTGTGCCGCTGCAAACCCCCTGCCTCTCACCATCACCAGTAGCAGCTTCTTCAGACCCAGACCTGAGGGGACATATGCTTTTGGGGTACAAACCGAATTACTCCACACTTCCAGGAAGGTTTCTTTCTGATGCCTAGGAGCTTGCTATTAGCTTTTGCCTGCAAGCAGGAATTTCTCTCCTACCAATGAGCCAAATCTATTCTAAGCGACCAACCTGCTGAAATGCAGCCCAGCACGGACAAATCTGCAGCATAACTGTGCATCAAAGAGCAGCCTACATTTGGCTGTTGATCTCTATCTGGTAGTTTATTCCAAGTCTGAATTCATCCTACTGGAACAAGGAGTTTAAATGCATTATAAATTTCTTCCAACGTTATCGTCATGCCAACATCTGCACTATTGCAAACATGATTCATTCACGATGTTCTGTATTTTACAGCAGCAGTTCATCTGTCCCTAAACGCTCTCCTCCCCACTCCAGATATGCCGGAAATATCAAGGTAGCATTCCCACCATCAGCTCAGGGACATCAGAAATAGATGACATGAGGAGACCCCTGAATTCCTGCATTAACGTTTGAGGGATTTCTTTACCCAGCTGAGTCCACAGCAGGTCACAGGCTTCTGCTGGTGGCTCCTTCTTTCACATACCCTTGGCCTTGGAGGAGGAAGGCTATTGCAAAAGCCAAAACTTTTGAGCTGAGAGGAGAAAAATATTTTGGGTCTAAACTCTTGTTATTCCACCCTCATTTTCACCACCATCCCCACATTTCTGCTGTATCGCATTAGCTCTTAGTCTTTGCAAACATTTTTAAGTACTGCCTCTGTCAAGGAAAGTTTTATTATCCACCCAACACAAGGAGTTTAAGGTTTACTGTGGGTTAGCTGTAGGCTGAATTCTTCTCTGCAAAGCAGTCCCTCTCCTCTGCATTTACCATAAGTCAACCAGGCTCGGCCCTGGGGATCCACCCTCTGCAGATGCGCAATGTGTTGCACGTTGGCACCCAAAGGCAAGGATTGCGTGAGGAGGACATACAACCAGTTATGGACTGGGGTCACAGAGCCCAGCTCCAAAGCAGAGAGCTTGGGACTAAACAGCTCGATGCCTCAGGGGTCATAGGATGAGGAAGGGGATGAAGGATGAAGTTTCCCCATATATGACACTGGGAGATTAACTTGCCACAGAACGGTACTATGAATACCTTGCAGAACTTCACAGCAGTTTCTTAAAACATGAAGAAACATGAAGAGCCAGAAAAGTTTGGAAAATAAACACTAAGACCTCTACACTTCAGCATTCAAAAATAAAGATGCCACCTCAGGCTTGAGGACTTAACAACATGTGAAATACCTTACTGGTCCCCGCCAGCCCAAGGCCCATCTAGTCCAGTGCTCAGTCTCCCACAGCAATAGGAGATGCTGGTTTGGGTGGTCTGTGAGCTCTGTTTCTCTTTGCTGCCCTTCCCCTCGGATGCCTCCAGCAGCTCCAGCTCCCACCTGCATCCGTCGAGGAAGCAATATCGCCCCGTTCGCTTTTCCTACTGCCATCACAATTTTGCAAACCACCATCATCCCCTCCAGCCTGAGCAGCCCCAGCACCTCAGCCCCTCCTGGAAGGGCTCTGTCCCCTCCGCGGTTTCAGCTGCACTTCCTGGTCCCTGCTGTACTTCCACTGCTCTCCTCAAAAAACTCCACCCTTATTGTAACCCTGAGTCGATGCATTTTGGGGCAAGGTCTTTCCATTTCTCATGGACAGCCACACACAGTTAAAATCTTACAGCTGTCCAGAGCAGCCAGATGTTACTGCTGCAAGTTTCCTCAGCCCTGTGTTCCTTCGGGGTAAGGGGAAAACTCTGGCTTGAGCTGCAGCCATAGAAGGGTCTGCTAAAGATATAGGGTGGGTTCGGTTCTGTGCTCCTTCAAGGCTGTGCTGGCAAGAGCAGCTCTGCAGACGCTTGGGTATTCCCAGCTGCATCCCAGCTGAACCAGTATGAAGTGGGAGGCCAGGCTCAACAGGGCTGTGTCCAGTCTCCATCCTGAGCATCCTGGAAGGTTAAGAAGGTCCATGCCACCGTGCAGGGCAGGGTTTCATCCTGTCCTCAGTTTGCCTGTGGGATCCAAAAGGAATTTTTTCCTATTTCTCTGCCAGGCAGGAAAAAAGAAAACAAAATACTTTGTTGTTGTTTATACTGGACAGGATTAAAGTTTTCAATATTTGTTATATTTAGATGTCTTTCAGACCCAGATCCAGGGAAACATTACACATGATTCTTGCTCTGTTTACCCTTCACTCCATTCCCTTGCTTTTATCATTCCTCCAGTTTATTCCTCTTCCAATTTAGGTTGCGTTTCCCAAGGACCATGGCATAACCCCAGTTTTCCCAGGGAAACCAGCACCTCTCAGCAGCAGCAACCAGTTTTGTGGCTCCAACCAGACCATCTCGGTCCTGTCTAAAGTGAAGTGCATCCTCATGGCAGAAGTTTTATTGCCAGTGATCAGCCAGGCAGAGATCAGGCAAATCACTCTTTCCTGAATCACAGCCTAAATGACCCCTTAAAGTGGATAATTCACCCCAAGACAAAGGCATCTATCCACTTGAGGATGGTGCTCTATCTAGGATCCACTGGCCTGCCCTCGCTCCCACCTCAAAAAGGGGCTCCCAACACCTGCGCTGCCACAGAGTTGGAATCAACCCTGGCTTCTCCAAGGACTGAGGAATTGTTATTGCTCTTTGCCCTGAATTTCTCGAGGAGAAAGTGAGGCTAATCAGCCCTGCAGTGAAGGACTTGCAAGCAGAGCCCAGGGTGTAATATATTCCTGTAAAAATCTTCCCAAAGAGGAGCAAGTGAACGGTCGCTATATAGACAGGTTGGATGGGAGAGAAGTTTACATCCAATTCCCATTTACCAGTAAATCGTTCCCTTCAATCTAGCTGAAAAAGCAAGTTTTTTCTTCTGAACTCTGTGGCCATTACAGTTTACCAGAGCAGACACATGTTTTAGTGAGCTCTGGCTTCACCCTCCCTCACAGGCGAGGCAGGACCGAGCGCCTGATACCCGATCTTTCTGCTGTGCCCTTGCTAATAGAAAAAAGCTGCTTCGCTTGGAGCTGCTCTGATTTATTCTGTAATAATCTCTCCAGCGAGGAGTCTTTGACCTCCCCACAGAGGCTCCATTAAAACCGAGCCTGGTAACTGGTTAAGGACAGGGAGTTATTTTCTCCTGATAGCAATGGTTGTGCACGGTAATGTGCCATTTCTGCACATCATCTTCACCTGAAATGTAAAGGTAGCCATTGGGGTAGAAACTTATTTATTAATTTTTTAAGGTCTGGTCCAGAACCTGTCATTTACTTTAGCTCAAACCCTGTACACGGACCCTGGCAGAGCTCCTGCATGTGTTTAATTTGAAAAGCGGAGACTATCCGCCTGCTCAAAGCTGAGCTTGTGCAGAGCTGCACAGAGAAGCAGGATGCAAAAGGCACTTTGACTCCAGCTAAGCCTGACCTATCCCTTCTGGCCACGGGAAACTCAGGAACAGATGTTTGGTGCTGGGATTTTTCTCCCAAAATATCTCTGATGTTTAATTCACATTTTACAGATTTGCTATTGCCATGTATGGCATAAAGGAGAACATCCTATTGGTTTGCAGGGCAGTGAAGAAGGTTCAGCCTCTTTTTAAAGATCGTTTTTGCAAGCAATGTGCCATTTTTCAAACATATTCACTATTATTTCCTTGGAAGTCTTTGCTATCTTCCACATTTAAAGCAGTGTTATTACAGTCTGAACAGCCAAGCATTGAGCTTTTACAGAGAGAGCCCAGATGATGTCACTGGGTAAAATAACCAGATGAGCTTTCAAGCGCAAAATTCCTTCTGCGGGTCTTATGTCTGACTGTTAGTCGAAAGATCACTGGATTATTTGGTTGGTTTGTCTGGGTTTTTTCCCCTTCAATCTTTACACTGATTAAGTTATTTTAGACTAGATTTTTGCCAGCAGCTGATTGTCACATTTGAAAGAGTCTCTGTTAACAGCAAATGTGGCAAATTTTAAGACCTCCCCACTTGCTGCATCCCATGATTTATTTCATTCGTGCAGAAGCCCACCTCTAAGCTGGCATAGAAATACTAAGATGCCTGGCTGGTTTTATTCCTTTTTGACCCAGGAAGGAAAACGGGCTGCATGCACTAACAGAGACAGAATGAAGCCAGAGTATTCAATCAGAAGACAAATGATGTGCAGGAAATCTCTTAGGTGACCAGCTATTTACTGCGCCAATGAAACTCCCCTCCAAAAAAAGTTCCCACTCAAAAGTACTTGAAATTATCAGACTTTTTCCCAATTTTTCTCTGCATAAGTAGTCAAAAAGTTTCCTCTGGGAAGATCTCACAGAGCCGCAGCTGTGTTCCCCTCCTGCCGAACAGCCGGGAGCATCCTCTGGACATGGACCAGGAGGCACAAAGAGGTGCAGGACTTCACACTTCTGCTCCAAACTTGTCCCCCAAGGACAAGAGAATCTCACAGTTCTAGCTGGGTTTCTCATTTTCTTTTTTTCTTTTTAAGGTAAATAAATCAATATTAAAAGTCACTGAGGGTCAGATAGAGCCTTGCTGCACATTCCCATTAGGGTTGGAGGGGGTGTAAAGCAACAATGCAGAAGAGTGCTGGGAGGGTGGTGGGGCGCTTGGACATCCTGCTCCCCTTGTGCAAGCAGTTTCTTTCCAGCATGTGAATCGATGAGTGTTGTTTTCCCAAGCACTGCAAAAAGCCAGTTGTTTTTACACCCCACAGCAATCTGATCAGGAGAATAACACTGTAAGAGTGACCACCATCCACCTCCGCACAGCTCTTGGCTCCATTTAAAGCCCCCGGTTGGGCTACAGATGTGCTTTAACGTCCATGGCAAAGGCACCGAGCACCCATCCTGCTGCCACCTTGGCTACCCGGCTGTTCAGACAGGCGGTTCCCGTCCCCGGCATCGCTCAGGCTCCTCACAGCCACGCCAGCACACAGCCCAGCACCGACACCGCTGCCGGGCCCGTGCATCCTTGGCACACCTTTGCTCTTATTTCAGGTGGCAGAGGTTGCAGGTATTTTTCAGACCATGAATTCCTCGGGGGCTGGACAGACTGTCTGCAATTACAACATTTTTGCAGGGCATGAAAAACATTTTCTGTCAAACCCTGGGGAGAACAGACGCCAGCACTGCTGGGGGGGTTGGAGCTGCGATGTTTCCTGTTGTTCCCTGGCCGGGGGGGCTGCTTGTTTTGATGGTTGGGCGCCAGAGAGGGCCGACTTGACAGCTTTTACATGCTGCATTATCCACCCAGAGCTGAGCCGCTGGGGATCGAGCCAGGGGAACCCCAGAGCTACACCCAGGCGCCCACGGGAGCGACAGAGCAGCCGGAAGAGTTGCTGCCTGCCTGCGTGCCCTTCACTGCTCCCCGTGAAAGCTTTAGTCAGACTGACGTGCAAGGGGGATGGACACAAGTGCAGGCAGCTGCCGGCACCCACCGCAGCTCCACTAAGGCTTCGAAACTTGCTAAGGGTGTTTGAGCCTCGACAGCCAAAGGTGAGAAAAGTAGGGGCTGTTATTCTTTCCTGGCTGCTCCCATCAGGTCATTGCTAGTTCCTTCACCCAGCTCCATCCCTACGGATGGTCCTACACTGGCTGCTGCCACAGGGTACGTGGTCCTCTGCCTGCTCCGGGGTGCCTGGGCTGCATTTCCTTCAGGACAGGGTACTGACTGTTCACCCACCTTCAGGACCTCAAAGCCATCTTGCCTCCCACAAACACGCCCCAACAACCACAACCTGGCTTCACACTCTCCTTGGACCCTGCAAGCAGAGGAGCCCGGCACAACCAGCCAAAAATGCCTGGACCCAAAAGGCAACTAAATACACCCAGGACCAGAGCAGCTATGCCAGGAATGCTCCGGTGGGCTGTCAGCCAAAAACATGAACTCCTCTGGCAATGTGGTACTTGATAGTTTGAATAGGGTATTTTGCTCCTTCAGTCACTGTTGGGTTTTTTTTTTTTGCCTCAGTTCTGCTCCTCAGTAGTCCAAGAGTGCTCATCCCTTCTTTGCAGTTCCTCTATGCAGGTGATGGACCCATATTTCCAGTGATCAGAGTGAGAATAAATCAGAGTTAAAGAGCTCGTATTGTGCAGGTGAGCAAATGCAAAGCAGAGAGCAAGGGAAAGCCTCAGCCTTCCTTTGCTCCATGGCATGACTATAGGTATGGGACCTTACAGAAAAAGTCTTTGAAGCTTGGGAAAACACAGGATTTGGGGACCTAACTGAAACAGAAGACAACAGCCAAACCTCTAGCTGTGATGATCTGAGCTCAAAGCTGGGACCCTGAGTGCCGTTGGGAGCCATTTCCCAAGGGAATTCCTATCAGCCCCATCACCGCCCTGCATACAACTGAGCCCTTGCTGTACATCTCACTCCACAGCAAGGAAAAAGATACCACTTAAAGTGATGTACAGATGTGGGGATTAACACTCTGATCTCCCTCCGTCCCAACAGAACATTTGTCCAGCCAGAGAGCAGCACAGTCCTGCTGCCATAACTACCACCCAAGATCCTCCACTAAAAGTTTCACCCTCTAAAAATGCTGCATTTCCAAGCAATTCCTCCTGCCAGCATCTATTTATCTAGTATCAAGTGCTGATGCCATTTAACAACCACCTCCCTTTTCCTGACATTAGCTTAAACTGTATTGCCAAATTAAGCAAACCCGCTGCCCAGCACATGTTATTTCTCATCTTTTTCTCCTCTCCCCCTAACCACCACCACTGCCACTCCTCAAAGGGACTGAGTACAAATAATTCAGCCTCTGCCACTCAGACTGGTTTTAATCAAAGCATTTGATAGGTTTCTACCGTGTGGGACACCTCATTAACAACTTCACACCTTTGAGAAGGAAAAAAAGTGGTGTTACCCATTTCAACATTGCTGCACTTAGTGCTGGTACCCAGCGTTTTGCACCAGGGTCCCTTCCTGGGACAAGTTTTATTTTGGTGGGTAACAAAACAACAACAAGGGTTTTTAAAAAGAAGCATTGCTGGGCTGAAAGGGCTTAGAGATCGGCAGGAGCATATTTGTCAGAAAGGAGATTAAAGCCTAATGAAGTTTGTCTTTGTGCGTGTGTCTGTTTCTCTCTGGTTTTGGGGGGGGTGCAGGGGGGGCTTTGTAAAAAGCCAGGCTTATTAAAATTCAGGGAGAACCCCACACAAAAGACGTTTCTTAGGGACCAAAGGCGTGCTTATTGATGTGGAGGTTTTCGATTCAAATTGTACAGAGCATGCCAGTTTCAGGAGATTTTGGGTATTGTTTGGGGAGAAGAAAGCAAGCCTCACTGATAATTTTCTTTTCCAGTTTTAATCACAGCAGCTGAAGCAAGCAGGTGCTGTGATTCAGAGCCCACAGAAAAGGGCAGGAGATGGGTGGGGGGCGGGAAGGGAAATGTCACGGGTAAAAACTCATCTGCATGATGGATTTTTACTATTTTGGCTCATTAAATTGCAGCACAGTGATGTGTTCACATTCCTCGTTTCCTCTGTGAGGATGGCAAGAAACTGCTGGTGAAGCATTGCAGGGGCACAGCACTAGAAGTCAAAGCCTGCTTTAATGGCAACAGGTTGGCATCCACCGCCAGCAATTTTACCAAAAGCATTTGTTTTCCCATGTACATCTCTGATGATGCTAAACTGTTGGCATAGAAGAAAATGAGGGGTTGTGGCTGAGATACTGCACAACTCTGATTTCTTTCATTCATTTCAAAACACACTCTACTGCGGTAAGCACATGTGAACGCTGGTGAGCAGCATCTGCAGCAGCGTAGCTGTAGAGGAATGGTTTATTTCAACAGGTTTACGTTATTAGGGTCTTAACGCTGGGAAAATATGATGGTGGCACTCTGCACGTGGAGCTTTTGCATGGCCACTGATGACAGAGCGACTACGACAGCAATGGCTGCCCAAGAACATTAGCATAGGTTTGGGAAAAAGGAGGAGAGGTACAGATTTAACCCTCTCCTAAGGAGGACTCTGGTACAGGTCCAAGAAAAAGTTTGCACAGTCACTCAACTCTTGGAAAAGCAAACCCAGGGGTGGGTTGTGCAAGGGGTTGAGACTCCCCCAAGTCCTCACTTGCAAGAGGGGAAAGACTTGAAAGCCTCCGCAAGGCATGTCTAGCGCTTCCCATGACTCTCAACCCAAAGGGAAAAGCCCACATCAACCTTCAGGTTGGGAAACCTGCCAGAGGCTGCCACTAACAAGTGCTTCTGGAGCGTGACTTGTTTGCTATCAGCAGCAGAGCCCTTGGGAGTGTTTACTCAAGAAGAGCAACAGTAGGAGTTTCTATTAACTAGCTTTTGACACTTTGACAACAGAGTTGGGTCCACCCAGCTGGCTTTTTTCCACCCTGCTTGCACATTTCCACCTGCTATGCTATGAAAGCTATGAGAAAAATGTCATGTGTTTTCTTATGAGATTTTTCTTCTGAGAAAACATGGGAACCGGTCCCATGCTGTTTCAGCCAAGAGTGTACGGAGGGTAAGCACCAAAGAGGACACAAACGGAGGATGGAGCAGTGAGCCCTGGGAACCAACCAGCACAGAAAACTAACAGAAAAGCATCCTAGAGAAGCACAGCTGCAAACTCATACTAACTTTTCTCTTTATGCTTGATCTAAGCTCATTGCAACAAAAACCAGCACAAATGCTCAGGACAAAATACCATAAGGCACCCCTGTTATCGAATAATTCACATGAATTCTGATTCTATGAAGTGTCTGATGGCTGTGTAGAAACACAGCAAGTAATGACAACAGAATTCACTGTATGTGTGTTGCAAAACATCATCCAACTTGTTCTGCAGAGCCCCAGAGACAGTCACAGTACGTGCTCAGCAATGCCACCTCATTAAGACATAACGAATTTGTGGGTTATATTCACTTATGTCTCCAGTCAAACTTCTGCCAACATCTCCTTCACCTCTTGCGGGTGCAGGAGCAGAGAAGATCATAGCAAACATCTTTATTTTCTGAAAAAAAAAAAAAAAAACAAACCACCACCCTGCCATCACTCACCCATTGCTGCCAGCCGAACAAGGCACCCTATGAGCAAGGGAAGCAGAAAATATGAGGCTGGGCTAAAATTGCTTAATAAGTCTGATTGTTTTCACCTTTGCTGGGAGGATATTTTAATGGAAATCAGATGGACTGAGACTGGGGATAGGAGTTCAGCTCAGAGAAGCAAGAGCTTCTCCCCCTGAGGCTGGAGACGGCTCGAGACCTCACAAAATCTTTATTGTTGTTGTACTCCTCACATTGCAGCCCAGCTCAAGTTCCTCCCCTCAAGCCGATGCCTCCAATTTGCACCAAATTGCACAAGTACATAGAGAGACAAGTTCCCTGACAGCTCACACATAGGAAACACTTTGATGGATCAGAATTTATATGGTAATATTAATAGATTGAGGTCTTAAAAATGGTGCATGATTTGCATGGGGTTTGTCTGCTTTTTGAAGGTCACCGTTTCTAGGTTCGGTTCAGGACAGAAAACGGAGGGTCTTTGTAAGAGTTAATAGGATATCACAGGGCTCTGGACAAAACCATGAGGACCACCAATATCGTGGCTGGTCTAAATAACTCAGGCCCTGCTAAGTCCCTCTCTCACAGGGAAAGGCTACAGATGGTAACATTGAACACAGCCGACTTAAAATGGATATATATTTTTATATATATGGAAGAGAAATATATATAGTCATATATATATATATATATACACAAAACCGTAGACTCATGGAACTCATTGCCAAATATAATGGATTTTAAGATTTTATCCATATTCAAAGAAAAGATGGATATTTATGGTAGGAGCTCAGTCATCCCAGCTGGGGATTTCTCCACACCTCAAGAGGCACACCAAGGTCTGCCCACTCAAAGGCAGGAAGAAGCATTGTTTGCTGATCTCTGTCATAGGCATTATTTCGTGCTTCTCCCTGCGGCTGCCAGCTAGTGTCTGTGGGAAGCCAGACCAGGTGGACCACCACCACCACTTGACGACCTCAACCAGATGCACTATGTGGGTTGCTTTCAGGCCCCAAACCCATCCCTGGCTCCAACCACCTGCGTTATCCAGCCCCGTAGCCCACCAGATGGTGCTCTCGGTATTAGTTAATATCGAGTTAATCAGCACCTTTTTCTTCTGCTGAGAAACTCCAGCACAGGTGGAGTGTGGAGAAACACCACCAAGAGCAACAGATTTCTGCACTTTCCTAGAGCACCACCCAGATTCACATGGCTTCATCCCAGGAGTAATATGGTCCAAAACCCAGTAACATGTTTTTGAAGCATCTGGAGGCGATGGGGGGGTTATGGGCACCTTCAAGCCCAAATGCAATGCCCAGGCCTTTGGCTGTACCACGGTATTGAGCCAAAGCACCGGGAGAGGTGGGAGAAGCAAGGGCAGTGGGGAACGTGAGCACTCTCCAAACCTCCAGACATTGTCCCACACACCAATGGACCTCTGAGCCCATTGGAAACCCTTTGGTGCATCATTTCTTGTAGGCCTCCTCTATGGGACCATTTTCATGAGCTCTTCAGGAATGATACCTCACAGCTGAGAGAGCTGGCTGAAAAGTCAGTGGACTCTGGTATTTCTGCTTGCTAGAGATAAGAAACATTTTCTATTTGAAGGCAAATGTTGGAACAGCAGGGAGAGGTTGCACAGTGCCATCAAGGGTTCTCCATTGCCCAATGTGATCAGCTTGCATCAACATCCACCAGCTGTGAGTTTTGATGAACTCTGAGGGCCCTTTCAGTCTTTGTTTCTTCCCAGTTTTCTACAAGAGGAAAACCTGCAGTTCCTGTGCCCCTTGCAGACTGCAATGCCCATAATTATATCAGATCCAGAAAACTGGGCTAATGTCATGCAGCTGATCCTGAGGCTGCCTCTTTGGCCCAGCAGGACAGACTGTTTTTCTTCCGTGTTTCCAGTTTAATGAGTCTTTCTTTAATTTCTCCTTAATAAAACTTGGGGCAAAGGGGACCATTTAACGTGCACTTAAATAAAAAACAGTAAGTGTACCATACTGCCTGACTTCCTAAAAAATAAGTGCATTTTCTACAGTCATCCATGGGACATCAGCAATGAAATAAAACCCCAAGCACAGAAGCCCAACCCTAAAGCAAACTGGCAGCTAAATCTGCAGCTTTTGTTTTTTACCAGTAATGTATTTTTATCGCTGAGAAGCCAGAAAAGGGAGAGCATTAAATGTTGCCTGCATGGGTACATGGGAGCGCTCTGGTCATTTACGCCCATAATGAGTTTTGCTGCCTCTGAGCAGAGCACAGGTAATAACAGATCATAAAGTGGGTTTACCACCCGAATTGCCAGTCTCTGAAGGTTACTAAAAGCCCATTCAAATGAGCACAGTCAGATCCGCCTGGCTGTTTTGAAATCGCCACTTTCTCAATGGTTTAGTGGAAAACTCTGTTTCTCCCCTCATTGAAACTGGTGAAAATCAGCAGTAGAGCAAATGGAGCCAATCTAGTTCTATCCAGGTCTGGCCAAAATCACTTAAATTTGTCTGATGATGCTATTTGTTTGCTTCATCCAGAGCTGACCCATCAGCTCACTGCCTAGTTATAAGGCTTCTCTGTTTTATGAAAACATCTTATGAAGTAGTTCCATGTTGGACAGGGTTAATCCGAGCCTGGAATGTATTTTTCAAGCATCATGGCTGGAAAACCTTGTGGGGCTCAGAACCTCTTTGTGGCAACAGGGGTGCCCCCCTGGCAGCAGGGCTGATGAAGGCTCTGCGGATAAACAGCCCCCCACTCTCCTTGCTCCCCGCTGCAGAAAACTGCCCCAAAGGGCAGTCTATCATTGGTCTTGCATTAACAGAGAGGTAGGAAGGCTACAAGGTTCTAATACACAGCCAGAAGGGTGTTTGGCCTGAGGGAAGATGTGTAGCTAGTTCAGAATGAGATGTTTAAAGCATCAAGCAGTCGGTGAGATGAAGGGCTCAAGCCTGGTCTTGCCCCGAAGGATGGTGCCCAGAACTCTGGACTGCCTTTGCAGCATCCCATAGTGCTCTTGAGGCAGGGCAGGGTATGCACTTCTGTGCATTTTATTTAAGAACCATTTCACCTTTTGGAGAACGCAACTCCATCTTGTACACATGCTTTTTCATTTACAGCCAAAAGAGGAAAAAAGCTGCATTTCAATTGTTCATTTAATGCTTTGATTTCTCTCCATTTTCGCTGCCTTCGTCTGTGTGGGAATGTGCATTTGTGGGAATGCGTAATATAATTTAATGTTTTCGGCAGTTGTTTAGCGGGTTCCCTTCTGAAGCCTTATGGACCACCATGGGCTGAGAAACTGGGATGGAAGATCCAGAGAAACAGTCTTGTGCAAACCCAGTGTCTTCCCTTTGAAGTCCTTGAGGCTTCCACAGCAGCCAGAAGTAATTAGTGAGAGAAAGGGATTGTAAGAGCTGCGCTGGCTGGCCGTCAGGGCTTCCCACTGACTTTGAATAAAGCTGAGCTGAGCCAATACCGAGCACTGTTGGAATTGTGATACCAAACGTCCAACCTATTTATCGAGCATGCTGTGGGGCTTGGAGACGGCTCTCCATGGCAGGACTCATGCTGTCGACCTCGCACCACTTTAGTATAATACCAAAACTACTTAGACAAAACACACCAGGCATTCAGGTGCTGTGGCTGAACAAGTCACACCGTCCCTGCTACACCACTGTCCCTGCTACACCACTGTCCCTTCGAGTCGGGGGTGGCTGTACGCTCCAATTTCCTGAACAGACCAAGTCCGAGGGAGACCAGCACAGGTACCAGCACCAGCAAGAATTACCAGGTGACCTTACGCAGCTCCTAGACTTGCAGAGAAAGTCACCACCAGGTAATCAACATGCTCTTTCTTACCTTACTAAACCTCTTGATCTGCCAAGTGTTCCCTCTGCCATGGGGTGCTTAGCCTCAGTGACTAGGACCGCTCCTCCCTCTTGCTTCATGCGATGGCTCCTGCCACATGATTCAGTATTTCTGCTTGTTGTTTTCTCTCCTCTGTTTAAAGCAAAGTGGGTAAAATTGAAGACACTTGCCTATTGATTAACTAGCCAACTCTCCTGTGCCTTCCCCATTAAAGGATGCTCCCTGTAGTCAGGGAACCTGGAAAGGTACACGCACTCTTCTTGCTTTTTCCCCTCTAGGCATGGCTTTGAGAAGCACATTCATCCCCTCATTATCTCTTAGCAAAGTTACTCTTTTCAATGGCAAAGACTGTGAGCATCACTGAGGTAACAAGGGACCTCAGGGAGTCTCTAGTCCAATATCTTGCTCAAAGCTAGATCCCAAGTTTTGTGCGTGGTTATCGACTCTGCGCTACAAAGACGAGCACAGATGCCACAGTAAGCTGTGTTTGGGACAAACCGCTAAAATTCCCAGAGCAGTTTTTCAACGGTAAATTCTGATTCATCCAAAATCATTTGACTTGTAGGAAAATTTTGACTTCGAAGGAGTTGGACAACGAAACCTCAGAAACATTTAAGTTTGAAACCAAAAGCTTCATCTCAGCTTTTTAATGTTAGTTATTCTACTCTTCCCTTTCATTCTGACGCATGTGTTCAATATCACTTTACCTGGTGTTTAGACCGAAACTAAATGGTCCACTTCAACCAGGTCACTCCCACGTTTCTGACTTCACATTTTACAAGAAATTCTGCTCAGTGAAAAAACTTTGACTTTTCTTCCTGAATGGGAACAAGAGCAAATAGAAAAATGTCAGAAAATTTCGTTCCATGTGATGGGAATTTGACTTTCTGGATAGCTTTCGTTGCTGTCAAGAAGAAGGGTGGTTGGCTGAGACAACTCATGAAAGCTTTGAAAGTTCATACAAAGGCTCTAAGCTGGCAACGCATCCCCCAGTCCTTGCATCAACTGCCAATATCGTGTGGATGGGATTTTACAGGGTCCCCTCAAAGAACTGACTGTACAGCTCCCAAGACGCCTGAGGTCTCTAGTTCTGCTAGGCTCCTTTTGAAGAGTCCTAGCCCCTTTTTTATTTTTTCCTTTTCATTCTGCTTTAGATAACCAGAGTGGGCCTCTCACTCATGGGAAGCATTGTTCAATGTGTCACCTCCCACCAAGAGAAGCAAAGAAAGGGGGGAAAAAAGCCACATGAAGATATTAAAATAAGAAACTGGAATGTCTACAAACTGCTCGGAGAGATCGTTCTTAATTCACATATCCATATTTACTATTGAAAACGGCTATTTAGCTATTTATGGCATTGTAAGCTATCACTCTTGGTTTCCACTTAGCTTCAGACGGATGGTTGGCCCATATGCCTCATGCTGTACTTAAGCAGAATGGAAAAAAAAAAAGAGAGAGGGTATAGAAATGAACAGATCTTTTTTGGATGGCTACATCTGGTCCCCATGTGTTAGTCCAGCCTTGTGGAAAGCCTGCTGACAGAGAAAAGCTGCATGCTGTTGTTCTAGACAAGCTTCTTTTATAGATATACTCTATATACACACACATCCAATTTATATATGTGTGTACATATTTATACAGATAGATATTAAGCAAGAGAGAGCTTTCAATATTTTCTTTTCTGAGGCTTGCAGAGCCCACTTGGCCAGATGTGGACCACTGGAAAACACTGATTTATTGTGAAGCAAGGATACTCTTCCCATCACATTGACGGATGGCGAGAGGCTGAGGAGCAGAGAGGAGCCATGAACACCCTTGAGTTTGGCAGGGAAGGACCTGGGACAGAAAGCAGAAGGACTGATGTGAGGTGTTGGATAGGTTTATGCGAACTTCCTAACCCACATTCCTCCGCAGAGCACAGGTCCTGGGGATGGATGAGATAAACTCTTTGCCACCCAGCCAGATGCACCAGCCCATGCCCTGACACCCAAAAAGCAGAGCTGGTGCCACATTTTGGCTAGGAAAATCCATGCTGCTTCAGTCCCATGGAAAGGGGATCCCTGGAGATGCTTCCGCTTAGTTTCAAAAACACCATCAACATTTACGCACCTCCTTCTTTAACTCAAGACCTCCAATTCACTTAGAATTTTCCTCATACTTGCTTTCCAGCCATCTTGCTCTCATCAGCTGGGGAAATCCACACCACCAGCTGCAAGTCCATTTTTTGAGGCTACTTCAACGCTGACACCCCTTTTCTTAAGGCCAGAAGCCTTTCCTTTCTCCATCTTCATGGCAGAGTTGGTATCTTCTTTCCTTAGCACCACAGGATGCTGATCTCGACTGTGACAGAAAAAATAACACTGCTGGGATGTTTTGGCTAATCAGCAGGACATCTTTAACCTATTATTAATTTGGACAGCAAACAAAATAAACAGCAACAAAACCAACTTGTCTCCTTGCTCCAAACATTCGTGTCCCAAGGAACCCATGCTCAATACGATATTAAGAAGGGAGCAAGCCATGAATGTGCAAGCACTCCTGGTGACCTGGTGCTTTACTGAATTATGGCAAACAGCCTCCTAAAATGAAAACCTTGTCAGAGGAGAGATTGCTGCTGAGACTGAAATACACTTGGATAAACTGGAGCACAAAAAGGGTACTTAAAGGATTATTTTGCCTTGGCAAGACTGTAGATTTGTCCATTGCAAGGCCAAAAGGGATCCACATATTTCTGTAAATTCGAATTTTTGTGACAGTCCAGGGGAGAGTGGGATAAAGCACTTATTTCCCTTTTTGCCTTCATGTTGGAGATGGATGTCTGATGTCCTTCCGTCTTTCTGAACCCCTGTCCTCAGCAGACCTTCTGCATGGCCCCATCCAGTGACCCCTGCAGCAGAGAGAATTAATCCTCCGTGTCATGCAAATACACACAGCAAAACCCAACAAACCAGCCCTGAGCTAGCAATTACATTTGGAAGAGCACGTCAAGCACCGAGCCAAGCAATCCCAAGTGACGGAGCAGCCTCCAGCCCCCCGGGAAGCTGACTCAGGAGCTATTTACGCTCGCACTATCAAAAACATTTCATCTCATCCCCCAGTTCTCCAGGCGCCATGGCATGGAAGAGGATCTCAGCCATCTCTCTGAACAGCTCCTGTGGATGCCATGAATCCTCACCCCAGCCTTTGGGGACAGCTAAAAGCATCAGCACGAGCTCCTGTTTCCCCACTGAAGTGCAACAGAATATTGTGGGTCCTTGCTACTCTGGGAAATATTTTTTGGTGGGATGGGGATGCCACAGCACAGCTACTACCCTTTGCAAGGGCAGGGATCTCACTAAGTTCTTGTTTTCCAAACCCAAAATGGGATGGGTGGAAGGTTTTGCAAGCCCAGGGGACAAACAGTGACTCTCACGTCGGAAAGAGAATAGGCAGAGAGTAGAAGGGGTCCAGCAGTTGGAAAATAGTGGAAAAAATAAACAAAAATAGTGGAATTGGTGGAAAATATTACAAAACACCACCCACTTCCTTCCATAGCCAGTGACGACAAGATTTTGTCCTCCATCTATCACATTAGCTGGGATTTTTATTCAACAACCCATCCTTGAACTGTGTGGCAACATCTTAGGGCAAGATCCCAGGAGGACCAGGTTTGAGTGGGCTGGTTTGTGCTGTGCCCAGCAACTTGCTCCGACACGGCAACGCTTGCCTTACCTTCGCATGCACCAAAGGGCCAGCCTGCCCATAAGGCATTTTCTCCATCTCCAGCAGCTCTTTCGCGCTCCTGAGCTAGTCTGCTATGGAAAGTGGGTCAGGAATTCACATCAGCGAGGATGCAGGCTTATCCATCATCTTCTTTTTTGGGAGAACCCTGCTCACAGAACCTCTTTGTACCATATTGGAGCACCGGGGCTGATAACTGACTCGGTTTTCTCTGCACAAAAGAAAAAAAAAAAAAAAGGTTGTCACATCTTCCTGTGAAAAGCTGCTACTTTGAGGCCCCAATTTAAACCAGAAACCTTTTTTTTCCCCCCTGCTTTTTAAAAGGACCTGAAAATGATCTTTCAATAAGGCAGTGATAAATACCAATGAGTCTCAAATATTTGCATTAGAAACTATTTGTTGTAGATACAAATTAAAAAATCCCAACACATGCTTAAAGCTTACATTTTCCCTCTAGCAAACCCCAAAAGGGTTTTCAACATTTTTTTTTGAAGTTTTACAAGTCATATCAGTCTCATCTGAAATACCGTATTGCTGCAGCATCTAGTGATACTGAACATGCTGTTTAAATAAGCCACTTGTAAGTGAGCAACATGTATTAACTGCTGCTGGCTTTTTCCAGGGAGAGGAACATGGTTCCACAAGGGCATTAAAGCAAACATTTCCTGAGTGTTTGCTTTTTTATACTACAGGACACCAAGTAAATGACCAAAAAAACATGTCGTTAAGAAGTTACTTAAGTATTACATTTTCTTTTCTTTAGATCAGGTCATAGCTCTTGCAATGGGGAAATTTCTGTAGCTAAAAATGATAATGAGTACCAGGGTTTGAATAAATGGTCCTTACACCCTAGGATGGGTGTGTTTGCAGCATGGTGTGGACCCTCTGACTGGGAGTGGAAGGCTTCTTTGGGAGTGCTTATCAGATGGGCTTTGTTCATGTGCAATTTTTTTTGCATTTTCAAAGAACACATGCAACCTTTTCCACTTTTCTCTAGGAGTCAATTTGACTCAGCTGAAGGCAGAACATAAATAGGAGTTTAAGAGATATCAGATTCTTCCCCCCACACTATGCTATGCACAAATCTGGAAATCAGCAGTTTGCAAGATAGAGAAATTCCTGGGGATCATCCAAAATAAAAGTCATTTTCCCATTATAAATGGACTGAAACTAGAACCGCAAATCCAACCCTCTTAAAAACTGAGCTGCGGTTTGGACGAGACAGCCCAAATCTGGATCGGTTGACTCTCATTTTGATGTGGGAACCCAAATCAGATCAGTTTCATAATACTGTTTCAGATGTGGCTGAAAAACTCCTGCAAGTGACACATCTTCCAATATTTTCCTGCTTGCAAAATGGCTGTAAGTCCTGGTTTGAGCCAAGAAGCATGAGTACCGCTAGAAAAATCTGTCAGTGTCGAGTCTAGGACCATTTTTCAATGAAGTTACGAGCCTTTCTGAAACGTAATTCCCAACCAAACTACACCACAGCAGCTTTCCATGGCTTTCTTGGAGGCTAGATCAAGCGCAGGGCTCTGCACACTGATTGGAAAGATGGTTTTGGAGACAAGCATTTCCTTCATTTGCTTAGCTTTCCTTCCAGTAACTGCTGTCAATATTCTCATCTGTTTTGCAAACTGCAAAACTTTTCCCATTTGCAAACCGAGCAAGTTTTAATTATTCCCATAATTTTGCCTGGAAGGGAAGATTCAACCATATTAATCAGATAATGAGAGCAATTTCTCTGAGTGCCATACTCCCAAATAAACAAGTCAGGGTACGATCTCAAAAAATAAACCTAAAGCACTATTTTGATTATATGAATGTACATTAAAACAAAGGAAAATTTACTTCAGAGCCTTCTCTCCAACTTTGGGTCTTACATACCCTTAAGAGATGACTTTGTATAACTCTATTACCTCTCTTTCCCCCATGCCCAGCCCCTATCTCTGCAACAAGGACCTTTGCCACATAATACTTCTAGCTGTACCTGAAGGATAAGGCATACAAAGCTATAGTACATTCAAATAAAGACTGGAAATAATTCCCTTACAGGAAGGAGCTATCCCAGTTTGTCTTCCTTTCCTTTTGATTATACAGCTCAGATTAGAGACAGTCAGGAAATTACATAGTCTTTGGGGGAGGGGGGAAAAAAAAAAAAAAAGAAAAGAAAAGAAAAGAAGGAGAATATCAAGGAAAAGGAATTCTTTTTGTTTCCTGCCAAACACAATCCCACAATTTTTTGAGGTTTCAAAGGCTCAGTTACATTTCTTTCTTCTTTGTTGTTGTTGTTGTAAAGTTTTACCATAACAAATGCCACTTTGCACATTCTCCTCACTTTTAAACAAAACACAAGTCACTAGAAGAACGTGCGTACATTTTCAACTCAATATTTTAATGTCAAAGATGGATGGATACTGATGATGGAGCCACCAAAAGCCACCTTCTGCCCCATGATCTAGAGTAGGTCCTGGGCACTGTTGAAAGAACTAAACTTGGCTCTGTGTGTTTGTGACCAGAGGGAAGGATTTTTTTTTTTTTGGCTTTTATAGAAGCTTATACCTGGTGCTTTTTGGTGAACAACTGACCTAGAGAAAAGCACATTTGTCACTGCAGTGTGTGACCTTTCGTTTTTCTAACCTGAAAAGCAAACAAGCTGAGCATCCTCTGAGCAAAGGTGAGCCTTTCTAGGTAATAAAGTAAGAAAAAGATAAATCGCAGTGAAACATGATGTGCCTGAACACAGAATCTGTGGTTCTATGACCAATGAATCACTGGTCAGTCAGCACAGACAAACCTGTTGTTTTACCTCTGCTCCTGAAAAAACTCACTGGGGGAGAGGGAAAGAGCAGACCTTTCAGACAGATGGAGATGAAACACAGCTGAATTATTTACTTCTAGTATTAGATTAACTGCACTATGGGAATGACAGGACCAGGTGGTTAAAATATTTGCATGAAAATGATTTATGTTTGGCTTTTGTAAGAAGATATTACATGACAGGCTATACCATGCTCAGTTTAACTCGACCTGGATGGTCTTAGCGCTGCCGATTCCCCGCAGTTTACACAAATATGTGATTTTTCTTTTCTACCAACGTGGCGAAAAAGCAAATCGGCTGTGTGCTTCTGCAAACAGGATCTCTCAGTATTCCATCACCCGCCCATAATTATTTGCAGCCATCCCCTCCATAGCCCCACAAAATCTGCTCAGAGATGGTCACTCAAATCTTTCCTCCTTCTGAATACAGAAGAGGCAAAACCAGCCCGGTTCTTGAGGCTGAAACTGCAGCAAGGCAGGACAAGCCCCCTGCAGAAAGTGAAATGAAGGCGAGTTGTCAGCATAGAGCTGGAGGAAGAATAAATCTTCCTTACAGAGATAATCAGATCAGTCTTGTCCGACAATACAAAGCCAAGGGCGGCACGTGCGAGGCTGGATGCACATGGGAGAACCAGGAGCGGCAGGGACTGGAAACACAACAAGGCTCGTACACAGCACCTATTCAGATTTTAGCAGGGGATCAGAACTCAGAATAATGACCCGATGGGACCATGCATGGTGTTTACCTTCAGACCTTTCCCTCCAGGCAACACGATCACTTTTCCATGCGTAGGGTAATGAATTTCTCTGACACAAACCACTACTCTCTTTAAGAGCAATGTATCGCTTCCATTGCAAGCTGCTGGGGAAGCAGATGGAGCTCAGCGAGCTCCCGGCTGGGCAGCAGAACAGGAGAGAGCAGCTCCTCGACTTGCTGATCAGCTTTCCCGGCTTAAGTTTTTGCAGCTGTCCTACGCTTGAAAAATACACACCCAAAACCTTTGATGTTGCTGCCGCTTTGCCCTTTCTAAGGAGAGGCATGCAGTCTGAGTGCCCCAGTCATGTGGAAGAGGGATGCCCCATCTCAGGGCTTATCTAAAACTCGTGAGCAATCCCATTCACTATGGCTTTGGAAACGGTTCTTTAGTGCTTCCCTGCAAAAGGAACAATCTCAGTTGTGTTTATCATTGTATTAAGGCCTCCCCAGCTGGCTCCACTCTGCAAAGGGTTCCTGCATCTTTCAAGGCTCCAGTGGGATGCTCTGCTGTCACTTGTATTTGGGGGAATGACAATAGCACAGTGACCACAAAGAGGTCCTTTCTTGCCATGCCAGCAGGCATCAGCCATGCTGGGAAAGGAAAGGGCATGAAGGAGAGATTTCATGTCAAGAGTCACAGAGGAGCCACTAAATCTTCCTTTTTTAAAAAAAAATATTTGCCCTGGCATGAAAATGACTGAATTGAGAGGGGCTCTTGAGACAGCAAGGTAGAAGGGAGCAATTGCTCTTGAAGTCCCACCTGACAGGGTAAATTTTCCCCCTACAGCTCATTTTCTTGCCCAAGGGCTGCACCAGCGAGACCCTCCCCTGTGGTATTTGGGCTCTAAGCATGGCCGCTTGCGCCCTTCTGGAGAGCAGCCCCAGCTCTCTAATCCCACCCTGGTTTTACACAGCTTTGCACTAAGCCTCAGTAATCTATAAAACACCTGATTTGGCAGAGATGGGGATTTCCCAGAAGGGAAAAACGCACTGATGCGAGCATGGTGCTGTGACAGGCAGCGATGGCACAGCAGTTTGTCCTCCCCGATCAGCTCCCACTGCCTCCATCCCACCCCATCCCTCCTCCCTCTGCTCTTCTCCCAGTCCTGCTGCTGCAACCCACCACCCAAACAACCCTTTCCAGAAGCTCCTCGTTATTAATTTTAAATACACCTCCCCAGGGACCACTCAATAGATACAAATCTTAGAGCACCACCAGCAAAGTCTTTTGTGAGCTTTGGCACGTGGGCGTTTCAGACAGGCTGGAGAAAACCCATCTCTCATCCCCAATCTAATGAGCATCTTCAGACCAGGGTAAACACAAAGCATCAGTTTGTTTTCTTTTGTCATTACTGAAGATCAAAACAAAGCCAGGAGCACAGCAGAGGGTCTCCAGTGTCAGCAGGGAAACGGGAAGGGGTCAAAGCAGCATCATTAGCAGAGCAAGGCACCGCACGCCAGGTCCTGCATCAGAAGCTGGGCGACCCAGCCTGGGAAGTCCCTCTCCCTCACAACCCTCTGAGAGGAGCCCGCGGGGGTCCCAGCTCCATCCTAGAGCTGCATGCAAAACATCTTAGCCATCTTCTAAAAGTTCAGCCTTAGGATAAGTATAAATCCTATAAGTCTTGCCAAGTAGAGGCTGAATTTCCATATCTATCAGAAACTACTTTGGCTGCCTCCTGGAGAAGGCAGAAGCCCATCCTGCAAACCCTTGAGGACCACGGAAAAGTGCTGCTACCAAGGTCAGGGCACCATCCATCCTAACATCGTTACTCAAGAACAGCTGTACTGACATAGACTTGCAAAGCATCTTGCCTCCCTCCTTAAAACATTATATATAGTATTATACATTATTATATATGAATATGAATATTATTTAATATTCCACCTCTCCCTTCGAGTATCATCAAGTGCCTTGTTAAAATATATGAGCTGGTAAATACCTTCTCTGCATCAGTCACTATTTCATAAACCCCAGCAGTGTACCCTTTACTCTGTTCCTCACCTAATTAAACAGCCCTAATCTGTTTAACCCTCTCTTCCTCCGCCTGTGGAAGAGTTTCCATGCAGTTCTGGCAGCTCCTGACACATGAGGACGTTCAGGGAGGGGATGTGACAGGAAGTTCAGTTTCACAAAAAGGATGGGTTTGGCAACCCTTCAGTCTCTGGCAGCTGCTCTGTCAAAAGTGGTTTGCCATGCAGCATCCCTATAGCTGAGAGAAGAATATTTTCCTCTTCCACGCTATTTTTCCACTAAGAAAACAAACTGGTTTTTAAAGAATGAAATGAAACCAAAAGCAAAATGATTTTGCTTTCCTCAGAAATCCCCCTTCCCCCTTCTTTGGTGAGAAGATGGAACATTATACGAGAGGTGGAAGAAAAATAAGGAAAGAGTATTCTTTAGAATAATACTTTTTTCTGCATGAGAAACTGAAAAAAAAAAAATCCAACTTAAAAATGAGCTGAATTGCTGTGTCTTTCCTGGGGTCACCTCATCCCTCTAAGCCTCCTGCCCTGCAGTGATCCAAATATTTGCATGCCTGCTCACACTGCAGCGTTCGGGCTTTCCTACAGTACGGTGGTTTCAACCAAAAAGGCAGAGGTTGCAGACAGAGAAAGTGGAAAAAAAGAGAAAACTGGATCCCTCCAAAGATAAATACTGCCTCGGATGGCTGTAAGCCTCTCACAGCTTATTGCTCCAGAGCTGGTGGTCTCCATCCAACCTGCAGAGCCCTGCCCCGAAACGATGGCAGCCGTTGAATGTCCTAGCAGTGTCTGATAGACTGGGAGAGCACCCAGAGATGGGACACATTCACAAGCCCTCACTGTCCCCCAGGGAGGACAGAGGAGGCCAGCACTATTTTGGCAGTTGCACAGTAGCCTGCAGCACGATGAAGGTCGTCCCCTGGATGTGTGCCAGCCAACTGCTTGACAGACTGCTGGTTTTCTTTAAAAGGTAACGGAGCTTCCCAAGAGAAGAGCGTGTGAAAGAAATTAAGGGCCAAGTCCAAGATCAAGCAGGGTCTAATGAGCCCAGCTTAAATGCTGATGTCACATCCAATCTGGCTTCATCCCAAGATGGGATGTGTTACTCAGTCAAGATGATCTCCAGCACATCAGTGGGGTGGACTGTCCCACCTCAGACAAGGCAACACCCCAAGATCACACCACCAGCAGACAGGCCACTGCTGCCCACAGCTCTCGGGCCAAGCTGGTGAGACTTGCTGCATCCACTCATGAGATACCAAACACCTGCAGTGATTTTTCCAACCAGTCGCCAATCTATTTCTCAGTGTATGGGGATTTCCATAACTTTTCATGCATACGGAGATTTTATTTTTCCCTTCTTTTTCAATTACATGTTTCATTAACCCTCTGCACCTCTTGATTTACCAGTGACTAGATGAGGTATCCAGACTGAAGAAATGAGGAGGGAAATAATACAATGATCTATTACCATTTACAGCTGCCACGGGATGATACAAAACTTAATCAGTTGTTCGTGAAATGCTTTCACAAGCAGGAAAAAAAAAAGCTGGAAAAATAGCAGTCCCTTGCTGAAGGTAATTTCCACCCATCTCCCCCTCAATTCTCTTTTAAAGAAATACCTGGGGAAATGGAAGTCTTTGAAATGTGTCCCACTGATGATAGCTCTAGACTCACTGCTACAGAAGGCTCCCGAACTCCCTCTGGCAGTGCCGGGGCTGCTGGCCCATCCCACACATCATCAGCCCATGGGCATCACTTCTCTCCTGGCCACATATAACCCCACTGCAGGCAAAAGAGTCACTCTTGAGGGCCAGAAGATCTCCCCCCTACCTTTGTCCAGAAATGAAGTACTAGCTGTGGTGGGCTCTCAGCAAGACGTGGTGTTACTTACACCAGAGACCATGCTCTGAAGTCAGTCCCTTCAGCTCCCCCCTCAGTTTGCCTCAGGTTCAGAAGTCCTCTCTGGCCAGCTCTGCCCATGACAGAGGGGCTAAGTCAGCACTCTTCTGATGGGCTTTTTGAGAACAAAGACATCTGACCCATTTCTAACAAGATCAGTCCAACAAGATCTGCTGACCTGATGCAATCCTGCCAGCCCGCCTAGCTCTTCCTCAAGGAGAGGGACAGCAGACAGATATGGACCTCTGAACAAGACAGCCCCTCTGTTGAACCATGTGAGGACATGGCTGCAGCTCAGCGTCAGCCATCACCACTGGCCCAGCAGCATCAGAGGAATTCAGCTCGTCCCACACTCGTGTGTTCCTCCCTGATAATACCTCTCTGCTCCCCGACTCAGCCCACATTAATTGCGTACAATGTCTTAAAGACCACCCAGCCTGAGCTGCAGAGCATTCAGCAATGGATAAAAATAACAATTGAATTGAGTGAGGCTACACTTCTTGCCAAAAAGATTAGCAGTGGGAAAATTCCTCCTTTAGGGAGCTTTGCAGCCAAGGACCAGCCCATAGGGTTCATGACCGACAGCATGCCCCACATACGTTTAAACAGCTATGGGTAAAATGTGGGAAGAATTATGAGTCTGGTGGAAGCGCTAAATCTTGCTTTTGTCCTCATTCCTAAAAGGGAGAGCGTGGTCAGGTCAGCAGTCCTGGCTGGATGATAGGCAACTGGCACCAAGGTTCATTTATCAAAGATGTTACACGGGGAGCTGCTGACAGTATAGAAGGCTCTACGAACTGGAGCAACACCTTTCCCTCCAGTCCATTTGTCGTTAAAAACAAAACAAACCAATCAAAGGCTATTGCAGAAGCAGGAAGAATCCCCTCATTTGCTTGTCAAACAGATTTCCACTGAGCATCTCTGAGGACAGGTCCATAGGTAGCCACCCCAATGTGTCCGCGAAGGGTATTTTGTACAATGAAGAGCCATGGAAAGGCAAGAGCCAAACTAGGGATTACAGAGAAAACTGTTCCCCAGAGGTGAAAAATGAATACTGTCTCTCCCTTCAAGTATTTTTTATCTTTGCAGAAATGCAAAGAAAGGAAAAACGGCCCCTAGACTTTTGTTAGATGAAAGTGAATTAACCTCTCACTGTGCTGATAGAGAGATGCCGCTATAGTACATGGAAAGGTTATCATGATCTTTCCCGCTGCCTAAAAAGGTGAATTAGAGACCTAAGGCCTTTGGTGGCTATGAATATTTTGAAGCCCGTTGAAAATGCTTCTCTTCCTCAGGTATCTCAAAGCCAAGGACTGCTGAGTCCAGCCTATTTAGAGAAGGTATTTGAAAGAGTTAGTTGTTCTGGCGTTTGTAACTTCAGTGATCCTGCTAGAGGAAGGATTTGGGGTGGGCACAGAGAAGCTCGTGCTCTACACAACCAACTGTTGACTGTTAAAAATCGCCTGTGGGGCTTAAATGATACATTCATTCTTCAACTCTTTCCAACACTTGCCCTTGAAATAATTCAGGAAACTCTATTATATGGTCTTATATCTGTTTTTGCTGGAAAGAGCACTTCAACACTTGACCACAAAGGACTTTATGCACAGAACTGGATTTGTTTGGCTATCTTTCATCTTTTAAGTTAATCAGAAGCTGCTTGGCTAATTTGGATGTTTTACAGTGCAGTGTGGATGTCACCTTCATGTTACATAAAAAAAGGGATGTCGCATCAGAAACAGAGCAGGGTCTTGCAGAACCATTAGCTTAAGGTGCAGAAGTCCATGCCCGCACGAACTACTCACATTTTTCACTTTTTTCTCCTTTTCATGGATTATAATAGAGTTCTCCTTCCCCATTTCCAGACAGTTTCTAATCACTGCTAAGAAGCAGCCCACCTTGTGAAGGAACAGTAAAACACTGGGACAGGAAAGCAGGAAAGTAACATTTAACCATTAAAACCATATCTCTGAACCTCAGACTATTAGGAATTTGCCAAAAAAATGTCCAAATGAGGTAAGAATTGCATAGGATGACAACAGTGTATAGAAAACCATGACAATAAAAGTCCTCAAAACACCTTCCTAATTAATAAGTCCCCCCACCCAAGCCTTCTTCTGAGAGCTCCAGGGCCCAGTTTTCCTGCTTCTGATTGATTTTACTTAATCACAGAGCTTGTTAGTCTGTAGCAAGCACCCCGAATTAATGGGGCTGCTGCATCGTGCTTGACCTCCTTTGGATTCCACGCATGGGATGCAGCGATGGTACCACATAGCCAGATGTTTCCACCACCTTTTGAAAAGAAATGCATCTTTTCTTTTATTGGACACCCTGGCAAGAGAGCCCACATGGAATGTAAACTCTGTGTGCAGAGATATATATTTTCCCTCACTGTCTATAAACACATAGAGATCAGTCCTTCCCCCACCAGGGTTACATGAGCCCAGAATTTATCAGCGTTGGAGAACATACTCCTGATTTACATTGAAGTGAGAGCAAATTTTTGCAGGAGAAAAAAATAAGATTAGGCAAGCAATCACCGCTTTGCATATAGATTTGAATACACATACAACACAATATTTAGATTACTTGCAATAAACAAACTTGCCTCAATACCCACAAGAGCAAACCTCAGATCCAGAGAGGAAGTCAGGGAAAAACACTCTCGTCTTCCCCAGCGGGAAGGGAGGTTGGTCAGATGTCAAAAACGCCCTTGGCAACACCCTGATTTGGCATCTGCTTTGACTTCTGTGAGCCAGCCCTCAAATTGTCTTTGCTGAAAGGGCAGGGCCAAGGTATCACAAACCATACAGTCACAGATCTGCAGAAGTGCTTCTCACCAACTTGTTTTTGCTCATCTGTAGCTCCAGGCTCCCTCTCCTTGCTGCTTCTCCTGCCTTGCTCCTTGGCCTTGCTCTACTGCGTCCCATGTTCGCTGACCCACAGGAGTGCAGGCTGGTCCTAAGAGGAGCTGAAGGCAGATTGGTAGGCTGGGTCTACCTTCTCCTACCCAAATGCTGACCCAGCCTTCAGTACCTGCAAAACCAATCTGATATTCTAATGGAAGCAGGCATGTGGTTTCTCTTCGTGAGCTAAAAAGCACAAAATTAAAGTACATTAATTTGATAGCTGGCGTGCAGATGGATGAGGTAATAAGGATGGTTAGCATCAAGTATCCTTACAAGACATTAGAAAAGCCACTAATGTTTTGACATAAAAAAATTTATGATACTCGTAAGACTGAGCTCTGATAATGATGCATTTTCTGGCCCCAGCACTGCTGTTATTGTTGAAATAACATGAATGCACTGGTAACAGAATAAAGCACTCTATATATACATATGTTTACACACACTCATATTTATAGATGTACACATACACATATAGGAGGAGATAGATAAATATCTGTAGTTCACAAATGAGCAGTTTTAGGAAACAGCAGGACACGAGGGAGGATTTTGTTTGGAGAACAGTTTCCCCTTTCCTCCCTCCAAGACAAGATCTCTAACATCTGCCGCCCATCGCCTTTCAGCCAAGCCAAAGGGGTCACCAGTGCAAAACAGACCCGTATAGAAAGGTCACGCTTTAGTTGGGTGTTCACTCAATTTCGGATGGATGAGGAGCTCTAACTGTGCTCAACCCCTGCAGCTTCTGCCTGTCACGGCTGGAAAGGTCTGTCAGGGTGCTGGTCCTCTGCCACATCTATTTAAAGGGCTGGGGATACCTCTCACAGCCAAAATGAGCTAGAAGTAGGTTTAATCACTGATACTAGACCTCTCTCCCTCCATCCTCAGGCACCATTTCACGACTGCATCTGAATATGGCTGGAGATGCCTCACTCCTTTTATCTATTTTTTTTTTAAATACTGTTATGGAGCGAATCTGGGATCATCAAGCTTAATAAAGCTCAACATGTTTAGAAAAGCAGAGGAGGGCAGGAAAAGAGCAGATAAACATGCATACATTCACACACACACACACAAAATCCCAGGAGGAGGAGAAATGAAAAGCTGTGTTACAGCAAAGGAGCCCTGTTAGCACAAGGTGGGTGTACACATTTCCAGGAGCAGAGACTGAAACACCGAGCCCCTAAGCGTTAGTGCAACCGTGTGTCAGGACAGCATCCCTCCAGGAGCAGGCAGAAAAAAAACAGCTGTTTTAAGGGTGGAACTGGCCCGAACTGGTTTCTCAAAGGACTCTTGGGGGCAGAACACAGAAAGTGTCTTCACAGCCCAGGGACCCACCTCAAGCTCTGGCTCAGACAAGCCTCAACATCAAGTGCCATGTTGGAGCATCCACCACCACTGCGCTCAAGGGAACCGCTCCTGGAGCAGCACGGATGCAAGGCTCCCCTACATCACTTGTGCCAGGGGTCCCTGGCCCATTCATTTATTATTTGCCCAGCAGCATTTGAAAAGCACCCAGTGGGCAGCACCCAGCAGAGCCTTTTGACGCTTGCAGGACCTTAACGCTGGAAGAGTTTGAGTGGCTCCTTGGGAACTGACTGCTCATAGCTGCGGGATGCAGGGCTGAAGCAGCTCAGCACAGGGGCTTGTAAGCAGTAGCACCACGAACCCCAGTTAAGCCTTTCTCCCTGCAAACGGTTCTGCCAACGCATCCCCCACTGGACACGTGCATAGGTACGGGTGATTCACCCAGGAGCAGCAACAGTCTGAATATCTCAACATCTGGTGGCTCACGGTGCTGCATGGCAAGAGAAGTGGATGGCCATCAGCCAGAGGGCGAGGGCCACCCCCAGCAGCAGAGGTTACATTAGCAAACGTGGGCATACATTGCAACCCAAGAAGGGGAGAGCTATCACAGCTTGACTTGAAGCCTAACTGCTCCTCCTGGAAAACAAATCCTCACAGCATCAAGAAAAGATTGATATCAAACATTTTCCCAGCTCTGGCGTATTCCTTTAGGAAGGTGGTGCCAAGCCACATGGAAGCATACCTTTCCTTCACTTCAAGCCACAGGGGACAGCCTCCAGTGTGGCTGCTCCAAAATCCCTCCTGGGGCTGAGCAGCAATCCAAACCATGAATCACACATGCTTAGAAAATTCCTGTCATAATTGCCTGACAGCTTAACTTATACTGGGCTTCTGCAGAATGAGAAATGCATCCTGTTTTTCCTAGAAATAAAAATCAAGAGAGGCCTCTTCTTCCTTCCATTATCCTTTTGAGAGGATATGGGGAGTTTGAGCTTTCTCTTTCTGTTCCAGGCTGTCTGGGGGCATTATGATGAGAAGAAAATGTGGGAATAATTAAAAAACAAACAAATGTATATCAACGACAACAAAAAACATTGTCTGTACTTATGATACTACTTGGCAGTTGGCTCTTGATCCTTGCCCAAGACCCGTCTTTGTTTTAGCCCAAGAGAACCATCGCAATGAAGTCACCTTGGCTGGTCTCTTCAGAGAACAGACCAGAAGATGAGCTGAACCAACATAGTAGATGCTTTCACAACCATTTTGTCTACAAGGCTTGTTTGTTTCCCAGTGTCTTTGGGTAGTTATTCCTTGGAGCCCAGAAAGGACAGATGCATTATCCCACAGTACTTTAGGATGTGCCGTGAATCCTTGACATCAAACGTATGCACCAGGCACAGGGTGGGCACTGCAGTCTGAGGGTTATTTTGCAGAATGTTTGCTCCCAGAAGCTTGCCAGACTGACATGGAGGGTCAGGGGTGTAGCTCGCTGCAGCAAACTGTGCTTGGGGACACTGCCAAGCACCCCCAGAGAGGTGGTGAGAGCAAACTTGATGTGAAAGCCAGCTAGAAAGCTTCTGCAGGAGGAGTTTTCCAGCTTAAAAAGCATAACATCAAAATCCTTCCCTGGACAATATCCCTTTTTGTTTAAAGGAGAAAGTAGTCCTGAAGAAACAAAGTTTTTCTGTTGGAAAACTTGAATATTCGAGCCCTGGGAGACTGCTGAACTCACTTTACACAACCATCAGGAGGAAGGTGAAGCTAAAATACTCCATCCAGAAAAGGCCCTCGGGAAAAACAAACAAACAAACAAACAATTTGTTTGTTGCTGCTTTTCCTCCTCTTTTTTTATGGGGAGGAGGGGACACTCTTGATGCAGTGATCCACATGGGGAGCAGGGTCCTTTTTCTACTCGGCTCCACCTGCCAGCAGTTTTCACACCCACACACAAAATCCTCTCCCTGTCAACACACAAGCTGCACCCATTCAGCCCCATTTCTGTGTCATGTGAAATCCCCTTCCCTCCAGGTCCAGCCACCTGATGGAGACCGCAAGCCCAGCAAGGCAACCTTTCCCAGCTTAATTAACAGAACTTTCCTCATTCAAACCCTCCGACCACACTGCAGCAACAGTAGATAGGGGAAAAGAACCAGAACAACATGATTAGCTCCCTTGTGCTCCAGAAAAGCCCTTGCGGGGGTCAGGAGCTGCAGAATACTGAGGCACCCAGCCACTGGAGACGTGCTTGCATTTTGAGAACTAGACGTAAGATTTTGGGTTGTTTTTTCCATGGGACGAAATTAACGGTCCACCCAAATGCACATTAGTTAAAAATAAATAATAAAATAAAATATCTTTCCAGACCAGCTCGAGGTGGAGCTGGAGATGCTCCTCTGCCTGTTAAAGCAGGGGATGCAGGGGGAGAACCCGGCTTTTATATGAAGCCGAGCTGTAAGTTTGGGGCAGCCCCGGGTCCACCCCTGTTTGAAGCCATCAGGACTTCTGCCAGCAAGTAGCAGCAGGCTCCAGAGATGGGCTTCTCATCTAAACCGAGCTGTTTTAAACTCACAAACCCAGCAGGAGGAAAAAAAAAAAAAGTGTTTTTGTTGGATCCCATTTTTGCCAGGTTAGTAAGTTAAATCAGGGTCGGACAAGTACTGAAGCCAGCACTAGATAAACAGAGGGAGTGCAGGACTAGAGCAAGGATGATAAAAAAGGGAAACCTTTACATTTTTTTAAAGCAATGATTGTTAGATTGCCTCCAGCTGCCTCCCAAACCCAAACCCTGGGCGCCAGGAAAGAACAGGGGAGAGGAAGAGGGAAGCCACACACGAATTGATATGAAACCTGGAGTCATTCACTGTATTCCTGTGCACTGTAGGGTGCAACGCACCACCATGAAGACTAGAAACCAACCAGCAAGGACGAGGTAAATTCTCAGAACTACTGGCAAGCATAAAAGTGGACAATTTTTTCACTGTTTTGCCTTGAAAGTGGTTGGAGAACAGCCCACCCGAGCAAAGCATGAAACAGCCAGCTGCTACCAAAACCACCATGCAGTAAATACAAGGATTAAGAAAGAAAGAAAAGTGAACAAAATATAACCAGCCCAAGAATCAAGTTCTGGGATGGGCAGCCTAAGAGCTTGATAAAGCCAGCTGAAGAGATAGCCCATGCAGACACATTCACAAGAGGTGACTTCTCAAACCATTGCATTTGGCCTCAAGATCCAAATTCCAGCCCAAAACTCTGCCTGTGGGAGGAAGAAAGCAGCCAGCCAAAAGCAAAAGGTAGAAGTTTCTTTGCTTTTTTCAGGTTGACCCTCAGAAACAGAACATACAAAACCCTAAAATGCCCCTCTCAAAACATCGCCAGGCACCTACTCACACGTTCCAGAGAGTTGATATCTGATGATCGTAATGGAGACGATCTGGACCAGGGAGGGAATGTGGAATCCAACAGCTATTCCTCTTCCAGGTTCTGGCACATATATGCGTGACAGCTAAGCATAAAATAAGTCTTCTCAAAGGGGTTGTAGACAAGATGCTCTCTTGTAGTGCTTCCCATGAAGAAAAATTGCTAAGTTGCATTCAAAGCATCAGCCATGACTTCTGGGGTGGGTGCAACAGGAGAGAGACAAAATAAAAATTACTGAGAAGCAGAGAGACAGACTTAAAAATTAAAAAGCATAAGAAAAATGTTCTCAGAGCAGTTGGAGCAGGTTGTGTCTCCTCCCTGGCTTCCTCTGGTTTTATCAGGTGCACCCACTTATCACACACAGGGGCTGGTGAAGGACAGGTCAACATCTGCCTTTCCTGCTGACTTTGTGATTTTGCAAATTCCCTTCTTCCCTTCTCCAGACTGAGCAAATCCAACATTTCCAGTCACTAACTGCCTTCTATCATTCTACCTGTACCTACTTCTACCATGCTCCTCCTCAGATGCAGAGGCAAAAAGTGCCCTCAAGTGCTCAAGATCCAGGAGCACCAAAGCTTTTTTTTTTTTTTTTTTTTTTGGCAAATAGCACCACCCTGTCTTGCTGTGATCACCCTCCTCTGTGAGGCTAAAGATCTTAAAGCACCTGGCCCCAACACCTGGAGCCCCATTGCATTTGCTACTACTGAGCATCTCTTGGACAAACACCTCCTGACCTAGGTCTTGGATACCACCAGGGCTCAATCCAGAAAGGCATCTTTTCTTGTGGGTTTAGGACTGTAAAGGTTCCTCTCATTTCTAAAAGATCCATGGTTCCTAACACAGCAATATCCCTGCTTTCCATGCTGAGCTCCAGCTTACCTTGTGTGTGTGTACACAGAGCCTTCCTATGGGCAGGTGATCAGACACATCATGGGCTGGGCAATAAACAGGGTGACCCCCACTGTGTCGGGTCTTTCTGCCTGACTCCTGAGCCATGGATGTTTGCTTTTTTAGATAATTAGCATAGCTTCCCCTCTACTAAATATCACTGCTGTCTTCCCCTTCTCTGTCCTTATTAACCTAAGCGGGGAAAAAGCAAGGTGCAGCCTAGCTGAGACAGGCATAGCTGAGAAGAGAAGAGCAAGAAGCAAGTTCAGCTGATGCCCTCAGTAGCCCCAAACTAATGCAAACAGCTATAAAACCCTCCTCTTCCTCCTCCTCCTCCCTTGCTATCCCCATTCACAGACTTTCAGCTGGCCCAGCTCCCGCCCTATATCCTCTCCTGAGCCAGCTCCAGCCCATCATTAGGATGAAGTCCCACCTTGCTCAGCTCCATCACTCCCCGTGAAAGGGCAGCCTCATAGTGAGCACCCAGAGTTGCCCTTGCAGCTGGTGGCCTACAGGCAAAGTCCATTCCCTTGGGGCAGCCCTACCAGCCACATGTGTTTTGGGTTAAGGTCGAGGTATGTTTCCAGTGAGCAATGCCCATGCTGTCTCCAGAGTAGTACCATAATCTGAGACTAATTGCAACAAGAAGTCACACATTTTGTACTGCTGTTGGCTTAATTGAATTGCAAGGCCCCTTGAAAGCTCAGAGGCAGAGTTTGACCGCACCTCCCAGCCTTTCCTCAGGAGTCTTGAAGTACCACAATAAGAAAGAATGTCATTGCTGCCATTTTGGCAACTGGGGAAACTGAGGCACGGGAGGTCATGTCACTGTTCCTGCTCATCCAGCTGGCCCATAGCAGAGAATCCATCTCTCCAGAGTTACGATCCAACCTGAGACCCACAAGACCATTTTCTGCAGCTACCTGTAGCAAACATCCCAGGGGGGTGACCCGCTCTGAGGGGCCTGCCCCCGATCAAGCCGTGAGGATTCCTCTTCACCAGATGTTCCTGCGGGGAGGGTTTGTTGGATTTTGCAATCTCTACAAAGCTCAGAGAAGCTCAAAACTTCTATGCCAGGTTTAAGGGAAAAGAGACAAACTTCATTTAAGATTAAGAGGAAACAAAAGAAGTATTTAGCAAGCTCTTTAGCAACACTTGACATAGGGGACAGATCAGAATGATTTTGGCTCCCAACAGCAAAGTGCCTGTTGACAGCTGGGGGAACCATGTGTTTGGCCAGCACCAGGAGGTAGTTTCAGAGGGCAAAACCCTTTGCTTTAGAACCTCACTAGTCCCCCGTTCTCTCAAGCTTTGTAATGATGAGCTGTCATCTGGAGCCGGTTTGAAGATATCAACCACCTCATGCTTCCGCACCCTGGAAATAATCTCTCTGCTGCATCTTTAGGGATTTCAGTTTTAATTCCCCAGAAGAAACGTCACACCTGGCTATGGTTTGCACCATAGGACACGCGCTTCCCTCCAGAGGGTCCTGAGTTCCATCCGCACACATCGGCCCCTGAATCGCAATCCCCTGGGTGCGAGTCCAGCACAGGGAGTTTATAGATGGGATTTCCCAGGGGGTCCCCAAGGACACTGGAGGGTTCCCGTGCGAGGAGCTGGGAGGCGCAGGGACGGCTGCTCTCTGGTCCCCCAGCATCACTTTGCGCAGAGACGTTTAACGTAGGCGACTGGCATTTCATCCAGGAGAAAGGTGAAAAGCTAAATATCTCTCCCCTTGGTAGAGAGATACATAGTCCTGGAATTCCTGTTTATAAAACTGCAATCAGGGCAAGCGCAGATTAGATAGAATCAGTCAAGAGTAGGAAATTGCCATCAGAATTTCTCAGTTAAAAAAAAAATAAATAAAAAAAGCACACCCACACAAAAAAAGCAAAAGCAATTTAAAACCGCTCTGGCTGCTGAGCTTTCATAAAAGCTTTCCAAGACTGCATTTCTATGTTTCATGTCACCATGGAAGACATCCGAGATGTAGTAAATTCCTCCAAGTTAATTTAAATTATGCCACAAACCAGATGTGTTCTTTGGTGCACAGAGAACCTTTTTTTCTTCAATTTCAAAATGACTGCTGCCACATCCCATCAGCTCTTATTATCCCACCGCATCATCTGACGTGACATAACAAGTCATGACACCCTCGTATATCATCAGGAGAAACGGTAGCAACTCCACTCAAGTTGGGAAGAACAGTTATAGCACTGCTGTGTTGTAGGAGGTTTGATGGGAAACTGGGTCTACTGTCTCAAAGGTATTTGGGAAAGGAGAGATTCCCTCTTTCTGCACCAGTTAAGACCTCATAATCAGGCAGTGTGCAGGAATGAAAGTGGAATTAATCGGTGAATCATATTGAATTCCACCCTCTGGGCTCAGCTCCTAGCTTGTGGGAAAAGATATGGATTTGATAAGCAGCTTTGAAAGCAGGAAGAAATCATTACAAACACCCAGCCTGGCCTCCTGCGTTAGAGCGGGTTGTGCTTTTCACCCAGAAATCCCTCCATTGAGTCAAATAACCCAAGGCTGAGGAGGAATCTGCCACCATGTGACGGATATTAAGCTTAAAACAAAGCTGAGAAAAAATGTGCAAGATCCATTGGCCATCTATTCCAGTGTTAAACCCCTCTCGTCTTTAAAACCATTACTCTAATACCCATTTTATGACTTCAGCTTACAGTCACTGTACCTGGCTGGGTCTCCTCTTGCTTGATTGAGGACATGTCTACAGCCAAAGCTCGGTGATGTGCAAGTGGCTGATCCAGGCAGCAGATTTGTGAGGCCACCAGTGCAGGACCATGCAGGGACATTTTCTATGTGTCCTGTGGAGCTAGAAGCAACCTTCTCACTCCTACAAACATCTTCCTCTGAGATCTTTCCACATTCAAGTGGTAATTCAAGGACTGACACCAACCACGCTTTTCTGCTATCTTTCCCTGGATGTCCTTAGAGCCCAGGTTACAAACATTTTGTGTTTGGTGCTTTTGCCTTATCTGATCACCATGTTTCCAGCCTTCTCCATGCCTCCAGATAACTTAATCAACTGTATCATCAAATTTATCCTTCGCACTCTTGCCACGCCAAGCATAGATAACTATGACCATGGGGAAACATGCCCTTCGGCATCATCTAATGTTGATTTAACCAGTTCTCCCTCACTAGACTCTACAGAGCCTCCGCATTAGCCCATATCTTTCTATTTCTGCTATTACCGTGACTCTAACTAACTCAATGTATACAAAGGCACGTTTGCACACCCAGGTTTGCGGGGCAGCAATGCACAGGGCCACGTCCGATTTTCCTCTAGGTAAGCTGCTATAAGAAGAGCTCAGTGCTGAGCTGTAAGGTAAATTTTCCAGATGTGAGTCATTCCCTGCATCACATTCAGGGGGGTCGGGAGGGGAACAGTCCAATTTTACGGCACTTCTGGTAAAGGAATGCAGAGAATGTGTCGTAAACACTTCCCCCATCAAATAGGTGGTAAATTGAGCTATGAATGTTTGAAACACTGTACTTTGGAGAACTGCTGGGAATGATTTGGAGTTTTGAGGCTCTTACAGTCAAATGGTTTTTTCTTTCAATTCCTCCATTTCTTTTTATTGTATTTCAGATAATGAGGAAGGTTTTTTCCTCTGCCTTACTCTCCTGGTATGCCGTGCTGGTTACTTATAAGGTGGCTATCAGAATCAGTAAGCGAGAGAAAAAATGTGGCCATATAAATTTTGTCCTTGGCTCCACGATGGCTCCCCTAGGAAATCACAGCCCAAACCATGCCCAGGGGCTGCACCTTCCTGCCTGTCAGATGGAAGACCGGTGTTTTCCCACCTTCAGAAGATCTTTATCGAGAAACAGTCAAACAAACAAACCATCCAGCAACCTTTCTTCCCCCTAGTGAAAATATTTTAACTATCCCAGATAAAAGAGCCAAGCTTGACAAGGCATTACATGTGCTTTTCATGAATTTTTGCAGGAGGCGGTTTCTGGACTGACTTAAGGAATGCACTTAGCATGCTGTTTCCCCTATATAAAAACATCGAATTAGCATTTCTCCCTGTGATTCTCAGCATGATACAGCTACGTGCAGAACAATACAGGATAAGTAAAAACCCATTAAAAAGCCTCTCATAAAACTGCACAGTGCTGGGTTTTCTTTCATTAATCCCTTGACTTCATCAGTTGTTCCGCCTGCTGATAGGAACAAGGGTCTCCTCCACAGCGCTCTTACGCTTATCAAAAATCTCTGCTCTCCAAGACAGAAGAGGAGTGGGTGGCCACCAGCCAGCTGAAAACAACCATCCCAAAGACTATCTGGAGATACCACCCCTGCTAGGCTGGAGCTATTACCAGGCATAGGGTTGGCAATGGGAAGACGGGACCTCCTTTTGACCCAATGGGCAAGCAGACCAAACGAGAGCGAAGCAGCGTTAACAAAGGGACCATAAGCATTTTGTGCTTTTATGAGAGGCAGAAGAATGTCAGCTGGGAGCGGATCTTCAGGGTCCATCCAATTTTTCCTTAAAAACACTTTAATTCACAGCTGGTTCTGTTCCTGGCCTCTGATTTATGGGGCAATGTTTCTTTAAGACTGGCATTAAAGTGGAGAAGTAACAATCTAGGGTTAAGAAGGTTAGGCATTATGTCCAGATTAGTATTATCAGATGACCTGAAGCAGGGGTTATATTAAAAAAAATGCCTTAATTAAAAAATACAGGTCAGAACCAGTTTAAGCTCCAAACCTCTGGTCGTATTCACTAATTAGAAGGCTTGGACACATGCCTCAGAGTGATGGATGAGCTGTATCTGACTCGTGGCATCACATGAAGAGATGGGACACAGACCCCCAAGCACAGAGCTTGGGCAAAATTGCACGTTTTCTTCATTTTAATTCACCTCTCTTTTTTTTTTATCCCCCAGAAATTAATAGACCACACGCACTGAGGAACCAGAAATCAGCAGGGCACTAACTGCTCTTGGTTGCTTTACTCCGAACTTCAACCTCTGCACTGAAGCCCTGCCAGCCATTTTCTCAAGGAAAGCAGAAAGAGCCTATAGTAACTCATTATTAACTTACTACCAAGTTTCCAACGTGCCTATGAAGGAGACAGGAGATGTGTTTTCCTTCCTTTGCCCAAGAAGAGTTCCATACCCTGAAGGATGCCTTGTGCCTCTGCAGGGTGTTCTCAAGGTCTCCAGCCTTGCTCTGGAGTCTGGTCTACATCTTGTCCACAGGAAAGCTTTGCCAGGAGATGGACCACAAGCAGTCACATCTAAAGCACATGAATTGAGCAATCTTGAGCAAGAGGCATGTGTAAAGGTTCGGTCTCAATGAACATCTCCTGATTTTCACCAGACGGCAGGAGAAGACACAATTCTGACTGTCTCCACCCCAACCACAGACACGCATACAGATGCCCCATCTAGTTCAGATGCAGGTAGGGAGTTTGTGGCCAGGACGCAGGTTTTATCCTAGTCTCCTTGGGACCACCACGTGCATCCAAGACCCACACCAGAATTGCCAAGGACAGTCTTTGGCCCTGTGCAACCCCCACACTCCAAATCCAGAAGATTTCACTGGGTGGTTTCAGGTGAAACCAAACCTCTTTGTGCCAAACCTTTCTTTTTTTTGTTTTTTGTTTTATTTGTTTGTTTGTTTTAGCTACAGCATATTACAACCCACTAAAGATTCAAATAACTTGCAGATTTCATTTATTTATCTGCTGCCCTAAGTAGAGATCCTGCTATATAGCTCGTAATTCCTTTCCAAAGCAAATTGGTAATCTGATACGGAAAGCCACAAAGAGAAGAAGGCTTTCCAATCTAGAGGAAAAAATGGATTTCTTTGCAAAAAAAGGTTCGTTACTCGGTCATTTCAGCATGCAAGCAAGTTTAGCAAGTGCTTGGTAGGCACTTCAGTAAAATGGGAAAGAGAATTGTCACAGTGACAAGTGATTTGTTTGGTATTATTTCTGCTGCGCCCTGTCAGTGTGCTTCTCCATTAAAGGACATTATTGCTGTCCTCCTGTTTCATTTACATAATGAAAATAGATGAGTTGTCAAGGCCTGCCTGGTGAGGCACTTCATCCCCTTTCAAGTTCTAGGAGGAGAAGGTGAGGTGGTCTCCATCCCACCACCTTGTCAATCTACCCAGGGTGCACCTCAAGTAACAACAGACAACCTCGATTAGGCACAGCGTCAGGAGGCACCAGGCAAACAACCCTAAATTCCTCCTGCCCACCATTTCCACCACTCTCACTCATGCAACACAAGGAATGACTCAGTAAACATCTCCTGCATTCAGCGGCGGTGGCAGAAATGACCCAGAGGCCCCACGGTGAGATTAACAGCCAAGCACCACGAGATCTATAGGGCAAAGAACATTTCCATCAGTAGCAATTTGTACGGCCCCTCGCACCGTGTGGTTCTAGTCACTGATCAGAGCCACACAGTCTCTGGCTTGACAGATATTACATTTCTTTGTAATCCCCGTTTCTTTTGTAATCCCCATGGGCTCCAGCCCATGCCTGGGGAGCTCTACATGCAAGTGCTCATGCGTGATGGAGGGAGAACGGTGTTCGCTGAGAGCAGCTGACAGCTAAATGCATTAAGAAATCATTAAGTCAATGCCATCTTCCAGCCAACACAGCTGTAAGGTTCCAGCACCCCAAAAAGCCGCAGAGGAAAGACACAAAGAGGCAACGTCACCTTTTGGAGAGCAGTGTCTGTGTGTTCGGTCCTTTCCCAAAATACTGGAGCACGCATACAGGACCAGAGCAGGCTTTCCCCCATCCCAGATTTGTTACTGGAGAAGACGTTTTCTAGGAAGCCTGCAGGGTTTCTGGTTCTCATCTCCTCCTCCCTGCAGCTGCCGCATCGCTCAGCGCTGCAAATCGCATAAATCAGCAGTAACGGCTAGGAGATGAAAGCACAAGTAGGTTGTCAGAGAAGTTATTGACACTAAAGGGTAAATCCTGCCCTGACAGGCACCCTGCAAGCTCCCATTTGTTAGGAGGGAGAAGGATGGGGTGTACATCAAGGCAAAAGTCAGACCTGGGGACTCAGGCTGCAATGAGGGCAGGTGCGGGCGCCTGCGGGTCAGAGGGAAAGATGCTTCAGGCTCATCCGCTTCCCACTGGCTGAGATTTGGTTTTAGCAGATACCCGCTATTTAATCACCTCAAACCGCATTCCCACCTCACGGATGCCAGCGACTCATGCACCAGCAGAGCTCGAGCGGGACGGTGGTGCTTTGCAGCGAGGCTGGCAAGGATAAACCACGGGGAGCCTCAGGCTTGAGGGAGATGCTGAGAAATCCCAAGCGCCTTGTCTGAGACCTGCTGAGGACGGGGGAGAGGGAGAGAAACACCAAGCGCAGAGCACCGAGTCCTTTAAGTCAAAACTCTGCTTTGATACTTCTATCTTAAAATCTTCTGTTCTTGACTTGCGGGTGAGAAACACTGTTTTCTCTGCAAAAGGGGAAATAATTCGTCCTAAACTTCCTCTTTAAAAGCTGTGAACTGAACAGGAAGAACCCACACACATTCGTGTTTAAAACTCTGGGATTTTAAACATTGCTCCTGAGCTAAGGGTGGGGAGACCCAGAGAGTCCCCAAGGGGAAGCTAACTCCCAGGGCTTCACAGCTTTAGCAAACCACAAATTAAAGAAAAAAAAAAGGGAAAACTCACTTGAAATAAGCGTGAACCCAAAAGGGAGTTTCCAAGAGCTTCACTAGAGCATTTGCACTCATATTGCCACCCAAGGGAGCGGTAGGACCGACATCACCAGATATTTGTACCAGAGCACCAGCTTTTCCCTAAGCAGAAGACCCCCAGCTTTTCCCCTATCTCATATCTTGCTTCTTTTCACATCACACTCAGGCTTTCCTGGGACTGTTTCTCCACTGTAACAGCAGACAGGAGGAATGTGGCACACCAGGTTTGTTTGGATAAAGCAAGAAGGGGGGATTACCGTCAGCTTTCTAATGGAAAGCTGGCACAACGTTAGCTCTTAGATTGGTACTAGATTCTGTAAATAAAAATTGGACACAGGAGGGGGAAGCCTCCGAATTCCCCAGAGCAGATTACCAATACTCCAGGAGGAGTGATTAGGCAGCATGCCAAGCCATAGCTAATGTTTTCCAAAAATAACTAAGTCAAAAGTCCATAAACGTCAGGAATTTCTAGCACAGAAACTGCATCCCGCGTATTCTCCGATAACAGGCTAGGAGCAAGCCCAGCAAAGCCTGAAGTGATGGTGGGACTCATGCCACTGACTTTGGTGGTCCTGGGAGTCAGCCCCAAGGAGCTGGTTTTATGGCCCGTGTCAGAGCTAAAGCAAGCCACCTTTTACCCCACGTCCTCTTGCAAATATTTACCTGCTGGCAAAAAGCAAAAATAGGAGAGGGAAGGGCAGAAACAAGCTAAAGGCCAAGTTCAGCTTGCTACTGTATCCCCTGACCCTGTAAGCCAGACCTGTACCATCCCAATAGGGAAACCAAGCAGAGGGTTAAATCCTCACCCATCAAGCTCACCACAGAGACGCATTATGCTGACAGCTGCTCTTCATGCACTTCAACTATTCCTGAGCTAGTCATTTAAGGGTTGCTGAGATGGACCCTCCATCACCTTGCGGTAGGTGAATACTCTTTCTTTCCAGAGATCTTTCTCTCTCTCCGGCAGCACTCTCTGCTCTGCATAGCAGGGGATTTCATAGGGAACAAAGGTAAAGAAACGAGACTGTGAAACTACTTTTAAAACCTACCAGAAGCAGGCACAGAGCTGAAAAGCATTTCCTATCCCTCAACCCCTTTTGGAGTCCCAGTGCTGCTGCTGCACGGTGGAGCAGTCGCTGCCCGGAGGGTGGGAGATCCCAGGGCTGCAGAGGTGGAGAAACACAAGTGTACGCTGCAACTCTTCTTATAGACATGCATAGCAACAGTCAAGATGACCACTGCAGAGGTTTTCCTCTTCTACTTGCAGATAATCTCCTCCTGCTGGTGTGGTGCAATTAGGTGGCACCACCTGGGGAAAATCCTAAAGAACGCACATTTTCTGACACACAGCAGGCATAGCCTATCCAGACAGGTCAATGCAAGGAGATCTGCGGCATGACACATTTGAAACACCGGATTTGAAATTTGCACATCTGTTTCTCACCAAGCTATCTTTGCTTGGGCCACTGCTTGGCAGAGATGAAACTCAGGACATGAAGTGGCTCGAGGTTTTTGCTTGGAGACACAGAGTCATCTATGTGGAAACATCTGCAGACTCGGTGCTTTCGCCCAAAAAACCTCAGGAAGAGTCAAGTGATCATACTGATGGCTTAGCACAATTCTTACATAAATTGTATTCTTCCAGCTATGCAGTTTTATTTTCCCAAGTGATAAACCATAATCTCATTATCTTGGCTCCTTTAGAAATGCAGAATACCCCCTATCTGATTGGCAAAATGAGGCAGGGATTCACAAAGCAAGCTTGTATTCTCATTAAAGCATGGGCAGTATTTTTTTTCAGCCTTCTCCTGTTTCAATGAGACATTAGTATGTACAATGTGCACTCTGGAACTAGTTTGGTCTAATCCTCTTCTTTGTTTGCCTTTCAGCGTTGCAGCTTTTAAACTAGTGTGGCATCAGCCCAACGAGGAAAACACAAGGTTGGCTCACTCCGAGTAAGTTATAAGAGCCACAAGCTTCGTTTACATGTGACAGCACTTCCAGAAGCAAGTTATGTACTGAGCAAGGTCCAGGAGAAGTGCACACAGCAGCGTGGGATGGGTTTCCATCGCCAGTGACAACGCAGGGTGTTAGTGGAGAGAACCGATGTGAAGCAGGGATAAGCCCCTTCCCAGGATCGTGATTAATTTTTTAACTAAGCATCTAAAAACAGTTGACTGCATTTCCCAGATTTTTCACAGCTTTCAAGTATTGAAGTTTCAAGTGAAGTCGTCCAAAAGTCTCATTACCAATAATTTAAACTTTCTGTTAAAAAAATAATTGCAGTTACAATTCAGCTTGACATAAGTACTTAAAAGAAACTCTCTTCAAATTATACCTATTTCGAGCCCTGGGGGAAAAAAAACCAAAACTCTTAAGTTTTGAAGTCACATTGGAATTCAAATTATTCTCCTTTTCATGTGGGGAAAATACTGGTGACTGACACAGGGTTTCAAACACTTTGCAACGAGTCTTTTATGAGGCAAAATGCAAAGAAAAAGAAAAACCTGCTTTTAAAAAAATCTATTTTTGACAGATAAAACTAACACCATAAAACAGATGTAATGACATGCAAGCAGCAAAGTGAGTTCCAAAGGATATAAGATATTGAGGCAGAGCTTGGTAGAAATGAAGGGAGAACTGATGTTTATCTGGAAAATAAGGATACCCATTACCAAGCACCTGTTAATCTGTTTCTCTTTTGGGGAGAGTTACCCAGCTGCAGCACTTCTCCATTTTTCCTCACTACAGGGCACTACTACACTGTGGGACTGCAGACCAGAGCCATCACTTAATAATTCGCTGAATAATCCCTTAAGTTCAACTGCGGAGAGCTAGAACATATGAATTACCTCTCTCTTTATTAAGGCAATAGCTCTGCTGGGATATTCAGCCTGGAGTGAAGTTGTATTAGTAAAATCTGGAGTTAGAAGAGAATATGGCATCTGGCAGGTGCTGCAGAGTTTATTAGACCATCCTTTCTTGTTCACACCTGGGAATGCCGGGAACATTTCCAGAGCACCGCAGAATATGCACTGGTTTAGGGATTTACTAAATGTTTTCCTCTTTAGCAAAGTTTGCAGATTTTCTGCCTCTTTGCAAACTCCAAAATCTGGCATCCTGGAAAAAAGTCAAATGCAAGGCAGAAACGCTCATTAAGGTGGGCTGGTGAGACCAAAAGAAATGTAAATTAGCCCTAGAGACTGCCAGGAGTTGCTCACCAGACCCTCTGGGTTGCTGTACGTGCTGTGGGAGCCCCCAGCCCCCCGGTGTGCCCAAATGAGCCTTGGGTTTGGGGAGGGTAATGCAAAGCAGGCAGAGACTCAAGCACTGCCCTGGCTTCCAGCTGCAGAGACCTGCTGGATGGCCCCACCGATGGAGCTCATGTGCCGGCTCCTGAGCTCCAACACTGCTTTTTCCTGCCAAAAGGTGACAGCAGGGAAAAAGCGAGCCTGCTGATGTCCTCGGACAAAGGGATAGAACAGGCTCTCAGGGAATTTGCCAAGCAGCGAGATATTTTTCTCTCCAGAGTCCAACTTGCTTGATAATGACAAAGGAGAGGCAAATTGTTGAAAGGAATTAAAAAAATCTCAGAGACTATCAAGCCCTCGAAGCCTTCTGTCTTCAGAAAGACATCCTGCTCCCACCCACACCATCCCACTGTCGCTGTGAGCCATGTGTGATCCCATCTAGCCAGGGACCACGTTGGCTCTCAGGAGCAGGGCTTTTCAGTCCTCCCATACCAAGTGACATTCTGGAGAAGAGCAGAAGAGCAGTTCTTTTCCTCCTGTCTTTCCATCTTCCTTTAAGCCTTTCCCTCAGAACCACAGCAGCTTTACTGAAGGGACGACAATACCAGAGCAGCGGAAAGGAAACAAAGCCCCACGTGAAACTCACCTTCCACCTTCATGCCAAGTCAGCCCAATTTTATTTGGGATAGCTCCCAAAAAAGCACTCAGATCCATTTTTCAACTTCATTTGCAGAGCTAAGGAATTCCAATTGAAGGATGCAGATGAGCACCACCAGCTCGCTGGACAGCCAGAAGGTTGCTGCACATCTGCCGTGCCCTTACCCACTGCGGCTTAGCCAGCAGTTACTAGAGCTGACAGACAAACCCAGGCAAGCAGATAAATTCGCAATTCAGGTGCAACTCAACAAACAAATCGTGCTGATTCGCTAAATGAGGGGGCACAACCTAAACCACAGCAACCCCAGCAGTTCCACATCTTCAGCTACAGCAGCCCCAGTGGCACAATTGCTTGCAGTCCCTGTTTCAATACAGCGTGTTTTCAGTAAAAACCATGACCTGCCCAAGTAAATGGCTCTAGTGTAAGCACAATTGAAGAATTATTCCAGATGTGGGCATCAGGTGCATTCAAATCCCCTCTGCTGGGTGAGCTGGTGCGAGTGCTGTGGCTCGGCAGAGCTGCTGGCAGTCACCTGGGCAGGAGAAGCCAGGGCTGATCTCACTGACCGACACACTGGGCACCAGATGGTTTTACATTCATCTCGGACCACCTTCCGGACAAGTTTTTGCTGGGGGGATGGGAAAATAAAATTACTGAGAACTTCAAGACAACAGGCCCTGTAAAAGCTGCAGATCGATAGTCCTTGATCACTTTGGTGTTTCAGCCTGTTTCTTCAGCTTTGGGCTTCATGACACATCCATCAGCTGAGATGATAGCTCCACTATTAGCCCCGCATGAAAATTATCTGCCTTTAACAAAACTACGAAAAAGTCAAAAGCAACAATTGATACCAGATGACATTTGGACTGAAGGGCCAGGCTACACAGAGCTGGTGGAGGGGAACTGTACATGATATTAAACTGATCACTGGGTTCCAGACATCGTCTGCTGTGTTTTGAAAGACAAGCCTTCACCCAGCAGCACTTCTCAGGATCTCAGCATGGTTCCACAGGAGCTGCATCCTCAGCTGACATGAATCTGAGCTCTGCTGAAATCAGGGGCATTGCACTCAATTTCTCCAGCCACAGGATCTGGCCCCCAAATTTTCCAGCTCGGTATCCTGTGATCCTGATGGCATTCTACTTCTTCCAAGACGATACAAATCTGCCCCTCTGTTCAAGTGAAAACATTCCCAATGTTGTGATTTTCCATCTATAATTACCAGGACATTAAATTCCTTCATTATGAACAAGCATGCTTGCTCCCACTGATATGTGTCCTTTCAGACACAGAAGAGGGAAGACCAGGGGAAAGGAGAGCAGAAAATAGGCTGAAAATGAACATCTAAACAAAGCATTGATTATCTTTTTGGAACTGAGTTGCAGTAACACAGCAGATTATCTGAGTTGGGTATATCCCTTGGCTCAAGAAAACCAGCCCAGTGGAGGAAGGTGAAATCAAAGCCACATTCTCCAGCAAGCAAGTCAGCTACTCTCCATTCAGCTTCCCACGAGCTTTATGTGGAGGCTCTGGAGCCAGACACTCAGCTAGCACACAGCAGCACCCTTTCACTCGAGGATCCAGCCTGCCCTGGGGCTCAAATAGAACCTTTTAGAGGTGGACCAGATGCTTCTATTTAAGCAGCCTGGTGGGAAAGGTCACGACCAAGTTGTTCCTTATCCTCCTTCCCTCCAATGCCAAAATGTACATTAGAAGGCACAATGGGCTGAGCCTCCTGCCCTGGGTGGCTGCCTCCGAGGAGGAGTTTCAGTCTCCGGTCAGAACACCAAGGCAAACCAATGCAATTTACCCATGGTTTTTTTCAATCTTTTTTGCTAATAGCACTGTGTATTGGAGTGTGAATTACAGCCAGCAGTAATAATGAACTCACGAGATAACACCCCTGGGGAGAGAGAAAGGAAATTCGGGGCCAGGATACAGAAGCTCTCATCAGGCAGATGGAAGGCTTGCTAATGAAGGGTTTAGCGGCAGGGGATGGTTTGGATTCATGCAGACTGACGCATCAAACCTTTACGTTTCGTACATTTTTTTCCATGCTTTCTACAGGCAACTCTTGCCAGAATTTTTCGGACTCCACTTGGCGGAGAAGTGTCTAATCAGCATTCAACCCCTTTACGGGGCTGTCTCTGAGGGAACAGATTCAGGCAAGCGATAGCAAGTGGTAATTTTGGCTGCTTAATCTGAGTTGATTCATTTTAACAGTCTGCTTAACAATAGATACCATGTGGCCCTGACCAAAGAAGTTTCATGGTCTTTACTGAGATTTAAAGTAGGTGTGAAATGCTATAAAAATGCATCATTACTGCAGGAGCGATAAAAGCTTCATTGCCCTAATGAGGAAAAGGATTGGCCCAAGTTCCAGAGCGATTATTGCTTTTTTCTGTAAGGTCATTTAGTGCCCCTGATTCCTGGTTTTCTTTTATAAAGTTGCAGAGGGAAAGATTAGAGTCTAAAAGCTCCAGATCCTGGAGTCAGGTGATCACATGCATCGTGCATACTCTTCTGAACTTCTGCACCACCACGAGAAGTTTAGGTCCTTCTCTCAGCCTCAGAGCATGACCTCTGTAAGATGGTTCAATTAAAGGAATTACCAGTCTCTATAAACCAGACATCCCATCCAAAGCGCATCCTCCTCTCAATCCTTCAGCCAATATGCACCTGATTCTAGCTTTGACATATATATTATTCTTGCACTGCTCTGGATTTGTCTTTTCTTTTTTTGAGACAAATAACAGCCATAGAATGTCTTACCTCACATTATAAAGTACGACAGATGTGCTTCTGTGATACATTTTGCAATTCAGAATTGCCAACAGTCAAGGAAAGGGTTTTGAGATGAGATAGTAATAAAATCATTTTACATTCCTAAATCAATGCATGTGCTGGTTTTAAATTACATTTTAAAAGTGATCTTTACTCCAATAGTAAAGTGGGCTCTTTAATGAGTAACTGAAAGTTCAAGACCAGAGCTGGCTCAGGTATTGAGTTTCCAAGCCACAATAATGCCAATATTTTTGGAGAACAATGTCATCTTTAGTCCAACTAAAAAGCAAAGAACGTTAGAACTGAAATCATATTGTAGGAGTTCTGTTTTGAGACAATACTGCCTGGCCATTGCTGACCTAAACTGGCCTGAGAAACAGCTACAAAACTGATGCCTCATGTTCTCATGAATGACAACTGCAGATTTGGGTTGTTCACAGGAGTTCAGGGTGACAAATCCATTTGCAGTGAAATACCTGCAAGCCAGGAGAGCACAAGGTTGCACACAAAGTCTCACTGGCTGCTGCCAGCCCATGCATTGCACTTTGGGGATTACAGTTTAGCGTCCTACACACCAAGGCACTCCTACCTTACAGCCTGTCCTAGTGGAAAGAGGCTTCAAACCTTTCAGACCAACTGATTCCCTGGGCTGTCTGGTCCAAAAAGCAGCAGTTTCTCCAAGCTGCAGAGCTCAGGTTGGCTAGGAGACACCGGACTCAGGACACCACATCGTAGGGCATTGCCTGCAAAGTTCAAACCTGGAAAGTCCATCAATTCTTGGTCCCAGGGCAGCCACGAGAGCTGAGGACCCCAAGGACCTCCTCCTATTTCTCCTTCACAGAAGTTACAGTCTAAAAACTTCCATCGTTACCTTCGTGACACTTAATGAGGACAAAGCCTGGAACATTCACCAGAGCATTTCCAGCTTTTTATTACAGCACCATTTAGATCTGAACTTCCCAGCCTAATCTGAGGTTAGCAGCAAACACCAAACCTTAGTGACAGAGCTGAACTGGAAACCCTGAGTGCTCGTCCACCTACAGTCACTCATGTGTTTTATGCAAGAAATCAGCATTGCTCCAAAGGCACAAACTGTAACCAGGTCAGTCCCTATCCACCCAAGGGTTTGCTTTAGTACAGTTTTGCTTTTTAGTACAGCCTAGCCATTGTGCTTGCGTGCACATATTTTCCATCATTTCTTAGAAAACATGGGCAGAGTGCTTGCATGTGTCAAGAGAGAAAAGGAGGACAAAGGACAGGAGGAAGCCCATCTCCAAGAAAACACCGATTAAAATTGTTCCCTAGTTCCCATTTCCTCCACAAACAAAACAGCTTGCGAAAGTCCAAGTTGGGGTGGATAAAATATCAGCCACGTGCCTGACTTACAGCACTGGGACTGAGGTTTGGGCACCACTTCAAGACTTTCCCCTAGGAGTCTATCCAAACCCTTTTTGCTTCTGATGTGGAATAATTTGGAAGTGTTTTTAGGCTGCCGGCTGGGATAACACAAGGGCTATTGTAAACACACATGCAGCCGATCACCACCAAACCCACACAAATATGGTCTGTACACACACAAATAACTAGCACATATTCCTTTTTTTCTAAAAACAGAAGAATAATTGAACTGTCGAATGAAGAAAAAGACAAAAATCGCTGAGCAGGTTTTAAGAAAAGCTGATCATTTACAGAAAGAGTTATGTTTCACCTAATTTTAATAAATGAAACATACTTAAATGCAAGCCACTAGATTTAAAGAGCTACGGATAAGATACAGCCATAACCAGCTGTCATCCAAGTGAAGCCTGTGCAGTGAAGCAAGACCATAATTTCCACAGATGGTGTTTCAAAAATTCTGCTGCTAGCCAAGAAAGTTTGGAAATGTAAGAGAGCATAAGCAGGGCACAGAGACCTACGCAGGCTCAGAAATAACCTGTTGGAGACACATGACCCAGAGCTCTAACCCTGCGTAACTGCGGTTTGCCTGACATCTACTTTGGGTGGGAAAGGAAAGAATTGCTTTTTCAGAGCCATGGTTCTCTGGGATAATTTTGGTTTTCTCCACTATAGTGGTCAGGAGAAATGTATTTCCCCTGTGAGACATGTCCCGACTGGCCTGAATGCAGAATGGGCTTTTGGACCTGCCACAGCTTTCAAGGCAGGCTGATGGGAGCCTAAAAATGGGTGTCTTCATAGGTGGCCTCATGGAAAACCATAGCCAAGCACTGGCATCATTCAGGCATGGCCACACTATGAGACAGAAGAGCCCTTTCCTAGGATTCCCAAGTAGCTCCTTCTGGCTCTGGTCTGTCTCACGGCATTACATCCATATCCTTAACGATTTCTTCAAAATTCCTCAATTACCTCTGGTATTATCCTCCATCAGCTGGTCCAGGCAAACAGATGAACCAACTCACACCAGCAGGTGAGCAAAGAAGTCAGAGGCAGGGACCTGCAGCAATTCAACTTCCTTCTGAAATGCTGAGCATTTTGCCTTTTCCATCTCCTCCGAGAGGTGTGATGTGACAGAGGTCAACACACCTCACATCAAGGCTGCTATCTACCATGGCAACTCCTTTTCCTGCAAGGAATGAGGTCTCTCCATTTCTGGCCCCAAGAGGACTAAAGATCTACAGACATTTCTGGAGCAGCATGAGGCACTTTGGTCCACCATGCCAAGCCTAGGCTGGGATTTAAAGAAAACGACAGCAAAATAATCTGTCAAGTTTACAGATGTTGAGTTTTTACATTTTGCCATTGGATGGATTTTGAGCAGAACCATTCCACATGGTAGCGATGAGACTGAACCTCGGGAGAGGGAAGAGAGGAAACCAGATAGCAGAAAGATTCCTCTGCAGTAACAAATCCATCTTGATACTAACGGAGTTGTGCACAACCACATTGTGACTGCATCATCTGCAAACAATATTTCCCGAGTAGGAAGCAGCTGGAAATCTAAGTAACATTTCATGTGGAAGGGCATAAGTTCTTTGCTCTTCCACCACTGGCACTACTTTGATCAATCTTGTACTTGGAACAACGTTTAAAATAAATAAAAGGAGTCCGGTCTTTGGTATCTGCTGTAATCATAGAGCTTATGCCAATTAACAGGCCAGAAAAAGGACTAATTAGAGCCCTCTGAATGAGAAATCTTGTGATTCCTGCTCCAAGCTCGGCTGGTTTTGCAGGAAATAATAGTACGTTGACACTGTCTTTCTAGAACAGCTTTGTTGTAGACTAGATCCAAAGCCTGTTGAAGTTCTGTGATCAGACTTCCTCTGCTGCACCAGCCTCTGGGCAAAGCAATGTGATCAGCTTTTTCTGGGTTGGTCTGATGCTTGTCCCAAAGCAGAAGACTGGTGTCAAAATCCCACCAGTCAAAACCCATCACCAACCATTATACAAAGGAAGACAAAGTTCCTGATGGTAAGCGCATCTAAGACAGCATGCAGAAGAGGGTGTAAAACAAGTCAAACACCCAATAAAGCACCGAGGGAAGTTGAGAGCATGAGTTTTACATGAGTTCATCATGCATAATGCCTGATTTAATTTAATCAAGATAGTAACCAAAGTGTGATCCGCCACAGCAAAATCATTCCTCAAATCTTTGTCTCTGATCTTGCCTGAAAGGCTTTGCTTAAGCCATCAAGACTGTAGGATGAGACAGAAAAAAAGTCTGAATTACCCTTTGTTTGGTGACCAGTCAGGGTCACACACAGAGGGGAGGACTGAGAAGAATTTAAGACACAATCAAGCAGCAGAAAGTCCCAAAGCTTTTCTGGCAGCAGGGGAAAGTGCCTGAGAAGAACAAACCCAGTTTGCAAGGCCTGACTTCTTAAGATCAAGTCATTCAGCTTGGAGGTGCTTCAGCTTCAGATGTCTGGAGGTTCAGTTCACCCACCACAGGGTGACAAGGAGGTTTCTATCTGCATCAGTATGAGTTACTCAGTTGATAACACACATATGCCAGTGAGAAATTGCATGAAATGGGAGGAATTCATCCATCCAGCTCTGCCACAGAGAAGCCCTCCCTGTTTTGACTTGTCCTGCCAACCTCATCAGATGCTTTCAAGCACTACTTTTACGCCAGATAAATTTACAGGTTATGTATGAAGCAACCAGGACCTTTCTTTTAGCTCCCCAGATTTACCATTACACGATAAAGCCTCTAACCTGAACTAGGAACAAGTTCAAATTTAAGCCTCCTTTAAACTTAAGCTCCTGTCCTGAGCCAAGGTGCAGGGTGCAATCTGGGTATTGGCTCATCTCTGGACAGGTTCCCAGCCAACAGCAGGACTTCAGGACAGGACCGTTTGGCTTTTTTCATGCTGTGACCCATAGCACCACTGGGAAGACAACCCCTGCGAGAAAACTAGCTCCTATCTGAGAGCAGCAGAGATTTCAAGGCAGCCACATAGGTCTTGCTTTAAACAGCAATTTGCTAACTTATCCACAGTGCACAAACACTTTCCAAGGAGAACCTTTGCCAGGCTGAACACAGGATCTGAGGACCTTCAGGGCAGCATGACAACTGCTCTAGAAAGTGGAAGGAAAGCCAAAGACTGACAAGGAACACAGCGGCTGGAGCTGGGAGAAGCAGCAAGAAGCAATGATCTCCACAGGGCCCACATTCACTTGGGCTTATAAATAGAAACATTAAAGAGGCTCTTTCCATACTTCAGTGACTTTTTTTTTTCATGTGAGAAACATTAGGAGTACATGGTCTGCCAAGTCATTATCATAATCTTTAGAAAGACAAGGAACATTGATTCAACTCAAGGCTCAGGACAGCTGAATATTAGACAAGCATCCTTCACCAAGCCAAGGTTTAGAGGCAGTGGGAGGAGATGGATGAGGGTTCATGCACATCCTTTGAAGGGTTGATTAGCAAAACAGCCTAAGAATATTCTCAAGGCTGGAATAAATTAAGACATACATTTTCTTGAGATGCCTGGGATGTTCTGTAATTTTATGACATCCAAAGTACTAAGAAAAGCAAGGTGCTGGCAAGATTGCATTGCTGTTCATGTGTTAAAGGTCAAAGAGTTGCAAAAAGGTCAGTTTTGTAGGTTATGAATATCTGTGGCAGTTATAATCAAAATGTATGCAATGTCTAAAGCTCTCCTTATGGTTAAGTATCAAGCAAGAACTATGGTAATGATGTAATACACAACTTATAGCACCTATCAGTACCAACTTAGCACATGAATCAGTGTCTGGTACTATAGATACGTTGCAGCATACAAATAAGGCCTCACTATTTGCAAAGCAGATTAAGCCTTGCCTAGCCTCGGATGAGAAGAGATGGTACAGTGTGTTTGGTAACGTGAGTCACCATCTCCGGAGATGTTTAAAAGGCGTTTAGACGAGGTTCTTAGGGACATGGTTTAGTGCTAGAGGTAGGTTGTGGTTGGACTCGATGATCCTGAGGGTCTCTTCCAACCAAAATGATTCTATGATTCTATGAGCTAGAAACTTAGCCAGAAGCCTAAGAGGCCCTTCAGACTTCTCAATGTTTTGTCTCTCTTATGATGATTAGAGGTGTCACCTAAAGAGGCATCACCTAAAGAGGTTACTTCCCACCTCCTCTTCTTCCTACCCATACAAAGCTGTACGAGAATGAAATGCCAGACAAGCAGTGAGGTGGCAACTACCTCAGCAATAGCCAGGAGTCAGAGCACAGAGGAGGAACTTACATCAGCTCTTACAGCAACAAGATGAAAAAAAGGTATTCCTAATTTCTTGCAGAGCCGCCTCATTTTGCCAGGGAACAGCAGAGATGACAGTTGGGTTCCTGCAATTCCCAGCGGCCACCCAGTTACTCACACACAGCTGAAAAGTCACAGACAGGAGACAGAAATGGATACGGTTTCAGTCCCTTCTTCCTGCGGTGATCATTTTACATGAGCTCAGCTCCATTTTCTCCCCATCCTCCATTTCTGCTGGTGGAAGCGCTGACGGTGAGGACACAGTAACCCCGCTTCAGAGAAGCCGAGCTCTGGCTGAGGTTACTCCCAGCTGGAACAAGTGGCCCCGTAATGCCAGATGTGAGTCCGAGGAAAAGAAACACAGCAATCTTGCTCCTTGCTCTGCCACAGACTTCTTGCAGGACCTTGGGCATGTCACTTAGTGAGAACGTGGCAAAATCAGGTTAGGTGTGTGCTAGAAGGGGCTTTTTGGTTGTGTTTTGTTTTGGTTGGTTGGTTTTGCTTGTTGTCGTTTTTGTTTTTAAAAAACACATGATTTTACAAAACCTCTCCAGTCTTCCAAAGCACTTTCAGCCAGAAATTTCAACCTGCAAAAATCACTGTTTATCAAAGTTGGGAAATTCCCAGTCAGGTCTAACTAACACAATAATTCCAATCTGAAGGGGCGTGGCTGCATGGATTTCAGTTTAGCCAAAAGCAGATGTGCTTCCACATCAGATGCTCCTACCTCTGAAACATATAGAAATTCCCCCCTGCCCATTTCCAGCTTACTTTATGGTGCTTTGGATCACAAGACCTCAGGCCATCTGCGGATTACAAGAACCGACCCTACTGCCAGGTCCTTGCACAACACAAAAGGGAGGATACTCTATTAGTAGGAATTCAGTTAAAAACCTTAGCTTGGGGAGAAAAAAAAAAATAAAAAAAGAAAAATCTGCCTAGAGGAAAAGCATCTGGCTTGGTGGATAGCACAATTCTTCAAACTGTCATTACATATTTTTCACTGCAAGTCAGTGCAAAGCGAAACATGTATCCCAGGAAGCAAGTGGCCAGAACTCCAGTCAGAAACACTTTCCACAAGATATCAGAAATCCATAGTCTCGGCATACGAGAGGCACATTCCTTCCCACTTCAGAGTCTGGCATTGCCTGTCCTATAAGACAGATTAAGCTGAATAAAGCCAGCCTGACTTGCATATGGGCCAGGATCTCAAGAGCCGGAGCAGAAATTAGTAGGAGCTACACAAGAACCCTGCAGCTAAACCCCCCATTTTGAGCACATCAGCCCAGGCTCTTCCAAATCATCTACACGAAGGCGTTTGACTGCTCTGCCAGCCTTCTCTCCCACGTTGTGATGACAGCATGAGCTGTTCCCAGTACTGGCATACCTCCACGGTTATTAGCAGCTAATAACCCAAGCATTTCTGGGCTCATCATCAGAGTATCTGAGGGTTTTTCAAGAGTTCAGAAGTATTTAAGAGTTTTGTTTGGTTTGCTTTGGCTGTGGAGAGTCCAAGATGGAAATCTCTGTGGCTTGATCTTGGATTCTCCTTGTAGGACCACGTGGATGGCGCTGGGCTCTCCAAAAGGGAATCATAACCCAGCGGGCAGCCTCCTTGTAGTGCCCAGGGAGAGCCAAGTGCTCCAGGTGGTGGGAGGAGGAGGTGATGGTTGCTTTTTCCTTGCCCATCAGTCTTGCCACCTTTTCTTTTTTTTTTTTTTTTTTTGCACAGTAGCCCAGTTTCAGAGGTGGAGTTGTGGTGGGGATCTTTCAGGCTGGGGAACAAAAAGGTAAGTGGGTCAAGTTGCCTATTCCTTTGGGCAAGAGTTTCAGCACAAGCCCTTACAAGGGGGGAGTGAGGGCACATCCTGTCCTGCAGTTCCACGGCCAGTGGCTGGAGCCACAGCTGGATTTACAAGGAGGTCTCATCCCATGAGTTTATAATGGGGAAACTGAGCCTTCAGACTGACACACGCAGGTGCCTGACCTCTCTGTCCTGATCAGCCTCGGTCAGTAGATAGACTGCAGGTTGTTGAGGCCAATACAGAGGTAGAACTGTAAGCCACCCTGAAGACTCCAAGATCAACCAGGTTGAGTAGAGGCACTCACAGCATCAGCTGGGAGGTGAGCAGGGAGGCCTGGGCGGTCTTCTGTTTGCGACTTTGGACTCTCATTTCATGAGGCTGTCTCTAGAGAGGACCTGTGCTGAATCACGGCATCTTGCAGAGAGTACACTGAAGCTGCTACTTTGTTGGTGGTTTCACCTGAAATGCTTGCTGGTACTGCTAGAGAATAAAAGGCCTCAACGGTTACCCTGTCACCCAGCCCAGCTCCAAAGGGGTATAGACGCCAGCTGTAATTGGATGGAAAAGGAGGGTCCTTGATAACACATCGAAGCCTCATCCCCTTTCATCTTCTGTGAGAACTAGAGCTGATCACCAAAGCCACTCATAACACTTGTCTCCATTCCAGTTTTCATCCTAGAGCTCAAACACATCTGGACAAGCAAAAAAAACCCAAGAAACATATTGCGCTGAATAAGATGCCTTTGACCTGAGTCACCGAGGGGGATGAAGAGGAAAAAACAGTCATTTGGAGACAAGGTGAAAGGCGTTATGCCAGAGAATTGTGCAATGAACAAAACAAACCAAAAAAACCAACAAAATCACACCCACCGGGGAAGCTGCCTGCCTCAAGGAACCCCACAAATCAGAACCACCCATGACAGCTCAGCCATTGCTCAACATCCCTGTAACCTGCAGAGCCGAGACTTACAAGCGTGCTGGGATCTCCTGGAAGGAACTTCAAGGTTTGGTAGTGAAAATAAATCATGTCTTAAGGCACTTACACTTAAATGTCTCCAAAGCGGTTCACGGCATTAAAACACGGCTCTCTCCTGTCAGATTTCTAGTGGGATATGCGCGTATTGGAGGCTTGGAAATGTAACCACAGTGCATCCCTTAATCACCAGGAAGGTCTTCAAAAGGGAGGCATCAGCCCAGACTGGAGAGTGAAAAGTCAGCTTGCCATGGCTTATAGACACAGCATTTCCATGAGCTGCTGTTAGCCCTCCACCCCTGGCTGCGCTTACCGATAGATTACAGTCACATCAGATACAGCTGTGGGCTACTAAGTATAAAAAAAAACCCCAAACAAACACACACCAAACAAACAAAAACCTAAACAACAACCACACACACACCACAAAGCAAGAACAACCACTTATTGCATTTTTGTTTGGTTTTGTTGTTGGTTTTGTTCCTTTGGCATGTGGTTTTTTGTGGTTTTGTTTGTTTGGTGTTGTGTTGGGTTTTGGTGTTGTTGTTGTTTGTGTTTTTTTGTTTTGTTGGCTTTGTTTAGTTTTTGTTCGTTTGTTTGGTTTTTACATGTGAGTCTTAAAAAATGTAGTTCTTCACTTCAGGGCAAATGAAAGATATTGGATCAAAAGCATTTTTATCTTTTCTCCCAAGTGTTCCCCAAAAGCCTTCAATAGCATCAACTGAAATAGCTTTTTGATCATTGTTTTTGTTTGATTGTTTTTAGCTAGTCCAGTCAACCAACAAACACTTCAACAATCTAGTTCAGCTTTTCTTTAATCCATATTTATTCTCTGGCAAACCTGCGTGGTCCTCAAGGAAGTATCTTTACCACCTACTACAGGCACATACTGCCACGCTCTCCAGCTCAGCAGACTTTGAATCCTCAATGTTAATAAGATTTGTCAGACACTGTCTGCTTTTGCTAGATATTGCTGTCATCTCTAGGGGACTCTTCTCTTTCCTTTGAATCTGGCAGAACAAGTCCTGCTGCCTGTAAATTTATATGGAGGTACATCAAGTTCTCTTTCCATGGAGGGCTCCAGTACATAGGGCTGTATAATCAGTTCCGCATGAAGGTTTGTGAAAAAAATCTGTTCCCTGACAGAGCCTTCCACAGAAGGATTTTTAAACTGCTTCCAAGTTGCTATTTAATAAAAAAAAAAAAAAAAAAAAGAAAGAAAAAAAACGCAAATAACAAAGCGTTAACAGCTCTTGCAATATTTGGTGCTTTTCCCAAAGCCACAGCTCATGAGGGTTACCACAAGAAACCAAGTGATTGTGTGTGCTCCTGAGCCTTGTGTTTGCAGAAAAGAACATTTCAACAGTCCCAGAAACAGGTTAAACGAACGTTTACAAAGAATCACACAGGTATCGCTGAGCTTGCTTGGGAATGAGAGGAATCTGCTGGATGAGGTCTCCTGTGCCTATTCCAGGACTGTTTTCTCCAATCCTTTTAAAGTCTGTGTTTCCAAGAGTTAAAACCTCACTGGTTTTAGCCAAGCTCTCATTTTATTTAAGGCATAAAGGAAACAACAGTTATCATTCAAACAAAGGGGCCAATCCTCTTTCCTCCCTGCTCCCATTTTTGACTTCTGCCTCTAGACAAGAGCATCCCTTCCCTGTGCTAATTAGTAGGTGGACAAAGGCTCACCTTGAGGTTGAGAGTTTTATAGAAAATTTAATTACAGATCCTGACTTTATAATTACCAGTCGAGATGCTCACATTATCTGCCGCTAGACAGCCCCAGGCTTTACCTGGCTAGAAAGACGCTTGCAATGTGAGATGACTTTGAAGGTTGGAGTGAAAGACAAGCTCTAGAGAAAGCACAAGAGCATAGGAAGGATCAAAGACCTCCATAATGAGGACCCATAGCTGGGGGACAACAGGTCAGAAGGAGAGAGAAACACTACTAGGTCAGATACGTCATGATGTACTTACCAGAATTTAAGGGAATGGAGAATGGAGACTAAGACCATAAGAAGCTAACGAATCTACTGTACTGACAAAGTGACATCCAGCATCGTGCTGAGTAGCTGTGAGTCTATTAAACAGGCTGAGACTGAGAGTGACTGGAAGAAGAGACAAGATCACAGCAGAGAGAGAGCTCTCCTTCGACAAGACGTCTGAAAATGTCGATATGCAAACTCCGTTGCATGTTCTCAGCTCAGCCTTTGGACGCAGCAATACAGAGTGGCTTAAGACGATCAAAACCACTTGCATACTCACATCTCCAACCTGCAGACACTTACATACATGGTTTGGTATTTGCTGAGCTGGTGCTTCACACTCCCCATTCCATAAATCCTCTTCCCTTTCAGGCTGAAGTGATGGAAAATGCTCTCCAAGCACACAAAATACTCACTGAAGTCAAAGGGGAACTTCAGCTAGAGAAGTACAGCAGAAAGTCACACGCTGGAGAATACAATAGACTCCTCATTTATAAAACCAAACTTTTAATAACCAGGTAACCTAGACAGAAACATCATATTGGCACCATGCAGCTGTGGTTGCCTGGACCCTGGGAGCTCGCACTGCCAGTTGCTGCAGCTGGGACATCCTTGCACTACACGCTTGTATGGCCCGTGACACATCTGGGGTCCATCTCCTGCAGGCAAATTCGGGCACGTACATAACTTAGAAAGCAGTTTAAAGTCAACACCTTACCTTTACAGGTTTATCTAGTAGGGCAAACACTGCAGTTCATAAGCTGGTACTAATTCTCCTCCAGGCCCAAGTTACTCAGAGCATTTTGGAGCACATCTCTCAGCTTCAAGAGGAACTGTTCATTAAGGATGAGCTGGTCCTTTGTAGAAAGAGCTGCATTTCTCAATGTATGCAAGTATTTGCCAGCCAATTCTATAAATCGACTTGTTGGAAAAATTCCCCTCCCCCCCCCCAAAAAAAGCCAATTAATTGTCATGTCAGCAACATATCAATGCAAACGGGAATTTCTCACACCATATACTCCCAAGCCATTTTTATAGTCCTTATTAGAGGCACTGTTTTGCTGTGGATAAATCCTTTAAAATTGTCTTTCAAAAACACTATGAGATGAAAAAAAAGGAAAAAGTTCCTGAGTGACTGTCATGGGGAAACAAAGCATGAAAAGAAGAGGAAACAGTGAGTTGTGGACCACCGTTGGTGGGCACTTGAATAGGAGCCCTGTGCTTGACACCGCCACGACTTTGAACAAAACCGAAGTCAAACAGCTATTTATCAAGGGGTACAAATGCACACAAGTGGTGAGAACCTGGCCCTGCTGTAAAAACGTGTCAGGGGATTTTCTGTGGGGCTGTGCTGAGCCCGCTGATGGATCGCTGTCCTTGGAGGACAGCATTGTGAGCAGCAATAATAAGACATCTGGTCCGTTCTCTTTCTGAAAGAGTATTTTGGCTCGGCTGAAACCACGTGAGCAGCTCCTTGCACAATGCACAGACGCAGCGTCTCATCGTCACCGACCCGCAGTGCTGGGTCCGTCCTCCCCGGCACCCAGCAGCATCCCTCCGACCTCAGCCCTACCAGCCCGGCTCCGTGACGTGCAGTCGGCATCCAGCGTGTCCTTCACACCTCTCTGTCTAGACAGCTACGAAAGCACCCACATCGACTCATCCACCGCAGCCTCCATCACCTCACTGCATCCCTCCTTACTCAGGTCTTGCCCATTCCCCTTGCACAGTTATGCAGTGGTGAGCTGGAAGATGAGCTGGGCAACAGTACCAGCTATTTCCATACACAGACTTTCCCCAGCAAAGACTACAACCTCTGAATGAGAAGATTCTGAATGTCTCAGACACGATGCCTAGGACGCCACGTTCAAATTGAAAACCACAGAAACTTACATGGCACAGCCCCTCTGCATTAAATCCATGTTGCAGGCATGGGACCACAGCCCACAGAATCATCTCCCTAAGCAGCGGGGAAAGGTCGTGCAGCAGGACGTGAGGATTTGGGCAAGCTGCCAGTGCATCCAGGCTCCTCAGCCAGAGGTAAACCAGCAGCTCCTGGGAAGCCACCCGCTCTCCTTTCCATGCACCGGCAGGACCCAAGGCTGCCGGCTCACAGGCACAGCCCCAGGGAACCAGGTATAAATTATAAAGCCTGCTTTATGTAACAGCTGCAAAGTTTCTATAGAGATTTTCAGTTCTGAGCACATTTTACCAACTAATTTTTTTTTTTTTTTTTTTTTAAATAGGGACTTAATACACTAGACAACCCTTCAGCAGAGCTCTCGTAACACCCTACAAGTGACAAAGGGAGCAAGGGGAGCTGTGAGCTGCTGGGAATGGACTCAAGGCTTCAAGAAAATCAGGAAAATAGAAGAAAAGAAAGAAACAGTAAAGTGGAGGAAGTAAAAAGAAGGATGCCCTTGTGCTTCGAGTATATCAAAACAGAGGCCTCACTTTCTGAATAACGTTCCACTGGGGGAAGAAAGCGGGGGAGGAGGAGACAGGCTGGTTTTCATTTCATTTTCACTTTGAAAACACCATTTTTCCACACATCCACTGAAGTGCAAATTTCCACCATAACCATTTAAAAAGAGAGCGTGCCTCAAAGCTGAAGTTTTCAGAAACACATCTGTTCGAATTTATAAAGCCGCAGTTGAGAAAGCCCCCAGCAGCCCCTCTCCAAAGGAGCCGTGAGCAGCATTTCCCAGCACAGCATCCGAAAAGACCCCAGCACCCCGACACAGCAAGGGAGGCACCAGCATCCCGCAAGCCGGAGTGTTGCAAGACGGGCAGAGCAGGACCCACCGACTGAGAAGAGGGCTGGGGAGAGGACACAGAGACCAATTTCTTCTGCTCCACCCTTTGGCACAGACCATGCCAGCGCTGGGAAGAGAGATAAGGAGCGGCGGCTGCTGGGTGTGTGGGGGTGATAAATGGGGTGCTTGGTCACGCAGCTCCCGGCACTGACCACCAACACCTCCACAGCTGTTGGCTCATGCACAGAGCACGAGGCTGCCAGTTTTTTTATCCTGTTGTACAGAGCTGAGCAGCGCAGGCAGCCGCGGGCATGACGGGGGTTTAATATTAAGGGAAGAGAGATCTCACCCATTGCTGTGTCTTTCCAGCTCCGCCACAACCGTGCCGGACCCCGGCTCAATACCGGGGGGCAGGCAGATGGCTTTGTACAAACAGCTCATGGGGTCTGGAAACCTCTCCAAATTCCCTGCCGGCATGGCAGCAGCCTCCCCCTGCCTGGCTGGCAGTTGGCACCGAGAGTGCTGCGTGCCCAGAGATATTGCAGGCATGGAGACCCTTCATCTGCAGCTGCTAAGGGGCTGGGAAGGGAGGGACACAGCCCCGGGCGTGGGGACAGTCCCTGCGCTGGCAGCTGCAGCTGATGGCAGCAACGCTCGGGGGAAGCAGGTGCCCCCTTCCCAACAGCAGGGTGGGAAGGCTGGCACCCAGGGCCTTTGCAGAGATGTGACCCGCTGGCTGGGCGCCCGCTGCCAAGAATCTGATGCCCTGACAAAGGAGCCGTGAATCCCCAGTGGCACCGGCTGAGGGGGTTCAGCTCCGGTGCACCCCACGAGGCTCCTGCTAAGAAGAAAAGCCAACAGGAGGGACATAAACCATCACCCACATGACAATCAGCTTCACCATCCTGAAAAGCCCTTTTTGCACGTTGCTCAGCTTGGTGGCTCCCATGGGATTTGTTCTTTGGGGGCTTCTCTCCCCAGCCACACACGCCAATCCCCTTCATAGCAGCACAGCCGGCAGTCGGGATCTGTGTTTTTTAGCATTCCCAGATCTGCCTCTTCCTTGAGTGCTCTGGCAATGTAGCGACCTGGCTCACAGGCACCCCAAATCTGTTCTCAGAGAAGGACACATGCCAGGCACTGAGCTGTCCCCTGCCACCGTGTGGTCTTCCCCTACGTCCTGCACCTCCTCTTTCTGAAGACTGTCCTGGTCTGTCTGCAACAGGACAAGGACACACAGAGCATCCCAATTCTCACGAACCGCCACAGTTTACCTTCTGGGTTTGCAGCATTCCCATCACCACCTCTGTCCCAGAGTTGTCCCAGCATGTAAGAGCCACCAGACCCCAAGGTGACACAGCAGCTGGTCAATGTGCTGCTCCTTGCCTGGAAATGTTAAGATCCATGGGTTTTGCAGTGCAAAGGAGTCCTTTGATGTTCAGTTGAATGTACATAACCCAGCCTCTGGAGCAAACACACCGTGGTCTTTATATGCATCCAGAATGGCTCCTAACTTTCTGCTGGGAAGACCTGAAAAGGACAGTAATGAGTCCCAGTCCACGGGTTTCCAAAAGCCACGGGTTTCCAAAAGCTCTGTAAGTGTGACACTGTGTTTATTTTTCAGAGTTGAATAAAGACAAAGGGTCTGAGGCACTTCTGGTTAACAACTACCAAGAAAAGACACCTCATTGCCATCTTTTCTGCGCCAGCCACCTCTAGCACCCAGCTGGAGAAGAGGGACATTACAGACCTCCCTCCCAAGGGGGCAGAGGCAGAAAGATAAGGGGGAAGCTAGAGCAGGATCCGAAATTCTGGTTAGAGACACTCCCCAAGCTTTAGATATTATTTAATTAATTACTATTACTCTTCCAGAAGAATGAACAGAGGCCAGAGAATGGGCTCACACACAGATTGCCTGCACCACTCAATTCCTCACACTCCTCAGTTCAGACCACAAAACCATCTTCTGTACAAGTGTATGTATAGCCTATTAATCCATTTTTCTGAATTATGCAAATCCCACACCACACACAGATTTCACCGTGCACAACCTGTGCGCATTCCTGCTGTTTCAAGGAGACGGCCATGTCCTCCCTTCTCATGATCACCCTGTAAAACCTCTTCCCCCTTGCTCTTTGTCAGGTGCCAAGAAGGGCCCACAAAGCCCTTTTCTTTTTTTTTTTTTTTTTCACAAAGCTCCCTGCAGCTGCTGTGCAGCAAGCTCAACATGCTGGGCTGAGCGACCTGCAATTTCCTTAACCTGTGCCCTTGAAACCAAATGGCAAGCCAAAGTTTTCTCTGACAAGCAAAGGAATCAGAACTGACATGATTGGGAAAAACAAGCTCAATTCCTCTTGGCAGGATATTAATTTAGAAATCTCTGGTGTCATCGCCTCAATTCACAATGAATTTGGATCCAAGCTTTCCTAGTGCCAGACAACACAGAGGTTTGACAGGGAAGGTAATTGGAGGAAATGGCTTTGTAATCTAGCTATTGTGCTGGCGAGATCCAGCCCTCCTCAAGAACATGGTTCACTTCCTGGCATGGCTGATTCATCATTCTTTATTTGTCCCCAGTGCCTCTTGACTTTCCTCTGCCTAGCAGGGGTAGCGCAGTCCCTTCAAAGCAGCACCAGAGGTCTGCTGGGCACCCGGGCTTTCTCCCAGCCTGGTGAGAAGCAGCAATGGGGCGATGAGCCCTGCAGGGTCAATGTCTCCAAATGTCCAAGGGGCAGGGTGAAGAACAGGCTTAAGCAAGTCTCATGATCTGCACACCAAGCAGATGGAGCCAAGCTCCACTGGCAGCATGGACTTGTGCCGTGCCAGTGACAAGGATGGGGGACCTTCATGTGGGGGCAATCCCACTCAGAGAGCACCAAGGCCTCCGTCCACTCCTCATAAATAACCGAGAAGGTAGGAAAACCTGAACTGGAAAAGAGTTCGGACCGAAGTTTGTAATCGCATCCTTAGCGACATCCCAAAGTGACACCTAACCCAGAAAACAGAGCATACCCTCTGTGGGGTCACCTGCCCGATACAGGTCCTAGTCATTGGATCATCCATTCTTATCCTTCTTCTGAAAAGGATACCATAGACACAGGCTGCACTAGGGAGGGAAAATAAGCATCAAAGGACAAAAGAGTCTGCCCTGGTCTCACCAGGAAAGAGGAAAAAAGGGGGAAACAGGGTGGAGAGGTTCCAAAGTGTGTTCTGCACTGAGCTGAGCAGCACTTGCCTAGAAATGTTCACGTATGCAGGTCCTGGATCGTCATACGCAGCATTTTTCCACTGCTTTAATAATAACAACCATTTTATTGACCTGTGTGTTCATGCTATTCCGCTAATCCCTTTGTTTTCCTAACTGCTGCTATCTAGATGGGATGGTGAGCTGCTCTGGATGAATGTCAGATCCACTCCCAAGCTGCATCTCCCAGATCTGATCATTTGGCAGCTGGGGCAGCGTGAAACCCTATCCCTGCTAGCTCTGCAGACCCCACCGATGGCGCGAAGTCCCCTTCGGGAGACCTGTTAAAATGCGCTCTTGCCTTTCAGAAGGCTCCTCTCTATTTAAATAAACAACTTGGAGGATGGAGCATAGCAGCAGCCTAACGTACCCTGCTATCTGAATGCATCTTTTAGCTCCATGACCGGATTCCCTGATGAAGCTTTCACCAGCACACTGAGTGCATATGAAGCAAGTGATTTTGTGGAGGAGGAAGGGAAAAGGTCAGTTATTTTTCTCCATTTGCTAGAAAAAAAAAATACTAGGATAGCGAACAGCTAGCAATCACACAGGAATGCCTCTTACCTGCTGGCATGCAGATCTCTCATCTGGAATTAATTTATCCATGTTCACTACTGATGCTGTTAAACCACAGAAGTGGTTGGGGAAGGACATATTCAAAAGAGACCTGAAGTTATTGGAGAGGCCACTCGCCACTGCCAATGTCACCTCTGGAACTAATGTAACAGAAGCAGCAGACCAGCACTTCAGAAGAAGAAATGTGGTTTTGAGCAGCACCAGCGCCACCTAAAAATCCAGCGTTATCGAACAGATATCGCTCCCATCACCCTGACAGGCAGGACACTTCTGCCTTCTGTCTGCAAATTCATTAGTGTTATCAGAAATAGAAAGCACCTCTATTATATCACAAGTCACGAAGGTCCAAGTTTGCCTTTGAGATCAACCACGATGAGCTAGTAACACAGTGTCTGGCTCTGCCCATCACATCTGGCATCACCACTGAACAGCTTATGCAGGATGAACCCTGGGAGTCTTCAAACCTACTGGAGAAAAGACTGAAAAGAAGAACAGCATATTTACTCCGTGGGTTTTATTCTGCATCCCATTTTGCTGCTAATTCCCTCAGAAAGCTTTCCTAGTGCAGAGGATCACCTGCATCTTGTTTAATTACATTCAGTAACTTAAACTGCCAGAGAAAACCTGCTTTAGCTATAATCATTTTGAGGTCTGAGGAAATCCCATAGCCTGGTAGAAAACAGAGATCGAATTTGTATGTTCCCCTTAAGTGCCATATTATATGTCTTGCAATGATGCGTACATTGGTATGTATAGTCATTCACACAGCTTATCCTGAATGTGGGTCCTACCAGGTCAGAAAAGCAGAAGATAGATTGCTTACCTCTGTTTTTGGGGGTGGAAGATTCAGCAGGAAAGCAGATGTCACCTGGGACCCCACACCTCTTTCCACCACGAGTTTCTACAGACAGCTCCAGGGCTGCACTTACACTCAGCACTGCTCTAGGAAGGGACCACACATGCTCAGGTTGAAGGAAAAAAAAACGCCCACGAAGATAATGGAAGTCTCAGGGCAAGTAAATTACTGTTAATTGTGAGATATTTGATTGCAAGAAGCACCAGATGGCCAGCCATCTGTTTTTTATTATAAAATTAAACAAGATTAACCCAAACAGGATTTCCTCGGCATTTTTCTCTGGCTGGCTCACAAATACATCTTTAACACCTATGCTACAGATGCAGCACAATCAGAAGCTCCTTCTGCCTTTCTCTAATCTACTTGGGCTAAATACTCTGCTGAGTAATGCCCTTGCACGTAAAGATTTCCAGGGGGATGGATTAATTAAGAGATGAGAGAACTGGGAAAGGTCAGCTCAAACAGAAGTGATGCCAGCAGAACACCTTCCTTTTACTCTGCTACAACACCAAACTCAGCTTAGAAGGGCACAAGAAGATGTTGCCAAGGGCAATGGGTTGCCAGAGGCAACCACAGCTGGGGTACCAACCTCTCCTGCCAGCAATAGCACCCGGTTGGTGCTGTGATGGAAAGGGATCAAACAGCAGAAGCTGGGGAGAGTGCCTAGAGCTCCGGTCCTCTGTTCGTCTCCTCTAAAAAGCAGCAAGAATCTCCAACCTCTCCTCATCCTCCTCCCCAGCTTGGTCTCCTCCATCACCATCCCTAAGCCAGGAAAGGCCAAACCTCTCTCCCCAAGACTACTTCAATCCACCCACCCTGTGAGGCACAGATGCAACACACAGAGCATCACGTCACTGCTCAAAAAATGTCCCTCGCTACGGTGCCTCTGCAAGCTCAGGCATTCTCTTTGCCTTTCTACACATACACCTACGAACTACAGGAATTTCCTCCTTGCCTCCCCCCCGCCATCCTCTGCATCACCAAAACACCACCCCTGCCTTTGTCCCAGGCAGGGCAGAATTGCAGCAGCTCATTTTTGCTTTGTACGATTAGTGATAATGATATCTTCTGCAGGCTTTGGCCATTCTTTGCATCAAGATATATATATTCTGAGACCAAGACCTGCAGAAATCAGCTCGGACAAATTTCGCCTAGCAAGTCAGGCTTGCATGACCCACTAATCCGGTAAGTTTCGAGCCCTCAGCTACCAAACCTGCTCTGGGAGCCAGCTGCCTCTCATGCTCTCCCTGGAAGCTGGGCTGCCACCAACAAGGCCTTTGCCAGCCCACCCAGTTACCCTCCGCACACCTACGGTATTGTATGGGATCTCAAAGCAGAAGCTGGCTGATCCCTTCTCCCTCTGCAAGCTTTTCTCATGCAGATTACACACATCTTTGTTTGTTTGAAGCAAATCAGTTGTGAATGGAACATAAAGGGTGTTCCAGGGGAGATGTCCCCTTGCATCATTCCACAGCGTAAATCCCCAGAACATGGTGCATCCAGAAACTATCAATATCCCACTTACACCCTCCTATCTTATCAGGTACAGACAGACAACCTGTTGGGAGAGTTTAATTGCCTGTCAGCCGACAGACAACGGGATAGGGCTCTAGCTCATGTAAACACGATTTGTTTGTTTGTTTGTTTAGCTTTGAATATCTTCACTTTCAGGGCTACCCTAGAGAGAAAAATACCATAGTCTTCTTTTTGGGATAGCAACCAGCCAGCTCCTTGCACCTCAGGCTGTTTGCAACCCCGCTTCGCTGCTGTCAGAGGCTGGGAAACGTGGTACATGATTCCAGCTTGCGCCCATTGACACAGCTCCTCGAGGGACTGTTCCTACAGCCATTGCCCCTTTAGCGTCTTCTCCAAATGCAAAAGGAGAGAGTGGCACACTGGGTTGCTCACCTGCAATCTGGAGACAAGTTTATTGATGGGCAAGCCCATGGTTTGCATCCCGACTCAGCTCCGGCCAAACACAGCAGACCATGGTCCTAGAAATACAGTCTGACTCCCACCTCATTTATCTCTGACCTTGCAGTTGACTGATTCATGGTTATTTTGCACACAAAGACACATGTGCACTGCAGGATCACTGTGGTTTGGGGGGGGGAGTCGCTAATAAACACCAGTTTGACACCCCATCCACAATGAACCCAAAAGGCAGATGCTGACAGAGCTGGTCTTCCCACCTGGCTCAGCAGCCACTAGCAAATGGTGCAAAGACAGAGGAACCATCTTCTCCTTCCCAAACTGCACGTCCCAGGCTGGAGGTGGCCCAGCAGTCCAAGCTGCCCATCGTCTACTACACTTGGATGCTCCTTCCCTAACAGCCACACCAATTCTTCACCTGGTTTTGCTCCTTGCCAGAAATACAGGCTGGCTCCTGGACCGCTGCAGGTCCTGCTGCCTGAACACAGCCAGCTCTGAATTTCTAGTGACGCCACATCCCCGGTGGTTTTAGGAAGATGGACTGCCCCAGGCACACCCCAGCATGATTAGCTCATCCAGGCTTTTACATGTTATGGAAGCCGTATAACTTCTTCCATTTTGTGATATGGTCTGTCTTAAATAAATAAATAAATAAATAAATAAATAAATAAATAAATAAAAGTCTCAAACATGGTAAAAGCATAAACTGCAAACTGGGCATGTTTCTGGCCAGCTCACTGCTTCTCTTCATCCTACTGGAAGCCACAGATGGAGATGAAGTTCCCCCCAAAACAGGCCATCCATCTCTTTCAGGCCAAAGCCCTTGGGCTTGCACACGCAAACATAAGGACAGTCCTGCCCTGTACAACTGGGTGCAGAGGGAGACACCGGTAAGATGTAAGACACATGGCCCATGTACAGGCATAATCAGGGAATTAACTGAAAAGTTCTAATACATCTTCTTTTCCTCTTGTCTTTTCCACAAGAGAGAGACAGGCTTGCCTCAGCGTGGACTAAGTTATTTGGTTTTCCACAGTCTTATTCTCAGAAATGACTGTTTCACTCTGAGCTGGTATTTCCCCAGAAGAACTCGGTCCAAGGCAGACACCTCAGGTGGAAAACTCCAGTCCCAACAGGCAAAGTCTGGCAAAGGTATATGCAACTAGCAAGAGCATCCTATCATAAAATGTAGCAAGGAATTACTATATAAGCAGTGATATACTACATACTTACAAAGCGTAGCTCAAAAGGCCAGTTTTTACAAGAAGGGAACAGATGCTCTGAGAACAGCCCTATGCATAATGTTTTCTTTGCCAAAAGAGTAAAAGGAAACCCACTTTAGCTAGAAGATTCAGCTTTTAAAGGCAGCCTCAAGTAAACGAGGTATAAAACTGAATTCAGAGCATTTCCACCACTTTCTTGTCTTTCCAGTAAAGCATCTGCTTAGTTGTGTTTCCACTGACAATCACTCCCCCACAGCCAGCTGGGGAGATGCCCCAGGAGGTGGTAACACACACCAAAAAAAAAGGCATTAAAAAAAAAGTCACAAGCTTTTTAAACATGATTTATCCATACCAGGTACTTTTCTATCTAACCAGATGCTTCCAAGTGTCTAGCACTAGAGAAAAACCTATAATTTTACCCTATGATGTATTACTAACCCCTATTAGACTTACACAGAAACAACTGGCTGCTGTTGCAGCTGGGGCGGGAAGGGGGGAAATAAGTGGATTACACCATAAAACAAAAGAGACTTCAAATAGCTATGGTATTATCTCTGAGGAGTTTAATAAAAAGCAAAGGTTTAGTCTGTCAAATGTCAACTGGAAGGGGGCTACGTGCAACCCTGGCTCTCATGAGCTGCCTGGCAAATGCACTTCCAGGGATGCTTTCTACCAAGAGAAGAGACCTTCACGAAGGTGAGCAACTGAGTAATGGAGTATGGACTGGAAGCCCCCATCCGAGCAGGGATCATCTACCAAGGGCCTTTCAGACAGAGGCGCGTAAGAATTGGACTCTACCAGATTGCAGGTTGCTGCCAATAATAGTAATATAATTCCTGCAGCATCTCAGCATTTGAGAGCACAGGGACCACGGTGCATGTTTTTTATCAGCTGGCTACATGTGATGCACAGATACCATTGGAAAAAACAGCACTGATACAACTGGGGAAAAACAGATATGCTTTTAGCCTGAAGAATGGCTTGTCTGCTTTATCCCAAATCTATCGGCTAATCTAAGACGAGATGTGACTTCCTACAAACGTCGCCTGGGTTGTGGGAGTGCTGCAGGCAGCAAGGCCATCAGCGCATAAGGGAGGGAGCTGGCTGGAAATGCACGTCGCTCTTGTTCCTGTGGTGCTACGGCTACACAACAGCTTTTAAGAAGCATCATCGCTTGTGCCTGTTCATGAAGGTACTCAGAGAATTGACCCTTGACGGGGAGGGACCTGCAACGGTAAGGGAAAAGATGAGCAGGGAACTCGGTGCTCGCTACCAGTCCCGCTGTCAGGATTTCAGGTACCGGTTCGTGCGGAGCTGTGCCTGCGGCACCAGAGATAGGACAGGGTCCTGCTCCCCGCTGCTCGGTGCAAGGTGGAGATAAGGCCTCTGGGACCGATGGAAACGCAGGGCACAAATCAGCCCCAGGTTTGCAGGAGGAGGTGGAGGCGACCACACGAGGCAGAGGAATTGGACAGTCAAGCCAACTCAGCAGAAAACCTCAGGCGAGTTTTATCTATCCTGATAAATACAGCAGCGGCTATCAAGTGGATGCAGCTACTACGAAATGGTACAAAACTGCAACCACTTCAGCGTGGGCTCCCTGGCTCTCCTAAACACAAGCTCCCATCTTCATTCCCTGAAAAGGAACATCTAGAGAAGCCGTGCACTGTGAAAAAACTCAAAAAACACCTCATCTGACTCAAAATCAGAACTAAACCTGCCTCTGGTAAGTTAAGACGGCAGCTTCATACAGATGCAAAGAGCAAAAAAGCCTCCTTACCTGCGAACCGCTGGTCCAGGAAAAAGTCAATGGCTTTGCTCTTCCCCCATCGGTTGTCTCCAGCCTTCTTCTGCTACAAGTCATGGGAGGATGGGTTACCTCAGAGTCTTCTTTTGAACCCATCTCCCTTGTTGTCTTCCTCTAATGCATAACTTCAGCTGTCGATGGAAGGGGGGAAGGTAATTAAATCGGCTAACAACAACTCACGGCAGGAAGGTGCTATTTATGTAACACAAATCTGACGACTTGCAGTTCGTGGAAAGTTACCTTTTCCATCACCATGTAAGTTTAAACAGTTTTAGTTCCTAAGTGACATGGATGTAATCCAATGCCTTGTAAAGTGGAAATGGTTGGTTACACACCTGAGGAAGGGAAAAGGGATTTGCAAGATCCCAGGCAGTATTTCTGGTGCTGTATGCTGCCATGTTCTCCATCCCCAGGATTAGCTCAATATTAGTACGAATATATAGTATAGTGTGTAAATACATAGTATAAATAGCATAAAGAAGTCAATTTCAGTAAGTGCTAGCAGCCTGTTTTATTGATGACCATATAGTTCTTATTAATGATTGCTGCTGCCCTAGTACGTCAGACTGAGATCTCATTATGCCAACCACACAAGCCTCTAGAGAGCTTGCTGAACCTTTGCCAGATGTCCCAACTTTCTGAACAGTTGAAGACTACAAGAGGTCACGGGGAGCCCCGCAGGGTCTGATCTTGTAAATTAGGATTAGCTGAGCAGAGATCAGCTCCCATTTGCCAATGACATCCCATTGGCTTTAGCCAGGTCAAGACGTCTCACTCCAGGTATCAGCCATGAGCACAGGAGCACCACCTGTAACTCACGGGTGAACATCCCTTGATGGAGACAATGAGCTGCTGTTGTATGGGATGTCCCATTATTCTCAGAAGTCACCTCTGTGCTGGAATAACACTCAACACATGGGATCGGATCAGAAGATGCATGGCCAAAGAAAAGGACCTTTCAAGCCAGTGCTGCTGTCCAGCCAACACTAAATCATCACCAAAACTTGACTCATAATCCCAAGCATTTGCTTCCTTTTATATTCTGTGTGACAACAATTGATATTTGGGGTTATACTGTCTCCAAGGGTGTCTTTGCCTGCACAGACTTTCCTTATAATGCAGATGGTTCAAATGGGAAACAGCCTCCACTTCCCCCAGACACCTCCCAGGTCCAACACACACCGCAGGCAAAAAACTGTTGGTCTCGCAGAGCAGAGGGGAATCCAGGAAGCTTGTGTGAAGAAATCCAGGCCAAGAGGCATCTGGGACTTTCTCACTGACATAAGATAAAAAAGTTTGCCATCAAGCACAAGAGCAAATTGCAGGGAAAAGGCACTTACCCACCCATGCAAGTAAATCCCATTCACCTCCACTGACCTACCTGGACCAGACATTCCAGCCACAAAAAGGAGTGCAACCCACTGATGCTGAGGGACACTGGCAATTTGCACCTAGGGATGCTCTTAACCCTTACATAAACAGTGCCTGGGGTTAAATCTAGCTTGAGGAACAGATTTACAGCTTTACAAGAGCAAATCTTTGAGTAAAGGGTGAGACTTCTGCAAGCCTGCAACTTCAGAGGAGCTGCAGAGCTGAACCTGTCGCAGGGTCTGGTTTTTATTCTTTATTAATAATTTTCACGGGCCTTTGCACTTTTGGATTCCAGCCTGACTGGAAGCAGCAAACGCTGGAAACCATGCAAAGCTTTCCAAGCATGAAACCCCGCCTCCAGGGAGAGGGTTTAATGCACTTCGGGTTTGCATCCAAACTTCCAGGGGCTGAGCCAAGCAGTCACCCTTCTCAGACACTCAGGATGTTCACCTGTCAGAGGGTTTCCAACCTGAAACACATCTTTTGGAGAAGCAGGACAAAGAGTGCGTGCAAAGCAATCATGGGTCTGACAGGCAATGCTGCCTAGAGAACAGCTCGTGATAGCAAGCCACCGGGGCTGCTGATGCTTTTCGCTCTAAACACCCACTTCGCATCCTTTCCCAGGCGTCTCCTAGGATCCATCACCCTCATCCTACAATCAGATTGAACAAACGCCTGGCATTCGCCTCCACAAAAGACACAACTCTGAGGCGAGGTTTAGAAAGCCTCAAGCAATGCCAAAAATCAAACGTGGCCGAGATGTGCCGAGCAAAGCTGCCTCTCAGCCAAGAGAGTTGGAGCGTGCACAGGGAAGAGCCTCCCTCTTTCTCTCTCTTTGCTGTTTTATTCTCCAGACTCACAATAAGGGCTATTCTCTCCTGGAAGGAGGAATCCAAAACGCTCCAGCTTTTTATCCATTCAGTGCAAAGAGAAGGTATAGATTCTCCTCTGCCAGCCAACTTCCTATTAAAGCAGCCACCTCGAGCCCATGATGAACCGGTCGAGCTGAACCAAGAGGAAGCAGCAGCTGGTGGCTCTCAGGAGTTCGCAGAATCGGCGTTTCCAACTGACTGCCTCCCTCGCTCCTTCAAACCCCTGAACCAAAAACATGGCATTCACCGGGCCGGACAGGACAGGAAACGAGAAGAAAAACTCTCTCTCCATCACTACTCTTCATAAAAGTGCCACCTCCGCCTCCCACCCAAGCCACAGGACAACCTTGACATTCAAGCCAGCCACTGGAACGAGTTGGCTGGGTTAGAGACAAGAGCTCCGGACCACGTTTCCAAGGGCTCAGCATCCTCTGTGTAGTGCAGGATTCACGTACCTTTCATCCCACGCTGGTTTTAGTGTGGGCCCATGTGGAAAAAGAGAGCCACAAAGGGGTAACGGGATGGTTCATGAAGTTACGTCCTGCATTCAGGCGATGTGGTCGCAGATATTCTACCAGCCATTGATGAAAGGAGGCAAAAGTGATTAAAATGCCCTCCAGAGAAGGTTCATGTGGTTGTCATGGATAATCCTGGGCTGAGCAAATCCACTATGCCCCAGTCATCACCCAGGACTGTGATAGACAATGAGGATGTGATGGGGTGCCTGGAGGAGGAGAGGTGCCAGGCTACTGGTCAGGAGACCACAAATCTGACTTTCCTTCCCTCTCGCACTTTCTGCTCTCTGGAAACAGCATCCCTCAGACCTAAACCAAAGCAGCCTGCAGCAGAGCCTGTTTGGGGACAGCCCAGGGGATGCCCAAGTCTCAGTCTGGGACCCTCCACCAACCCACACACACCAGGTGAGTGCTGGGACCAGTGGGGCTCCCTCATCTCGAAGTCCACCTTACCCACCTGCAACAGGGCTGGGACATGAGATCTATGGGTCGGGTGCTGCCTCTGGCTGCATCTGCACAGCCTGGCTCGAGGATTTCACTCTCCTGGGACTCCTGCAACCCAAGCCCTAAACAACGGGGGCGTTCAAGTGTCGCGTGCCCATCGGACTAAGACCCACGGTGTCGCACCGATCGATACGGAGCCGATGGGAACAGATCACGGCAAGCTGGTGGCAATGGGAGCTATAACCCTGCAATGCAGATAGACCCACAGCGACTGTGACTTGGGCTCATTGTGCATCCTGATTCCCCGCTGCAGAAAACATAAATGTGCCCGTAGGTGGCCCAGAAACACTGACTTATTAAAAAGAAAAAGGGAGGGGGGAAAAAAAAAAAAGAATGAATGCAGTGTCTATCACCCTTCTGCAGAATTGTTATTTTTAGTGTGTAGCTGGTGCTTGTTTTCCAAAGATTTACATTTTTGTGTGTGTGTCATTCGCTTTTCATGCATTTTGAGGCCTTGGAGCTTAGAAATTCAAAACACTTGTCAGTCACGTCAATCCTTCTGCACAAAACAGAACTGCCACTTGCATGGATTAAAAAAAAAAATCAACAAACAAAACACACTTTTCTATCAAGCTGTGACTCGGTCACCCTACTCAATTCAAGAAAGACGATGTTCAGAGAAAGCAAAAAGAATGATCTGAGTTTTCATACTCATCGGTGGAACTAAATTGATTAAGATCATTTCCTAGGTAGGTTTGAAATCTTCTGCAACAATTTTTTGAAAAGAAAAAGAAAAGTGCCCCCCCAGAAAAGGGAAAAGTCACTACAGCAAAAACATTAAATCTGCTTGGCTAACTCAGAATATATGTTGGCAAGGCAACATATCTCAGCTTGAACAGTAAACCTGCTATGTCAGAGGCTCTGCAACATATGAAAGAGACTTGAGTTTCAATATATCATGCTAAATTTACTTCTTTTCAGTCTTTCACAGCGAAGTATTTGATGTCAGTCCTTTCCCTGTTGCAATCGATAGGGTGACCTTTCTTAAAAGTTTACTGACCTTTGCTGTTGTCAGTATTGTTCTGTTAAAATGTAATTTAACTCTTTCCCTTTAGTTTGGAAACAGCACTGTACAGACCGCAGACATGGTAGGGGTTTGGTTTCCCCCACCCCTAACCTAGAGGTGAGAGGGAAAAACATCCATCACCAGAACTGGCTTAAAACCAGATGATGTCAAGAAGCGTACGTTGTACAGCAGCCCAGACCCCGTGCTGCAGTGGACCTCTTGAATTGTACTGATTTCATACTTCACATCCCAGCTAAGCCCACCAGAGTCTGCAGAGAGCCCGTTTGGTTTCCCAGCACTTTCTTGTAAAGATATATACCTGCTTGGTAAGCTAAATAACCAGAAGGACCTTGTTCTGATGCTTTTACTCCAGTGGCAAAGAGCATCCTCCTCAATATTTATCGCAGATTGAGTGGTCTCCCTGGATTCACAGCATCGCTACGATGTTTGTATCTCTTTGGTACTATGAAGCTATAACATTTCCAGGATAGAGACCTTTAGCTAAGGCTTTGCACATATTCCACATAATCCCAGAAAACCAAACAGATCAAAACCTACAAGAAAAAAAAAATGAACTGTTTTCAAACAGCAACTACCAAAACGGAAGGAGACTCATTTTTCTCATGACAGTGGGTGTTATAAAAGTCTGCCACATGCTTTAGGCTTACAGCTGGATTATCCATCTCAGGATCTTTGTAAGCCTGGTTTGAATCATACGATAAACCTATAATGCAAGTACTTTTGCAAACTCACATCGTTATTATCTGTTGTTTTACTATTATTATGTCCCTGTGTTACAGCTATATTACATTGCATTAGAGATGCAGATGCGCACATCTGCACTTAACACACACGCATTTGCACAGGATTATTGCTAAAATTCCTGATTCTACTTATAAAAAGCCCTATAAATCCTGGATAGTTCCCTTTAAATCAGTAGCATTATCCTACTGTAAATACAGGGTGTAAATCACAGCAGTCTCTGGCTCATATCCTCTTCAGCCTGTAATGGAGTGGGGTTGCTAAAAGCAAACCCTGCGCTCCGTACACATCGGTTCCCCCCAAAACCCGTCCCCATTGCATCATGCCCTGCTCAGCCCCACACCCCATCTCGGGGGCTGAGCCCCACTTCTCAAAGTAACAGCCCAGCTCTTCTCATCGACCTGCTCTCTGCAGCAGATTAAGAGCTGTCTTTGGCAGCGCTGCCGCCGCCACGTGCTTAAATATTGCTCACAGCTGAGTTATTTCTTGCTTCTTAGGAACTTTAAATGGCTTTTATGCTCAGTGAACTCATCAAATGCTAGTATCTAAAGTCAGCAGCATTGAAACCACGAATTAGCCAAAGGAGAAACAGGCCAGTTAAGCATTTCTTGCGATACATTTTGTAGATGGTTGCCAGAGGATCTAATTTAAAGTCACTGTGCTACACCTGAATATCATTTATGGCTCATAAAAAGAAATCTGTGTTTAAGTAACAATAAAGCAGAGCTACACTTTCTATATATATAAATATTTTAAAAAATCCAAAAAACTATCGTTTATTACGGAGCAGATGTATTTTTATTAGCTCAGTGCCTGCCTCCGAGGCATGTGGAGTCTGACAGCGCTGGGTGCTTTCAGCCATAAAGCCCAAGTGCTAAGCAGGAGGACTTGCTCCAACACAGACAAGGTTCAATTTTTACTGTTTTCCACTGAGGCCTTTACGTAGTTAATTTGATCTCCTTGCAAAGGCAGGACCCAAACACGTACATCTGTAGCTGCCAGAGGAACAAGGGAGATCCCTGTGCACGGGCAGCCAGCTCACCAGTCCTGCCCCAAAGCCACAGCCCTGCAGCGGGACGGAAGCGAGGACCCTTCCCAACACCCCCAGCTCCAGGGTGGGGACGTTTGGCCAAACAAGGTGACAGCAGCAATCGCATCAATCACTGTAAGTCACAGTCACATCTACCCGAGGACACGTATTTTCACTCACCTGCCATCTGCTGATAAAGTCCTTCATAGCAGACTCCAAGGGGTCCAAACTCACTTTTTTGACTCAGCGCAAACACCAGTTGGGGGATTGTGGCACACACAGCCATGAGAAAATTCTCTTGGAACATATACATATGTTTTTTCCTATTATACCTCTGCCAAAGTTTGATTTTTGTGAATTTTCTGCATGAAAACAAGTCCTAATGAAAAATATACAACAAAGCCAACAAACTCTATCCTTCTGTTCCTCTGTACTGTTCTGCCCTCCACCAGTTTCCCATCATCTCCCCACTAGCACCCTTCTCCCAAAGTCACACCCACCTCCACACAAACAGTGCTGATCCCCAGAAAGGACCTTGTCCAACCCTCCCAAGCCCTGGTGCTGCTGGCAAGGGAGCTGCTGCCCCCCAGCTCCACCTGTCCTTTTGGGTGCCAAGGAGACAAGGTGGGTGCTCAGCCCCAAGTCTTCCCATCCATGGAGCTGGAAAACACCTGTGCATTTGATGCTACAGCTGTTGACAGTGAGGGTCGTGGTCTCAACCTTTACCTGCTCTTAGTCTTACCCTGCTTTTGGAAAAAGCATCATCCCACCACAATTTATCTCCCCAAGGAGAAGGTCTGGAGACTTTATCAGTCTGGTCCATGCAGCAGGTCTGCAAGACCTGCCTGACATGCAGCACCACCCGGGATATCTCCAGGGCTGACACTGCACTGCAAGTACCAAACTGCTGAGAGAGAGAGAAACAAACAAACAAACAAAAACAAACCACGACTGTGAGCTTCAACCAACTCAAACCTCCAAACCAGCTACAGCATCACATGAAAAAAATCACACTGCCATCAGGACTGGACCTGAAATGGAACAGTGATGCTGCTATAAACCGAGCAACAGGCACACGGGAGTGTGATGTAGAGCCCTGTACCTTTGGAGAGGACACACAGCTGCACATCTGGATACTGGGACATGGGAAGCAACACCCAGATAAATCAGGAACACTGATTTCTCAGTATTAACACACCACCTCCAATTTTATCTATCGGTATGAGGGAGCACTTTCCTTCCAGTCCAGGAGTACCTTATGAATGGCCTGGAGGAATCTCAAAATAACCATCTCTTGTAAGAAGCGTCCACACAAAAGGCTGAACTAGTGTAGCAGCATCATTACAGTGATGCTCACAGCCCTTCTCTGGAACCTCCTCCATTGGACCAGTGCTTTTTTGGAAACCCCATGTACAAGGTGTGGTGTTGGCAAACATCTATTTTTATAGGATCATCTTTGAGAAGGCAGTAATATAATACATAGGAAGAAACAAAATACAGTCATTACAAAATTGTTTGGCTATTGGGATCTCGGGACAACGGCATGCTTTGATTTTATGGGAATTTTAAGCGTAGCCCTCACAGCAAGGTAGTTATTGGAGTTGCAAAACATGCAAACCAGCACCAGCAAGTCAGTGATGGCTACGAGACATCTGTGATTTAACATTACTTACCTTGCCCTAGGATAAAGGCCATGATTCAAGTGCTTCAAGATGATCTACTTCATACATCGTGCAGTGGCTGAATCTTGCCCCACGCTTTGACAGTACGGCATTGCAAATTCAACACAAGTCATAACAAAGAGAAGAGATAAAAAGGGATTTAATGCTGTCAGGACTGCTAACCCACAAATTCCATCACAAGCAAAAAACGCACAAGACTGAACCTGGATTAGTCCAAATATCCACTCCATCTGCATACTTCCATATTTTTCTTCCATGTGTTTATTTCTAAGCTACAGACACAGCCTTTCATCACTCCCAGCAGCTCTCACCTTATAAATCCATCAGCTCTACCCTCCCAAACAGTGCGGCCTTCCACAGAGCTGCTCGTCCCACCCCCTCCCCTCTCGCCACGCACCATCTCACATTCCTCCATTCAATGGTTCCTGCTCACCGCCAGCAAACATCAGGAAAACACAGACTGACCTGTTTGCCCCTGCACCAAACAAAGGAGAGAAGGTGGTTTGGGGATTTCTTCTTCTGGGCTTTTTTTTTTTTTCCTAAGGAGGAAGATGGCAAGTCAAACCATGGGCAGGCATAGATTTTTTTTTTTTCCAGATATTTATTTTACAAAAATAACTTACAAATAGAGACGACTCTCAGAAATAAGATCATTCATTCTGTGCATAACAATATAGCTTTGTGAAGTACAGGCGTAGGAGTTAACAACTCTTACAATACTGTTAGTTTTAACATGATGGCAACTATATTACAGTACATACATTTCATGCTCCAGACACGTGGGTATGACCACCACACAAAGCTACGGTCAATAAAGTGTGCCAGCCAGGGAGGATGCACCTAAGAGATCATTTCCATTCTGCTACTTATTGTCATCCTCTTACCTACGATAGTTTAACCCAAATGGCAATCTAACACTCAGACTACAGCACTCTGGATACACTCATCAGCAATATATTTCAAATACATGATAAAAATATATTTAACTTTCAAATACAATTGTATAAGGTACACCAAGAGCCAGAAAATAAAGTCTTGAGCTTTTAAATACAACATACTATATATATCACATATACAAGGAGACAAGAGGGAATCTACATGTGGAAGAAAAAGCTTATCCTGGAAATGCACGTTATCTATGGTACACAATGGCTTTGTCTGCTGGAAAGTCACTTCCATTTGCATAGCGTTGTCGAGAAGTCCACACCGGGCTAGGAGGAGATCAAACAAAACACACCATCAAAAGGCTTAATTTTGGTACCACTTCCATTTTACACCTGATTCTACTCTTAAATTACAGTTTGCTATTTCTCTTTTGTAGGCTGGAATACATGCCCCGTTCATAACATACACAGTGAAAGGGAGGATTAAAACAAACACACACACACAAACACAAAAACCCAAGTCAAACAGTCAAGGAGGTTTCTTTATGGGGTTGCAGTCATTTGGCATTTTGCTCCAGAGCAGAGTATTCTGCTTCTGACACTCTGGAAGCATCAATAAGTTTAGTGAGACCAGTTTTGGCAGAGTACTTGAAAATAAAGGCTTTCATGAGCTCGTATCTGTAGTTGCGGTTAATGAAGCTGTACAGGATGGGGTTGACGCAGCAATGGACTAGAGAGAAACACTGAGTGATGTGAAGGGTGGCATACAAGAAGTTCTCCATCTGACAACTGAAAGGTATGAAATGAAGGCTATAGAAGATGTCAAGCAGGACAGCTATGTGGTAGGGTAGCCAGCAGACAAGAAACACAACAACGTAGGAGAAAATGATCTTCCCGTTGCTCTTCCTCTCTTGGTCACTAGAGGCGGAGATGGTCTTTGCAAGGAGGAAATAGAAGACAGCAATGACGGGAAAAGGGATAAGAAAGCCCAGCACGACGGAGATGAGTTCCATGCCAATCAACCACTCTTTGAAGCTCTCCTCTGGGTAGACAGGACGGCAATAGGTTTCGTTGTTGGAGGAAACAGTCTTGAGATAATAAGTGTCTGGGAGAGATGCAGAGAAGGCAAGGAGCCACACTAAGATGCAGATGCAGCGACGGATTATCTTCTTCTTGCGATTGCTGGAATTGGTGAAATAGGCAACGGAGAGGTAGCGGTCCACGCTCATGCATGCCAGGAAGAAGATGCTGCTGTACAAGTTGATGGAAAATATAAGGTGAGTTATCTTGCATGTGATTTCTCCCATGTGCCACTGGTTATGCTGGACGAGGGAGACAACCCACACCGGAAGGGTGATGACGACGCACAGATCGGCAATAGCCAAATTAAAGATGTAGAGGTGGGTTTCGTAGCCAGTCATTTTGGCTTGGAGGTTGACCCACACCACGACTGAGTTGGCCACCAGCCCTATGACAAAGATGAAAATGTAGAAAAAGGACAGGGTGTAGAGCAGAGCGCTTTTGTTGAGTGTGCCAGGGCATGTTGTCGCATCCACCGTGATGCAGTCACCATTGTTGCACGTCCAGTTGATCTCCGATAAGTTGGCCGTTTCCAGAAAATCAAGGATGGAAGCCAAATCAAGTGCACTCATGTTCGCTCAGTTTGGAGTTCAAGTGACCTATAAGCAAAACAGGATCAAATGAAATGACCTACGTTAACAGAGATATTTCTGCTGCCATTTTCGTACCACAAAGCACACGCAGGACACACTGCTTTAGTGATGCCCTACTCTTCAAGGCACTTTCCATTAAAGAGATCCATGGAGTAAAACAACCAAAATAGACATGCAGCAAAACTCATCGGGTTGACAAAAGAGGAAAAGCACTAGCCTTTTTGTATGATTTTTTTTTTTCTTGCAGCTCACATCTGACATCATCAGGTTGGCTATCGTCCCTGGGTGTGAAATCTGCTATGTACACCATGGCCAAACAAACGTCAGGCGACTAAATCTGTCTTCTCCAGCATAAATGATGACACTATTGCTTTCAGCAGGGGAATCTTTAAGCCATTTTATCTGCACTCCCTCAAGCATAGTAGAATTGATCTGGCTGATACACAGTACCGTAAAACATTTACCACAAGCTCTGGTCAGCATCTTGTCAAGCCCAGCTCCAGCTGCATTAAGCAGAAATGGGGAACTAAGGGGCTTTGTACCCTCATCCAATTTTAAATTTAAATCCTGCTTCATCCTCCCCACTTCCCTTGAATTCTATTTTACAAAGCATCCCCTGTGTTTTAACGATTATCACATAGCTTTGAGAAAAGAAAAAAAAGTCAGAGCTTGACTGCTGAGTAGATCTGCTGGGCTTAAGTTTTCTTTTTAGGAGAGCGCTTTGATTTACAAAATGCTCCCCCATCACAGCCGGCGCCATAACAACTGCTTCCTCCTCACCCTTTTGCTTTTCTACGCCTACTTTTCGTGCCTCTTCAGCGCCTTCCTCCATCAGCAGGCAGTGGACAAAGCACAGGGCTCCTCATTAACTTCCTCACCAGCAGAAGAAAGGGCCCCCGCAGACCCACATGGCTTACACAAAATCCAAATCTAGGCTGCTAATTACCGTTGTGCTTTTGGGGCGGCATAAAAACGCTGCCTCCCCCGCTGGGACCCTCCCACCCCACAGAGCCAACAGTACCAGGCATGGCAGCAGCCGGTCGCCTTGGCCTGTGACCACCACGCTTCAGCCAAGCAAGTTTTTGAGCCCCGTATCTGGAAGCTCCAGCTTTGGGTGCACCAAATTGAAGATGGAAAGGTGGGTTTCCAAGGGATGGATGCCATCTCACTCTCCAGCCTCTTTGCTGGAGCCAGAGGATCAAGTCAGCCAGCCCACCCATGGTCACCATCATGGGCACTTCCAGCATCCTTAACGGTGGCCACCTTGTCCCTCCTCATGTCTCCAGCCCCTGCAGTGAGCGGTACCTCCTGATGCCAACCCGGCCCCGGGGCAATGCCAGCATGAGCGATGGGTCGGAGAGAGCAACAGAACGAAACGACTCCTGCAGCCACCCTTTATCTCTGAACAACCTCGAGACCACCGTAAGACCTTTTAGTGGGGCTTACAGGAGTGAGGAGGGGACAGCGAATAGGGAAGAGCATGGACATGCTCCCACACTAATCATTCTCTTCTCACCCCACCTCCTGCTCCTCAGAAAGGGAACTGGGTTGACACAGCACCTCTCACTCCTCCATCTGCATAATTGGCTCTTCCCAAACCCCCCACCCTCCCAGAGGCTCAGGCTACGGAAGAGAAGGAAGATAAGGGAGGAGATTACCGGGAAGGACTCAAGACACTATTGTCCCAGTGGAGGGGGAACCTGGTGGCACTAACAATGAGTAGGGCCATGTACACATTCAGGGGAGATCAAATCTCTCCACAAACAGAGCCCAAATTGGCCCCACGAGGAGATCTAACCTATCACTTCAAACTTATGCAGCCTTCCAGGCTTTCATCTTGCTGGCCTGCTGAAAGACGGAGTTGAGATTTAAACCAAATTAAGCACAGAGTTTGCTAAAACACCAGCTAAAGAGGGAGCTGAAACAGTGGCAGCTTTCTGTCCTGGGATAAATGATCCCTCTCCTCCAGCTCAGGAGGGCAGAGGCTGATCTAAGCCATTTCTACACCGGGCAGAAGGGCTGATCCCACACCCCGCAGAGACACAGGCCACCCTCAAGCTGCCTGTACCACCCAGCTGGTCCGGGCAGCAGGGATGTTCGCTGCCCAGGCACAGCTCTGTGGGATGCTCATGTCAGCAACTCAGAGAGAGGGATGGGTCTCCTGCTAGACCTCATCCAGGATCCCACCACTGCAGCTGTGGCCCCAGCACACACACTTTTCAAAGCTCTCCAAGTCCCTGTATCTCAACCCCACAGCTACTAAAGCAAACTCCCAAAAAGCCACAAAACTCCCAGCCCCATAGCACAGGCCACAGTCTTATGCTGATGTTTGTGGACAGCAAGGTGAGCAGAGCAGGAGAACGCCAGACTACCCCCCTAACACTCCACAGAAGTAGCACAGGTGGGCCTGGGCAAGTTCTGGGAAGGCACAGGGTCCAACAAGGACCACTCACCCCATGTCTCAAGACCCCAACTCAAGCCAACCTCCACGATGGGGCTGTGACCACCCATCACCAAAACTCCGACAGAGAAGAAACTCAGACCTGGCTGAGGGGGTTCAGATCACCAGTGCCAAGAGAGGTAGCACAGGTGAGCAGGGAGGCAGCAACAGGGCAGCAGAAAGCTCTTGAAGCTGTGGCTCACACCACACTAGGCACACCATGGCCACCAGCCTGGAACAGCAGCTAGAAGAGAGCACCATGGTCCCAGCTGCTCACTCGCAACCACCCCGGGCATCTTACGGAACATAAATGATGCTCAGCCCAAATCTCAGGCTGCCTGCACTCCAAGAGCAGGTCCTGCTGCATGCACGTGCATCCATCTGTCCGGGGCCGTCCGCATGCCTGTGTGCTTTCGCATCCCCAGCACGGTAATAAAAATCTGAAACCGATACGGCCTCCCAGGCTCAAAGGCCGGCCAAGGAGGAGCGGCCGCAGTGGTTATAGTCAGAGATTACAGCCTTAGGAGGCCAAACTCTCTATAGGCTGAGACTAGCTGCTGTAACCCGAGCTTTGACTCCCACCCAGATTAGCTAGGAGGTGTCCGGGTGGGAGGGAACCCACCAGACACACTCAGTAAAGCCACTCTATGCTCCTAAAAAAAATACCTTTAGCGCTCTCTGCAGACAGCACAATACCCTAAAACCTCGTGAAGGCAGCTAGAACTGCATTTTGTGTCCACTGCACTGCAAACCCCTTGCAGGCCATCGCCCCTTCGTCCGGCAGGCACACGTGCCATGGCAGGTCCCTGCTAGTTTGCCAGAGTTGTGGCATGAAGGAAAGGAGCTGCAGCCAAAATCCTGCTCCAGACACTCTGGAGACGATGCAACCTGCAGGACTGCACTCTCCCCACTCTACCTCCCGCCCAGGACCCTGTGCAGGCTGTGAAGCAAGTAAAGAAAGTAAATAGGCATGAGCATCCCTACTTCGGAGGGCAGTCTAGCACTGTGTTCAAGCTCTCAACACTTTTGGGAACTTCTCAGCACCCTCTCTTCCACCCACAGCATCTCGCAGCCCATCCTGCCTGCACTCAGACCTGCCTGCAGGCAGCTCAGGGGTGCAGGCAAACTGGGCTTTGCCTTTCCTGAGTGGAGAAGAAAACAAACTATGCCAGAAAAGCCAAGACAGCTGGTCAGGTTGTCAAGTACGCACCTTCGCTCTCCCCATGTCAAAAGAGACCAGCCAGGCACTCCACCGCAAGGAGACGGACAAAACAGTCCCTTCCAAGCTGTTTAGCCACTGCAGGAGGATACCCATGCCCTCAAGGAGCTTTGCAAGACCGAGCCTGCCTCATATAAACTCTCTGCTACAGTTCTGAGTTATAACAAAACAAACGAATGAAAAACAACAAGAAAAAAGGAGAGAGGGGGAAGAAACAAGTCTCCTGCGCACCTCTGGATCACACCCAGACATGCAGAGGAAAGGAGCACCCAGAAGCGAGCAGGGCTTGGTACCGGGACGGTGGCGGGATGCTCCAGTGGCCCAAAGCAGGTGACTCCAAAGTCTCAGACCCTCCCAGCACGCTACCGACCTTTGCCACACCGAGGTGTGCCAGCCCGCTAACCGGGCCGCGGGAAAACCGGGTGGGCTGCGAGAAGACGAGGCTCCCCCCCACCCCACCCCAAATGTGACCCCGAGAGGGGCTGGGATGCAGCCGAGAGCGGCTGCGGGGTGCCACAGCGCTCAGCCCGACGGAGCTCGACTGCGGCAGCCACGCTGCTCCAGCCTCCCGTTCCTGTCACACCCCTGGGATGGGGGACACGAACACCCCGCGGCGCGCCGCGCCGCCCCCCCCGGGCCCCGCAGCCCCTCCGACCCCGGTCGGGTCGAAGCTCCGCGTCCCCCGCCCTTACCTCCCGCAGCCTGGGCGCCGAGCGCTGGCGGAGCGACGGAGCGCTATTCGGCGCCGCCGCCCCTTATATCCGCGGCGGGGGACCGCCCCCGGGGGCGGCCCGGCCCCGTGCCCGCCCCCGCCCCGCCCGGCACCCGCAGCGGGGCTCTGGGGGCAGCCGGTGGCGGCGCGGCCCGGGGAGGGGGCGCTTCGCTGCGCCCCGGTAAAAGAAAGGGGTGGTGGGTGTTTTGGGGTGTGCGCGAAGGTTTAAGAGGAGAGTGGATGGAGGGTTGCGGGGGGATAGGGAGCCTCAGGCAGCCGGTGGCTGGAGAGAGGGAAAGGGGACTGACAGCGGGATGGGAGAAAAAAAGGGGAAAACGGAGGGAAAGGCGGGGCGGGGGGGAAGAAAACAGGAAGAAAAAAAAAAAAGAAAACAAAAATAAGAAAATTTTAAAAAAACCCACAGAAAAAAAAAACACGACAGGAAAAAAAAAAAAAAGAAGAAAACAGAAAAAAAACCAAAACAAAACACAAAACCAACAAGAAAACAGGAAAATAAAAGAAGAAAATGGGGGAAAAAAGGGAAAAAAAAGAAAACAGGAAAAATACAAAAACGGGGAAAAAAAGAATAAAAAAGATTTTAAAAAATACTTGTAAAAAGAAAAGCAGGTTTCTAAGTGTTTTCTATTTTGTTTTGTTATTTTCCTCCACCAGTATAAAATACTGAGACGACAAAGCAAGGGCAGGAGTGGGTTCTCACCTCTACTCCCCCACCTAAGGCAAGAAAAATAACACCAAGGAATAGTGACAGGAAGCCAGAAACTTGCAAACTAAAACTGAAAATCCACACCTTCATGCTCCTCAGCACAGGAAAGGCAGGTGATTAAAATGGCCCGTGGAGACAAACAGGGTAGGTCGGTACTCAGCTCCAGCGGTGTCAGCCTGTCTGTCTGTCCCGGGGAAGATGCCAGGATTAGATGATAATCTACCTGCCGACACAACAGCCGCACGATACAACTTGCTGAAGCCTGACAAGGGTGCTGACAGCTCCGAGGGACCTGTCACACGTACCCCCGGGGCTGCTCTGAAAACACCAGATAACCTGGAGCAGGGGCCTGGCTCCCCCCTACCCAAACTCTGCTGCTGGGGCACACGCTAACAGGCATGGCTCTAACAGCCCACATCACCCCGTCAGTCCTGAGCCACTGTCCAGCAGGATAAACGGGTTAGGCAACACATTTTAACCAGCACTTTTTGGAAGATATGGGGCATTTTAGCACTTGCAACTCCAGGGCTTCAACACCCCCAGAAAGCACGTATTTTATTTCCCCAAAGACGCTTAATCCTATTTCCACAGGCAGTTAAAAGCTTGCATTAAAACCTGCCGTCAAATGCATGCTTAAAAAGAAAACGTGTTTTCCCGTGAAAGTGCCTAGCACAAGGTCTCAATCTTAAAGCAAGTCAGGGATGCTGCAAAACAAGACATATTATTCTGTGGCAGAAGGGACCCCATTTAAAAAGAGCAAGGGTGCAGGTTAAAAGGACTCACTCCTATTTGCCAGCAGAGCAGCCTTAATTCTTAAAAAAAAAAAAAAAAATTGCTATTTTAACTGTGCTCCATTTCTTAGCCCACAATGCCTTAATTCTGCCCCCATCAAGGAGCTGAGTCAAATGCATCGAATTTACAACCCTGAAAGCAAAGGCACAAATAACTTCAGCTTTTCTGCCAGCAAAGAGCAGATTAAGCTGTAGATATTACACCTCCTGCAGCTCCAAACCCACGTGCTGAAGCTTGGCCAGTGCTCAGCCTGTGCTGCCTCCCAGCTCAGCCCTGCGCACCCCCAGAGACCCCCAACACCTCCCAGCTCACACAGCACTGGGGTGTCCTGGGGAGTACATGGCATGCTGGAGAAAGGCTCAACCTGTTGGGTGTTCGATGGTTTCTCTGTCCCCACCGAGATCTGGGCTGTCACCAGCTCGAAGTGTCACCCTGCAGCAAGATCTCAAGAAGTCACCAAGCAGGCCACCTGGACCATCCCACATCCACCACCATGGTCACAACACTGCTGCGAGTTTAGGTGCCAGAGAAGGAGAACAGAGGGACAAGTCTCTCGCTGTCCCACAGATGGAGAGGGTGAGATGTAAGGTACCCTTGTCCTCCTCCCTGACCCCCACTCTCCCTGGACGAGGACAGACGGGTCCTCCGAACTTCACAGCTGTCAGTGAGCCAAGCATTTCAGCATCCCCTTAAATTCTGAGTGCTTGTCCAAGTCCATGGACACTGGCAGAATTGAAGCATGATGAGTTCAGACAACGACAGAATTAGGTTTAAAAATAAGCATGTACTTGGCTAAATCAGGCTCTGAAAATCCTAGGGAAAAGAAAAAAAAAATAAAGGCACTCTAGCAGAACTCCAGAGTTGCTTAGCCAAAAAAGCAAGCAGAGTGGTTTTTCCTTACTTGGTGTGCCAGAAAATAACATTAAGTAGTACAATCTCTTCTACAGCTCTCCAAAAATACCCACCAGCATCTGCAACCACAAAGCTGCTGGCTGTCCAGGAGTCCTAGGCAACATCCCCTCTCCTGCATTTGCTGAGAGCAGAGCCCTCACTGCCCTTTCCAGGTTCTTCCCTCCAGCTATCTTTTTATAGCGAGCACGTTCCTCACGCAGGAGAGACGGAGCCCATTCCCCCTCCGTTATGAAAGCCAGATTTTGCTCGGCGTTCAGGGACGAAATGCTTGGGCGGTAAGCAAAACAAGACGGTCTTGAAAAAGAAAAAACCCCACGCAATATGAAACACAGCAAGCACAGCTGGGGAGAAGCTGGGCACACCGGATAAGATCAGCAGAAGGTGGAGATGCTACCTGCTTGCTGGGATTAGTTGCTATCTGCTGCCAGTCCAAGCAGGTGTCCCCAGAGATGTGGTCTCAGACAGTCCAACAACCAGAAACTCCTTGTAGATGGAGCTATCCAGGCAAGGTGATCCATCAGTCATTGAAAACGAGTGGTCTCCAGATTTTGAGGAAAGGGGGAAAGCAAAGCTCCACAGCTCTTCACCCTGCTACAGAAGTGTCTTTGGCAAGGTGCTCAGGAGGGACCAGTCACCTCCATGGGGCACTGGATTCAGCTCGCTGGGTTTTTCTTGGGGTCCTTCCATGAAGAGCCTCAGTTGTCCTCGTGAGGACCACAGGCAGGACCATGGGGGGCCCTGCGCAAGGTCAAGGCTCCACTGTGCTCAGCACTGAAGATAAACACACCTAAGGGCAAGTTCTGAACCGCCAAGATAGGTACGGCAAGAGGGGCAGGCATAGGGTATTGGGCAAAACACAGCACTGAAAGACAGATTATTATTTTGTTTAACTGCTTATCCATTTGCTTTACGTATGTATTTTGTTTAATTGCCTGAACTACAGCAATATATTGGTTTTTTTCCTCCAAAAGCACAAATTTTTACTAATGCAGGGGGAGAAAAAAATCAGGAATTCTTCACAGTCCCCACAGCCTCTCCCTGCTGACATTGGGAACGTGGGCTGAAAGTCTTCTAATTTTCTCTTAAGGCTTCCCTTCCCACCCAGGAGGCAGATGGATGCTAACACCCAGCCCTGCCTGCTCAAGTCAACAGAGAAACCAAAAAAAAAAAACAACCACCACCAAAACACACACACCACAAGCTGGCAGCTTCAAGTGCTAGAAAGATTTTTTTGGGGGGAGTGAGAGAGAAAGCCAATAAGGCAAAGTGTATATGCATGTTGGGTGGGGAAGCATTTTAATAGCACAGCAAATATCAAAAAGGGACAAAGGGAAACATTTCTCCATTGCGTAAGAGAGGATTTGCATGCAGCAAGGCGGGAGCAGCATCACTGAGCGGGCGTCCAAAAGCAGCCGTCTCACACGCAAGAGGAGAATAACCCGCTGGCTGGGAGCGCAAACACCCACATCGAGATGATAAAGCCAGGGAGAGCCCTGGAGGAAATGAGGCTGTGATCCGTGAAGTGTACGAAGGTAAAAGAGAGCTTCCTGCAGTCCTGGAAGCCTGCGCCAGCGGGCTGCTGGACGAAAAGGCAGCGCTCATTTCCTCCCTCTGCCAAGACAGCTAGTTCTCTGTCCTCTCCCGGTCACGTTCCTCGTTGCATCGGTTGGATGATGGATGGAGAAACAAGCCACCAGACTAACAAAAGAAATAAAGAGATGACTACATTGGGAGTCACCTCTGAAATCGCAAGCAGAAAGGAAACGAGCGGCAAATTTCCAGCAGGCAGCGACTGCAGTAATGCCCAGCTCCACTTCCCCTACCAACAGAAAACAATCAAGTCATTTAATGCCAAGCCATGCCTAAAGCAGCGTCAGCAGCTGTCAGGAAAGCCACAGGGCTGGTCTCCTGTCCAGCTCTGTCCTGTCCAGTTTGGAATAGACGCAAGATGAGGAAACCATGGGAAAGGAAGCAGGGAGAAGCACCCTCCCCGCTGCTGCACCCCAGAAAGGTGCTACTTGTGCTTGAAACAGCACAGAGAAAGGTACTTGCACTTGTAGGCAGCTCCAAGGAGACCAACGTCCTCCTCTGAGAAGGACGGATAGAGCCGGGGTGCCCCAGGCTGAAGGAGATGCCGTAGCCCAGGAGAGTAGGAACGCCAAGGCAAGGGGCACGGCAGCTAGGGAAACTGCTGCAGACAGAAGTCAACCTGTTAAAACTGGAGAGCAAGGGAAGAGACGTGCAGGCAGAGGCTCTGGAAGGGTGACCAAAACCAATCCTAGGACAAGGCTCCAGGTGCTCCTAGCCTAGCCTAAACCACCAAACCAAGCCATCAGAGAGAAATCACAGTGCAGGACCTCTTTTTCTCTTCCATACCACCCACCCGATAGTTTAAAGGTTCATGAGATAGTATTTTTTCTGCAGAAAGCCTGTGGTGGGCTGGTTTCCATCTATGTTGTAGCTCCAAAGCTGTATTTTCAACTTCACCACCAAAACAATACAGACCAAATTTAAAAGTAAGATTTTTAGAGCACAAAAGCTGAGCTCCTTGGGATGTCACAGGCCTCCAGCATCTGCTCTTTGAAGCCGCGCACGCTGAAAGCCGTGTGAAAACCTGCCGGTACAGATCTGTGTTTTCCAGGCAGACTGTCCAGCCCAGGGACGCTGCCGTCAGCATTCACCTCTTGACGAGTGACGGTGAACAGCACTGATTCAGAGAGACAAGGCAAAGCACACAGCACTTCACGTGCGTCTCCATCAACTGGGCCACCCAGGATTTTAACCATTCTTTGTCTTTTTCCCCTAAAGATGCGGCAGGAGAGAGGTTAATGCTCCTGTCCAGCCACCCAGCATGGCATTTTCCATCAATCCCAGCAAGCTTCCCAAAAGCCAAGCACCGGTATGGCACACATCCCAGCGGCATCCGCTGAGCAAAGGGCTGGCAGAGAAATCAATTTACCATTTTCGACGCAATGAGTCCTTTTAGGAGAAATCAATTGGTGGTGTAATTAGGAATATTACCCATGTAGCTAATAATTATTGAAGATGGCTCTCTCCTTCACAGTTCATTTCCATCTTACCCTTCCACTAAATAAAGGTGTTACCTATGGATGTTATTTGCAGCTTCATAATCTACTGTCGTGGGCATCATTGCCATTTACTTGAGAGAGTGCAGGAGCATGACCACGAGGAAGACAAAATAAGACCCTGAGCCAGAAATCCTGCCTGCTAAGCAGCCAGCAGTGAATATTTTTCAGAGGCATTGACTTTTACACAAATGCTATTCACAAACTTCTCCTCTCCACACAGGGCTGTCTCAAATTAGCAAGGTGACGTGTACATGTGAGGGGGAGGTTTTGACAGAAGCCACGCTACGGAAAGCTGGACTCTAACTTTGCACAGGCAGCAAGGGTTACAAGTGGCACACCGGGGATAGAGAGGGAGGAAAGGGGTTTGAATGAGGATGATGGAATCTCCCCTGCCTTCGCCTGCTTCCATGGGAAAGAGTCCTGCTAGGTGTAAAACGACTAAATACTATACTACATGCCGGTAAGAAATAAAAAATTCATTAAATCATAAATCTTTTGGAAAGGGGATCTACTGGGGAGATTATATTCACTTTTCATTGACATATTAATTCAACAGTGGCATATCATATTGTTCTCTGTGGGGGAAAAAAGACATATCGTTTTAAAGTATGATATTTAGAGCCGTCCTTTAGGAAGGAAAGCAAATATAATCTTGGCAAGGAAAACTGACTGCATGAGCAGTGAGTAAGGGACATTAAAAGTACAGCCCAAGTCCCAGCTGCCGAAAGTCAGCATAGCTTGACTGGAGTCGTTGGAGCTAAGCCCATGTATGGAAGCTGAGAATGAAGGTCACCTCCATTTAGCTGCAACTCCTTGAAAATGTTAAGTAAATGAACACAGAGGGTAATTTTTTACTAGGCCCGTTGTGAACAGTCACTGCCTGCTAGCAAACACTGATGGCAGGTGAGAAGATGAAGACATTTCTGCTGCATTTAGTTTGATGTTCACTGGTTGGGAACTACCTGACCATCTCCTTCTGGATTTCTTCTAGATCAGCACTGGAAATTACCAAGTTCTCCTGGCTCTCAGTCCAGCCAGACACTCAGGATTTGGGTAGAACTGGACAGCCGGCTGCAAAACATGGGCTCACCAAAGCCCTTCTTTGGGTGCTGCCCAATCTAGATTCCCTGCGGATCTGGTCTTCGTTCTCCAGGATGCTCCAGTCCTACAGTGGCACATGCCCAGAAGTGCCTGCAGCAGACTCACACCTATCTCCTGCCTAAATTGCAATGAGATCCAGGCCAATAAACACCTGCCTCCCCTGAGGGACCGTATCTGATAGACATTTGAGGGGCACCCTGCAGAGAGCCAGCCACAGCATACGGACGAGGTCTCACAACAGGCAGCTTCCACACAATGCTGGGGTGGGACTGGTCTCATGGACCCCTTTCACAGCCACAGGGACACTCCACCTTTGGCTTCCCATCTCTCTTCTGACCCCACAAATCTTTTGCTTATTTGAAATGGGGGCATCCCTCCTCCCTTTCTCTATCCACACCTTTAGCACGGTGGTCAGTGCAGGCCCATGGCTGATGTAGGTTCAAATCTCCTTCAGCTTGGCTCTAGGCGTGGAGGACACTGGGATAGGTCTGTGCACATTCTCCAGACACTCATTCCATGCACACGTCCTCGACGAGCCCCACTGTCTCCTGGAGTGTATCTCCCCTCATAAGAAGGCTGCAGATCATCGACAAAAACACATGCAGACCTGAGCTGAGATCAACTTCACACAGCACCATAAGCACAACTCAATCATCCCAAGCAGTGTTGTTCTGCCACATGGCTGCTCTCGTACTAGCTACGGGTAAGTCTTCAGCAAACATGCAAGTTACTGCACAGTAACAGTTCATGGCCAAGTCCTTCCCCTGTGATAACTCACCATCCAAAGTAGCATAGTCCTGAGGAACAAGGGGAGAAGACAGCTTAAGCTTACCATACAAGATAACAGTGACCGCTGAGCAGCTCTTCACCATAATACCATTCATGCCAGGTTGACCATGTTGCCCCCTTAACCAGCTCAAGCACGATAACTCACTTGGCCCATCAGAAAATAAGGGATTTGCTTATCATCTGAATGGCACAGGACACTCTGCACAAGAACACATACATGCAAACTCCTGGTGGACTTGTCACCTTTGTCCTTCCTTTTGCCAACCCAGCTATCTTGATAAAACCTTTCCCAATGTGGTGCGAAATTTCAAGCATCATTGCTCCCACAGACAAAACTGCACACAGGACTGTTTCTAGGTAATTAAATAACTAGATAAAATTAAAAAGGCCTGATGAAATATTGACCGTGAATAGTCAAAACAACAAAGTCAGCGCACACAAACCGCAAAGACTCTTAATGCAACATTAAGTCAGTTGTATTATGTATTTGCTGTAAGTGTATTAAACTACCTGCTCAAGATGAAACACACTAATGAGGCTGTATTTTTCTCCATACCTGGGCCAGGTTCCCAGTGGAGACAAGCAGTTTATACTAGCCAAACTCTTGGGACAATTTTAGTTTCTGTAGAAACCTTTCTTGCTGGGGTCCTTAATATTGGTTTTAGGTGCAGGGTACACTGGCGGCAGGTCACAGCCCAATGCCTAGCAAGCCAGAGGGGTCTTAGAACACTCAATTATCCAATGTGAGCACAAGGAGGAGGCAGCCTGTGCTTTAGCTTCTGTCTAGGGCCCCTGGAAAGTTAATCCTATCCGATTACACTACTTTTTTTTTTTTTTTCCTACAGAAGAAATAAACAGTCTTTTGTACTAAACATAAGGCTGCCTTCTTTTGAAGAAAGATTTATCATCCAGGATAAATTCATTAGTTCATTCCATTTTTGTCCCAAGTCTTCAAAGTGGTGTTTTTACTTCATGATGCAATATCAGTTCATTCTGTCTCTGAGCCAAACAGTCCCCAAAAGAGGTCCCAGTTTTCCTTAAATAAAACAAAAGGGAGAGCATGAATGCAGATCATCTCAGCAGTTGCTTGAAGCCTGCACACCAAATTCCACGCACGCGCATTAAAGCCAAGCAAACACATACGTAAGAAGCAAGGACTGGCTTCCCTTCAGACCACAAACACCAGGAATGCAATCGATGACATTGTTCAATGAAGAGAAGTGACTGGTGGACGAAAAAATCTGCTGTGAGTTGCCCCATGATAGGACCCGGCTCTGAAATAAGAAGGATGGCTCGGTTGCCTTCCCCACGCCAACAGGGACCCCGTTGTACTGAGCTGAAACCTTGAACTCATTACAATGTCACTCTGTCTTTGGATCCAATCTCCTGTGGGGGAATCTTCTGGGAATGTATTTTGGTTCTGACTTGGGTCAAGGAGAGTTGACTTGACCTGAAAATAAATCCAGGCAATTTCAAGCTGAAGAGCTATTGACTACTGTTTGCAATACAATAAAGTGAGGAGATCAAACTCGGCTGAAACCCAGGGTTAACATAAATCCAAGGAGAAAGGGGAACAAGAAAATTCATTCACCAGCATGACAAAGGGGACATTTTTTTGCATCGGCAGAATTCAGAGCAGGGACTGAAAGCACTTCCCAGGCAGCATTTTTAGTGTCCCATATGGCGTGTGCTGCTTAGTTGTGTTGATATCTTCAACAGACTGACAGTAAGATAAGAGCTATACGCAACTGTGTATGTGTGTGAAAAAGGTTTTGTGGGGTTGGTTTTTTTTCTTCTTTAACGTCACTAGATGGAGTTCCTCTGCTCGTACACAGGGCAGCTTTTGTGAGAGGTATTTTATATGGATCCCCAAGGAAAGATCTCAGCGGACAGGCTCTGAGCGCTATTGTGTGCACGTGTGTGCAATAACTCTCAGCAACTTTCAGTTTACAGCCCAGGAGAAACGCTGGTTGCACTCACTGTAGCTCAAAGATGAAATCCTGCTCCTGGCTCATGCTAAGGGAAGTTGTACCATTAACTTCACTGAAGATAGCCTTTTTCTTCTTCCAGGAGCTTTTTTATGTTTGTTGGATAAAGCAATTTTTCAACCAGCTGATAGTTCCCAGGTCTGTACTGCAGGGAGCCCAAGAGATGCTCCCTACCCACGCTGCAATAAATCCTCAGAAAAAAGCTGCAGATCCCACCACTCCCGACTCTCCTCCTTCCCAGACCGCAGATCCAGAAGCAGCAGTTTGACTCACCAGCCCTTTGCCCAGACCCATAACACATACCCCACCCAATAAATTTTCCAGCCTCTCAACGTGGTTGGAGCTGCTGGTTTTCCAGCAAACGCTCAGGAGGATGCTCTACCCACCCAGCAGTCAAACCACAGTCATTTTGTTAACTTTACCAAAGTGAACACTTTGAGAGTGCAAAGTTGTCCTATAAGGGTCCAACACATACAACCCCAGAACAAATTGGGGATAGTAAAAACATGTACTAGTCCTTGAACGTGATCTTTTATTCTTCCTGATGGGTTCCTATCCCCAGCTCGAGCTTGCATGTGTTTCCAACCTAGAACAGCTGGTTCAACCCAGCATAAATATTAAATGCAGTTTAGTCCTTTTTCCCCACATTCATTACCCACCCCACTTTGCAATAAGGATCTGGTTAAATCCCTCTAGTCTTTCCAGTCCCTTTCCATCATGCCCTTCTCTCAAGCATGCAAAGGGACAAGACACCTTCTTCTGCCCTTCGCCAGGGCAGCAGCAGAGCGGCTCAGCTCACCGCAGCACTGAGATGTGCAGGGCTGTGCCCAGGAGCCCTGGCAAGACACACGGGGCAGAAGCTGCACTGAGGGTACATCTACCCAAATGAGAGAAAACTGACCTCAATCCAGACAAATCTGGCCAGGGTAGCTGCTCACAGGAGATGAAGCCAATCTCTGTAGTAAGACACGGGTGCCACATTCCCCATCTGAGTGCAACTATTTCTAAACACAGCCCAGTGAAAGCTGCATATTTATTTTTTTTTTATTTCAATAAAACTCATTTTATTAACTAACTTGGGCTCTAATGTAGATGATGCCTTTGTTTATAGAATAAATTATGCTCTTTCTTCCCATCTCCCACTGTGATTGCATGATTCCTGGTCAGATTGTATAATGTTTGATCTAAGAATGTATAAACTCCAGTAAACAAAACTGCAATAGAAAGCTGAATAATAAGTCGAGACTCCAACCTCTCCAGGGGAAAAAAAAAAAAAAAAAAAAAAAAAAAGGTGGGTTTGAAAGTAACATGCTGAGAGAGCCTGGTAATCTTTCAGATGAAATAAAGTATTTTAAGAGGGACTCAACACTCAAACTCAGCATTTCACATAGGCACCCTTTAAAACTGTCAGAAATTTCACCCCTGATTCAAGTGAAATCTTTGCAAATTAGGATTCTTTTAGCAGCGTGTGAAAATTAACACTTTCAATTGCAATTAGCAGTACCACAGCCCTGCTCACGCTTTTGCTCCAGAAACAAGTTGCACATGAATATTCCCAGCCACCCGATGCCATCCAACAGTAGCTTTCGAGTAAATCCACTCCCAGCACACGTCTCTCCTCCAGATAAGGAATGAGAGCAGCTTCACAGCCCAGCTTCCCTGAGACACGCATTTGCAGGACCAGCTTAATTCTCCTTTTGAAAAGTCTGTTCCACCTAGAACAGCAAAAACACGAGGAAAACCAGTCCTGGAGATTTTCCAGCCATCGGCAGAGGTCACAGTAAGGAGGAGACCTGCACGGTCTTTCATCTGTTACCTGCCCCTTCTCTGCTCAAGTGCATCGCAGTCAAAGTATCTGAGCCCTTTCTGCATGGTATGACAGCTAGCACCATTCAAACTAACTGGAAGAGGGAGAGAATTATTGATTTTAATATCCCGAGTTTGATGGAGCAGGAGTTAAGTGTTGCTTTTAATGCAGCAGTCTTCAATTTAAAGCTGCAGCCATTTCATCTCTCCTGGACGATGTAATTAATTCTGAAGCAGAGGAAGCAGGATAAGAAATGCAAAGAAGGGAAGTCACTGAGGAGAAGAAGGGGGTATGAAAAACCCTGGTACTACCTCAGATTTCAAAGCACACGAAGAAACCCCTAGTGAGACAGCAAAAGCCAAGCATTCCCTCTTAAAAAATTAAAAAGTTATGAGCTCAGCTACAAGCCTTCCCAGTGCATGCTGACAGGCGACCAACCAGACTTGAACCAGGGATTCTGCCTAGAGCTTTAAAAATGCAAGTAAAGTACCATCCCTTGGTGGTGTTTCATCCCCATGCCAGGCTGAAGTCACCCACAGAACCTGATGGAAGGTTGTTATGCCATTGGGAAGGAGGGCATGTGATTTACTGGGGAGCCAAAGGGGCCGCCCCTTTGCGGACAGGATTGTCCATCCTCTCCTCCTTCTGTAGGACCTTCTGTTTCCAGGGTCTGCTCCATCGCCTTTCAGCTGCACTGAATTTGTGAGGCAGAAAAGAAAAAAATAGTAGTTGTTTTCCAAGGGTGATATTACTGACGTTTGTCAAAGAGAAAAAGCAGATTTCCCGTGGCCCCTTTCCACTCTTAAAATAGCCAAAAATTGTTCTCCACTAGAATAGCTTTCAAGTGAAATGCCAGAAAGAAATTTGGAGACAGTCTCAAGTCTATTGGTGTAAACTGGTGAAGCCCTTGACACCCTCAAGGAGGGGAGGAGAGCGGAAAGCAGAGAACCACATTCCAAGTTTAAAATATTTACTTAAAACTGGATGCCAGGAAGGTGAACAAAAAATAATGTTTGAAAGGAGAAGGTGGCTATTTAAGGGATGGAAAGAAAGATTGTATTTACAGGGTTATGGGATAAATTTAACATCTCATTTGAAACAAATTGAGAACCAATTAGGCACCCAAAATGAAACAAACACCTAAGCCATTTAAAACTCCTGCTTGTGGTATCAGAGGAAATTCAGCTTTAAAAGCAAGTTGCAGACGGCTCTAGAAAATGCCTTCTCACTCTGCAGAGAAATCAGGTACTAAAAAGTTCCTGCCAGCAGTTGTTTTGCTTGGCCATCTCAAAAAAGCAAGCAAACAAACAAAAACCCCAATAATGCCCTGTGTTGCCTAATGGAAACTTCAGGCTAGCCCTGGAAAATTCCCTGACCCATCAAAAGAGCTGGTGGGGAGCTTTCCAACAGGCAGGCTTTGGATTTAAAAACAAAAAACAAAACACACCCAGAAGTTTTCATGTTGAGTTTCAAGGAAATATTTTGATTTTCCAGCAGGAAAAAATTGAAGGAATGACATCTTAATTTTCAGGCAAGGTTAAGTCATCATTTGGTCCAGATCAACTGCTACTCCCCACCCTTTACGGGTGAAGCTTTCTGCTGGAGCTCCGTTAACATGAGTCATCCAGCCCTTTCCCAGGAGAGACGTTGCTTCCTTGGCATCCCTCCTGCATCTTGAGAAACACAGTCCGGCCAGAGCAGAACGGAGGCAGCTGCTCCAAGTGGATTACTTTTCTCTTGCATGGGTCCATCGTGTTTCTTGCACAGAAACAGGAGGAGTTAATCATGTTCTTGACACGAAAAAGAAAAAGATACATTTGTTTTTTTAAGCCAGGCTGCAATGATGAGAATGAAGATGCTGATGTCAACCAGAGCAGTGTAATTAGCACACACCCACAACTGGCTCCAGAAGCAAGGGAGGGTTATTTGTGAATTATTACTTGAAGCCAGGAGACCGAGCTGGGAGCAGCAGGATTGCCACCAGGCCAGCTGCAATTTCTGCTGGTCAGTCTAAATCCTCTGGATCACTGAACAAGCTATTAATGTCCGGACAGATACAAGCAGGGTTCAAAAGGCATTTGCAATAGGTCTGCAAGATCTTCACCAAGCAGTTAATTGTTCAAGGCACAAGGCCCACACATCAAGGACAATTGGTCTTGCAAAACAGACATTACACACCCTTTCGGGGCTTTCTTGTTTTTTCAAGGCAGGCTTTTTTTTATTATTATTCTTCAAGATTTGGGCATGAAGTATTTATTAGCACAGACAGGTGTTTGGTCTGCGGGGACAGCCAGCCACCATGGAGCAAACATCTGGAGCCCATGACCAGTCGCTTCAGAACTACTTCTTGTGTGAGTGAGGACACACTGGGAGGTCATAAGCAAAGCGAGAATGAATTCAGGGCAGTCAGTGGGACTCATAATTGGTCTCATAAGCATGCATAGTATGTTCGCACAGAGCAAAAGGTACTGGTTACTGTGTGTGTGCTGTAACTATCAATAACGCTTTGTGATTGCCCAGAGATCAGCGTTCCGCTGTGACTGGTATTTACTTTATGCTGCAAGCGATACGACCACTGCCAGTTCTTGCATCAGCTTATAAAAGCAGACAGGGGCGGGGGGGTGCTGATGATATCTCGACCTCTCGACATTTGTTTTGCCAAAGGACCACCATGCCCTGCCTTACCTACAAGAATTTGCCGGCATTCAGTAAGTACGCCTACAGCAGCAGTTAGCCAAAAATTGCAACATTAAGCCAGAAATAGAGACTATTTTTCTATATTTACTGAACAGCAATCTCTTGGCCTCCCCACTCAAGAAAAAACATGTCCTTGTAAGATTTCCACCAGCATTTACATCCCCGTAACAAATCCACACAGATAACACAGAACTTTAACATGGGAACGCAGCCAGATTAAGTAGCTACGAGCGTTTTTGAGCTCATTATAGTTAAATACTACATAATACAGATGATAAGGAGCACTGAGAATAGCAAAGTGGCAGTTTAGAGAAACGACTGAAGACAAAACAGCAGATCTGATGCTCTCATTCAAAGCCTCAGATGGTCAATAACTTGGGGATCTCTTACACAGGGTTGCTGAGCTTTGAGACCCTCACACAGCAAAGCCCCTTTCTGGTGCCTATCATTTTAGAGGCCAAGAGCACTTTTCCAGCAAATTTCATGCTGGGCTTCTCTCAAATAATGCAAAACAAAGCCATTTATTTACTCTCAAAAATAATCACAAACCTCCCTCACCAGCAAGAAGCAACTGCAGCTTTTCATCCCTTGCATACATTGGGTCACTGAGGTCTTCTCTGACCTGAAACTTCGTGCTTTGGGACAGTCACTTTTGACATCCTTTAGGACCTGATGCTACCAGTTCAACGTGAAACATCCCATCAAGTACTAAATCAGAAAGAAGATAAAACAATACTACTGAGAGTCAAAACATGCTAAAGATAATACAAGTTATTGTCCGAGCCATCCAAGGTTAGACCTTGACAAACACTCTCACCACCGACTGTAACGCTGTATAGTTTTAAAATACAAATGATCTCGTCCACAGAGAAATAAAGGAATGGCTCACCAAGCCTTCCAGGGAAAAAAACTGAGCTGCTCTTTGCTTCTGTGGCTGAGAGTCCCACCAGCAGCAGTTGTACTTGGCGGAGACTCTCCACAAAGGCCTCTGCTTCTCAAAGGAGCGGCAGAGCCATTAAATCTTTCACCTTTGCCTCATCACCAAGACACATATTAGCACAAATTGGGGGATGCAAGCACTGATGCTAATTGGTCTTAGCATTTTGGCTTGCACCTGCCTAGATTTTCATCAGGTCAGGAGAGCAGCTAAGTTCAGTGCACGAGCCACAACACAACAAGGAGAGATTTCAGTGGGGACCCCAGGAAGAGGATTGAAGAAGCAAAATTACCATGTTTATAACCTTCTCATGAGCTTCAGTGGTACACACTTGCCACATAGGCTCAGGAAACTTTTACACTTATTTGTATCTTTCTTTTCTCCTTCCAGCAGATGATAAAAGGGTTTTCATACGAACCTGGTGCATGTCAGTGCCATCTGTAAGGACCTTCATTCCTGGGTATTTACAAATGTTTTATTGCACAGCTGAAAAACATAAGAAGAAATAAATCACAAAGCATCCCAAGTGATCATGCACTCCCATGAGGCACTTAGGATACTTACAGGAATAATTTACAACTGCGTTCTAAAATCCCTTGTCCTTTAAAATGATGCTGATGCTGCAGAAAAGTATAAATCAATACCGCAAAGGGCTTTCAAAAGTGCGGTTTCTTAGGGTTTGAGTAGGCTATGATGTCCAAGTTAAACGTGGGGGTTGCATGCCTAGAAAACAGCTATATTCTTCCCTTCTGTGGGCTTTAGGCTGTCAAATCGAATGCAGAAATAGCTTCAAAAAGGGTTCAGAAGATGGAGGCACACCCCAAGAACCTGGGAAATTGTGCCTGCTCTTACAGACACAAAGCCATCTGAACTACTGAGGAGCAGGAAAGCTTTAACACATGGAGAGTTACAGGCTTTTGGTGACACAGAGCTATTGGCAGCTGCCCAACTCATTATGCCCAGCCATCCTTTGAAAGCTATCGTCTTGTGAAACAGAAATCGATACCCCATGCGCTGCTACGAGCTGAGCCAGGGGGTCACGACATTATATCACCCACAAAGTGAAGAGCAAAGGGATGTGTCGGCAGCACCGGGTGCAGTTGGTTTCCCCTCGGCGCGGGGTAACGTGCAGGTAGGAAGCACGGTGTTGGTTGATCCTGCAATTCGGAGCAAAGGAGGGGGCTCCTAACACAGCCCCTCCAGGTCACTGTTGCAGATCTGGGTAGCATCAGGGAGCGTGGACCGCGGTCCCTCCAGGCAGGCACACAGGCAGATGCTGCTGATGGGTATTTGCAATAGCCCTGCGTGGCCAAGCTGACAACATCAGCCCGGCGTCAGACCGATGACTCCTACAAACACTGCCTCCACTCAAAAAACACAGTAACTTAATACAAGAGCATTCTTATATCATGAGAGTATGGTTACAAAGGAAAAGCACCTTTAGTGAACCATTTTAATACTGATCAACACAAGGCATCTGCGTTAGCAACAGATGAAAAAAAGCTTTAACCACATCTGATGGATCACTGTTGTTCAAGTCTTTCCGTCTCTTTGTCACCCTATCAAGACACTGCACCGACCTGCTGGGCTCAAGCCACTCGATGCTGCAGTGTGGCTTCAGCTGCCTTTCCTCACCGTCTAAGAAATTATCACAGGAGACTTCGTGCAATTAGGCCTCAAAAATGGGGATATCAGTCCTCCAGGGGAACTAAGCCTGCCTCATGAAAGCTACTTTCACTGCACAAGGTGGTTTTTTTTTTTTACCCTCAGGATTTATATCAAAGCAAGACACTAGTCAAGACGCGGCAAGCCACTGTAGTTTTTGCCTCTTTGTAGCTTGTCAAGGCGAATTTCAGTGAAAAAAAAAAAAATCTCAGAGGTGACCAGGCACAGAGATGGCCATCTAAAGTTACATACCTCGGTACAAGAAAAATAAAAAACCCACCCCTATGGTTTTAGTAAAAGCAAACCTGGTCTCTCTCAGCGACAGGGCACCATTTAGAAATCGGCAACGGGAGCGTAATGAACTGCACAAAGGCAGCCATCTCACACCTTGCCATTTCTCCCCGTGGACCGAAACCTCTCTCAGGATCCACCGCCTTTCTACAACCTGGCTGAACACTGCCCAGGGGTGCTGCACCTTTCAGTCTCCATCCTCGTTTTCCTCTTAGCTGGCCAGGTGAAGGATTTTTTTTTTTTTAAGGTGATGTCTCTCAGGGTAGCTCTAGCATCTTACGGGATTCAAGGTACATGCTGCCAAGTGCTGATCCTGCACACAAGAAATAACAGGAGGAGGATGTACAGGGATAATATTTGTACTGAATGTATGTTTTTCAAGAGCGTACTTAAAAGCCAGCTGTGTAAGCAAAGTCAGTAAGGAGAAGTATCTGTGGTTGAGCCCAGCTCTGCGGCACGTGGGCTTGAGGGCAGCTCAAGAACGAGGTGGATGGTGGATGAGAGAAATTTAAGGCTCTGGATCATGTGCTCATTTTTCCTGACCCTCTCTGATGCATGCAATCTCTCAGCTTAGCTTCTTGCAGAACAAACAAAATAAAAAGGCTGCAATGACACAACTGCTTAACACAAAAAATTTTTTAGAAAAGAAAAAAAAAAAAAACAACACCACAAACACTGAGTCCAGGTTGCTCCATTCTGGCACGTTTGACCTACCTGGACAGGAACTAGTGCCCATCTGAATCTAGATGATGTTTCCATTTAAGCAGCCACCTCTTCCTCGGCCCATATTGAAATCCCAGGGCTGACAAGATTTGGAAGAAGAGACACCAGTTCTCACTTCACCACTCCCCTTGGCATCTTCCTCAGAAAAGCCTAAGGCTTGTAACCGGGCAAAAATATATCTTGCATTCATTCTGATTATGGAAAGCAGCAACAAATTGAGAGATGGAGTAGGGTGGAGGTTTTCTAAAAGAATCAGGCGCATAAAACTCTCAAAAATTGCAGCTGACATACCCACTGGATAGATCCATGCCATTACTGAAAATGCATCCAGAAGGCAAACAGTTCCCTCTAGGGGAAAAAAAAAAATAAAAAAAAATAAAAATTACACGTTGCATTTTGGATGGGCTGGATATATTTCACAGGCAATTTATGCCTATGCAACAGCCCTTCAAACTGGAGCATCCATGACTTCTCCAGCTACCCAGGCATCCCAGAAAATGTGGTCCAATCCCTCCTTTTTCCACTTGGATATGACATTTATTCTGAACTGAAAACAAAGAAAAGCTAAATATCTATCAGCTTGAACGACTGCAGTGTTTCACTGCAAAGGTTTGAGTCAAAACATTTCTTAAACATCTTCAGTCAGCAAAATAGGGCTGAGGTTTTAACTTTTTATTGTGCTTTAAATTTTTATTGCATCTCTGAAATAGAGACACTGTAAAAAACAAAAAACAAACAAACAAAAATAACCTTACTGTGTTTCTTCCCTGTGTTCAGGGAAAACTACAGAAACAACTAAAGCAAAAATTTACAGATAAGAACCTGTATTTAGCTTTACACAGGGATGAAGCTCTTCATTGCTGGACAACTGTTTTGGCCTAGATGTTTCCTTACTGTGGCTGATCCAAAAAATACCTGCAAAATTTCGCTTTCATTTTCAGTCTGGATATCAAATGCCAGTGATAGAGAGGATATCGGAATCTAAAATCTCCATCCTTTCTGACCCTCACCAGGAAGCAGAAATTGTTAGAAAACAAGAAAGAAAATGAGAAATTGATTCTTGACTAAACTACAATTAAGTTGTAGCTTTCCCTTAACTTCCAGAGCTTTATTATACAGATTTTATTTGATGAAATCAATTACATGGTACACTGGAGGTAAGTCAGTGAATTAGATTTGCTTATGCTAATGCCTATCACTTCGGGGCGGGTTTTGCCCGGCAGAGAAGATGAGGAGAAGGTGTAGTATTGAATGTGATTTGTTTAGGCAGGAACGTGCCTCATTATTGCAGGATAGGAAGATGGCTGCAGCGGGTCAGAGCTCCTCACGACCGTCATCCGTGGCATCTGGGTGCAAGTCCCTGCATACTCTAACAGCAACAGTGCTCATCTGCTAATGTATTTTTCCAAAACCCACAGTACACAGAAGTTTTTTGACATTTTCAGCACTGGGGTGGGTGGGTGGGAAGGCGTCAACATCCTCTGGAGCTTTTGGTTGATTTTGTTTCTGGGGCTGACTTTTGGCTGATTATTTGGTTTTAATATTAACTAGAACAGGTAATTATGACTGAGAATAATACAAGCAGCACTAGAATGGGGTATCACAGAGCCAGGAAATTTGCTAGTGCAAGTAGAGGTGAATTGCTTTCCTCTCTTCTAAAAATGGTGCGTCCAACCTAATAAAACATCAAGGGCTAGAAAAAAGGAAAGGACAGATTTTCACAGTTGCTATTGACCTATCTCATCTTGAGATCCTTGGGAACTAATCCTCTCTGGACAGGAGGGAGAGCCTTACAGGACTCATTTGACACTGGACAAATCAAAGGCAAGTCCAAAGGCTTCACCTGATTTCAGAAGGGGACAATTATCTGCTAATGACTCTTGCTGCAAGGCACACAGTCACACTGAGCTGGGTACAAAGCTTAGAAAGCACAACAGCGCTGGTGCTGGAGAAAGGTGTCACCTCTCCTTTAAACTTCGTTAGTCAGAGACTGCTAATAAACTGGAGACCAGGGAGAGCAGCGCTCTCATACCCCATGCTGCAAAACGCCAAGTACTGTGGTTCTGATCCAGCAAACAGATACGTGAAACAGCTTTCTCCTACCACTGGTGCTGGGTAAAATGATGGCCACCAGGCATGAAGTATTGCAGGATGACACTGTTGGTGACACTAAGTCCCCCAAATGCTGAATCTGTAAGAGGGTCCAGTGATCTGTCCCCAGCTGGCTGGATCTGACACATAGAAATCTTTTTAGAAAATAGAAACTGCTCAAGTGTCCTATTGCAAACCAAGTTTCTGGAGGCTTCCTGCCATGCTTGATAAAACAACACATTTCCAGAAAAATGAAATGAGCAAAATCAAAACCAAGCTTTTGTTTGCTTTAGCAAAGGAACCAACCCCCAGCAGTGAAACCTTATCTTGTGCCTCTAAACGGGCTGGATTCCTGTCTTCACTTTGCTCCTAGACTTTCTTCCACCAAGGCTGGCCTCTGACTGTCTCTGGAGGGTCCTTCTCTGGCCACATGAAAGGCTTTTCACACCCCTCTATGGCACCAGCCTTTAATACAGCCTAAAAGTCAGTCCAATGTTTAGATCCCTTCCTGCTAGATCCGAGCTCAGGCTGCTGAGCTTTAAGTCTCCAACACAGACATGGAGCCTAAATGTACCGTGAAGAGATGTGGAAAGAGAGGCACTTAGGGTTTTCATAAATTGAGATTTACCTAATTTGAAACTCACCATCGGATTTCTGCTGTACCTAAAGTAAATACTATCTGTTAATGGAAGAAACATGTTGGGTGGTTTTTTGTAAAAATAAACACACAAGACATTTAAAAGCTACAGCCCTTAAGCTTTCTAAGCACAGTTTCTAAAAAATAGTACATCTGCATGTTTTCAGGCATGGAAATGCATCAGACTGCAAAATAATGACTGTTCCAGAGCTATGCAATCATTCTCTGCAGCTTCATTGAAATGATGCTGAGTTCAGATTGCCCAAACCAAGGCACATCAGGGGAGTTCCTACAGGCTGGCACTGGCCCCTGTGCCAAGCAGGCTCACACCTACCCAGGGTGTCCTGCTGGGGCAGGTGTGAGTGGAGGAACAAGACAGACCAAGCAGGGTGTGGGGAGCAAGCCTGAGAAGGTGGTGGAAAATTAAAAAAATAAATAAAATAAAATCAGAGCTTCCTGACTGAGTTCCCAGCTGATATCAAATACCAGCAGCAGGTGGTTGCTAGTGGATATAGTCCGTACGAAAACAAGAGGTCTGGTTTCCATAATTCACAGCAAGAGGGAACAGACTAAGCCCCACAGATGCAACGACTGAAGCTTTTTCTTTGGGGAAAGCATTTGCAAGGCAAGCGGACTCTTCTTTCCACACACCAGCGAGGGACACTTGCTTATCGGCAGCACTTCTGTGCTGGCCAAGGACAGCGCGTGATGGCACCGGGTGACAGAGGCTGGTGCCTGCAGACAGGGAGCGGGCGCTCGTGTTTCTCTGACAGCAGAAAGTAATACAAATCCCCACAGAGTGCACCCACCTGCAAGTGTTTTAACCTCATTTCACGCGCTGCTGCAAGTTATTCTTGCACATTTCACCTTCCCAGACTTCCCCACCGTCTATAATAGCATTTCTCACAGGTCCCATCGCCATGACCTTTCTGTTGTCTTTCTCCTCCACCTGTATACATGAATGTCACCTGTAAAATACAATCTCAGTCAGATCTCCCTGACCTGCCTGCACCGTACGAAAATTCCTCATGCTAACATTAGACATGCTTGAATTAGCAAGGAAATGTAAACAGGCCACAGGAAAGAAGCGGGCTGGGGGAAAAGATGGAGATATATTGCTAAGCAACCACATCAAGTCCCCGCCGGCCACATCTTGTCAGCCGTGTTTGAGAGTTCCTCATGTCAAAATAGCACCTCTGTAGCAACGGAAGAATCCTGCACGCCCAGCCCTGCAGCACTTTGGGCTCTTTTGTTTGACACAGGCTCCTTCCACGTATCGGCAGCTACACATCCCATAGCTCCACTGATTTGCACCGGGAGAACCTGGAAATCACTGAAGCCTCAGTCCTGTAAAATTAATGCTTTCGAAGATGCTTTACGAAGCTACTATGCAATTCTGGGAAAGGAGATTGGATAGGAACTAATGAATTTTGTTTGGTAATAAAAAATTGGAAAGTTCTGATAAAACTAATGAAAATTCCTGACACTTCCAACCTGTTTCCAAAACGAGTTTGTTTTCCCCATTGCTACTTCTAAGACAAACACCAGGAAAGATTCCAGCACCAGTACAAACAACTGTCTTACCCACCCCATAAAAACGCCTCAAAGTGAGAAAATAATTTTGTTTTCTTCTAGTATCTCCTCAGCTCCCTTTTGTACTTGAGGATCTCAGGAGACAGCACAGAGGTGAGGAGAACACTGATAACTCCCTTTTAAGGTGGATTAAATTGTGGCATTGAACAGTTTCTGTGATTTACCCAAGCAGAGCCATAATTCCAACTTATTTGCATATGAAATACTGTCTCCTGAATTAACCCAGGCACTTGAAAATATGACTCTGTGGGGGGTAGGGGGAACTGTCATTTAGTATATGTATATTTATATTTTCTAGCTCAAGGGGGTGTAAAACTATTTCCAATACTCAGTATGCTCCCTCCATGAATGTATTTTTAATACTGTGATGTAGTTTGGTATTTTTTTTCACTGTTAATGCTCTTAATAACCCATCTCCTCCAAGCACCCCTTCAGCAAAACATGAGCTGCCCGAGTGAAAACCACAACTGGGAGAGCTGGGATCCTGAATACGCAAGGTTGGGCTGCATCAGTCTTTGGCTCTTGGTAGATTAATTAACTGAGAAATAAGGAAGACTTTATCCCCCGGACATACTATTTTCTCACTGCCGCATAAACTAGAAGAGTCTCTTATGTTAGGGGACCTTTCCATCAGTCCTTCCTCAGCTCTCCAGATCTGACCATGCTGTCACGCTGTAGTCTTCAACATGATATGGAAAGAGACAAAGTGAAATGACCACCTTTAAAATTAGCTCCACAGATTATAACCCTGGGAGAAGACACTCAAGAAACAATAAAGGTCAGATTTAAATCCAGAAGTGCAATGAAATGTGCAGCTACAGATGAAACTCCCTTCTTAACTAACTGGGCCAAATTCAACCCTGCTACAAACCACCCAGCAGCTGAACCTGGCCCAGCCCTGGCTCACATCTCCAGTCATAATGAAAGCTTGTCCATGGTTTGAACCCAGCAACAATTAACCTTGACAGGGGGAGATAAGACTCAAGTTTCAAAGAACAAAGTTTACTGGGGTTTTGTGTGCTTTCATGAGGTTTTGATTATTATTTTAATGTAGTTGTTCATGGTTTGATTTCCCCCTTTTTTTTTTCTCCTCCTTAATGGTCACATTGAAAAGATAAAAGTCTATGTACTCATGGCAGGAGCCAAAGGATGGCTCAAGTCCAACCTCCCTCCACCCCACCGCACTCATCTGATATGCTTCCAGAGAAGGGGGAAATCAGACAAATAGATGCTGCGGATAGTTTGGGACAGACTCACCTCAGACTTTTTGGATAAGGGAGTCTAAAAGAAAAGCCAAAAGTAGTTATGAAAGTACTCTTTTAGGGGACTACAACAAGAAGCCAACATATCTTTACATACTTACCAGCAGGAAGCCTACAGCCATCCATAACACTCCTGATAGCCCTCCATGCTTGGCAAGGTTCCCGCTCAACCATCTGGAGCTCATCCACCGAGGTGCAACTTTGAGGAAGGAGACGAGTGCCTGGCAAAGGTGTTCAGAGAGCAGCTGGGAAGAGGGGTTTGGCTCCTGAGCTTCAGCACAGTTCCACTTGACAGCAACTGAGGGTCCATCTCTCCTGCAGATGGTGCAGCTGCAGGTGGCACAGGTAGTCCTAAACTAGCAGCCACTGCTGACAGTGGCAGCAGAGTTCAGCGTGTGCACTGAAACCCTCCCGAGAGGCTACGCAAGTAGTTGGGCCGTTCGCCCAAGTGGCTGCTGCACTTTTATTAGTACCAAAGCTACTTAAAACCAGTTCATCTCCTGTCTCCAGGAACCACAAAGCCACCGCAGCTTCTGCATCGTAGAGGAATACCTGCATCACTTCTCACCAGCTGACGTTTTGATCTTGCTGATGTCTTCAGCAGAGCTTCATCCAACTGAGGGCCAGCAGTTTGCTCTGCACCTGTCTGTCCTTTGAAGTTAGCAACGATATTCACCCTCCTCGAGGGCAGTTAATGAGAGCGTGTTCTCTAGTTAGGTGGAAGTACGGCTCTGAAGCCTCTACCAGAGCTTTTCCAGACAATGCAGCCGCAGGAGGTCTTTAAATAAGAGGGAAGAATCAAAGATGGGGAGTGACCTGGTCAAATCAGCTGGGGAAGATGATGTAGGGGGAAGGTGGGAGAGAGCAAGCGCACTGGAAGCATTGCAGTTTTCTTCCCATGTCCATTGGACAGCAAGTAGCCGCGGCATAAGAGTTCACAAGCGCTCTCAATATTGTCAAATATCACATAGAAGGGCTTGCCACCTATGCTGCCAGAAAACATGCCCACAGTGTAAGAAAAAAGCAAACTATAATGCAATATAATGCATATCTATATACTATTTATAGCCTCTCCCCACACACATACACACGCTTGTGTCCCCACAGTATCTTCTTGGCTGCACTTACAACCCCTGCTTTGCATTCACACAGCAGGTCCTGAAAACAGCTATTAAGTTAAACACATAGACTTTCCTTTTCTTATCCTGAAGTTAACTCAGAGGACACTTTGCTGGAGGTGAGGGGAGCAGTGGTGAAGAAAACAGAGGAATGCCAAAGGGACATGGTTTCTGCCATGAGGACACCACTAGAGCATGTAACAGTCACCCACTGCAGCAGTGAAAAGAAGGCCTAGGTTGAGCTGTTCCTCCTAAACACACATCTCCATGTTAAGATGAAGACGCCACATCCTCCCTTCTAGCCCACTTCACACCTCCTCCTCCCCACGGAAGCCCTCAAAGATGCGACTCACCCACCTTCAAGCAAAGCTCAGTCCTCCTCTCTTACAGCTCCTCAAGACTTTTTCCCATACTTTTAGGTATTTTGTTCTTCATTGGCAAACTGCAGGCACACTCAGTTCTCTCCTTGGAGCTCCTGCAGCTCTCCAGCCCCATGCTAGGAGCAACCACTTATTCTTTGATGACCACATTTGGCCAGAACCTGGGAAACTCTTTTTCCAAGGGCTGTATAGAGCCCCAGACTGCAACATGGCTTTTAAAGCATATTGTTTTCACTGGGACCACGAGCAAAAGGTAAAGCCTGTTTTCTAAACAACAATCCTACAAGGATTTGCTACTACAATTTGAATCACCTGGTAGAGGACACTGTGGGGATGAGAAGGGCAAGACGCAGGGATGCACGTGGCCAAGCTCTGCAGAAAAGACGCACGTACAGGCAGAACTCAGCCTCCTCCCAGAGCCTGAAATGGCACCAAACCCACAGCTGAATCGTGTCTTATTTCAGATCTTCAGCCGCTAGATCACAGGACAAAGGCACAAGGGCACAGTAATGATTTGCAGTCTGAGCTGCCCCAGATTTTTTGAACTACCCTGGAAAGCTACTGTGAGGGCTTCAGGAAAAAAAAAAAAAATCCCAATTACACGGAAGAGCCAGGTTTCAATATTGCGTGCATCATGGTCTAGCTCACAGCAGGTCACCAACCCTGGACAAAACCTGGTTAGACAGGAGTGCCTAGGAGCCTCTGAAAAGGGAAGCATCACACCTCCAGAAAAACAAGACCCACTAACAAGCTGACTGCACGCAGCTCCCAAGACATAAATGAGCCTGGGACAGACTTGTTTTTAATGAAGAAATCGGTAATGGTTTACTGCAGACCTAAAGAAATAGCTCCTGGGGCCAAACCACCAAACCAGTACTACTTAAATATACCACGGCTTGTGAAAGCTCACAGAGCAGCACTCAGACCTGCCGCTGAGCACGGGATGATTCAGCCTCTGCCACATCCTCCCCTTTACGGCTTTAAAGTGCCATCCGAGCACAGCTTTTTTCCTGCTGCTTGATGCTTTCAGATCCTTGACCTGGTAATAATATCACATCTGTTAGCTATTATCAGAGGAGGAAAAAGGCTCTCCCCTCCTCTGTTCCCCTCTGTACGCAAGCCGGTGTGAACCCAGCGCAGCACGGTGTTGTGTCTGTGAGAGCCGAGAGCCGTCAGGTTATAATTCAAACAAATCAGATCTAATCACCCTTATCAGAAGGGTGATAAAATCAGCACAATTGAGAGGCTATGAAAACATGGGGAGGGAAGGTAGTATTTGGTGATGGGCACAGAAAGCCAACACCTCTGAAGAGCTGTCTTCCCATAAAGATCCCACCCCACAGAGGACATCAGATCACAGTAGGGCTTTGCTGAAGAACAGTGTCTGTACAGGTTCTCTGCCATCTTTTGCAGACCTAAAAAATGTTATTTCCCAAATTCTGCTGCTGGAAGAGGGATATGAGACACAGAGAGCTGTGTTCCAGAATCCCCCATGGCTCCCAGATTTTGGACAAAACAGTCATAAAACCACTACGTAAAACCACCACACTGGCCAGATGCTTAATAGGTGCAACGATGTCCAAACAAAACACAGAGACCAATCCAGGTGCTGCAGAGGTGACCACAAGACTTATTTTGCTCGCACACCTCCCTAGCCTAGAGCTGGACCCTGGCACATGCACACAGCTGGAGATGAGGGTTCTCTGAAACCGAGACCCCACTTTAGAGGACAATGCAGTCCCGGATGTTCTGAGAAGCACAGTGGGGCATGGAGCAGTATCCCACAGCTGGTTCTCCCTTGCCTGGCCAGCAAGCCATCACCAGCTCCATGGCACCGCACCGTAGTGGGAACAGTCCTTGGCTGGTTTCCTGCCTAGAGCTGCTTGTACTTTCCAAACCAGGGTTGCAATGCAATTTTTCTGGTTAAGGTCAGCTCCAGAGGAACCACCTGGAGTCCTTGGCCAGCTAAAGGAGAACCTCTGCCCTCGTTATGACTCACCTTCCCATTGCAGAAGAGCCTGAGAGGCGTTTAGGGGAAGAGTGCTTTGCAGGATGAGGAGCATACGAGCACGCAGACAGACAGGGAACTTCCTGACACCCGCCCCGTAACTGTCTGTTAGTCACGACAGCCCTGACCTCCCTCCAGTGAGCATGACGCAAAACAAAGCTTCGCCTACCGATTTCAACACTGGCAGCGAATATCACAGTGATGGAAAAATAAGGGTTGGAACAGACCTTGGGAGGTCACCCAGTCCAGTTCTGTGCCCTGTGGAAGAGTCGGCGCTGTATCATCCCCATCAAGCACACATCTAACCTATTCTGAAAGGCCTAGGGTAATAAAAGCAACATATTCTGCCCAGGGAGGTTGTGGGGTCTCCTTCTCTGGAGACATTCAAAACCCACCTGGACACTTTCCTGTGTAACCTCATCTGGGTGTTCCTGCTCCAGCAGGGGGCTTGGACTAGATGATCTTTTGAGGTCCCTTCCAATCCCTAACATTCTGTGATTCTGTGATATTCTAGGCTTTTGCTATTTATATCGTGATTTTGAGCACTACTTGAAGAATGAAGAGCACAGAGGACAATAGCTGCACAATAGCTGAACAAGGCATTACAGAAATTTTGCAGGACTGGGCAGGAAGCTGCTGAATAGATAAGCCTATCTCAGCCATACCTCAGTGCAAAACACGAGGACGGGACCACCAGCAAGGTAACAGGGGCATGAGAGTGGAGTGCTCCAACACACCTGGCCAGGCCACCTACCAGGGTTGTGACATCTGGCAGAGCTGGCAGGGACCGACCCTCCTTCACTGTGCAAAGTGAAGCTACAGACCTCGGCACTGCCTGGATTCTGCAACGGCTGCCTCCCACAGAAGCTGGTCTGCCATCCTTCTCGGGGATTAAAAACAGATAAATAAACAATAAAGCCGTGTTCTCAGCTGCACGGAAGAGGATGTTTCAGCAACATGAGGGTCTGGACATATTTACACAAACATGCAGGTTGTTGAAAAGAACAGTGGAAACGCTTTGCACAAAATCCCATTAGCAAATAACGGGATTTCTGGGAGGACCATCTGTGCACCACATTGAACACTTGCCCCAGAGCACGGAGACTAAAGCACGTTGCACATAGAAAGCCAGACAAAAGAATATACAATAATACACAAAGGTGGGGGGAGCACATATAGAATGGGGGAAGCAGCCAGAAGAGATGTTTTCCTCCCCATCCTCACAATACCCGAATCCCATTACCCCCCCTAGCCTCCCCACAATGGTTCCTGAGGCATCTCACGTCCCTTCTGTGCCCACTGTGAGGCCCCATGATGCTGCCACAGAAGGGAAAAAAGCCTCGTCGTGAATGAGAATCAGCTGGCCAACCAAAACCATTCAGTGCGAGGCGATTAAGAGGTCTAATATTGGAAACATTTATTTTCCTCAAGCGTTTTCCAAGGAGGTCTCCCATATTTCCAAGCCAAGAGGTTACCTGGAAAAGGCTCTGTCTTACCTGCGAGCTTCTTCAGCTCCACCCCAGCAGAAAGGGCCCTGGGAAAAGTCCAGGAGTAGCCACACTGAGATGACTCTGAAACAAAGCAAGAGAAGATTTGGTGTGAGTGGGTTTTGGAGAGCAAAACAAACCCTACTTTACAAATCAGCAGCTTGAACGAACCATCTCCAGTGACTCTCAAGCACCCCTTCTCCTCCACGCTTCCAAACATCTCCCTCTTTTGTCCTCCCTCTGAAGGGTTCTTCAACAGCACCCTCCAAAATAGCTATTACAGCAATTACTGCAATTAATTGATTTGCATATCCCCAAAGCCCCGTCATTAGTGCAACACAGCCAAGCGTGTTAGTGTTTAATAATATCAAGCAACAATTATTCATAACATCCCACCCTGGCAGATCTAAATATAGAGACAAGCATTCATGTGAAAACAAAAAGGAAAAAAACCAAAACAAAACAAAAACCAGCAGCTAAACAAAAGAATTAATTTAGAGCAGAATTAGGATCATAGAAACAAGACAGACAAGAGACAAGGTCAGATGTCTCGCTCCCAGCTCATGTGCGACTCTCCCAACCTGCCTGCTCTCAGTTACTTAGCTAACTGCAACTACATAAAATGATTTTCTCCTTGCATTAAATAGCCAGCAAGCTGCAATGAGCGTAGACACAGCAGGGTAGAAACAACAAGAGACGACTTTCACAGCCTGCTGGCCTCAGTTCAGAAAAATACTTCAGCAAAACCTCGAGAGGGTCTCCATTCAGGACAACACTTAATTTAAGCACGTGCTGAAATTTAAGTACATGCTTCAATCCTGCTCCTCCTCAGGCCAGATGCTAGCAAAAGGGAAAGGCTGCTATCTAGTTTTCCAGGCATTTTGAGCAATACAGGCTGCACCTCTTAGGGACCATACGCTCTTTGCTAACCTCTGGTTTTGGAGCCAAAGTCCGTTTGCTTAAGGCGTGAGCCGTTCAGCAGCCCTTTTGTGCTGGGATGGGGAGAACCTCACACCAGCACTGCAGCCCAGAGGGACCATCTGCGTGGAAATGGCGCACAACACCACAAGCCAGTGGGAAAACTAGCACCAGGGCTGCTCTTGATCAATGCATTTTAAATGGTCCAAAAGTAAACTAAGGCTCTAATTAGACCTGGGACCTTGCTCATGAGACAGGTGATTTGGTGAAGGAACCACACCTAATCAAGATATAGTTCTAAAGAGCCAGAAACCCATGCTACCAGTACGAACCTGCCATGTTTCACACATCAAGAGGAAGACCTGACCACCTGAGCCTAGTCTCCCTTCTCTGCGATGCAGCACCCATAATTTACTCATTTGCCATTTCTTGTGGTCCCCTCTCTTGTTATGGGACCTCCTCCCCAGAAGTGAGGACCATGAGATGGTCCACAGCCTGTCTACACACTACACATGCCCAAGGCCAAGGTATTCTACAGTGGGAGGGTGAAGACCTGGACAAGGAGCCTCGCCAGATGGTACGTTTCCCTCTTGCAGCCATATAAAGCGACGTGAGGCCAGTGTGAGACCATCACCACTGACGTGACTGCACACTCGCATGAGGACATCAGCAAGCTGATAGATCTTCACCATCAAGTGCTTTTCGTGTGGCTTGGATGTCCCCAGATCCCCCACATGCTGCTTCATCACCAAGCAAACCAAGCAAAGTTCAGGCATCCATCTCCTCCCCTGGAGTAAACTGATGGAGCACAGCAGGCACCAAAGGCAACGAGTTAGTTCGCACCACTGGAGGAGCTGGCATGACCATGGTGATACAAAGCCACAGCTTTGCTGCAAGTCACAGCTTTTCACCAAACTGGTGGAGTCCCACTCTGACATCACATCTTATTTATTAAAGAAATTAGGCCAGGAGGGGCTCCATAGGTGCTTCCCACTCTCATGGATGTGGCCAGACAGCTGGTGGGGCAGTAATGTCTTCAGTCTTCATCAGTCACTACATCCCAACCATCCAGCAGCACCCTGGGCTGTGGCTTCAAAGCCACCCTGATCTTCCTTCATCCTCACCCACTGCATCCCAAGGTCCTGTAGACAGCTCTGCTGGCACAGCCACGGGGCGGCAAATGGTCCAGATATTGTAGAGCGCAGCAGAAAGGATGGACCTGGCCACCAAGAAGAACATCCCCGCAAGTGTGAGTGTGAGGAAGGAGCAGCTCTGCCCTCGCATCTCGCCCTCTGGCACTGAGACAAGCTCTCTGGCACACGTTTCCCTCTGCTTTGGCTTCATCCATCCCGCAGCTGTGCTAGAGCTATATCCCAATGCTGTAAATCACACCAGCTCAGAGCCCAGGACTCACATTAAGAGCAGCCACCAGCTACCGACTGCAGACTAAACAAGGCTTGCCTTTTTTTGTTGTTTTTGTGCTTTTTTTAACACTGCCTGCAGTCTGGACCCCAAATTGGAGACTCATCCAGCATGAAATCGCCTATTCCCATTTCTTTCATACCACTCCCCTTCCTCCCACCATGCTGGTGCTGGGGGAGATATTGCGCCTTGATGGTAGGAAGGAATAAAATGCAGTGTCTCTTTAGCAGCATTCTAAATAGAAAAAGAAATAATAAATAAGGTTTTAAAGCCCCCTTGCCTTTTGTTGGCCTTCCAACTTCCCCTCACTGCCTGTAACCACACACACCACGCCAGGAGGTGTGCCCAAGAAATGAACTGCTGAAAGCGTGAGCAGGAAGCAAGGCAAATTAAAATTGCAGCAAACCACTTCAGAAAGGCTTTGGTTTTGCTCAGAATCGGTTGAAAGGAAACTTGGTGCTCACGGATGTTCAGCCTTCATCTTTCACCCATTTCAAAAGAAACACTGATCGTTTCTCTTGGGCAAAAAAGGGTTTCTGGAAGGTAGGGTGTAAAAGCAAAACATAAATAAGAAATATAAACACTTCCTTAAACCCATATTTGGTTTGTTTGTGAAAATACCCCAGCAGCTTTCACTGCCTCCCGACAGCAACTGACAGATTTTAGGGGAAAAGACATTAGTGGCCACAATGCTATTTTGCAGAATAACATGGAAGGGGAAATCCAAAAAAACTAAGTGCACAATTCTGAAGACCTAGAGAGAGGTTTGCCTGGGGCAAACATCTCCTAATTGCTGTAATTACCATAAAAGGTCATCAGGGACACCTCTCCATGCAAGCTAAAAAAATCATGTAAGCATTTCATGTGGTTAGTGCAGCTTTTTTAGCAAATGTAGCAAAGCTCTGACATTGAGCCGTACAAGATGATATCAGCAAAGAGGTGTTTTCCTCAGAAAACACATGCATAGGAAAGCTGAGGACATTTAAGCACCTTTCAACTCCTTGCTATCTTGCTCTTAAACACTGCCGTTAAAAAGAAAGTACAAACCAACCAAAATGCGGGGTAAAAAGGAAAGGCTGCACATGCAGGACTTCGTGTTGATCGAGCCACATCCTGAAAGAAGTACAAAAGAGTTCAGTCTGCAAATACACAATGGATTTAAGAGCCAAATTCCTCCCAGGTTGCTGGCTGCTGAGAGGTTATCACGTCCCACCTCCAGCCCAGGAGGGCTCCCCTGCATCCCGTGCTCCAGCAAAGGTTGGCTGGTGTCTGCTCTCCTGCCCGCGGTGCCCATAGGGTGGCACCTTCCTGCAGCCAGATAACAACACGCACGCTACGTGCTGCTTGCTCTGTGGTCCAGAGACAACGTGTGCTCCTCTCGCACACGGACATCAACACACACCAACACGCTGCTCTGCAGGGGTTTTTTTTGCACATGTGGCTTAATTAAAGCCAGATGCAAAGGGTGCTTTGCACGAACATTTATCCTTAGGTGTTTCCCTCCCTGCAGCCAAGGAGTGAGATCGGGAGGATGGATCCCCTTCCTCAACGCCCCACGGGACTGTCCATGGCGTCATGCTACATGCGGAGCAGTGTCCTCTCTTCTAGGACACTCCTAACAGCTCAGGGAGTGCTGAAGGACATGTGGGATGCTCCAAGCAAGGAGCCCTTCAAAACTTGTCCTCTGCCCTGTATGACATCTGGGGCTGCCAAGGAGCTGGCCACATCTGTTCAGGCAGGATGAAGCCATGGCACACACAGGTCTGGGCACCTGATTTCACCTGTCTCAGGTAAAATTATTATTTTGGGGCTGGACTGCTTCCTTTACAGTCCCAGATCTCATATTCAGGCGTGGGGGGGGGAAACCTTTGATCCATTAAGTGCCTTTATAAAGGACTCACTGCTGGCATTCAACTCTCTTGGCAAGATAAATATACAGTCATTTAGGTTGGAAGGGACCTTTGGAGGCCATCTGGTGCAATTCCCCTGCTCAAAGCAGCAGTAAATAAATCGTAGCTCATCTCCTCTGCTCCTGCAGCCAAAGGCACAGGTGGGGGACACATGAGGAGCAGGGAAGCACGAAAGAGACCTCAACACAAGAAAAATCTCTCTTGCTCTGAACAACACTGTGGAAAACACATCTCCTATCCGAGAAGAGGCTGTTAAACCACACACTGCCCTGACTGACCACCTCAATTCTCTGACCTCTCGCTCCAGAGCCAGGGAGGGTCTCCTCTCCCCCAAAAAGCAGATTTTAATTCTCGAGTCCCAACCAAAGACACATTCAGGTGCCTAGAAGGTGTTTAACTGACCTGTGTCTGCAGAAACAAGTGTACATGGTGCCTTTGGTCTAAATTTTACCCCTTTCTTCCAAGGGCCGGTGACATTATTGTACACCTTGTAAAGGAGTCCTGTCCCAGCAAAATGTCTACCTGACTTCATTTACCCCACATAACCAACCAGGGAAGAGCTGTAACTGCAGTCTCAAAGTGTTACACCACCATATGCTAGTCTCAGATTAAAAAAATGCTGCAAAGCCTCTGTTTAACTGAGCAAATTCACCTGTTTCATGCTTCAATCTTGATGCAGGAAGCAGAAAAACCCCATGCGACCCTTCCCCAACTTAGACAAAATCTTCCCCTGTGCTCATTCCCAGCTACAACCCTGCAACAGTTACGAGCTGTTTCTTTTGCCTTTTTATTTCATGTATTTCATACCAAAAGCAGAGACAGGCCTGGAAACTAAACTGCAGCCACCAGTTTCATTCATAAATTGGGCTGCATCCTTGCAAAGTGAACTATTGTTGTTATTTCTCACCGTTTACCACCTCAAAGCCAGAGAGTATTGTTTTTATTGCTATTGTGAGAACAAGAGCAGGGGAAAAAAATAATCTTGAGCTTCCCTTTTCCTCTCAATCAAATATAATGGGGAAAAAAAAATAGAGGACGGATGTCAGATACTCAAAGATTTTTTTTTTTTTGAGCTATCTACAGGAGCTCAGCCTGGTGCTGCAGGTTTCACAGTCTGAATTTTATCAATGGGCTGCACTGGGTCCATTTGAAAGGACAGCAGGTGTTTGAACAATGAACCCAGGCTGCCTCTACATCTGGGCTACAAAAGCCATAGCTGTGTTTACAAGAAACAGGATAATCAAGAAAACATCCTGCCACAGGCACCTAAAAAACTACAGCCCCTTGTTATTCATTTTTCTCTCACACTGCACTGTTTATTTATAGCACAAAAAGTTGAACCGGGAGGAGAAAAAAAAAAAATAGGTTTCACACTCATTTCCACGCAGAAGTGACGCATGTGCAACGTGGAAGGGATGGACAGTCAGACGCCTGGCTTATATTGTTCCTCCACCTCTAGGTAGGACATTATTAACCCTTAAGCTCTTGCTGTAACTAATGAATTAGCTCAGCATAAGTTCTTGGTTTTGCTTCATTGATGCAACCATGTCAGTTAAACTTAACTCACTCTGGGACGCTCCAGATGGAAACTGAGTCACCACATACTGGATATGATGTCCCTAGAGCCTAAACACAAAGAGATAGGCAATTATGGAGGAGGGATCAGGTAAATTACTCATCCATCTTAGCCTTCAGCACTTCAGGATAGATCCCGATGGCCAGAAGATTAAGAGGGGCTCTTCCAGAGCTCAGAGACAACATAGAGGGTCCCCTCCCAAGACATGCTCTGGAGGAACATCTTTCCCTGCACAATGCATCAAGCTCATCTGCAGAACCAAAGGTTGCCATCAAATTTCAGCTGCTGACGGCTTGCGGCTCCCTACAAAATCACTGTATTTTTGGGTTACTTTCTACTGACATTTTGTGCTTTCTTCCTACTTTTCAGCAAAAAACAAAGCAGGATGCATCCAATTTAGTAAGAAGCTGGGTTTCTATTTGTTTGTTGCGGGGGGCGGGGGGATGATGTTTGCTTTTGGTGGCTTGGGTTTTGTTTGTTTGTTTTTAGATCAAATTAGTTTCACTGAAGATGCACCAAACTAGAACCTGTAGAACGTTTCCCACTATCCTCAAGAATGACTTGGGAAACTCCAAGGTATCTCCCCCTTCCAGATTAACATTTCGTGACTCAGGTCATCCTTATGTCCAGCAAAATTAAGTATATTCTCCCTTCGTACCCTTCCCTGCCTGCTTTAGTAGTTTCACTTCTGGAAGCCTTCAAAACACATTAGAGAGAACCAACCCCCCCATAACCCTAGGGAAATGAGAGCTGAGCTGCTTAGACTCTCAAGGAGTTTGACTTCCTTGTTTTTGAGTTGAATCAAAGAGGATTAAGTCAACAGGTGCTTTACTGGAGAGCGGGAGGGAAAACAAAACAAAACGCAATGAAACAACAGCCTATGTGCACAAATAACAGATGAATTCCTTCTCTTCTTGGCAATAAACTGCTAAAGCAGATAGATAATGTCCCCTTCTCCTTCAGACCCAAGTCACTCTCAGTTGCTGGCTTTCAAGACATCAAGTCCTGGAGCTCAAACGCTTCCCATCAATCAGACAGTGGGTCTGGAAGAAGATCTTCCTGATCCAGACTTAACCCCTGAAGGGTTGAGCTGCCTTCTCTGCCCCTTACTCATGGTCTTCTCTACCCTGGTCATCCTCTGAAACACCAGCTCCCCAGCCGGAGAGCAAAAGATTTCAACAGTCTCTCTATTTAATGCACTGAGTCAGGCAGCCGGAGCCAAGACTGCTGCCCCGTAACTTTACAATAATGCCTCATAGCTATTTTTATCTATCAACAGAAAGCCTATCAAACAGCACACATATATACTGGTCACATCAGAAACTGGGATCTTCATCCCCCCTCCTGCCAAGCAAGTGGCACTTCATTGTTCTGAGTTCTCACCAGCCCAGGCTGCTCTCACCAAACCTCCTGCCCTTTTACCACAGCAGGAGACATGGGGGCTCAGGTCAGCTAAAATCCCACTGCAATCAAAAGCAGCAGGTAGTGGTTTATCTTGTGTAGCATTTTCTCCTAATTTGCTCAAAAACATCAGAATTTTTTAAGTTTTTGATGACTGATGTGCACACGTAGCCAGTATTAACAGTCAAAATGTTGTCATTTTTCCATTAAAATCATAAGAGAGAAACATATATAACGTTTAAATTGCTGACTGGTGAGCCTGTAAGTAAATAGTTAGAGGATCTGTATATCTCACAAGAACTAAAATAAGTCTGTCCTAAAGTGCCATTTCACATGCGATATTTACATCTTCGTATCACACAACCAAAAGAAATGCTGCTCGTTCACAATATTTGTTTTGCTGAATACTAGAGAAACAACCTTTGCCCTCCTAAGTGACTAAAGCTTGACACAACGTTTGTGTTAATTTATTAAAAATTTGCTGGCTGAAGCCATATGTTCAAGCGAAACAGCTCACAAAAACCTCTGCTAACAGATTTCTTGGATTATTGCCAGAAGCCTGAGCCTGATTTCTTTTTCTATTTCCTTCTCACCAAAAAAAAAAAAGCCAGTGCATGTTAATTGTCAATCTGTATTGACTGCAAGATTTATGTTGGTAGGCACCTTTAAGAACAGCATCCTAGATAATTAAGTAGCTGAACACCAACAAACACCTCTCAATACAGAATAAAATCAATACGCTCCCTGATGTTTCCTAACGATAGAGAGCTAACGCTATTTGAACTGGCTTCTTTTGAAAGCTTTAATTTTATCGAACAACATTATTTCAGGAGACATGGTTTGGGGTTTTACTTTTTAACAAAGAGAGAAGTGGAGTGTGGCATGGCATTTAATACCTGGCTGAGATTTAAAACGCACACTCCTTATGAAGTATGACATTTTATACCTGAAACCACAGGAACATTTTACCACATTTTAAGCGATAGAGTGAAAATTCTTTAAATTAGATTTGAACTTTATACCTTCTAATTCTGCTCCAATCCTCCTCCTCCATGTGCCATGCTCAGGCCTGATGAACACGCTGGTGCTATATCAAAGTCTAATAGACCTGACTACTGACAAATCCCCTTCACTTAGCCTTGAAGCCAGCAGCAAACCTCCTGTAGATCAGGTAGTTAACATTTACAGGAAAAATAGCTCGGCAACCGATCGCAAAGCTAAATGAACTGGTCAGTGCAGCCCCTTCTGGCAAGAGCCACCCTCCTGGGTGTTAGTGTGAACTGGGAGCCAGCACTAAGCCCCAAGGCAGACCTAACTGCCCAAACTTGCATCAAAGAGCCACCCAGAGTTCCTTTACACACTTTAATCCAAGCCTAAAGGAAAACGAAACGCTCACCTGCAAGGAAGCCCTGAGCAACATCTCCCCAAGTTTGTCCATCAGAGGTCCTACTTCTCACCTTCTCAGACTCACAGGTCTGCTGTGCAACTTAATTACAACCAGATCCTCATTTAGGGACAATTGCTTTGCTGTAAGGGCTGTCACAGACCCTGTCCCCAGCAGTAGTGCTCCTCTGTTGGGAGGGACACCAGTGCTCCAGGGTAGGGCTATAGTGCAAGGTGGTTTTTCAGAGTGAGATCAAATAAAATGCACCCTCCTGGCACTTCTTCACAACCCAAGCTTCGTCCAGCTCATTAGTAGCACACAAATGGCCCCCTCCAATGACCCCTCCTGTCAGAAAGAGATACCTCATAGAGCACACTGCATCCTACACCCCAGAGAGGTGTCCCCACGGCCAAACCAGCAACAGGACCCTTGACTCCCAAGCATGGCCCAAAGCCTCAGCTCATCCATCCTGTGTGATGGAGAAAGCCCTGACCAACAGCCTCGCCCTTTGCATGCTCTTTGGGCCAGCAACATACAAAAACAACCCCATTCCTCCTTCCGTCCTGTGCCTTGAGGGACAATCCAGATCTTTGTAAGTGCTTTGAAATATGAGTTGCAAAGGCAGAACATTTTTCCTATTATGTTCCTTGCTTGACTTAAGCTCCTACTCAATAAGAGACAGGTGCACTAAGCTCTTCGCCAGGGACCTGTGTTTAGAGGAACAAGGCCCTCCAGTTTTATATGTTATCCCCTTGTAAGCTCACTAGTCACCTCTTAAGCTCATAATAAAAGACTTTTTTGAAAAATGATGGCACCTAGTTTCCAAGGCAGCAGAATTTTTAAGCTTGTATTTGCAAGAGCCTAAGGAATTACCGATGCCAAAAGGAACACACTGTATAAAACCCATCACCTATTCCTGCTGGATAGATTAAATAACGTGGTTTTATTCTTTAATGTAATGTGACCTGAACAAGGAAATCACTATCAATGCTATACCAAAAAAAAAAAAAAAAAAGTGTAGAATAACAACTACAAATCCCTTTAATCTCTAGTGGTACCTAGAGATCTCAGATGGTTTGGTACCTATAGGGATTACTAGTCATGTGTGAACGCAAACCAGAAAGACCAAGGTGGTGTAGACTGACCATCAATGGATCTCAGCTGCAGTTCAGGCTCAGTGCTCCAGGGGAAGGGACAAGAACGGAGATAAAGGAAAGGATTTGAGAAGGAAGCTAGAGATGAGGATGGAGAGCGGCCACAATGAACCTGAAGCAGAGGCACGGCCACAGCAGCAAATATATCACAGGGCATTCCTCTGAGGATAGCGCTGTCCCAGCAGCCCAGGCAGACCTGTCTCATCTCACTTTGAATTACTGGAAAACTCAAGGATTCAACTGGAAACCTATAGCAAACCAGAACATCTCACACTCCCTGCTTTCTGTTTATAAACGTCAATTTTCTTAGCCTAAACCAATTACTTACTCTCGGTCATAAGCTACTCCCATCCCAGCTACAAAGCAGACTCCTTTCCCACGGAAAAAAAAAAAAAAAATCATCAATTCTGCTTATTTCATAATTAATTTTACTGTGCAACTTTTCCCAGCAACGCAATTCATTATTTAAGTTCCCTACAAATTGATGAAAATAAAAAGCCCCTCAGCCCATGCACGGTCTCCCTGCATGCTCTCACGCACATAATTTTTTTTGTGGCTTAGTTTCTCATTTTTAAAAGGAAGATGTTTGCTTTCCTCCAACTTTTGGGGGGAGGGAGGGCCGGGGGTGGATAAGGAGATAGGGAAGTAAGCAATTAGCATTACTTCATCTTTAATACAGTTCCCAGCACAATAAAGACCATCCTTTACACTGTAGCACTAAGGTGATAATACACAACAACAAATTCACATTAATAATTAACATCCTTATCATACGAAGCAATCTTGTTGCTCTCATTTCAATTGCTTCAAAAAGCTTTTGACTTTTTCATTGCAAACACATGCAATGGGTTGCTGAGCTATTAATTTTAGAAGCTATTTTTTGAGCAACGCACTACAGAAAAAAAAGAAAAAGAACTGAAGCAGTTCTTTATTCTGACTCCAATTCCTGAATTTACTTATTAAATAGCAAGCCTTACTGCCTTTCTCTTAGAGATTTGAGATTTAAGAATGGTATCTTGAGGCATATGGGAAAAGGTATATTGCTTAGGGGTTAAGGCCAAATCAGTCCTTAAAACCACATGAACTGATGGAGACAACACTGCTGGGACTCTGTGGGTAAAACTCTTGGCTAAAAAAAATAGTTCAACAAAAAAAGTGATATACAGATGCCTGCATTAATGGAAATAAAAATATGAGGTTCCCATTCAGGCTGGAAAGACTTGGTTAAGGCATTAAAGAATAAAACGTAAGTCACTTACTGCTTCTGAGACTTCCCTGACCTGCAGATGGGCAAAAATCAGGCACTGAAAGGAAACAGACAAATTTCCCATGTAAAATGCATCAGCATGAGGAACCACTTTCAGACTGACACAGTTAATTACAAGCTGATTTTACACCATTTTCCGACACCCTCCCCCCACCCCGAAACAAAAAGCAACAGGTACTCAGCTCGCTTACTCATATAGCTCAAACCCATCAACACAATACACCCAAAAGAAATCATGCAATGGGCACAGCCATCATATGGCTTAAGAAATAAGATGCCTTCAATGCTTTTTATTACAGTCTTGACCCTCAAAGGTTCACATTTTCAGTCTTCTTCTCCAAAACCATGGGGGCTAGGAACTTTATTTCAAAAACTCAATAGCCAAGAGTCTCACCTAATTATATGAGCTGAGGCTTTAAGGGAGAAAAAAAAAAAAAAAAAAAGGGCAAAGGAACATAGATACCCAGAGATATACGGCAAAAAAATGCAATTGCTGGCAAAACACTCATTGTCCCAAACTTCTTCCTTTTTCCCTTCCCCACCCGCCCCGCAGAGGAGTGCATTTTTTTCCCCCAAAATACATGATGTGCTGTAATCCTGTCTCACCAGCATTGATTTTTCTGCTTTTAAAATAACCTTTTAATGTCCTGCAATGAACGCTTCTCACTCTGCACACAGCCAATAAATTATTTTTTAAAAACTCCAGCTCCAGTACCAGCTAAACGCCATTTACAAGGAGACAAAACAGCTGTATCACCCTCAAAGCCAGCCTCCTACCAAAGCGGGGCTCAGAAATTACAGGTGTGATTTTACAGGCTGCATCACAACGTGCTTCTATTTACCCCACTGCTGATTTTTTTTTCTTTTTAAGAGGAGGGGGAAAAAAAAAAAAAAAAGAGGGGGGGGAAAGGAAGGAAGAAAGAAAGAGTAAACCCTGCTAGGAGTGATGGAGTGCCAATAGGCGAGAGGGAGGCAGATGTCCCCAGCCTCAGCAGTCGTTTCCCAGCTGCCCTTGGTGTACAGATGTGCTCAGTTTGGGGATCCAACTGATGGAAGAAATGCAACACATGGTGCAGGTTTCCAGCTGTTGCGAAGGATAAAAACAATAATAAAACTGGGCTTTGAGCGGTAAGGGGAATAGAAAACCACTAGAAACTCAGCTCAATAGGTACTCAGGGAGACAAAAAAAAGGGGGGGGGGGCTGAGAATAGAGAAGAAAAACGTGAATGTAACTAGGACAACCCCTTGGGAAGAAAAATGAAGAATTTAAAGAAAAAAAAAAATAAAGAAAAAATAAAGGGGCGGGGGAGAAAATAACATTCACTGTCTTCCCGGGAGAGGTCCCGAAGCAGCAGCAGTGAGGGGATCGCCCCCCCGCCCCGTCTCTGCGGTAACGGCGGGGCCGCGCAGGGCGACCGGTTGCCCGGGGCACGGCCGATTCGCCGCCCGCCGGGCCGGGCCGGGGCGGCTCCTTGCGGGGGCTCGGGGCCCGTGTCCGGCGGGGCAGCGCCGGCAGACGGGACGGGACGCGACGCGGCGCCTCGCCATGTCCCAGGCGTGAGTAGCGAGGGGGCCAGGCGGGGGGAGCGGCCGCGGGTGCCCGGGCGAGAACCTCGGTTAAGGGGGGGTAAAAAAAAAAAAAAAACAAACCACCAAAACAAAAACACACAAACCTATATATCTCGATATATAAATAAAATAAAAGACACCGACCCTCTCCCTGTACCTCCAGAGGAAAACACCTGCCGGTGCAAACGCGGTGTAACCGGTTGCACCGGGCGTTGCTCCCCGGTGCTGCAGCGGGAGGCCGGGCAGCCAAAGTGGGGCGGGATTCAGCCCCCAAAGTAACCAGAGCACTTCAAGCTTTAGGCCAGTATTAATATTGTTCCTAACCAGGCACTAGGCCCTTTTTCTGCTTGCAAAAAATGCTTTTTCCTCTTACAGAGCAAAATTTGCACATAGTGGTTGTGTTTGGTTTGGGGTTTGTTTGCTTGGGTTTTTTTGTTTTGGGGTGGATTTTCTGTTTGTTTGGTATTTTTTCTGCGTGTGTGTGTGTGTGTGTGTTTGGTTTCGTGAGTGGTGGTGTGTTCTGTTTGTTTGGGGTTGTCGTTTTCGTGGTTTTTTTTTTTTTTTTTTTTTCCTTTTTCCTGTAATGAATTCCTCCCGCTTTCAACAAAACACAAAGCTTTAAAAGTTTATTTGCAATAACCAGACACTGACAATGGCATTGGATCAAAGTGCCTGCAAGGAGCCATGCTCATTTCTCTAGAAATACCACTAAGATACCAAGCCCTCATATTAAGAAAGCATTATTATTGCTGCACTGTTAGTCGGGAACCAAACTGTAAGCACCGTTCTTGAGGTTATCCCTCAGTATTTTGCTGTTTGCTGCCTCCAGGTCCCCCAGTATGAGACCCTGGGCACAGCCCAGTTTCGGGGCAGCTCTTGTGCCCAGGTCTGAGCTGGACATGGCTTGTTCAAGTTCATTAAAATAATAGTATGTTAAGGAAAAAAAAAACCCACAACACACTAACCACCACCACCACCACACACAAACCACAATTCAGGCAGTATGTGCTACCTGCTACTGCTCCTTTCCTGCTCTGACCTGGTCAAACCTCTCAAAGCCTCCTGTTTCCAAACTCCAGCTCTTTGCCACGTAAAACCCCTCAAAGCTCTAAAACACCCTTCCAGCCTCAGAACAAGAGCAGCTCTTCTCGTCACCTCCCTGTTAGGGCTGTCCTAGCCCAGCCTCCAGCCAGATTGCCTTTGCAGTCCCAGCCAGGCACCACCACCAACTCTGCAGCTTTCCAGCCAGGCAGCTTCCTTTTCCTTGCTCCTTGGCTCAGCAGAGAAGGGTGAGCCAAGAGGAATAAAGAAAAACATCACCAAGGGCACAGCAGAGGCCGTCTGGGAGCTCTGACCAAGGACACAGACCCAGCACAGCCTCCAGAAGCCCTAAGTGTGAGAAAGGCTTGGTTAGATCCCTGCCTAATGTGGGGCTGGGCTTGTAGCAGCACCAGTCGTGCCTTGCACTGGGCACGGTGACCCAGTTAAGGGAAATTCACAAAGTAATGGATAGTTATGTCAATTGCATTGTTTAAAAGAAAAAAAAAAAAAAAAGGGCTAAACAAAAAACAAACCCACAAAAGTAGCATTTGACCTCTTCCAGAGAAAGTTATCTCAGAATCTGTCATTTCTACTGAGCATCTCACTAACACAGTTTAATTTTAATAGAGACAGGGCTCTTCAACATGTCCTATAGCATTGCCAGCACTGAACAGCAAATCCATATAAACACGGTATACATCTCCACACCACATGACAAAAATACGTACAGTCCTGTTTCCAAATGAGGTAGCGATGCTAGTAAGGGACTCCAATTTGACAGTGATGCTACTTGACTCACTTAACTAGAATCACTCTATAGGTGCGCACAGCACGGCATTTATAGCTAGGCTGATCCACTCCTTATAGACACAAGTCTGAATACACATCAGTTCATCACCTGCTGCATCTGTAGAGCTTGAGTTAAGCAACGGGCTGGGTAGCTTTGTTAACTGTATGCTACACCTCAGTCAGTGTACACCAAGTTTTCTGGACAGTTTGTGCTTTTCTTTATTGCCCCAGCGACTGGATTCAGGTTTTTGCCCAAGCATCTCAGCATTCCTTTTAAAAAATAAATAATATAAAAAACAACCACCCCCCCCCAAAAAAAAAACCAACACACCAAACAGCACACCATCAACACACAGAAAAAGTGTGACTCAAAAACACTCTCAGACCATCAGGAAAATAAAAAGTACTAAATTCTTATCTGAAAATACATGGCCTCAGAATTTTAATTTCATTATTTTTAAATGGTTGTGGCTGACAGCGCTAGCAAATCAATAAAAACTTTTAATGTTTACTAATCTATAAATTTTTTTATCTTAATGTTTACTATTCACAGCCTTGTGCCTCCTCCCCAGCACAGAGCTGATTTCCAGCCAATGCTGGCAGTTAAATAGGAGCCTGCTTTCCTTTTGTCCTAGGCTATCTTGTTTTGCAAGGTACAGCTCAGCTGGTTCTCAAGTATGTTACTGAGGCTACTGTTACATGATTGTGTGTAGTGATGTTATCCTGTCTATGTAGCATAAATCATACTAAATTAAATGTATTTTAAAAGCCACGTGACAAAAATTTCTTATGACAGACTGTTACTTGAAGGCAGTGGAGCAAAGAGCTAATAGTACATGGGGCTTATGAGAAAGAACTTCGGTACTTCAGGCAAAAATATTTTAGAGGACACCATGTTATTTGGCTGGGAATGGGGTGGCTGCCTGTCTTGCCAAGTCACATGGAAGACAGACCCCATCCTACAAAGAGGCAGGCACATCGGTCACAGCCAAGTCTATAATACCAATTTTTCAACACCATACAGTCACATCCTGTGTCCTATATAGAAATGCACATAGCTTTTTTTTTTTTTTTGAGCTTGAGGTAAACAGCTGCTTTTTAGACATCTGGAAGAACAGCTGCTACACACACAGAGAAATTGCCTGCGCCTGGTGCAGCTGGTTGGACGTGCTAGACGTACTAAGTGTGCGCGCAGGGCACTTGTCTTGTGTGCACCCCGAGTCAAAGTGGTCATACAGCACACAACGATTTACGTGGCAGGGATTTCAGTATTTCCAGTCAGTTTATGAGCCATGCTCACCATCCTCAAGGCCCTGTGATTTTAACAGGTGCTGTCTAAAGCTCTTGGAAACACGCTATTCCATTGCTTTGCTATCAGGATAGAGGCAGGACACTCAGGAAGCGCTCAGCTATGTTGTCTTAGGGTCAATAAGCTCCAGTAGCCAAGCACAAGAAAAGTCAGCATGTCCAAACATGCTTGACATTTTCTAAGGACAGCGATAGTGCTCACGAGAAAGCATACCCATTGCATTTACTGTAGGGTTGATTAAGAAGTGCTGGACTTACCACACTTCCTAAAGTACTCAAACCCCAGCATTTGCATACAGATGTACATTTTGTTCCAGACATTGAACAGGAGATTTACATAGATGTTTTTGCATTTATGTTTTCCTGCTGCGTTTCCTCCTCTTATGAATTTATTAACCATTTACTTGACCTGTAGGATCTTGACCAATAATTTCTTAACTTGCGCTAACAGCCCTCGTACAGACACATTCAAAGCTCAGTCTTGGCAGTGCTGCCATTTGTAGCAGGTTTTAATCAGCTACAAGACATTTGTCACTGCCACCAAGGAGCTTTAAACAATCAAAAAGCTTTAAAATTTAATCTCATGTCACAAATAGAACTGATATTTAATCAGTGGTTAAATATTAATCTAAGACCAGACCTTTAACATCTCCCCTTCCGCTTCTGACAGAAACAACCAAAGGAGAGCTACGTATTTTATATTATATCCCCCAACGTTCAGTTAAAAAAAATGAGGGTTGCAAAACCAAAACATAAGAAGATGTCAGTGCAACTTTTAATCCCCTCTTCCCTCCTCCAATTTGTGGCTGCATTACGATGCAGTTTCTTATGTTTTGATCACATCCTATTTTCTTCCCATGGGGCCCCAGCCTCATTCAGTGATTGGGCTGTTGTTGAACATTTCTTTTTATCCCCTCATTCAGCATGCGGCCCCAGGCCATATTCTTCAAATTCCATCCAAACGCCATGATTATTAGCTTCCTCCTGGGCATTCCTAGCATGTTCTCTCTCATACATCTCCCAAGCATTCGCAGATTCGTCTTTGCCCCTCTTTCCACCCCTGGCGAGCATTAGCATGTTGTCCTGCTTATGTTAAAGCAGGAAAACAGAGACAGAATCAAAATGATCACAACTCAGACTCAAAGCTGCAACTCCCTTCCATGCCTCCTTAATGAGCAGGTGGGGAAAGATGTTGTGTACTACTTGTACCTTGTCTCCTTTGGGAAAAAGAATTGTCAGTGGAAACATCCCAGCAGCATTTCTACTAGAAAGCAGTAACAACAGAGGCTACATTTTTCAAGAAACTGAGTAGACAACGTTAAATTGGAGCTTAAAGCCTCCTGATTGCAGCAGAAGTGGAGCAGCACCCAGACACAGCATTTGCCCTTTATAAATGCAGCTGTGGGCAGCTGGACAGGCAGTTGCTCTTGCCTTTTCTAAAGATGAAGCAAAACCAAGCAAACCAACCAAAACAAACACACACATGCAGTAGTTAATGCTGAAATAAACTTCATTACCACACCATGTGTGGTATAGGCAAATGCTGCTTGGAGCTTGAGTAGGTAAGGTCTTCTCAGGTCTGGCCTATTTCTGGCCATCCATCTCTCAACTAAGAGTTCACTGCAGTATCTGCTGCAGCAATGCCACACATAGTAGTTGGATATAAGTTACCAAAGCTCTCCTTCCCCATCCTTTGATGCTTCCCTGGCCAGGAGGAATACTGCTAGCAAAGGAGAGGAGGCTGCTCTCCTCACCTCAAACAAAGGGCAGCCTCCAGCCCAGGCAGGAGCTACAGACAGACAGACAGAAGGATGGCCCTTGGAGCATGCTACAGCAAAGTTCAGCCAAGAATAAGAGAGACATCCTCAGCCTTCATTGCATCACAACATCCTCCTGTAAGAAAACAGCCATTTTTCCTTCAGCCTTGTGAGTCTGGCTGGAACAGGTGCTCAAGACCTGCTGAGGTGCAATGCTGCAACCACTGCTTCGCAAAGCAGGCTTCCTCGCCTTCCCTGCGGTTTCCCATTACATTTCTGCCACAAAAATCTTGTATCTTCCATTCACTTTCTGTCACAGTACCAAAGACTGCAACTGGAGATGACAGAGGCATAGAGCTGTTCATGTTAACAATGCCAGCAGGCTGTATGTTTTCTTCCCCCGTCACAACCAAAGCCCTTTGAGGTTTATCTTTATTTTCCCCAAATGCTTCAAACCCTGTAAAACATCATGGCTAGAGCGAGCACGCTTAAAAGAAATCATCTGGCAGCGTTAAATTCACACCAGCTAAGAAGTTTGTCATAATTGTAAGGCTAATCTTATTTTAGGAGCAATGCAGACCTGACCACGGTCAGACCTACAAGTCAGCGCTGCTCCAAACTGCAGGCTAAAGGTGTTTGAAACAGGAATTGATTCAGACAACCTTGGTTGTGTCATAAGGCCACACTGATCTCTGTCTCTGCCTGCACCGCTCCACCCTCAAAAAAGTTTTCTGTCAAATAAGACCAAAAAAAAAAAAAAAAAGAGAGGACTGCTTATATATTTAGCCCAGCGATCTCCACGCAATACCTGAGCAGGTTGTGGTGAAGGAACAGGTAACTGCTGACCTGAACAAGCCAGCAGTCGTTTTAAGCCTGGTGGTTTTTAGAAAGAGAGAGGGAAAAAAAAGAAAAGCAGCAGCATTTGTGTAAGCCCCTTTTCCTCTTGGGGCCTCACTTTCCCCTCCCAACCTTTGTCTCTTGTTTCTTTATTCGACAGAGGCTGCAGGGCAGGGTTTCCCTCCCCTGTGCCTGCGCAGGGCTCAGCACAATGGCTGACCTGCCAGGCCCCGAGTGTCCAAAGGAGACCCTTGAACACTGGCCCCTCACACACTTCCTTGTCGCTAGGCCCACGTCTCGGTCACCTCTCGTCTGCTCCGTGACTCGATCTATTTTAAAACACATACGATTTACTACTCATTTAATGAAGCGGGAGTTTCTCTATTAGGTGAAGAGAGTTGGGCCCGTGCAACGCTACACTCTGCATTCACGTGATTAGCACGTGAGATATTTCTGTCCTTAGAGGACAGACAACTCAGAAAAAACGGGCATCGAAGCAGCATAGGTTCAGCCCATATACAAATCCAGAGACGGACACAGCTTGGAGTGCAAACTGTGCCTCGTCGTGGAATAAAAGAAATAGTGTTCCCTTTGGCAGCTAACTAAAATCACCAAGACACTTAAGGGGAAAAAAGAAAAATCACACACACAAAGGTAACCCCAGTGATGCCAGATTCCAGTGCTGGCTCAAGAGCGGTCTGGGGGTCAGTTTGCGTGCGCAGCACAAATCCTTCCAAGAAGGACACGCTTAAGTCTCAAAACCAGTTCAACACAAGTAAGCAGCCTAACCTCAGCTGTACTCAAAACCGACACGTTTTTTCTAAGCGTAAGAAGAGATGGGTCAAGAAAACATGTGGAGTTAGAGGGCCCTGAAATATTAAAATGAGGCGATGCATAATTTGGCAGGATTTAAAACATCTCTTTATAACTTGAGCAGAAAAACATATTTCTAAGCTTTGCTCTAAATAAGTCTTACTATAGCAGAACAGTCATCTTAAGCCCTTGTTTTAGACGCCGTTTCTACTTTGTGGGAGTGAAGAGAAGGGACATCAGTTAGGAGGTAAAGCTTTGACCTTCCCTCCAAGCTGTAAGCTGCCAGAAGACACTCTGGGGGCTCTGGTTTTAAGTCACTTTATGTGTTTTTTCCTCATCCCATTACAGCATTCCTTATTTTCCCCGTAACACTCGTGTTTTGTAGTTGCTATGACAATTTGCAGCGTTACTTACACTGCTACACACATGCAGAGATCAAGAGGCAGACTTATTTCTTTTCCGGGATTTAATAATCTAATGTCTTGAGTAGGAAAATTATGCTTAGTCCTGCTGGTTACCTGCACTAGTAGGCTAGTTAGATGCTCTAATCCCCTCTAATTCTGATGCAATATCATCCTCAGGCATGGATACAGCCCATAACCTACCTGTTACAGAACAGGAACAAACCTACGAGATGGACCAGTAACTAAATAAAGCGCCAGCACGTTCAAGGCTGCGTTGTAGTCCGCTGTCAGTGCTTAGAAGCAATTTTGAGGGAGTTCACAACTTAATGCAGAGAAAGACTGAGCAAATAGGCAAAAATTAAAATAGGGGTCTAGGGGTTTCATACTGTCTGATTACCAGGCGAAGACAGTCAGTCCTATCCTTTGCTTTTAAGGTGTAACCTTGAGGACATTCATTACTCTTGACTACCCCGAACACGTTTGTCAGCCAAAGCTGAGGGGCTCCTCAGGAATACAGCAACTCTGCCAAGTCCCCCAGAAACAGCTATAAAAACCCAGCACATCTGATCCTTCAAACTAGTCCGGAAGGGCTCCTATTTGGACACTAGTAAAACCAAAAATAATTATTTTTATCCTTTTTGGGGAGGGGAAACAAATGGCTCTGCATGTGTCCTTAGTTTTTAACCAGAGTGAACCAAAGAAACACTCAAATCACATTTCTGCTTGCACTGTACAATTATTAAGTATCTGCTGTTCTCCGTCACATGCCTGATGACAGCACTAGGGCCAGGTCCCCCAAGCTGTCAGTCACCCTGACCACAACAGGTACTATCAGCTTATCACAGCTGAAAATTTAGCAGCCCCGCATCAATCTTTTCCTTCAATACTTTATTTTCCAGTGGACCTCTCCCTTCTCTTGCCTTCACTTACATAGAACATCACTACGACAAGCTAGAAATATACTGTAATAATCATAATCTTAACATCTGACCCACAGCAACGTGCTTGCAATCATCGTAATGCTTATCTGATAAACTAATTCTTTATGGAAGCAATTATGTTCCATCTATATTGTGTTATGTTAACATACTCTGAAGGGCTAGAGCACTCCGTCCCCCTCCTCCCTCAAAAAGTCATTCAAAATGTAAAAAGAAACTAGATATTAGCTGGCTCAGCAGGAGGAACCACTTGACATTCCTCAGTCAGAGGAGGCAGAAAGGGAGATTATTGTAAATTAAAGTGGACAATCGCAGAGTCGGTTCTCGTTGGCAGTGCAATCTGTTGTCTCCATGCAATAACCTGCATTTGAAACGCTCTAGCCCGAGGATACCCACTGCTCATAAATCACTGGTGTGGTTGGGGGGACAACCTCCAGGGCCAGGCTTCCTCCAAGATTTATAACCTCCCCACTACCAAATGGTCTGTGAGTAGGCACGGCTAAGTAAGTACAATATCGTGTTGTTTCCTTCTGTGCTGGAAAACCTCGTGAACCTCACACCAGTATGTGTTCTGTGTCCTGACTTCAGAGGAAGTGTACAAAATTCGCATTGATCAACCAGCAGAGCTGTTCGGTCAAAGCTAATGCTGGTCTCATTTGTGCCTATCTTCTCTCCACTCTGCTGGTTTTATTTTGTTTATCTCCTGCACCTGGGTTAATTGGTGCAATTGAGTGATTGGGGTGGTGCAATGGGATGTAAATGAAGTAGGGAAAAAGGAAGGGGAAAGACCTGGGTGGGCTGCAGAGGCATTAGGAAAAGCCAGGCCAGCTGCATCCTGCAGAAACCCAGGTCAGCTGAAAAGTATAATATGCACTTTAAAAAGTTAATGGTGCAAATTCAATAGCAGGGTTCAGATTTTTGGTGTTTTTGCTGACAGCTGCGGGGAGTCCCAGCAGCCCTGTCAGCATCCTGGACATGCAGCACCCACCCCATGCTCGGGGCACTTGAGTTTGTCTGTCCACCCCACTGGTCCCTCTTGTAGCACAAGCCTCAAGCCATTCTGTACACCAGGACTGGGAATTATAAGATCAGCTGACAGAGCTCCAATTTAGGCATTTATTATCAAGCACAAGCAACGTTAACAGCTGTGCAAGCTTTCTTGTCAGAATTAATACACAAGTACTCCCTCAATGCTGCTCAGACCAGCAAGAGGTCTGCTCTGAAAGCTCATCTAATGGTGGCAGGGCCTTTTACTGTCTTCATCCTTCTTTGAGAAGCTCCAGGAACAGCAAACAATACCTAGGGTTAAGCACCTGGATGAGTCTAGATCGCACCATTGAGGCCAGTGGCCTTTATTTCTAGGACTAAGAAACAAAAGTCAGCTTTCTCTTTTACCTTAGCCCACTGTCCAGACGCCATTTCTTGCTCCTTTAGCATGATTTCCCATGAAATTCTGCACTGATCTGCTTTTACCATGAAAACCCATTGTCAGCAAGTCCACCCTCATATCAGAGCTCCACCTATTTCTACCAAAACTACCCAAGTAAACAGCATTATCACTTCTGGAAATGAAGCTGGCCTTAGGTGACATCTTCCATTGTCACATAGTCCTCTAACTACTAGACCAGACATTTAACAATTGCTTGGAGTGCAACAGTTGCTGCCATAGAAATAAATTATTTTCCTCACTTCACATTTGAAACAGTGCCCACAGCTACACTCTAGCATTGGCACCAATACCACCTCTTCCCTGCAATTAGTTCTGAGCAACCACTTTAGAAAGGCAGAAGAGCAACACACACTTTAGAAACATCAATTGGTCCTCATGCCAAACATGGAGAGACCTAAAAGAGACCTTCACCCATCGTAAGGGGTTTGCGGGGAAGCACCTTTTCTATTAAACCATCTTCTCAGCACAATTAAATGAAACTTGTGGCACTACTGGGGGTTGTAGTTTCAGGCATGTGAAGGATGCTTCAGGCATGTTAAAGAGGAAGTTGAAAAGTGTTTAACTTTTAAGCTTTCATTAATAAAACACCATTTTAAGATTCCTATTTTTAAGACATGCAAAAAGAGAAACTTTTGCACATGGTTTTTAAAATACACTGTAGTTAAAATCTCTTTATAAATATAATGGCTCATGTTTCAAGGCTTGCTTTTTTGAGAAATCCACACGCATAGAGTCCTGGTATCATTGTGTACTAACTCTTGCTTTCATGTCAGGTTAACATAGTCTCCTCTTTTCAATTAGCACTTACAATAAGATGTGGGCAGATGCCCAGAAAGACCTTGACATCCAGCTCTGCAAAGAAAGAGGAGAATTCCTCCAGCCAGAGAAGGACCACGTGAAAGTATTCAAGTTGTTAGCCACTTCCTACATCAAATACATGCAAATCTTCCGTCACTTGGAGACAGCCCATGACCAACTTGTTCACCAGCAGAAGCAGGCAGTGATTCGGCAAGTGCTAGATGGGGTGATTGGCCGGATCCTGGAGGTGAAAAAAGAGATGGTGAAGCTGGAGAACTCGGAGTTTCATTACATTGATGATATCCTGGAAGATCTAAAGCTTCTCCCGGTACGTCTGCCTCGCTTATGAGCAAATTCGTAGGAACTTTACCTATCCTGTATTTGAAGGACAGTCACATTTATTTGCAGTCTGTGGAGTTCCACCAAGTGATTTGGCTTCCTACAGGTTCACTAATGTACTGGGTGATCAGTAATTATGGCTTTTTTGTTAAAGATCAGAGTATATTTGATCTATGATAAACATTATATATTGGAGCAAGATTTTAAAAGCTGATCTGCCTGATCAATATGTTGCTTTTCCACTTCTCTGTAGCCACACAGGTTCTGTAGATCTTTCACTTGTGCGTGTCTTAACGTGAAGTTGTGTTAGCTTAAACAGCTTCACTGTTAATGGCAGCAACTTGACTCTGCCTGATTTTAGTGTGGGATTAGACAGAAGATGGGCAACTGATAACGAAGGTACACTCCACTTCTGTCTGCCCTTTACATCACTGTGAATCAGCCTGGCCTCAGGCCTCTTCCAAAGATTACAGGTAGTGCTAAAAGTTGCGTATTCTGGTTTGCTAGTTCATACTACAATGAACTACAAAAGTGAGAAATCTGCGATGTGTCTCATATTGTAAAAGAGGCAGGATCTGGAGCATATTCAGCATCCAGGGTTCAGGAGTTTCTGATGCAAAAGCAGCCCTCTGACAGACAGCTCGCTGAACCAGGTGAATGTGACAATAAGGCAAAGTCTTGAAGCTGTGCTCTTAAAGCAGTGAAAAAATAGCTGCAGAAAAGTGGTTACTTCTCTCGCAGACAGCTCCACCTATTGTCAAATTCAGGTACGGCTGCTTTTCTAAAGAAAAATAGTTGGAGCGTCAATTACTGCTGTTTTCACGATCCCAGTTATAACATGAGATAAATTGCCTAAAATCATTATGGCATTATTCTGAGATTTACAAACGTGTTACTGTTTGCAATTGCATGTGTATTTCGCTCTGCAAATTTAGGATAGTAATTGCTGTGAATTTTCTCCAGCTCTTTACCTTCTATGTTAGTCATAGCAGAGAACCATTTTAAACTATGAGAAGGCTTACTGGAGAGCATAAACACATCTCCAGGGAAACTGATCTTTCAAATCATATTTTGAAATCATTAAGCACTTTGTGTTGGACTAGGTATCTCCAGAGGTCCCTTCCAACCCCAACCATTCTGTGATTCTGTGCTGTATTCATGACTTATCAGTAAATCCACAAGCAGCAAAAAGTTTGCAAGTCTGAAAAGTCATGCTTGACATCTGTTAAAAAAACCAAACAAATTCAAATTCCTGCACCACGCCTTAATTTTAAGGCGGCATGACATACCTACTACCAAAAGAAAAAAAAAGGCACTGAAGATATTTCAAGCTTTTTCAAAGAAAACATTATTTGTCTCTAGCAGATAGGAATACAGATTTATGGTTTCTTTTAATAAAATAATCACATGTAATTGGTTCCAAAACAAAATTACTAGCCAGTACTTGACAAATTACTTCTGTTTCTTAAAGAATCTGCCCAGAAAAGATCTCTCTAGTCCTTCCTTTCACAGGATTATCATGGGCTAAAATCCAGCACAATTGTGGGCAGAGAACACAACAAAGTAGTCTCATTTTATATCTTATGCCAAGATATTACATACTTTTTGCTATGTCACTGTAAGGCCAGACTTCATTTTTCCTTAGTTTTGTGCCTCATATTTTTGTACAGTTGCCTTCCAATACTCAGTCACTTCATTTCCTGGGGTAATTATAAAGGTATTTGGATACACAAATCCCATGTGGAGCCAGGAGCGGCTGAAAAGCCGCAAATTTGACTTGAGGATAAACATCACAAGCCTAACTTTTCAGTGCTAGGCCCCGAAAAGAGATGATGAGGAGAAACAGGCTCCCTGCTCCCCATCCCTTCCAGACCCAGTATTACGGCTTTGATCTCATCTTTATAGCCAGTAAGCATCACATTCCAGAATCACTTGTAATTAAAGCTCAGGTTAGGCTACAGTGACTGACTCACACTCTTATGTGACAGCGTAAAAGCCCTGTCATCCTACGCGAGGGTGTCCAGACAAACTGCTTGATTTCTTATACCTAAATACAGACATATTTGTAATCCATTCTAGAGTGATTTGCAGTCTTAAAGTACAATGTATAATCATTTCCATCAGCAATCAAGGATGTTGGAAGGTGCAAACAGGGAGCTTAACAAGACAAATATTTAGAAACTTTAGCAGACCAGACCTCTGCGTCACTAAAACCAAAATGGATAAACACAGTCCTACTCGGAAACTTTCTTATGCTGCCATAATAGGGAAGTCTCAGTCTGCACAGTGTGCAACTGAAGGAACTAGTAATTAAATCTTTAAGTTGGCAGATCAGAGGGGCTGTTTTCGTTGGCCGCAGCCTTCCCTGCAAATTCTCGCTCTAGAAATTGGAAGATCTTCGAGTTCATAAGCAGCACATTTGCCATGTGCCTCTGTCGAGACAGGAGCGGTACCTGTTCTTTACACCCAGCACTTTTCTCCTCTGTATCCGTCCAGACCAAAGCTGGCACTGATGCTGCAAAGGATCAAGTCAAAGGTTTCCCTGAGCAGCTCGAAGCCCCTCAGTTTCCATAGCAGACAGAACAGGGTGCTAATAGCACAGCATCAAGTCTTGTACCTCTATTGGGCTCCTTGGGCAAAAGGACCAAGTGTCCACATATACCTGGGGACAAATTATTGCATAACTTGACTGTGCAACTCCTCATGAGTAGCACGACAGTAACTACTGCTTGTCTTCCCCATCCCTCCTTCTATCCTTCTGGGTAAATCATTTGCTTGAGGACATATTCTAGACGTTTCTGAAGCAGTATAAAGGGAATGCAGCACCAGAGCTATGAAAACACATTCTCTCTCCCCAAAGAAATATACTTACCAGTAGTTATTCCTGAAGAACCGCCTCCAGTCTTCAGTACAGTACCAAGAACAGGTTATGTCACTCTGCAGCAGAGTGTTCCTGGTTCCTTACAATGGTTTAAAAAAAAAAAAAAATGCAAGACGACAAGTCAGTTTTTCATGTTGATTAAAATAAATAAGTGGGATGGTCATACGACCAGTGGTGTTCACTTCAGTGGAAACAGTATTTGAATTTCTGGCAACCCTGCCAAATATTTTAACAGTTTGATAATATAATTGAGCCATTATAAAAAGAAAGATTTCTGGGCTGTCATGGTTCAGAAACTGGGTTGATTTATTTGTTTTTGTTGAATTAGGCCTTAAGTAATTGCAAAGTAAAAGCTCAGCAGTTGTTACAGAGGTCAAATTCCCCAACACTCAAAAATATTCAACAGTCTCCTTCCAATGTAATTGCTTTGTAAAGGTGTTCAATTAATAAGTAATGCAATTTTAATGCAGTTCTAAAAAGTATCTCATGACTATTTCTTCCTCTAGGAAGACACAGAAGTACCTATCCCGAGGTATTTCATTAAAGAAAAGATGGAAGTCCTGCAGGAGAGGGAGAAGACCCTTGATCAGATTTTGCTTGATGCTGGATTGCAAGTAGAAGTAAGCATACCACATACCTGCATAATAACATGCTTAACTTTTTTAGGTTATAGCCCCACGTGTCTGAACACAAGCCATTGAAATGAAAAGTACTTATATAGCACTTAGAACATAAAAGTCTGTTTACAGATAAGGCACAAATAGAAAGGAACATTAAATTTTCCTAACAGTATCCAGTCACATCTTGAGCCTGTTTAAGACTGAAATGAATTGACTCTGTTTTATGTGTGTGAGAGTGCCAGAGAAAGGGCAGCACTTTGGCCAAGTTTAGTAGCTGTTTTGTTTGTCTAGCAAACTCTCATCATGTAATTAGTCCTACTGAAATCAAGTTGGGCTTAAGTTTTACTGAACCAGGATTCTTAACTGAAACAGACAAAACTCAGAGTTCAGGTCAGCACAACTCTTAGTATTCAGTTTATAACCTCTGAACAATGACTGCAGTCTCTTCTGTACAGCTATAGAGCTGCAGCTGCTAGGAGGAATAGAAAATTGAGTTTTGGCAGAGCAAAAGTCATTACAGAGAAGCACATGAACACTCCAGTGTTCTGGATTTGATATACTTTTGACCTTCTGGAAATGGCACATTGCCTACAAGCAGTCTTTGCTAACCTCCTAAAATATTCAACTGTACCTACACGTCTGGGTGACGTGGATTCACTGATGCTGTAGTCGTCAGAGCACTAGATTACGCATATTACGTCTCTAAGCCTTTTTGTTTCCCACAGCTCTGTTCTTTTCAGTATGGTATCCACTACAGATGAGGCCAGCTGGTGTGCAGCCAGCTCACCTGGGAGCACCAGGCTCTTGCACTTGGGGCTCTGGTAGGGTCCAGGTCTCTCTTTGCCAGGATGCCACAAAGGAGCCACAGGATGCAATAAACATGAATAAAATAATCTCACATAGTCTGAGTTGAGTGCTGCGCTTCCAGTTTGATCTCTGCTGGGATTGCTGGATGGTTATCAGCACTTCTGCATGCATCTCAGCAAGCCGTGTATGCTCAGGAAATCCTAACTGCTGTATTCTTCAGTGTCCATAGCAGTGCTGTTATAAGCTGTCTAACATAGACCAAAACCAGTGGATTCATCAGAGGAGTCTGCTCTGTAGATCATTTGTCCTTCTATGTCATTCTGTTAGAGAAAGCCCTGCTGAAAGTGTAGTACAGGGAGCTCCACGCAGTATATATAGAAGCATTAAATTGTGAACTGTCTCCAACTGCAGGATTAATATCGACAATAATTCAGCTTTTCCATGAGCAGATAACAAGAGTCCTCAGGAGGGAGAAAGGGGAGTCCCTCTCTCCAGCTGTGCTGTTCCCATACATTTTTCCCCAAGCCTCTTCTGTTTGGGCTGGACTGACTAGGCCTGGACTAGCTCAGAACAGCTTGTCTTCCCATTCAGCAAGAGAGCTGGGATCCTAGCAGCTCATCCAGAGACCCATCCCTTCAGAAAACTAAAAGGAAGATTTACCATAGCCTAAGAAATTTTCCTTATAATAGGACAAAGCCTTATGCTTCTTCATGTCTCTCTTCACAAATGAATAATAAAGTTCAGCAGGATACATAAGCCATATAGAGCCATTCTTGCTTCCCATCTATAGCATCAGGCTTTCCTTGTCATACATCAACACATCAGGTTCACTTTCTCCCAAAGGTCCTCAGAAAAAACACATCTCTCAAGACAGCAAACTTCCAAGATATTGCAAGATGGTGCTGAGACAGGAGCCTCTGCAGTTTGTGACAGGGATTTTTTTTTTGTCTTAAAAAGTTTCTGCAAGAAGTTAATTCATTGTTTCATTTGCTGAGGTGGGCAATTAACAAAACACATAACCCTAATAACTTTGCTTTGTCCATTCCTTTTTGGCTGTGCTGTTGAAGGAACCTGTCGAAGCCATGACACCCGAAGAAGGCGTTAGGATCATCCAGGTTGCAGAACGTGCTCGCCAAGGCCGTTGTCGAGCAGCATTCATGAAGCGAATTTACCTTAAAGAGAATAAACAAAAACAACCTAAACTTCAGGTCCAGATGGGTCCAAATCCAGACGATGCTGCCACTTGCATTCAAAAGGTGAAATATCTGATTTAACAACAGTTCTGGCAAAACCAAATGACAATGTTTTGTTCAGAAGAACAGCAGTAGACAGAAACACAGCTCATAGGATGGGAAGCATTCTGAAGTGATGGCTTTCACAGTGTCTAGCAAGGTGAAATACATCATTTAAACCACAAAATGAGACAGGACCCTAGATGGGAGATCAACAGAAACAGTCCTACACTTGTAATACAAGGTGACTTTATAACCTACGTGTTTTTCCATTCTGATTTTTGTGACCTCAGTTGCTCTTTCTGGCATCCCCTTGGAATCCAATGCATCTTGGAGAATTCGCTCCTTCTCCTGTGATCTCCAGGAAAAGAGTTCATTCCATATCTTGAAAAGATAAAGGGAGATCACTGCTAAATTCCAGAAAAAGTCCTTACACATGAATAATTCAGGCAGTTTAGCCTGGTGAGAACAGGAGCTCAGTCTAAATCTTCAGTCTAAACACATTTTGAAATTCTGATTCTGTTGTGTTTGGAAGCTAGATGTACCAGTGTGAAGGGATAACAAACCTCAGAATTTGTTTTTTAAAAAAAATAGCAGATGGCAACCTGTTAAAGAGTAATAGTTTCAATTGCATATTGTGCCTTTCCTTCCTCTATTTGTTTTTTCCTGTGTCTGCCACAGTAAAGGAAACTGTAACAAGGCCCATTTATCTCATTAGAGTTTTGTTTACAATTCAGGTTTGGCGTGGATATATCCAGCGCAAGAAAACAGAGAAAATGAGAGAAGAGGAAATGATATTTCTGGGGGTGGTAAGTAGTGCTGCCAAGAGAATATAAAATGCCACAGTCTGTTTGTTCTTCAGACTTTAGTAATTTAGAAGATGAGAAATTATTTTCTAATATTCTTCCTATTTTAAAAGGAGTCTCTAAGGAATACAGAACTAAACTGAAATGATAGATGGCACAGAAGTAGCACAATTTGTCTTCTCCTGCATGCTTTCATGCTATATATACATAGTCCTATGTATATGGCAGATGTGGAAACAGGCAGTGTAGAATTTGCCCCAGGTTCCAGGGAATTTGACCCAGGTATGACAGAACAAGGAAATTTTATTAATCAATTTTTAGTTCGTAATTCCAAGACACTTGAGCTGCCTTATTCCTGGAGTAGAATTAAAGCAGCAAAGTCTTCTTCTCCCACCCTTTGCAAGCTACTGTATACATATGTCAAGAGTAGGGATAAGGACATTAGAACTGCCACATTAATACTTTAATATTTCCATAAGTATACACAGAAATAATCAAAATGTTCCTCGCATCATAGTGCAAAAGTACAGGGAAGTGAACAGCTGTGGTCAGATTGCATGGGGTGAAAAAAATGAATGAAAACACCCTTTTCAAAAGGAACCTCTTCCTCCAACAACTAGAGAAGATGCATCTCCCACCACCATCTTCCTTCCTAGCAAGTACCTGAGAAAAAGGATCAACTCTTTACAGTTGACACCACCAATTCTTTGAGTGCCTTCATTAGGCGCTAACGGGTCTTAAGTCTCACGGCTCTTCCACTCCAGCTACAGCAGCACAGCCCTCGTACGGAGTTCTAGTAAAGCTGCTTCACAGCACCACATTACAGAAACATTGACCACTGCTTTGTGCTGGGTAGGTTTATTTATACCTCCATGTTCTGCAGTTCTTAACTGATTGATTTATAAACTAATCTTTTCATTTTGAATTCAAAATTTTTTCTGCTTCTCCCAGACAATTTAGATTACTTTCTTACCCCAGCAATGGAATTGCCCTCAGCAACATCACAGGTTTATGAAAACTAATTGTGCCTATAGCATACATCTGACAAACATGTATCATCAGTTAAGAATGACCTTAAAATCTTATCTTTAGGAAGTAACATGTACGTTTACCGACGTTTTGCCATGTTAAATACAGATAACACCTTCTGGGTTATTTTTAATATCCGCTGGTCATTAACAGTAAATGCGGCCAGCATAGCTAAACAGAGCTTTGGGTGCCAATCCTGCCTCTGTTTAAGACAGAAAATTCCCAGAGATTTTAACTAGTGCGAACCTAAAATGGTGAATATTTGGGATGTACTGAAGATGAATTAGAAATTTTACCTTTTGCAAAACAAGGGATTGTTTCCTATCAAATCCCCGACAGTTTCTGTCCATTCTTAAAACTAGAGTCTTAGGAAAGAAATCTAAGTCTGGTATCAGTTACTGGAGGGTTCACAGCCAAGTGTTCTTTACATGGTGGCCCATGGTGGGAGTAACTGATAACTAGAATATAAATAGCATAGTTTATGGGGAGGAAATCTATATGATCATAGGGATGAAGGGAATTCAAACCAAACACATATAGTATATTCATTTCCCAACCTCCATTTAGGAGCAAGAGAATTGATGTTTGCAACTCTGCACTCAGACTCATTACTCTTTATCAAGTATATCATCGGAGGATGTAAGGAAAAAATTGATACCTCTAAATAAAAAAAATCTGTTCGTCTTTCTAGTGGTTTTGTATTCCCCATTTGCGTTTCCCTCTTACTTTCATGCTGCATTCCCTTCCATGGTCTCCAAAGGAAGCGAGTGGTAAGCAGACATTGGATCACACTGATAGAAAGGCAGCAAGCTCCAAAGGTCAAGTCCCTTTGATGTATGATCACGTCAGCCCTCTAAAAAATGACCACAGATCTTCATGTGTAAATATGTTGAATTTGCTTTTCTAATGCTGCACGACTTAGATAAATAAGAAGACCTAGCCATCCATTACTCCCAAGTCCATCCCAAAGGAGACTTGGCTTTTACTGCAATAAATATAATTTCTCTTACAATTATAGCTGTTTTAAAAATGTCTATGTTACTCTCACATAAAGATGGCTTTGCAAAAAGGGCTAGTCCATTTGAAGTTCTAAATAATGATTTTTGGAAAAATTAAATTGTGTTGGCCTAAAAAATGCAGAAATACTTGTGAAGACTAAGAATTGGTTAGTTTTACTTAATTCAGTATTATTTTCTTTACTGTCTACTTGCTTCAGAAAAATTAATGTATCTTTTCTGGAATTTGATTCTATTTCATCTTTTGCTTGATGACAGAGTAGAAGCCTATGTTCCAGAGATTTTTCTTGGCTCAAAAGTAAAGCCTCATTGTTACTATTATTTATTAAAGCTTAATTGCGGGAACAGCATGATTCCCTCAACACGTGTTTTTCTAAATCTTCGATAAATCACAATTTGCAATACTGGTTTAATTTGTAAAGAGAAGCGATCCTTACTAAGAGCACATATGTCTTGATAACTGTATCCTGACCTTCCTCACATTGCTGCCACGGTGCTGTTCACTGACAGCTCCAGTGTGACCACAAAACCCAATGTTCCAGGCATAGGTCTGTGTTTAAGCCACACCAACCCCACTGATGTTGCAAGAAAACACATTGAATTGTCTTGAAAACACACGTGTGCTGTCCAAACAAACCCGTGTTTTCCATGCTCTGAGTATTTTACTGTTACAGCACAATTATACCATTTTAGCAGTTCTTGAACTGGTGCGTACTTCTGCTTGTCTGTTTCTGGCATTTATAAATTCCCTATCATAAACACCCCAGCTAGATGTTGCTGTGATTGTTTCATTTTGCTGCAGTTCAAACTGGTGTAACTGGATCTGTGAACTGGGTTTTGACAACCGCTTTTTCTCAGGGTGGTGCAAAACAGCCCAAGTTTAATAATGGATCCACACTCAGCGCTCTCACTAACAGACTCTCCTAACAGGGAAGACCCTACAGGATGTTATAATCTCAGAACATGGACTACTGGAAAGAGGAAAAGCTGGTTTTAACATAAATGTTACGATAAACAATTTATGAAAGGGTAGGAGGAGCCTAGGAACAAGGAATACAAAGACGACAAAATCCGTCCCAATTTAGGGACTCAGCCTACTGTTGCAACTTTGAGTACCCTGAAGTCCTTGATCATGTTTTCACTTAATGAGCACAAGTTATCAATCCCATTGGAGCCAAATGCTGTACATGCCTCAGTAGTTTATAGGACTGAGCCCTGCATGCTTTGAACACTCATACACATAAAATGCCGTCTTGTCTCACAGATGCATCTATTGATTTACAGTTGCGCTGCTCTCACACTGCTCTATTCTATAATTTCAGCCCTTACCCAAAGAGTTAGTGGCATAATACATGCCGATCTATCATTTTCTCACCTAGTATTTCCACCATTCTTCCTTCTTCTGTATCCTGTTCACATGAAACTATCTACGTTGTCTTAAATAAAAACATTGTTCTCCTTACCTCTTGTAAATATACCCTAATTTAGGCGTGTTATCTTGGATAATGCTTTTATTTCTGAGAAAACAGTCTGCCAAACATTCCTTGTTCTTTCAATTCTTGATAAATATAATTTACTTTATCCAGAGTCAGGGGGGAAAAAAAAAAGTATTTCCCAGAATAGCCTTCTGTGTAAACATTATAGGTTGTGGCTAAATAAACGTTATATGGTATTTAACCAACTGCAAACTCCTTAAGTAAAATTTAAGACATTTCTTCAGCTTTTGAAAGTGGGCAAACAGAGTAGTGTTATACACCAGGCCTGTTTTTATCAAGCATAAGATTAATATGAGTATTGTTTTACTTGCAACCTAGATGACGTTTAGATGTCAGCACAAAGTTATATGTTATTTCACCATGCATACATATATATCTAAGCAGCGATAACTAATCTGTCCTGTTTTCAATAGAAATTTTAAACCTACTTATTCTTGAAATAGAAAGATGCTGGGAAGCAATAGGCCTGCTAAATAATTTGGCTTTCATTGGCTGGAGTCACACTAACAATGAAATCACTGCCTTTCAGTTTCCAAAACATACTTGCCATTTTTAGTAGAAGTTTGACAGCATGCCCAGGTATGGTATCAGAAATAAACATAACCAACATTATATAAACTTACATGGTCATGGATATATTTTCTCCAAGTTTTCTTTCATCTTATTAAAGAGTGCTACCTGCCAATATCTTTTATAAATATAAATATAAATCTATAAAACAGCCATTTTCAATATTTTTCTAACAGGGCGTCTTACTTCAAATGCTTTGTTTCAAATGCATATGACAATTACTTTAATTGGCAAAGCCATTGAAGTGTATCATATAGTAGGGAAGCTTTAATGAATGCAATATATTTTGCTTAGTTGTTCCTTTTTTGTGCCTAATTTAGGAATTCAGCCATATAATTGATGTGGCTATCACCATTTGTGTAACCTATATAAATGCAATCTTCATAAGACAAGAGACCTCTTAAAATACATTCTTCCTGCAGCCAGACAAAACACATGGAGGAAATAAGAATGCAAGGACATAGCTAACTCCTATATCAACCTTTTAAAGAGAATTTGGGTCACCATTTAAAATTCACTAGGATAACAGTCATGAGTAAAGAACAGGATCTCAGTTACTTAAGTAGTAAATCCCTTTAGTCTACTAGCAAGGAGTTACTTGCCTGTGTAGCTCAAATGTTTTTAAAAAAAAAAAAAATCTCACTTTCACTACTGGTGAAAATAAGTGACCATTAAAAATATTTATTTTAAAAATACTTACTTTGCTTAGGAAATAAAGTCTTCCAGAGAAGCAAACTATACTACTACTGAAAATAAGCAATCTACAGCAGAATACTACACAACTAGTAGATCTGTCGAAACATTACAATTAAGTACAATACTGTCCATAGCAGAACATTTACTCCAGAAGTCCCATAAAACCATTCAGCGTGTGTTTCAGCCGTTCTGTTTCAGGTCTAACGAAAGAAGCTGCCTTAAATTAAGTACCCCATAATAAAAGCTGCAGTAAATCTACCTTTCAGGCATAATACGAATGTTGGCCTTAGAACATGAAGTAAAATGAAATGTATTTATTTCGTTGAAACGAAGGCTATCTTCCCCTGTAAGTGTAGTCATAATGGAACAATTGAAGAGCAGTTAGTTCCACAGCGTGGGGCCTCCTAGATGTAGAAGTGTAGCCTTAAGCATGTTCAGCCAGCCTTCACACCTCTAAGTGTTTTATAATGAACAATAAAGCGGTCTGTGTTGGAAAGAGCTGTCGAGCTGACTAAGCAGAAAGGCGTTTCAAGCTAGGAAAGAGGGATCTGTGCCGTTGAGTCCCCGAGTCTACAAGGAAAAGCTTACGGAGACCATCATCACATTGGCTTACCTGGGAGGTGTAAGGAACTTCTTCCTTCCTTCTGCTGGTGGGTCTTCCACTTTCATAAAACCTAAATTCTCTTTGGGGAGGAGAGGAGGAGAAGGAGGAATAAAGGACAGAAGAATCAAACAGCACTCTCATCAGCGTGCTTGTGACTGATGAGTTGGAATAAAATTCTCTTTTAGACAAATGTCCATTTTGCCTTATTAATTTAAACAAGGATTTTAAAGACAAAGCCCATCAAACATTAGATAAGCATTTTAAGTTAATGGACCATGTAGTCCTATTTTCCCACAAACTCAGGAATCTTCATATTATGTCCTATTTTTACAGCAACATCAATTATTAATATGTATACTTTTGCTGACAGAGGACCACACTAAAAATGTGAGTTTCGTTATCCAGTTCTGGGTCATTAACTGTGAAAAGCTTGTAAATATAATGGTTTATTCACATGGGAAGCCTTCATTAAGATGCATTATTCTACAACTGATGTGGCAGCATTGCATTATCAAGTTCACTGTCTCCATCTAATATTTGTAATTTGTTTCTAAATGAGTTGCTGTTTGTAGGGCAAGTTAACAAATTTGAATTTCACATGGCCAAGGAAATTTCTTGAAGATGGGAAAATGCTTCTTCCCCTGAGGAAAAGCTATTTATTAGTGTCTTACTGTAGAATGCCTCCCTTTGATTCAGAAGCAGAAACATTAGAGGCGCTGAGAGAAGCAATGTTAGAAACAAATTGGCTTTTGTCTTCCTTAACATGCGCATTAAGTATAGAGGGCTATAAAAGCAGCACTCATCATATTGTCTCAGTATAGCTTTTCAGATCTCCAGAACAAGCGTGTGGACACACAGAAGGTTGATCAGCAATACGGGAAGGCGCAGGTCAAAGACTGGCTAGCAGGGAGACATTCCTGCTGGAGCCATTTTAAACCATCTTCTCACACTGACCTTGGTGCTTTTTCTGTCACTTCACTACTTATTTTCTCTTGCCTCCTAAGATGGCCAAAGCTTTTTCAGACCTACTTTCTTCTGAAGTCTTCGCCTTGACAAGAGAACAGAAACTGCACCAGGGCTGTCCCATAACCTCTGTCTCCATTTGAAGACCCAAGAGTGCTCGAAGATGAATATAAGGCCCCAGGTTTTGCAGCTACAAAGACAGGGTTAGGAATGGCTTGAACTCTGAAGCTGATGAGGTTTAGGATGAGACATACTTTTGTGTCAGAACAAGGACATTGTGGTGAAAAGAAAGCAAACTTAACTTAACATAGCGGGTTTCCTCAACTACAAAGTAAGAAGCTGGAAGCACTATTCTCAAATTCAGATTACCCAGGCTATTCAAAGTTTGTTGTTTGTTTTTGTTTGTTTTAAGGTGTTGCAATAGCCTAAACACTTCATACCATCCATTGGGCACCCGAGAACTGTTTTCTTTCCTGACTTCGAGTCCTTTTTTTTTTTTTTTTTTGACAAAAGAAAAGCATTTACTGTGACACGCACAACAAATGGTAAAGAGCTGACAGCTAAAACTATGGTACAATTACATCATCTGGACATCTTGCTCTATGTCTTCAGCACCTCCTGCTGCTGAAGTGTCTATTTTTAGGTTATGTTGCTAAATTCACTTCTACAATCATCCTTTTATATAGTTCATCTTGCTTTCTATCTATGCTCTACCAACCAATTCCTTTTCTTGACCGTTCACACCCTTAAGTACACTTGGATCTTCTTCTAGACCAGGGAAGCAGTTTTGAAGATGGTCTCCATTTTACTTGTTAGACTACTTACACAGTTCTCTTGATGCTTCCTTGTTTTCAAGTCCAATTCATTTTTTTCGTTGATGTAGCCACATTGATTTCAAAGTAACGGAACAGAAAGTCAAGTCAGCTGTAATGTTTTACTTAAAAAATGTCAAATAACTGTGGCATGATTTCCACACTGCCGTTCAGCCCTTGCATCCTCCTCCTCCCCCAGACCAGAAGCCGGCCTCAGTTCCTGACATGTTGGCCTCCTGGTCTTCCCTGGTAATGAGGGCACCCTGCATATGTTCCACATTAGACGGCCACAAATCTTTCAGGACTCCTCACAACTAGCCCTGCTCTTCATTTCACGCTCTCCCTCGCCCATCTGAGCTGGAGCGTGCTATTGCCAGGGCTTTGCACTACAGGAGGAGCCTCTGGTTTGGCAACTGTCTGTCCAGCGCTGGGCCAACTTCAAAGCACATCATTAATTATTAACGTATCTCTCTGCTACTCGTCTCAATAGCTTGCCTGGCAGTGCCGACTCCTGCTCAAATCAATTATCATACCTGACATGTCATCCTCTCGTGTTGGCTTCTCTCCAACGCCTACTGTCCTTCCCCAGCTTATCTGGCTGTCTAGGTCTGAGCCAGCTCCATTTTCCCTGCAATGGAAGCAATCAAGCAACAGCACATTTCACATCAGCAGTAGTCTTTTCCTCTGTGTAAACAAACCCTTTTCTGTATGCCTTAATTTAGAAAATGTTAAGAAATCCATAGGATTGGAAAAAAGACAGTCAAATAAGAATATGGTCTTACCAACTTTCCCTGTTCTCTTTCATTCCTTTCTATAATGGGTTATCAAAGGCGAATAGCCTTTCCTGTTCATATAACTTGTTCCTGTACCTTTTGTTTTCTTGTAGTAAAACAGACTTTGGAAAAGAAAATTTTTAAAAAGTATGAAAGACTTTAAAAAAAAAAACCAACTTATTTTCATAAGCTGTTCTATGAGGTTATGCCTGTACTTTAGCCTTAGGAGTTTGAGTGCAGCTCAAACTAGTATCAGCAGATATATTGATAACTGTATGGTGCTAAGACAGGTAGCTGCACAAATATTTACTCAAGGCTTGGCTGGATTTTGCCAACCAGAGCGTGTTCTGTAGCCTTGTTGCTATCAGCATCTGAGCCAGCTGGTTTAGAGCTGCCTGGACTGTGTCCACACCAGCTTCGTTGACTCTGGACTCAAGTGTAGATATGGTCTGTATTAATTCACTTAGAGATAAGAATCTTCTGCTTCTGGTCTTGCTCACATGGGAATGTTCTTGCCAGTTCAAACAGTTCTTACCTCATTTGGCTTTGGTACTGATGAAAGATATGCCAATAGTAAATTCGCAGGGACAAGTAGCTGGTCATCAAAGGCTCCCTCAGGACTTGGTGGAGAGCAGAGCACAGGAAAGGTGCAGAGATGGCAAAAAGCAGCCCTCCTATCTTTGCTGCTGCATGTGCCATCTCGCTCTCCACGTTGTCCTGGTCCCATGCTCACCCACCACTTCCCTTGCTATGGGTCTAGCCCTTTGCTGCCTCCTTTGCTGGCTTATTCATGTCTTTATACCAGGAGACAGTTAACCTGAGGAAGTGGAAAAGACAAAAGGGATTATTTTCTACTTCTCAGAGCGCTGAACTGGTTCATCGTGGGGTCAGGTGAGTGGCAGAGCCTATGCAGAACACCAATAAGCTATTCATCTGGTCACCCATCTCACAACATTTCACCATTAAACACTCAGATGTGTCCTGTAGGGGAGCCTGTTTCTCCACATCGGCCACAGATCAGCCTCACTAAAGCTGGAGATATCCTTGTGCGCCTCACGCCAAGTTGCCCAGGCTTGAGTATGGATTCTGTCGCTTCCCAAAGGAGACGGGAGGGGAGGCCTTTTGCCCACCCAGCAGGACATCTTCACCACTCACCACAACTACCTTTGCTCATGGAAATACTTGTTCGGTCCCTTTCTTGTGCTCCCAGATTTCTTTCCTTTATCCCTTCTCACATATATTCAAGATGAAACACTGGAAAACATATTTCTAGATGGAAGAGCCCTTCCCCAGGTTCACCTGGTGAACATCTAGGTAGGAAATCTCGCAGGTTGTCCTCTGTGTCTGTGCTACAGCAGTATACAAAGACACGGAAGAATCATGCTGGGTCATCTCTTCAGCAGTAGCCCTGCTACCAATATCTCTGAGTGGTCAAACTCTGGTGGGAACTTCTCAGAAAAGCAGCCATTACTGTAGCGAAGCAAACAGTTGAGTGGGGAACTGGCCAAGGGAGCTGGATCTTGTTTCTAGATCTCAATCTGGGAAGCAAGCCTTGTGGGTCTTCCTCTGGTTTCCACATGAGCACTGAGAAAACAGCATCACATCTGGCTATTCTGAGGTTCATTTAATATTAGTAAGGCAGACAACGGTGAAATTCAGGTGAAATACAAATAAATAGTGTTAATATTAGCTGTCCCATACTTAAAAATAGGTGCTGGTGAAGATAAAAATTGGAAACACTTGACTTCTGTGGAAACTGAAGCACGAGTGAACATCTCAGGATGAAAGGCAACATGTTGGGTCATATATTCAGAAAGAGAGCATTTGCAACTGCTTTTCAAAAGCATGCTGGTCTTGTTTCCTCCTGAATATTTTCTCACTGGTGGCCTTGACTAATTCCTTTTGCATAGTGCGAGTCACACATCACAGATGCAGGGAAGGCAGCAAATTGCTTTCCTGAACAGGGCCTCTGCGCTTACTTTGGATAGTGTACAATCCCGCCGAGTACTTTCTGAAACCAAACTTGCTTGGCACTTGTTAGCGATTTTTGGAACCTGGTCGAAGCACAGAAAAAACACCAAATAACAGATCTTCAATATAAGCTGGCCAAACCTTTGATGGAAGTTTTTTTGTCTTCGCGGGAGAGCTCTGAAATTAGGACTTGGAGCACACTAGAAAATACATCACCAGAGCAAGGAGAATGTATTAGTCTGAGATGTGCTGATTTAAGGACAATTTCTACACATTCTGAAGGTGGAAAGCCAGAGCAGAATAGTGAATATATATTTTTTTTCTTCATACAACCAACAGTCCTAGGCTTTTGTTCACATATGCTGCCACCTATATGTCAGATAGTCACTAACTTTGAGGAGTAAAACCATATTACAAAACCGGATTATCGTATTTTCTCCTCTTTTCTGTTCCTAAATCTGACATACACTATCAGACAATATGATTACTACTTCCCAAGTGTGTGGAAAATATTTTGTTCTAAAATTGCAAACAAAACAAAGCTAACTTCCAAGTTAATTTTTAGAATATGCTTTACACTTACAAAGCAATAATAGCTCATAAAACATTGGAAACACCTTAACTTTTTCAACCATTGCAAACTAAAAAATGCAAAGTTTCAGACCACCCACACAGATGGTATTTTCATGCTTCTGTATTTGCATACCAGAAAGACTTTCCTTTTTCTCAAAGTACACATGTAAAATCAATCACAAAGCAGAAATTATCGCAAGACTTCAAATTGGCTTAAAAGTCCTTCTTGCCAAGGTTATTAAATCATGGGAAACTTTGGGAGCTATGATTTTTTTTTTTTTCCAAGCGTTTGGAGGTTTGTTTATTCTTTTTTGTTGTTGTTGTTCCTCAAGGGAAGTTACTTTCCTAACAGAATATGACCAGCTGCAACAAAATACCAGGAAACCACTGACCAAGCGGTGCATATAAAAATTTAAGTGAACAAATTAAAAACAATACTAGCTAATTAAAAAGTACCAATGGGAAGTCCAAACATTTGAAAATTCAATTAAAAAAAATCTCTGGCACCCTTCTGACACAGATAAAGTTGGCATTTGCAGAACAGCAGCTTTCTCACCTGTCTCATTGAGATCCCAGGATCCCACGCTGGAAGGGTTGTTTATGTACACTGCAGTATGCTTAATTAATGCTGAAACACTAACAATAGACCATTGTGTGCATCCAGGCACTTTTTATGAGCACCGGGTTTGTTCCTGGCTTCCTGCAAATCAATTAAGGCTTAAGCTCAGATTCACTGTCAACCTGGCATTCCAGTTTATATTAAGTTTCTTTTAATTTGTACCTTTTGTTTTCTTCTCTTGTCATTTTCAGAGCCTACCTCCTCACTTAGAGACAACGAGCATTTCGCAGATGCATGCTGGGCAAGTCAATACCCCACAAGATGAGATCCAGGAGACACACGAGGAGGTATCCATCAAGGACCAGCTGAGAGAAATGGAGGGGCTCTACATCAAGAAAAATTTCCAGGATGAGATCAGCCAGTGTTTCATCGAGTGCCGGTGAGCAGAGATAAACACCTACCCCTTAGTAAGTCCATTTAACCCAAGGAGCTTGATTCTTACAAATTGCAAAATCCATCTTACAGTGGTGACCCCAGTCTCAGCTGGTGATCCCCGAGCAGCAGGACCCCTAACTGGGGAAACCAGAATAGTGTATCACTCCTTCACAGTCCAGGAGGAATCAGAGGCGCACCTTGAAAGGCTGACTACAGCATCAGGTCCACAGAGATTAAATTGGGAACACGTTCAGATTGCTTATTAGCTTGGGCTCCAGCTCTGTAATTACAAGATGCATAGTTAAAGTTTAGGCACACTGACTTTTTTCCCTGTGTGAATACATAAGCTTTAAGAGAGAGAGCGCAGTCTTCCATGAGATAGAAGTGTAATTATTTGCTATAGCAAATCACATCACATCACCGGGACTGCAGTCCAGGTGCCTGCTGCTGGTATTATCCAGCAGCCCACAGGAATCTAAAGTACGTTCATACTTGAGGCCTGACCTTCAGGACCCTCCTCCAAATGCAGCTTGACTGAAGTAGCGCTGCTGATCTCAGTGAAACTTCACGTCCCAGTAGAGTTAAGCACGTACTTACACGTTTTTAAAATGAGTGCTGACACCTACAGTTCTCTCAGGAAGTTTGAGATGAAGAAGTTTTGAGACTGGCAATAGGGCAATTGATACTGTAAAGCCTTGTAGAAAGGAATATAGACTGGTTTTATGATAAAAATACGGGGGTTGGGGTGGGCTGGTGTTTTTCGTTTTGTTTTTGGTTTTTTCCCTAGGATTTACCCCAGCCAGTGGCTTAGCTTGTAGAAGTAAATTGGGAAGCAGCACCCAAAAGTTCCAGGATTTAGCAGCAAGGTTTCAGCTGCTCTGCATAAAACTGCTCTGCAAAAACACTTCCAGTGTTTTTGCCTTGAGCTGCTTAGTGATGTTACAAGGCTCATATTTGTCTTGTGGACCTCTGTCATTGTGCATTAATCATTCAGTGTTTTTTCAGTGTACTGGACCTGCCTTCAGCATGCAGTTTCCAGTTGGAAACAGCAAATGCATTCTGATGAAATCCTGTTGTATTTATTCCTTGACTACTTTAATCACATTTTGGTAGCTACACGACAGGTAGTGGTTGTTTAAAAAAAAAAAAAAAAAGCAATAATAAAAACAGCACTCTCACAGGTTTGCCACAATCTGTTTCTCTTCTTTGTATTTTTGCCTCTTACAGACACTTGAGATTCTAGTTTATTTTTACTCCATTTGCTCTTCTTTAGAAAGAACTGCTGGTTTTGCAAAGCTCAGTTATTACAATGCACTTCCCCATTCCCAAATCCACCCCGTTCCCAGGGCCTGCTCTGCACACTTCAGCTGCCTTTCCTGCCGCTCCCCACAACTCCCCGCATGTTCCGTGGTACAAAAAATATTGTTTCCTTAGGTTAATATTACTCAACTAATAGTAATTCTCTAACATAGGTCAATTGTGTCCAATTAACTTGACTTCAGAGCTTGAGGAGAAATAACTGAAAGACTGCGTAAACCAATAACAGTGTTTCTGTAGGAGATTAGCAGAGAACAGTCAGTCTCGCAGAGAATAAGGCTGAGCCATAAACCTCTTGAAAGACAGTTATGAGACATTATGAAAAGTAAAATCCATTCCATGGAGACACTTAACAGCAGAGCTAAGCAAGAGCCTAACCAATCCAAAGGGTCCTTTGGAAGAAGCTGAAGCCATCGTTCCATCAAGGAAGGTGGAGAGGAATGTCTGAATGAGCAGTTCATTAGAATCCTCACTACCTAATGCATAAGCAACCTCAGTCTCATGTATCTACTAAATACTCTGAAGATGTAAGGTGGAGTGTAAATGCTGAGCTTTCTTATTCAGTAGCCCTTAGAAGTGAAATGGGACCTCGTTGCTACATTTATATCCCAGATGTGCCCAGGGGCCTCACTTTAGGTGAGACTTCAAGGCTATGGGCAGACATAGTCAGTATCCCAGCATACAAATGTGTGATTAAACAAGCTATAAGGAGTTATTTAGTTAACCTTTAAGTTGTCTGGTCTAGTCAGGTTCGGTAGTCTTGAATCTCATCTAGACTTGAAAATTAGCAAAGATTAAAACAGAAGTTTGAATATAGGCACCACATTAATTGGTCTTGTATAGCTTCATAGATATGCTTTTGCCAAGCAAGTGATTATATTAAATGTGACTAAGATATACCCACACATGGAGTTAATCGATGACACCACTGCTTAGAGACAAGCCTTTAAGTCAGACACCTTGTTCTGCTGCAGCTGGGATAGCCTGAGAAAACTGATCCCCCTCCAACCTTGTAGAATAACCACAGAGCGAGCTGCTTCTCTACCCACCCATCTGAAATGATCGGATATTAAAAACATTAACCAAAAAGCAATTTTAAGCTAAATCAGACCATTTTGATAGAGAACAGTTAAAGAGATGCCACATGTGCAGTTATAGGGTATGCCTGAGAGCAAGGTCACCTCTGGTGGCAGAGGGACAGTGACGGACTTGTTGCAGTCAGAGCATCATACTCCCTGCTACTCTTTTCTTTTAAATTAACTGTGCAGCAGCATTTCTAAAAAACAGTAAGGTACATTTCAGGAAAGACTGGACAGATCTCATTGATAAAAGCTATTCTGACGATTTAGCAGTGTGGTACATAAAATTCTGCCCCCAGTGAAGCCAGTGGGAGAGCTGCCATCAGCTTCAGCAAAGGCTGGACATCACCCAGTATTATAGTTCACTTGGATCTGGCCAAGCGATGCAGTGATTTATGGGACTGAGAGGAGTCAGAGTGAGCTGCCTGCCATCCCGCTCTTCACAGGAGGCCTCTGGTTAAGTTACCAAAATAATTTTTCCTGCAGACACATTCACTTGCATCCAAAATAGGTTTTTTAAAAAAAAAAAAAAAAAAAAAAAAAAAAAAAAGGGCAGCAAATTCCTACACATGGGGAGCATGTGTGTCATGCAGAGCCAAGCTTTCTGTGTGGTGCATGCCAGAGACGGGGCAGAACTAGCAGGAGTTGTGTGCTGCTCCTGCCTGGCCTGCTGAACAGTGAGCCAGATCCAAAGTGTCAAGGTTTACGTTAATTATTACCTGCCAGGATATATTTTGGCTCTCCGCTAAGCCAGTCTATGAGACCAACACCTAAATGTAGCTTATAAATTATTCTTTAACTAGGCTTTTTGACAGAGTTTACCATTTTCCATAGTCTATTAAATAAACAGATAGCTGAAGGGAAATGGAAATTCTTTTGAATAAATTTTGCTGTACGTACTAAAAAAAAAATAAACCCAAACTTCCATATTTTATCCTTCAATTGGAAAAGAATGTGATAGCAAATACAATTAGCAGGTATTATCTTTCAGCACAGCTGCTATTAGATTACAAAAGCAATAAGCACATATTAAATTTCTCTATTTATAACAGTTCTTACAAGTATTTACCACTTTCTTTGCACAAGGGAACACAGGCATAGCTTCAGTCATTTCAAGACAGCTTCTTATAAACGTAGGTGCTAAAAAAAGGCAAAATAAAGCAAAACCCAAAGGAAGAGATTAAATGAAAGTGTTCCAGTTGCTTATAGCAAACCCACTGCAGAGGAGACAAAATATTTCTGATATAACACTATGCATTTTGCAGCCGTACCATCCAAAAAAAGGAATTTTTTTAAAGCCTTTTTTGAAAAGCATCATGCAGTATACCTACAGGCCTCCATATTTTTCAAGATAGCTAAAAGATTCGGGAAGCAGGAGTACAAATCTTCCAAAATTAACAGTTGCTATGATTATATACATCCCAGTCTGGATTTTAATCACTTTACTCCCACAGATTGCATCCATTACATTAACAACAGAGTTTTTTATTAAATATAGCAATTACATAGCTGGGGTTTTAGTTTCAATTTCCTGTACTATTCCAGACCAGTAATATTTTTCTCTAATTTCACATTTAGGGGTTTGGACTGCATATGCAAAAGCTGTCCTCAATGTCTCCTCCAGTTTATCCAGTGTACATAACCACAGTTCGCAAATTACAAATCTTCCTCATAGTCATCGCAAAAATAAATTTTAAAAAGGGACACGGAAAATAGGGGAGAAGGATACTCTTATTATACAGAGAAATATAGTAGTATCTTTGTCTAAGGAAAGTCATCTTTGACAGAAATCAATATGAAGGATAAGAAATCAAGATGAGGTTTTTATTACCAGAGATAGCCTCAAGAATCACAGGGGAGAGCCTAATACACAGGCTTTGCTGTAATGTATCTTATGCCCTCTAGCTGTAACAAATTACTCTGTGAATTTCTTACAGGATTTATATGCCACTGCTCTGTGCTCTGGGGAGCATTTCATCAGTAGCATTGCTGACCTAATAACAGGGGATCTAAGTAATAGCAACTTTTATGTACATTATGTGTTATTCCCACAGATTTGGGGATGGGTTTCTGGAGGAAGGAGGCGGCAAGGGGTAAATGTGCTTTCCTAATAGGTTTACACTTTACTGATTAGCTTTGAATGATCTTCTTGCTCTGCCTGCTGACTTGAGTACTGTCAGAAAAAAAATTGGCCAAGCTTCATGGTGAGTGGATGAGACTCCTTCTGAAGCAGGGGGTGCCTGTGCTTTATTCATTTGGAACATTCCTGACAGCCAGCCCAGACTTTGATGCAGAGGAAAAGAGGAAGAAATAGGAAGTGATCGTGTTATATTTCCCTTTTTCACAGGACTGTTTTGTGGAGCTGAGTTTACTGCCAACATGCCTGTTCTTGGGGCTCCCGAGGTAGCAGGGGGTGGGGAAGGAGGAGGCAGGAGGAAGATGAATGGAGAGAGAGGTTTTGCACTGAAACTCCGCAGAATAGGGAAAGTATTCATTTGTGTCAGGCGCTGCCCGTATCGCATTTCACACTCCGTACACACTGCTGTTTATGAAGTTAACGTTAACGTGCGTGAAAGCTGCCAGGCAATCCATCAGCAGCTGGAGTCTTGCCAACAGGACAGAGACAGATGACACCTCGGCAGCGCCGAGCCGTGGCACCCTCTCCCCGTGCCGCCTCACCTCTGGTTTGAGGAATTGTTGCTCCAAGACCATCCAGACCCGTGTTGTTTTTCAGTCCTGTCTGGCTCATCGTACGTGCCCTCGGCCTGCCAGAAGCGCTTTCCAAGTAACCAAGGAGTATGTTCTCTACACAATATGGCAACAGTTCATGTAAGAGCTGATAGGAAAATTGCTTAATAACCAGCTTTAGTGCAATGAACCTCTATGGCAGGCAGTTCTCTCAAAGAGCAAGCTCCAGTCTTGGAAGTCTTTGGAACACCACCAGCCCTTTAATCACAGTCCTCTTTTGCCATAGAATGCCCTGTTGTTCTGGAAAACGCATTCCCTTCTTCCCTAACCACCCTACAATGGCATTTCTCCTGTAGGAACCTACCAAAAAACGCCTCTTTGGCATCTGGTACTTTATATTCAGCACAGACAGGAGTTACTTCCCACAGGAGCCATTTATAGATGGGTGATGAACTGCTTTCTTTCACCTAATCCATATTGTCAGTACTTGCTTACCCTCTCATCATTAAAGGATTGTCACACACTCAAAAGCCACTTGTATGTGACATTCCACTTGGGAGCAAAAATCACCAGCCAGAAGCAACCATGAGTTCAACGTAAAAATCAGGATATTATGCAAATGGGGATAAATAAGTGGTTTTCTGCTAATTCCACCATATGAGGATGAGGTGAACTAAATCAGAAAGTGATCTGTATCTGCACCACAGTTTTCTTCTGTTCTTACCTGTTTTGCTAGAGTTGAATATATCTTCTGTTAAGATTCTTGTACTTCAAGCACTGAAAGCCTACCCAAACCAAATTCTTTAGGAAACAGCAGAAAACCAGTAGAAACTTCTTCTGAATCACTCTGCAGCCAGTCTGGGTTGTGTCGCTTCTCTGAGTCTTCTCATTTTCCTCAGGAGAGCGAAGACGAGCTCTGAATTGTGGAAATGAAGCTCTGAAAGATGATGGCACTGGCTTGGATGTCCTCCTCTGCCCGAATACTTTGTCTTCCTGCAAAACTACAGAAACATTAATAGAAGAGACAACATGCTTTTTCTCTATCAACAGTTTCATCTCTTTTCTGACAGAGCTAACAACTTCAGATTTTGCAAAGGCAGTAGTCTCTGTGTCATAACAATTAATGCTGGTGCAAAGTGCTTTCTGAGTGCCTTTCTCCCATACCAAAAGGCCGTTCTGCAGAAGCAGCTCACAATTAACATCGGTCTCCCTGGACATGGCTCAGCCTGCTCCCAGATGTTTGGCTGTACCGCGTGTAGACAGTCAAAGCTAGCCTCAAAATCCAACAGGAACAGCACAGAGCTCTGACAGCAAAACCTGTCCAGGCCTGGCATAAATACCCTGGCAGCCAGACCACGCTGAGCTGCTCGCTGCAAGCAGCCATGCCGCAGAGTCTGAGCCAGTTAAAGTACATCTGTGGGAACTAAAATCCTGCCTTTGGGCTCCCGAGTGAGACAACCTCTAAGACTGATTAATTAACGTAATTAGGAGCTGTAAACATTAATGGGTAATGTTCGAGCCTTGCCTAACACATTCGTAAAGCTTCCACTGAGTAGTTATCTACTGACTAATTTTGGCAGATATCTTCAGGGCTGGAGGGGGCAAGGGAATGGAATGCAAATGCATCACTGGCTTACTGGAGGAGTACGAGAGCAAATAGCCCACTGGGTTTCTTTGAACAGAGGGAAAATAAGTTATCATAAACAAGAGGATTGTTTGTGTATGGTGGGAGAGAGAGGAGCCCACGGTTCTGCAACCTGTTTTCCCACTGATTGGAACCAACTACCTAGCTTTGACAGCCATTACAAAAACAAATAAACAAAACAGCAACAACAAAAACACACACAAAACAAACCACCAAACAAGCAAAAAAACCACCACACACCACAAACCTTCATTCCTTCTTTCTTGCTTATGAGAACACCACATTGTCCTCTTTTAAAAAGTGTGAACCCCTCTAATTCCAAAGGAGGGACAACTGTTATTAAGTCCATCTGCAGTTAATCTACTTTATTGGGTGTCTGTGGATTTACAAGAGGCAGGGGACACCTTGGGAAGCTTCTGTGCAGTGGCAGAAGTTGCCTACTTCAGTGTATGCTAAAAATTTATGAGTGTGCTGACATTAACGTAGGCGGCTTGATGGCTTTTGGGGGGATCAGCCGGAAGCCCCTGGATTCATATATTTCTCATACTTGGTGAAACACAGATAAATCTTGGTGGCGGGTATCTGAAACGGTAAGACCAGTTGAACCCTGGTGTCACGCCTCCAGAGAGACATTGATAACATCACTAGTTCTGCATTCTAAATCACCACAAACTCAGAAATATGTTGTTTTTCCAGTTTTGTAAGGCTGTGTGAATTTACAGGTCAACTTATGATTGCATATGTTTTTAATCACTGTATAGAGGTGGCAAAGGACTCTGCTGCTGATCCTTAATTTTGTTCATTGAGCTATCAAAAGTTTGAAATAATTAAGGAACAAAAAGAAGATTCTTAAAATATTGCAGGTACAAATCAAGCTTCCCGAGGGGTTTTCAACGTAACAAGTCATCCTCATGAACAACGATGTAATCACCAAGTGCACCAACACTGCACATAAGCACATCTTCACCAGCTTTCCAAACGCTACAGTTTCCCTCCAGATAGACATTCAGATATCTTAAATCACAAAGTCATTAGCGATCTTCCCTGAATAAAGTCTCCTTTCCGTGATAGTTTGCTTACTGACTTAGTTACTGAAAACAGGGTGAGGTCCTGATATTATTTCACAGAGCTAAGTCCTCGTTCTAAGCAGATTCCCATCAACTTCTAAGAAGATTCACTGTCGTTTCTAAGCAAGTTTATCAATATCTGGGCTTTTTCAAGGGTGTTACAGGCAGGAGCACATACTCTTGCTCCCCAAAGCGGTTCACCACCAGTGCAAGATCAGGGAAAACTGTTTCAGTGCTGTGGCACTTTGGGCTTTTCCACTGAAAAGCTCCACCATAGGCTTTCTGCCCATGCTGAGACTTTTCCTCAGCATCTTGCAGGAATGCTCAAAACTTCAAACATCCGCAAGCACATATTCATCTCTTCATCAGGCATGATTTGCATTGCGCACCTCTTGCCACACTTGCATATAAGTTATGCATTAGCAACATTAAAAGCTCATTCAGATCTGAACAGTCACACATTAGCAAAGCCATAATGAGCATGGTTCTTCACACCAGTCTCTTCTCCTCCACTCTTCTCCTCGGCCTGCTCGCTTCTAAATCACTTTGCCCAGCAAGACTTTTCCCCACACCATCTCATTCCCAGTTTCTGCCTCTGCAGTTTTCAACCATAAAGCTCTAAACGCTCTGCTGACTGTAGACCAAAGGCAAAATTATCCAGAGCCTGCTAGCTCAGCCTGTGGAGGTAGGATTTTTATAGGGACAGCAAAGACATTTCTGTTCCAGAGGGCAAGATGAAACTCGTTGTTCTAAATCTTGGGAGCAAAAAGATGGGTCCAATTAGACATTTTCATTTAGTTAGCATAAGTAAAGTTATGAACTAGTCTCCATCTTGGAAAAAACAGAATCATTTCAGCCAGTATTTTCAGACCTATATATTGTAATTTTAATGCTCAACTTCTACATTTTCAGTACAAATGGCTTGACAAACCTGTGATCAGCTGAGAAACAGAGTTTTGTAACAGAGAGCGTCAGGCAGTGACACTGGGAAAATGCTAAAACCAAAAGTGGAAAATTAATACAGCTGTTTTGGTGCTGCCAGTGCACTGCAGAGAGTGCACAGCTGTTCACGCAAGACAAGAACAGAGATAACGTTAATCATCAGAGGTTAGAACGCGAGAGGGATGAGAGCGGTCAGAAACTTGAGCTCACACAGGAGACACATCCCCCGTGAAGCCCCAGATCAGGCACCAACAGACAAGAGAAAGCACACGGTGCTGCCAATGACTGGGCTTTCCAAGTCCCATTTTCAGTGTATAACTTTTTCCAGATATTTTACAGGGATCCATGGCCTCCCCCTTACAGGCCCAGTTCCAAGGAGTCAGGCAGGGCAGTGTGGAGACAGCCGTAGGTGTAATTCTGTACATACATGCAGGACATCTCTACTCTCACTCGCTCAACTTCTAAGAACGCAGTATGGGACATGGGAGTAAAATGCATGGAATGAGTTAAGGCCAAAGCAATAAGCCTCAGTGTGCATATTTGGTGGTACAGCTGCTGTTCAGCAAGGAAAAATTAGAGGACCAAAACCAGTCTTAGCACAAGGGCAAGTTGCTCTTTGTCCTGTCCTGCTCTTCACTTCTAGCCCTGTTCTTACAGACACGCCCATCCTGCGCACTATTCTGTAGGATCAATTCCTGGCTTCATTCGCTTTCTGCTTTTTGATTTGTAGCACTACAGAAGCAACACAGACCATTACAACAAATCTAGGTTAGATTCCCTTTTCTACCTTCCTCAAATGGCTGAAAGTGACCCACAGAAACCCAGAGTCCATTGACCTTGAGACTGAGCCTCCTGCTTAGCATGAAAGCTCCTAAAAATATTCACTCTTTTATATGTCTAGAAGTCTGGAATAAGCTGAAGTAAATAGCATTAGTCTGAGCTGGTGCCATTTGCAAACAAGAAAAAAATCTTGTAACTAATTAGTTCATTTTCCTAAAGTACTCATACCCATCTCTAGTAATACTTAGGAATTAAAAGTCTGAAAATGCTAAGTGTTACTGACATAATGCAACAAACCCCCCACTGATATTCTCAAGGACACTTCCCAAACATTAGATTTATTTGTTGTCATAGATACTCACAAAAACACAAACGTCCCTTACATTCAGGGACTTGCACTTGCCAACAGCTTGTTGTAATACGGCTCTACATGTTTTAAAAACTGATTGGGTTTTTATGGAAAATGCTGCAGTAGTGTGCCCTGTTCAATGGGTGTGCTAGGTTGCAGTTCTAACACACTGCATTTTCTCTATTCTTTTCTCAAGCAGAGTCCTAACAGCAGACAGGATTTCTGCTGGGTATTTAACACTGATAACCAATTTTCACCTCAGAGCTGGTTTCTGTTCTAGTAATCCAGCTTGACACCTAGCTTGGCCCAGTGGGGTCCACTCTGCCATCTGATTTTTTTCTTGGTTTGGCTAGCATAGCACAGTCCTAATCAATGAGAAAGAAAGAAGGGCATGAATCCCAAGGGAAAGAGGAAAAGACCCAGCACAGCTATTTTTTCACTCCACTGTGACAGGGAGAGGTATCTTCCCCAGCAAGTTAATATACAGGGCAGGTAGAAGAACCAATTTTCCAACAGCAAAGTGAATGAAGATATGCTGGGAAACACGAACAAGAAACAGGCAGAGAAAAAAAGAATCGGGAGTCCCACTGGTGCCTGGTGGAAGAATAGAGAGGCACTGAAGAGTCAGTGGCTGGCAGAGGAGAGGTGTTTGAGAGATATTCTGGGAAGAGAAAGACTAGGGAAAAGCTTAGAAGTAAGGAGAACAAAAATCAACATGAAGCATAGAGCAGTGGCTCCCAAGCTACAGCCCTTGCTCAACAGTACAATCCCTTTGGAGAAGCAAGCAGAAGAGGCAGAAAAGACATTTTCAGCATTGTCTCTGTAAAATGCAAATAAGAAAGGGAGCGAGTGAGGGGAAAAAAAGAAACATGGCATGGACTAGCACAAGCAGAGCAAAGGGGTAGCAGAAACAGTCACCAGGAGCTGGAGAGGCAAAAAACAGAAGAGGGATGAGAGAGACGTATAAGTGGAAAAAATAAATCCTGTAAGTTACCAATTTGAAAATTAGGGACAGTTCAGACTAAAAACTGATAGAAAATATTAAGCATGTCCAACGCGAAGACAAAAGAGCAGTCCTCAAACCTGTATGCCACCAAGCAAGCTGAGGTAGATATATAAAAAAAGACTTGATTGTCAGGAAGTCAGGTTTGACTATAGAGAGAATGAAGATATGCAAGTTATGGCCAGGAATGTGGCTGTAAATGACAACCTGTTACTCTTTCTCACAGGAGAAAAGAAGGATATATTTAATTTTGAAAGACAGTTGTTTCACTGTTTTTACTGGCAGTGGGGTTTTTTTTTTTTGAGTTTACACACTGGGGACTGTAGCAGCAGAGTGTCTGGTGGAATATAAGGCTGATTCAGGGCATTGCAACTTCCATTTTCATTTAATAAATTATCGGAAAGTTACTTAAATGCTGAATTTCAAATGAATTCTGCACCCAGGAGACTTGCATCGTCTGGCATAGCAAATCCAGGCTCCCACTGGAAATCAGTGAAATATTTACCACACTGCTGAGAGCTCTTCCCCTCCAGTTCCATTTCTCCTTGTCCTTCCTCACCTTGGACAAAATAACCCATCTCTCTAATTTTTTTTTTTTCTAAACAGATTTCAAATATGCAATTAGACTCAAACTCAACTGCCATAAGGTACCACTAAGGTTGAGAGCACAACTTCAGCGAAAGTAGGTTCTTAGGAATATCCAAATTCCAGAAGGGTTAAGCAGAAGTGATGGGGAGTTGAAGGAGGGGGAAGGACATGGGCACAGAAGCAGGTTAATGCCATCAGCCTCTAGATCTCCATAGTGGACCAGCAGCTACAGGCTCCAGGTGACAGCCATACACAGACTGCAAGCCCAGGGATGGCAAGCACGTCAAGGGCACGTGAGGCAAGGCATATTTTTTTCTTTGAGCTGATTATTTCCCTTGAAAGCACCAGACTACCCCTTTGTTAGGTGGGCAGTGTGCTGCTTTGTTTGGTAAGCATCTAGGTAAACTCTTCCCAGTGCAAAGTTAAAGTTGGTCCCTCCAAATCCTATACTTGGATTGAATCTCAACTTAACTCTGAAAAGGTTTGAAGGTAGTATTTCTGTGGGCGGAACAAGAACTTGCCTGAAACCCGAGTCTCACCACTCCTTCCAGAGTCAATATGCTTCAGTTTTACTGAGAATTTCAGTGCACAGGAGATTAGTCAGACTCCATCAAGCAGGTTGTTTTTATTACCCAGGTCAGGTTCCAGGGCTTTTAAGTCAAGCTGCATTTCAGTCCTGTGCAGATACAACAGCAGATCTAATTGTTTATAGTAATTTATTTTAAATACACCCAGCTATTAACATCACAAACTACCCAATTATTGTCTGCTATGTTAGGCATCCTTAGGTCTTATGCAAGAGCAATATTCAGAGTTACTACCCTAGGCTGAATAAGATACATTTAACAGTGCATATAAGGAGAGCTGCTAGTTCTCTTTAGGCTCTATTTGTACAAAATAATTTTATCAGCATAGTGCCATTCAGTAAGATACCATATCAAATACAATATTGTTTGACTTGGGCAAAGAGCATAGCGCCGTAAAAGAGCTGATACAATATTTACTGTAATATTTATGTAGTACCAGGAAACTGCATTAGGCTTAACTAAACTCTGTTCAAATACTCTCCTCCCTCTTCTTAGAGCATTTTACTGACACAGTAATCCTTTGGTGGCTTGGAAAGGAAGTTTACTCTCTTGTTTTGTATTGCCCATCACACTTGGAGACTGGCTCTTTCCTGTAGATTTTTCTGGAAAGCATCTCATCCAGCAACCAATTTTTAACGTACTGGTTTAAAGCATGGCTATAAGTTAAAGGCCGCAGTCTGCGTAGCTGCAGGAATCCTTGAAGCGTTCCAAGTCAAAATACAACTGCTCCAAGAGAGCAAATTCCGGAGCCGGAGCTCTGCCATCTTTCATATTGCGTACATGTGCTTCCCATCATTGGCTCCACTCTCAGAGCTGCTACAGAGGGGGTAACACTATGCCCAAAATATTATTTCACCTTCATCCTCTTATGGGAAATAGTGTATAATGCATGGTTCTATTCTTTATGTATTGCAAGGTTTGCAATTGCAGGAGGCCTGGGAACTAGTGGGAGCAGCCGATTATAGCCTCTCCCACGTATGTGCCTATATTTCATTCCTGTCCAAACCTAATCTTTACATTCTTTGCCCTGGGGAGCTCCGCTATCCTGTAATAAGGCCATTCCAGACAACTGATCCTCTATACAGGCCTGTGAAGCAGTACATTTAGGTCTCCAGTACTGAAAAAAACCAACCAACCAACACACCACACACGAAACACCACCAAACACAAAAGATCCCCAAGATTTATTATAGTGAGTAAACCTGCACTTCAAGTCTCAGCCTTCAAACTGCACATCCCACACCACCTTACCTGTTATACCATTTTGTTAGAAGAAAATTACTGATGTTTGGGCACCCTGCTTCCACCAAGAGCGGGCTGCAGGTCCAGTTCCAAATTCCTGGAGGACATACCTGTCCCTGGGTCTCCAACCAGGTGTCTGCCTCTTGTGCCACACTGCCAGCAACTCTCTGCAACACTGGCTCCATCTACCAAGGAGATGCTTAAAAAGCATATTAAGCCATCATATAAATGAACAACAATAAAGAGCCTTCCATTTTGTGCTTATAATTGATTAAATTTGAGCGTATCTCACCGTGACTAGCACATGCAGAAGAATTCAGTCATTTAGAGAAGCAATATCAGGGTCCTACAAAAGGCATTTGATTCTTTATCCGTCTCTAAGATTGTCCATGTTTTCAGGCAATTTAAGGAGACTATAGATCATACACCAGAGACACACCAAACAGGTACAGAAATACAGCACCCCAGTTTTTATTCACAAAACTGGGAGAGTTAATGAACTTGGCATCTCAGGGCATTACAACGTGTTTCTTGGACTGCAGAGATGACTGAATTGTTAACACTGTTGATAAATGGATGCTCTTAATACCAGCCTGACAGTGGCTTCTAATTGAGCTCATCCAGGATGTTTATCTTTGTCTTTTCTCACAGTTTTTAAAATTGTCACAGCAGAGACTCGAAATTATTTTTCTTGCTACTGAGCTATTTGGGTATTAGCATTGAGCAAGAGTCTGTAAAAATCTCTAACTTTATATACAGATTCTCTGCAACATTCTTCAATATCAGTCTCAGTTTTTTTCCTGGTTTTACACTTTGTATACACCTGATTGTGATTTATTCAAATAAGTCTGCACAAGCCAATTGGGACGAACATTGAAAACTCAGGTACTGTGACTGCTTTCATATGCATGAAATTGCCTCAGATTTATCATTAAATAGTTCGTTTGAACACTCATGCAAACCACCGAGAACCAGACCTCTTGAAGTGGACGAGAACGTTAGCACCAGTGAAATAGAGAGCAGCATATTTGGTTGCCTTCTTTAAAATTTAGGAACGTACTATGTGCCATTTTCGTCTTCTCATTGCCCACTGAAGTTTTTCTGCCACATCAAAGGCTTCTCAAGGAATCACAGTCTTAGCTACAAGTAGCACCTTTAGCACAGCACTGTGATATCAGTCTTAAATGAACTAGCAAGGCACTCTCCTGAGCAGTAATGGGGCGCCTGACAGATCCTGATTACACATTGTCCTTTACAAACGCTTAAAGTCAGATGGGCAGGCAGCAGGTCAGAGGCACAGTGATCCATGAATGGGACAGCCATGATATAGCAGTTGAAGAGGACAGCACGCACATACAGATCGTTTTAATCCAGGGAGCCGAAAAAAAATGAAGCACGTTGTGCCAGACCGGACTGTGTTTCTGCATTGATACCATAGACATAATGCAGAGATCAAGCTACTGAAACATGTCTGATGCCACCTTCAACATCGCTTCAGATTTACTCATCATCTTCACATGAAGTGACACAAGCAGTTACAAACCAGGTAAAAATCACATTGTTTTACCACACTTAAATCAGGCAGGCTGGCTTGTTTTAAATACTAAGACAAAAGGCTACTCTTACATGCCGTTATTGTATTTAATCCAGTATTTAAATAAGGGTAGATCAAAGCACAAAGCTTCTCCACTAATTTTCAGGCTCTTAGTCCCCATTTTTCTATACAGACATAAAGGGTGCATGTGCTGCATAGCACGGGTGTTTGACGTGCCCCAAGTGCATTGAATTGATTATGCACACACACAACTATCCATCCAGCATACGAGCAATAGGTTCAGGTAGAGAGCAGTTGTTTCAGGGAGTTTTTAGTCAGCTAATACCTCTAATACCCTTGAAATACTTCAAGTACCTTTTACAGTCAGCTGGTGGCAGAAGAAATACAGCATATGCAAAACTACTTCAGAACAAGGAGGACGGCAAAGTCCTGAGAGAGCTGACACACAGCTTGGGTGCTAGTGGCACTTTTCCAGGTGGGCGACCTGTCCAGGGCACCATTTGTCAAACTTCTCCAAAGCATTATCTTCAGGTTAAAGTGATGGGCCATGGCAAAACAATTTAAAGCAGCCATGCCCAGTTTGCAGCCTTCTTTCCCTTCTGCAGAGATGTATTTTGTTTCACTAACACCTTGACCTCTAGAAGCAAAAGTGATTGCTCAAATTTCTCATAAACAAATCCGATAAGACAAAATGCTCTCTGTACTGCATTTCACTCCAAATCCCAAAGAAACTTGTGATGTTGGAGGGCAAGTTATTTCTTTTGGCTGGCCTTGCTACAAAAATCGCATGCTTTATTTTCCTCTTTACAGAATTCATATTGTGTTAATAAAGTACTGTTGATTCCCTCTGGCTGACTCTGCAGGAAAGCTATTCTCGCAAAGCTTCTAGTCTGAGTTAAAGTAATCTTGCTTAAAACTGGCCATAATTGTTTCAGTCTCTTAAGTTTAATACTAAGCACAGGAAATATTGCCAATTTGAGTCAGGATTCGGCATTCTGTGGAGGCAGGATAAGCTGAGCAAAGGTAAGGAATTCAGTAAATGCAAGGGGGAATTTGACCTGGCCTTTCTCTGAGCCAGCTTCTGTATTGTTGACCTTGCTCTAAAGAGAATGGAAAGATAGAGGGGAAAATCAAACCAGATGAGAGTTTAATGAGAGTTGTAAGTTCCAGAATTGTCATTAGTCCATCAGTCAAGTCCACCAGACCTGGTGTTGGGCCCTGGGGAGAGCTCTTCCTCCGCAGGAAGGATTGCTCAACCCAATTCTCCTACAGATGGGTTGACAGGATCGCATTCCTCTAAAGGCTGTAGACAGTCAACAGGAAGCTGACACTGGAAATAAGCCTAAGGACAGTCTGACTGTGAAAAAGGGGAGCAACTCTTCACCTTTTGAGACAGATCCTCAAGGAAAACAGCCTGCTTCACAGCTCTGGTAGACACAGGGTGATGAACAAGCCCAAAAGAAAAGGACAGGCACTGAAGGAAGGGTGGACCTAGGAAACAAAGCATGGATGCAAGTGTTGGATGTCAGTAGCTGCTCTGGAGCTTTCGGAGAAGCAAAAAAGGCAGGAGTTCCTGGTTCTCTCAGGCCTGTTTCTGATAAGCGAGATTTAACCCCAACACAAATACATACAGTCAATTTGATTAATTCCTCGCTGACAAGGCAGTTGCGGGTGTGACACCATGGTGTGCCCTGCTCCAAGCTCAGAAACCATTCCCTCCAAGGGCAGGGATGGGACATCCCAGTGTCCTTGGGTCTACCAAGCGATGTTGCCACTTACTGCAGAGAGCCTCACACCAGGCTTAGCAGCAGCTCTGCCCAAGACTATTCTGTATTGCAGGAGCCAAGCCAAAACCCCTAAATAACCCTATAGAAAACTGTGTTCCGGTCCCTTTAATCTTATTTCTGTTTCTGTGCCACAATGGCTAAACATAATGTTCATCTTCTCTAGGTTTGTCTAAGCTTTCAGTATGGGCTGGATGTTACTAACTGTTGCACTTACTTCAGTCAGGATATGACTTCTCCCAGTCCTGAGGTAGTTCAGATTTGAGCACTAAGAAAATTTTTTGCAATCTTTTCTTAGGAGAGGGGCGTGCAAAAGCGGCAGTACCAGAACATTCTGTGAGTGTTGATATTGCCAGATTTTTATTCCGATTTTTCCATTTTCTTTTTTTTTTTGTTTTCAATTTAAGCTACTCATGGAACCATAAATTAAACCTTTTTGTTTCTCCTTTGTGTTATTCATGCCCATATTGCGTTTTATTGCTATTCAAAAAACTTAGCAGTAATTTGCAGTGCTACCTTCCCGTGTCTCCATTTCCTTTCAAAGAGAAAACTTCTTGCCATTTTAAACCAGGAGTAATTTTTGAAGTAAACAACAGGTCAAAAAAAAATCCTTTTCCTCTGTAGTTTACTGCAGGAGGCAGGATAACCCAGGAGTCCTGGCAGAGAAAGCTCGTGCCCAAGTCTGTCTGAAGGGAAACAACGTCCCTTTTTTCCAGTGTGCTAATTATCTATTACTATCCTTAAAAGACCAGGACAATCCTTGAAAAGGTAGAATAACTTTATGACAAAGCAGAACAGGCTTATTTCACTGGAAGAACTCAAGCAGCTTAAGAACAACTGTACTGGGTCAGCCAAAGGTCTACCTTTCCTGGCCAATAATACTACATGTAATAAAACTATCAGAGAGATTTACCACATTCCACATTTAAGTCTGTCCCCTCCAACAACTGTTCCCAACTTTTACTTGGCTTTGAAGCTCACTTCTGTCGTTACAGATCTTCAGGCTTTGGGTACCCAAAAGACCGTCTATTGTTTCTAATTATGGTCGTTACAGTAATAAAGGATATCACCTTTCCCCACAAACCTTTCGCACTCATTCCTCCATGGGAATGTTTCTTCTCGCACACTGTTGGCCTCACAACACTTGATCTTAAATTTTTAAAGCCGAATATTTGTCCAGAACAATAAAGTTTCTAATCCTCCAAATGCTTCTCCCTGCAAGACACTCCACTGAATTACTTCCATGCATAACGATCATACATACAAGCAGATGCTTGAAGGATCAGGACCTTAGATAAAACACCAGTTGTAACATGCCTGTGTCCAAACCCATTAAGGATGACAAGAAGCCTATGGAAATTAATCTTGCTTTATGAGTAATTCTATATTTGCATAGGTTATTTTTCCTGGATGTGGTTATCAAAGAGCTAAAGCAAGCACACACACAAAAGGAAAGAAAACGCCACAGCAGAGACACCTAAAATAAGCCAACACTGCTATTTAAGCAGTTTGAGAGAACTCATACCAGCTGGTATTACAGAAACAGGCAAGAACTACAAAACAACAAGGGATTTATTTCTTTAAAAGGTTCCCCCCCTTTTGTTTTTGTTCCTTTTCTGCACAGAACACTCTGCTGGCCCTCTGACTAGAGCATACAGCCATCATTCATGCCTTTTCTTCTGCACACAGCCCACATCCTTTCTTACTCTGAAAAGAGTTAAACCCTCTTTTTCCTCCAAAAAACAATTTTTTATTTTTCCTGACAAGGCCTTTTATACAATTAGCTAGAGAAGCCATGGCCAAAAAGAAAGAACACCACATGTAAAATCATGCCAGAAAACAGAGTAGGTAGTAACTTGTTGAGTCTATTACCAGACAAAATGTTTAAATCAATGGTGTGTTCTCATAAATCAAAAGCCATGTTTAGCCTTAACTATAACCATCCCTGAGAAGTGTGGAATAGAGAGAAAACACTTAAGAAAAAATGGTGATGCTACTGAAATGAGGAGGAGAGGAAGCAGCTTATGAGACAAGCACAGCACAGGGTCATTGCAGAGACAGGGAATTTATTTTATAGATCAGAATTGAGGTGCTGCAGCATTTGGTCCTGAGCAGCGGCTGCCAATCACATTAACTCATACCAAGTCTGGTGGCGATTTGAGACGTTAAAGAAGCGTTTGAATCTAGTTAAAACCTGGACACTTATGTGGGTTGTGCAGTAAAACGAAAGTCAAGCCCAGAAGAGCCAGGACTTTATGCTACACAGTCAGAGACAAAAGGGTCCACATTGCAGACCACAAAATATGGTTATTTTTCAATTACACTTGGCAGATCTAAGTTATTGTGAGAGGAAGAAGTTTGGAAAAGGGGAGAGCAGTAACAGTGAAGCAGAGAACAGAATGTAACTTGAGAAACAGTGCAAGAGTCTCATCAGATCCTTTTCTTAGCTGGGAGTGGAAGATCATTTCTTTTCACTCCTCCATCTTTGTTCATCCCCTCAACTCTTCCAGTTGAGCTGGCTTGATTCAGATTTAGGGCTCCCATTCATTCCAATTAGATGGCTTTTCTGCAAAGCTGTTTACTAAACCCATGTTATGCTCCCGTTGACAGGATTTCACCGCTTTCCAGAAAAGTAATGGATTTCTCACATACCAGAGTTTCTAAAGATCCCTTCTCCACAGCCCTTCAGCAATGTCCTCCGCAGCACAGAAGCATTTAGTAGTTTTGTTAAAGCAGTGGCTCTGACCCAAAGAACGATACTTTGCCTGCTGTGAACTCTGTTTGGCACTCAGTTTGATTTGCAGCGGTGCGAGCAAGGCTCCTAAACGCAGGTTTCTGTTCAGTGGCCTGTGAATGCGCAGCGGGGCGCAGGTCACCCCCAAGAACCATCCTCAGCTCCTTGCCTGCGGGCTGGGAAGCAGCAGGCTTTGGGTCTTTAGTCTGTAAGGGCTTCCCTAGGGCACTGCTGAAGTTTCTCACAAGGTGGAGGTTTCCTAGCCCTAGCCCTTCCATTTCGCATTATTTGATTTCTTTGTGGCCGCTGAGTGCAGTCCTAGCAAACAGCCATACTCTTCTTTACGAATTTCACTTGTTCATTTAGGCAAACAGTTTTATTAGAACTGCATCCTCCGTATGAAATCCAATGGTTACAGTACAAATTGCTTCTGCTTTTGCTTGCAGTCCTTTAACACATTTTCAGCACTCCCACTGAAGCAATCGTGTTGAAAATAAGAGTTGCTTCTTCCAGTTCTGGCATTTACACATTTTTATGAGATGCTAGGAAAGCACAACTGGATTTTTTTTTTCCCCCCTGCAAACTTTGAGACAATAATGAATAACAGATTCATTGAGTTTTGACTTGCCTCAAAACCAGGTGTTTCCGACATGTACCATGTCTCAAATGTATTACACACTCCAATACTCTTATTTTCAAGAGCTTGGACTTTTTACAGTCTCCTCTCCCCATCAACATGCAACAAGACTTTCAGACTTTCCTGACCACCAGTTTAGTTTTTGCGTAGTGCTGCCTTTTTAGTGATACGCACAGAAAGCATCAGGGTATGTGAACTTGGTGAGTAATCTGTCACCTAGATATAGTGACTAACATGCAAAGAAAGTGTCAAAGTACTATGAATATTGAAAATAAAAGCTGGGCAGATTAGAGGAAATATAGACCAAATGGGTTTTTTCACTCAACTAGAAGAGCAATCAAACACCAGCCTGAAATTCACACTCTCTAATTTCTCATGGCCTAAAGTCTTACAGTGACTGTAGTTGTGATTCAACTTTGGAGTCAACGAACAGTGGAGATGCAGGTGTAATGCTCTTCCACTCCCCAGTTCAATTTTCAGCCTAGTTGCTGACTTTGGGAACCTCTGCAGCTCCACCTTTTGCAAGTCTTGGTTTACAGCATGGTTGTGCCATTAGTGTCACATAGGTGGAGCCAAGGATTCTCGCCATAAAACTCCCCTCTATGCTTCCAGCAAAACCAACCAGCCTGCTAGGCTCGAGTTTGGAGCAAGTTCTTACGTCATCTGGATTAATTTTCTTTCAGTATTGCCTTAGAACTGGCTCTAATCATGAATACGTCGTTATTTCTAGGAAGTTTCAAAAAGGGAGGGCAGTTTAAGATCATTCGAACAATTATTATTGTAAAGCAAGCTCTAAATCATTCAATGTGTTTGGAAGACCCTCCTAATTCAAGAGCTGTTCAATGTGGGACATGCCTGGTGGGACCCTCTTGAGCCATAGATGAGGTGTAGTTTATCTGATGGAACGAAGATTTCGGAATATCCTTGGCTGTTCACAGAGTGCATGCTGTCTGCTCATTTTATCCTTGTGTTTTGTCATTATCAACAACTGTAAAACAAGCTTATACAAAATAGTTTGGGTTCAGTTGAATCCAAATTAGCATTGTAGGATGAATGCATGAGACAACCCCCTGTGATGGTTCCGAGTAGAATGCTGCCAAGAAGTGAATGGGGAATGAAAACTGAGATTCATTACATTTTAAATGGACTTGTGACCAGAAAGATCAATGACTGCATTTTTCTGTGCAGATCTACAGGCCAAATGAATCCCTGGTTTAACCTCTGAACTCAGAGGGTTTCATAAAGAGAGTAATTTGTCTATAAGGGTCGTGCATGTGCATGCTTTCCAGGCATTACAAGATTGAAGTTGCAGTCATTTAAACCTAGAAGAGAAAGAGGAGGTCGGGTTGCAAAATGAGACTTAAGAATACTGCTCTTTGGCCATCAGACAACAATTGATATGCTAAACAACAGTACACAAGATAACGTCCAGAAAGAAAAAAACAGATGTCCCTGAAGAATTAGCACAACTGAAACGTGGGGTATCTGTCTGCTCTCGGGTCACTGATGACCATGGGAACTTACATTCTGCATTACCCTCAACTGAAGACCCAGTCCCCAGATAGCTGACTGGTTAATAAATGGCTGACACTTTTCTTCCGCTTGTGTGAAAAGACTAGCTTGTCTTCTCTACCTTCTCTTCACCTTATTTTTCAACTTAAGCACTTGCTGTAGAGGTTACAAAAAGATGAGTTGAGCCACGTCATCCCAAACAGCCACACGAGCTGCGAGCAGAATCGCACCAAAAAATTGTAAACAAACTGGAACCCACTTCCAAATGTGAGAATTTGACAGAATTTCTGCAGCACTCACTTATGCTCATCATACATGTTCAAATGGTAAATATTTCTGTCTCCAAGAGCTGCAAATGATTTAAAAATGAAAAGCTAGTACAAATACCAAATGTAACACTAATAAATGCTGAAAGCTGGCACTGATATCACAGTCAGTGGGCGGTGGACTCCAAACTGATTCTTCACCCGCAGTGCATATTGCCTTTCCTTCCTCCCAGCTGCCATTAGTAAAGCAGCAACAGCCTTAATATCAGATTTTGAGAGATCTGTTGCTGTAAGCCAGACCTGAAGCAGCATTTAAAACAAGGTTGCATTTAACATAAAATTGGGCTATTTTCTGGCTGTTTGTAGCAAGTGAAACATGATCTAACGTTAAATAAACAAGATGATGCAGGGTTTTGAGGCCAAAATCCCATTCTTACTGTTTTGTTTTGGTTGTTGGTTGGTTGGTTGGGTTTTTTTTAAATACACTAACAATGGCATCCCTTTGTTCACATAGAATGGTTTGTGGAAATGCAGTGACCAAAGTTCTGCATCTCTTTGCATATGGAACCTGTAATTATTGAACATGCAAGTCAGAGCTTAGAATTATAGATGAATGCTTATTCTTTTGTAATTTGTATTATATTAATACTAGCTAGGGATCCAAACTCTGCGCATGGTACTACAGAAACATAACTTATGCTCTGTTCCAAGGACCTCACTTTAAAATTGAGCCTACTGCTTAACAGTAGACTAGGGAAATCCGTTAAGGTACCAGTTGTTTTTTAAAAACAAAAGCAATTTTTACTAATCCTGTTGACCTCGCTGAGCTATTCTCTTCTCAAGGAAAATTTCATTTCAGTTAAAGGAAATGTTACTATTCTATTTGAAAGTAGCACAAGGATTTTCCTGCAGTTCTATGATTTTTTTTAACAGAACACCTTCCCGATATTACCAAACAGAAAGTCTTACTGATATAATCCAAAAAGCTACAAAAGTGCAAGTAGTAAAAGAGTCTTATAAGTAATAACTACAGTCCATAGACCATTGATATTGACATCTTTTTATCGCTTTCTGAACGTACCCTGCATTATCCATACCATCCAAGAAACCTTACTACAAAGCCCTTCATTCCCCCTCCCCAGCTACTGTCGCCACCAAATTGTGCAATTACAGTGGGAATTTTTGAGGGTGAAGAACCTCAAACAGAAATATAATCTGGAATTTGTAAATCAAAATCTATTTAAATAGAAGTATCCTGTTAAAAAAAGGCTGGATGTTGAAAGCAGAGAGCAGATCTATAAACATATGTACTCCAACTTAAAATCTCTTGAAGTGATGTGCAGTCTTAAGAAAAAAATTCCTTAAAGACTTTCAATGTTTGATGGGCCATTGGACAAGAGACATAGGCTGGTAACCGTTTTAATTAATTTCCTGGACAAAAAGCCACAGTCAAAGGAAGTGATCCAGCTTTCTGCTTTTGAATAGGAGGTAAAGGAGGATATGCTTCCCCATCATCTAACATCTTTGTCAACCAGATTTCAAAAAATCATGGATTTTAATTAGTTTTCTATCTTCTGTTTCTCACACAGGCATATCGTAGGCAAGTTTCCTGACTATCCTAGTGAAGAGGCAGGAGGTTCAATAACTGTGTTTGATTCTCAAAAAACTGCAGAGCAGGTACTGTCAACTCCTCCAATGCAAAAGGTTAATGGAACTGGGGAAGGAATTTGCACAAAACATCTGTTTGTTTAATTAATTTTTCATAAACATGGCCTCTAGCACTCCAGGAGCCTTACTGTTAAAGAGCTTTTTGCCGTAAGTGAAAGGATTGTTTTCTTCCAGGGTAAACCACAAAACTCACGTACCAAAATTTGTTCCGTTTCAAGATGTGCAGGCACTTACTCATGGCAGAAGGTGCTCAGGCTTGCAGGTTACACACAGATAAATGTCTGGGGGAGCTATGAGGAAGGGGCTCAGCTACAAACAGTTGCTCTCCCGTTGCAAAATCCATTTAGTTAGACTGGTGCTAGCTACTAGTAGAAATAGATATTAAACAGTTTAAAGAGCCTTGCTTTGAAAACAGCCTCTAAAACTACCCCAGAGGCTGAAATTGGTTCCTGTATGTTTGCATTCAGTATCAGCAACGTCTAGCGATAATTGTTAATGCTTTAAGCATAGAAGAGTTCCTTATGCAGTCAGGCCTAAGCCTTGATTTACTGCCAAGGGTCATTAGCAAGCTTGAACATTCAGGTGAAGGAAGTATCTTAGTTTATGTTAGACATTGCTGTAGTGAACTCAGTTGTTCTGCCAGATAAAACCCCTCTTCTGAGTTCTCTGGCTAATAGAAGTGACTGATCATCTCTTCCTCTGATCATCTGGGTGTCACACAGAGAAAGTGATTAAGACCAGTTGAGACAGTGGTTGGCACTCATAGCCATTTCCACCCACCACAATGATCTTAGCAGGATGATGAGTCTTCTGAGGGAAGTTATAAACAGGAAACCCTGCACACGGGAGCAGGATTTGGCCCCCGAGTGAACCAGGCGTGGTGGCTACTCGTGGGCTAGGAAAATTAAATGGTCAAAACTAAAGCTCCCCTGTTGAGACAGACTGCTGTGTTCATCAGCTGCCTGCAATGGATCATCTGTTATAAAACAGGTGTGGTAAAACAATATTTTGGATTCAGTCCTTCCTGATAATCATGGGGAAAAGCCTGGGGCAGTCTTTATGGTTTGAGTGGATGTAAAGACAGACTAGTCCAGCGTAAAGCACAGTACTCTAACCATTAGTTACTTTGCTTACAAAAATAAGCAAGAAAACGGCTACAAACGGCTCTCCATGCCTCGCTAAAACTGAGCTCAGGGCATGCTTCTGGTTTTAGCCAAGTTTAGAGTGTGCTAAGGTCAACCCTGCTGGCCCTTGTGTCTAAGCCACTCTATTGTTCAGTCCCAGCCAGACTGAAGGAGACCTGTTGGTTAAGTTTTCGGCTTCTAAAGTAGAAACACATGCCAGAGTCAAGAAGGCTTTGTTGGCTGCTCCAAGCAGCAGCAGAGCCACCCGGCAAGCGTGAATTATTGCTGGAGAAGGCTTTAGGGAACAGTATAATAATTAGACTTGCTATCAGCAAGGATAAACACAATTCACCAAGAAAATATTACCAGAAATTATACTGACCAAAACTGGATATGGTGTTAGATTCTGGAGTAATATATTCTTCCTGCCATACTCCCAGCTTTGAATTCCTGCCTTCAGCTGTTTTACTGTCTTTCCTGGGCATCTGCTTTCTCTTTGCATAAGATAAAGGAAGACGAAAGTCTAGAGAGATTGTTTTACTGCCTGTTTTCCCTGCATAAAATAAAAATATCTACATATATTTCTCCAAATTTTCACTAGCAACTCTCTCATTTTCAAAGATTTTCAGGCCCATTTATTCGTCCCTTTTTCACCAGCACAACCAAGAGCAGAATGTCACATAACCTTAACAAATGTCCAGAAAGCAGTTGGCAAAAGAAAGTGCAGTACGGTCATGATTTTACCTGAATGTCAGACAAGTAAAACATTTTTTGTTCAACTGAGTCAGCTGCATATTAAAAATCCCTAAGGCAACTGGTTTTGTTCCACGCTGGTCTACTGGGCAACATAGTAAATGAAATCCTGGCCCCATTGAAGTTAATGGGAGTTTTGTCCTTGACTTCGGATTAGACAAGATTTCACCTCTTGTATATATTAGCTTCTGTGAATGGGTTGGTTACTCCCAAGTTAAACTCCATGAAAAATCAAGACCGAACTGTATTTAAAAAGTGAGCATTTTATAAGACTTGGTAAAGACACTTTGGGGAAAATAAAATACAAATTAATCACTTCACGAACCATTGCTGCATTATTATACATTCTATATTTCTTTATCCTTTGACAACTCTGACCTTACTTGACTTTGTAATGTAGCTGGCCTTCTGCACAAACTGCTTTCATGACGTTTTACAAATACCTTTCAAAAAGACATGCCGAAGAGATCCCAATGCAAAGTAATCGGTGGTTTAGTCAGAAAAACGTGTACTGTCTTGACTGAAAAGCAGCTTTTCTCTGCTTTACATACTTTCAAGAGAAATTTAAGATTCGGAGACAGTGTAATCTCCCTGCATCTGTTCCAGATGTCTAACCCTAATGGCTTTTATGTTTTGCTCCGAAGATAATCATCAGATGTGACAATTTTTAGCTTTGCCCTTATACTGCTGCCAACAAAACTATGATCTTTTCCTGTAGTTCATTAAGTCTCATCACCATGAAAATAAGCCAAGAGAGTTGCCATTTAGTAGGCATATCCCCCCTTTCTCAACTCCCCCTTATTTCCAATATTAAATAACTTATCAGAAAAAAAGATGCTTACTTATGAAGATTTTGGTTGTAAATTCAATTGCTGCCTGGAGGACAAAGTCATTTCCACATTACGGTAATCACAGTATCTGACCCAGCAGCATCTAGAGAAGGGATGAGGAAATGTACGTGTGAGCTGCTGTGCAAACACATACTGATCCTCGCTTGGCACTCCAGGCAATACTATGCTGCTAATTAGTATTCATTATTACCAACGGCTAAAGATCCCCATGAATCCCCGTAATCATTTTGATTGTAAGTGGCAGTACACAAGATCTTCAGTAGTAAGTTAATATTTAATTAGTAACTCTGACTATTTCTCAGGTAGGGACAAGTAAAATGCTATTAGGAAATCAAATACTGCTATATTCACACACCCCCCCAAACATAGTATCTCACTTTTACCAAATGAATGTGTCACAAGTAGCTTTGAAGTGTCAGAGAAGGACTTAAGAGGCTCTGTGGGACTGTACTTTTTTGTATCCAGCATTTTTCAAATATACCGGTTGTCCTTTTCAGTAATAGAAGTAGATGCCCACAGTTATGCTCACCTTTATTTCCACTGTTCCACACTATTCTGGATGCTCCTTTTAGAAATTAGAAGGCTGGATTTTCGTAAGTGCTAAACACACAGTGGCATCAGCTGGAGCTGGGCACCTCAAAAATCTTAAATTTTTTTTATTATTTCAAGTTAACCATGCAGGAGGACAGAATAGTTATTCAGTCTCTGTTAAGCTACACAACAGGCAGATGCGTTCACCTCCAAACAGCGATTCACTGCAATGAAGCCATTCAGACTCCTGGTCCAGCAGCTCTCCATTGCCTATGATCATCATCTCTGTTGGCTGAAATCAGTAGTCTAGCTTGTATGCCTACAGCCAGCCAGTATCAACAACACCTTTTCACCTCTACCACCCACCTTCCCCCAAAAAAACAAAACAAAAAAACCCACCAAAATGAAAGAAAACAATCCACACAAAACATGCCCCACACCCCCCCCGACACACACACATCAAGCAAAGCTAACAGATTTTTCAAAACACATTCAATGGAGGCTGAAATTTTGAAGTGTTTGCCAGAAAATGAACAGAAGAGTGAGGGAATTTAATTGATGAGCTAAACTACATTTGGGCAACATCTGCCAGGTGGATAAAAAACCCCCACAAACTTAGGGTGTGTATCAATCGTGGACTGAAATGTGTAACTACGTCTTAAAGCCAAACCATAAGATTTTGCAAGATACCATAAAGCTGTGAAATCCCACCCAACATTTTGAATTAATTCATGCAAGAAACAGATCACTGGGGTTGTTTTTAACAGTTTAAGCTTTGCTTGCAGGTGCACACCTGAAAGCAAACGATGCTCAGAAATGCCTTGCCAGGAGAACGCTACATTATTAAAAGCTAAACAAAAGGATTTGCCTGCGAGGAAATGAGTCCAGAATGCTGACCCTCACCTGGCTAGAAAGGACAGAGTCCCAGGCCCACCATGATGAAAATAGCATCTCCAACTGATAAAAAAATAATATCACCTTATGGGCATAATCAGCCTATAGAAAGAGTTGTAATAACGTGTCCTCAAGCCAGGGGGACAGGGGGAAGCACATTTACAACATACCGCGTGTTACATACAAGTGATAAAAAACAGGCAGTCCCATGTTTGGCACACTGCTCTGGGACACAGGGATGGCATCTCTTCGCATCTCAAACACTCCCGTTTTCTTGAAGACAAAACATTTCTTAAATTCCAAAATAGCTTCTTCCTGAAGAGTTAATATGCAAAGAGAACAATTTTTCTCTCCAGGAATGGTAGACTATGTGTATATCGAGTGTTACTATTCAAAATGGCTTTAGAGCTTTCACCTGCCACTGCTGGAGATCCAGAATTCCCAAACTCAATCCCTGCTTTTCATTTCTGCCCACAACACTAAAAGCTATGGTCTTTTTCAAGGGATGAGGGAAGGGCTTTTTCTCGAGGAAGAATATTTAGCTCACATACCAGCTTGCCTGAGCCAACGCCAACCTTTGTATGGCTGAGGATGCCAGAACATAAGTGAGTCCTGCTGGCAGCTGAGGGTTTTCATATACTTGGCTCATATAAACCAGCATCATGCTTTTCCATTCACAGACTGCACTCTGTTTTAGTGCCCCTCTCCCCCCAAAAAAAAGAGGATTTGGACTGCAGGAGTTTGGAAACGCACTCAAACTGATGTATGAATAAGAAGAGTCAGTTTTACTTTTGTGGGATATCGGTTTAGAGGAAAATGTCTTTTCAGCTTTGGAAGAAAATGTTATTGAGAAGAGTCATCGCTAGCACAACAGGAGTCCTACAGTGAGACTAGGGGAAAAAAAAGGAGGCCAAAATTCATCTGCTTTTACTGGTGCACATTCTCTTCCTCAATATTAAGAGTTTTCTAAGTGCTTTCAGCATCATTTCAAAAAGAGGCAACCTAGCAAAGAAAAGGGCAATCTAAAATAATTTAAGATGACATCTGGTTTTATATCCACTATGAAGTTTTCTTCAGGGGAAAAAACTGTATTATAATATGGGTGAATTGCTTAATATCTCAAACTAACCTTTGGTTGCCCTTCCCTTTCTTTCCTCCTCTTTTGTCAGATTCTTCAGGCATCTTCTTGTAGCTGGAAGGGAAATTGTTCTGTATAGAAGAGTACAAGCCATTCAAGTTTAGATACACAGCTAGCTTCACCCCAGCTCCCAGTCCTCTGCAATTATGAAGCTGCTTAGAGCAGAGGTGAAAACAGAGCTGGAGAAGTTGGACCGAAGGACTATAGAGGAGAGGGTGTATCTGTAATGGAAAAGGAAAAATTATATTTGCTGTAACATTCCCTTTTGGAAAGCAGAGAGCCACTTCAGAAAAGTCAGGCTCCGCATGCTGACAGCATTGCCAGCTGTGTGGTTTTGGAGCATTTCACCAAAACTACTTGGCATCTCAGACTACATCTATGTCGCTGAGGCATCCAGGACAGACTGTGCAGGTGTTACGTGGATGCACACCACCTCTGTCCACAGCCACTGTGCACATTTCTAGACATGGCTTCTTGTGATACTGTGCATTTCGGTCAGTGCTGACTGCAAGCACCGTTTTTCTGTTCCCTGTAAGAGCAGTTAGTTCAAGACTTAGTGCCATAACTCATACTGCTGTTCTGAAAACAGTAAACACAAACTTTTTATTCTTGCCACCTTACGAAATGGATGAAGGCAAGACAAAAGGATAAGGACAGTTCAACAATTCAGTCTCATTATTGCAGGTCCATGAGAACAGAAACTCTAAATAACCCCTTCAGTATATTTCAACTGTATAAAAACAAGAAAGCTAATAATTCCAATCAGAGTCTAGATATACTTAAAATATCACCAGTGCAACTCAAAAACACTGCTTAAAATTAAAACCTTTTGTCAATCGTGTGTGTGCTTACAGGCATCCTGCTGGATAAACCCACCCCCAAGATGGTTATGGTTACCCTTTGGTAGGCAGTCACAGCAGAGGGTGGAGGTGACAAGGCTGGATTTCGGGCAGAACACTGGCACTAAAGGGTACTCTTTGAGTAGCTCTGTTGGTTTTGGATACAACAGGCCTGCTGGGACACTAAAAACCTATTTTGAACTCTCGTCAGTCTGTTAATCTATCCTAGGGAATGAAATGCTTCACTGCTTATCACCGCAAGATATGACTGAATGGTGCTTGGGGTTTCAATTACCATATTTAATTAAATGTAAGATACTGAAATGCTTGAGGAAATCCACTAATGAAATTTCACTGGCTGCAAAGCATAGCCCTTGTCATTGTCCCCTTCCACTGTCCAGTCTTCAATGCATTAAAAGGTATTCTTTAGAAAACAAATATTTTTACTGTGACAGGAAACTTGTCTTACAATTGGAACTGTTTCATTTTCTACACTTTCATGGTACCACCAATATTAATGGTCCATTAGTAAACTTAAATGGCCACAGATTTTTCTGATTTACACTTAGCGGCAAGTGATCTTAGAATTCCTCTCAGGGACAAGAGAACACAATGAAAGGTGCCTGGGAACAAGAGAATGGTAGAAAAAGCGAATTTCACTCTCTGCCTTTTTCAGATAATAAAGTATAAATGGCCAGGAACTAAAGTTATGCAAATTGAAGTAGCTGTACCCAGTTATCAGCTGCAGGGATAAAGAAGCTGAGCTATCCATGTGTATCTGTCAGAGTTTGTCACAATATCTCTATTAAATCTCCTTCACCCACTAGAACAATTTCAGTCTTTAGCCACATATTGAAATTAGACATGCCTCAGGGCAATCTCTCAAAAATCTCTCTCTGTAAAAATCAATCTGCCTTAGAAACGCTAAGACAAATTCATAATCTGAGTCCAAGTCCAGAGGGAACTTTAAGTTGTATGTCATTAGGATATTGTGCTTCTGGGTGGTTTCAGGAATTGGTCTTATCCCATGAAAGCCCTGACAGTTTGGGACGCAGAAAGAACCTTTTTTCCAATGATATATTGGGATAGTTGGCACCTGCACTGAAGTTTGCAGGTGGGAGTACCCTCAGCATAAATTAAAAGGACTTCTCTGTAATGGTCAGCCACTCTGGAGTTCCTAGGGGGTTACCAAGCAATGTATTGGATATTGGGGTGCCCTGGTATTAGAAAGCTGAAAGCAAGAGAGTCAAAATACACACCGGTTCATAAATCTTACAATCACATGTCTAACACCTTGTATGTGAAAATCTTTGACGAGCTCTTCACTTTCCTTTCTGTCTCTTCCAGATCGCTGAGGAACTGGCTGCCCAGAGGGAGATGGCTTTGCAGAAAAAAGACCAAAAAGGGAAAAAAGAAAACGAATCGAAAGAAAAAAAGAAAGAAAAAGAGAAACGTGGAAAGAAAGTAAGACTTCCCGGCGTAAAAACAGGAGTTTGTGGAAACAAAGTCCAGCCTTTTCAGCCATGTGTGGGCAAGAGGCTATAAGTTTACAGTAGACTGGTCACCAAAGTTTCAGGTTTGCACTCCAAAGACAGGGAAACTACCTGAGGCCAGTCCTTCTCAGCCTTTCCATCACCTTGATGGTTCTGGGAAACCGAATTTTACCATTTGGGAATGGCTGTTTGCACGGCCAGGACTCAGCTCAGCAGGAAAAGCTGGTGAAGGTGGACAGACTAACAGACACGGATGAGGGGAAAGATACACTTGAGGGCTCTGGCACTGTTGTTAAGACAGAGTGCATATGCTTTTCAAAGCATGGATGCCTTTTTTTGTGGAGGTAACAAAACAGCACCCAGCTATCTAACCAAGCATTGCCACTTGTAATGTGGAGTAGCACGGGAAAGTTAGTTACTGTCACCCCATTGCACAGCTGGGAAACAAGAACCTCGGTCTCAGATACCCAACTCAACGCTTGTGAGGGTTTCAAACTCATTTAGAAGTACAGTTCCATATTGGCCAGTTGCGTCTTTCGTACAGCAAGCCAGTATTTTATAAGCCAGTAAATAGCAGTCATGCGTTTTCAGGTCACATTCTTAGGATATGAACGCTTTTTTGCTTCAAGTCACAAAGGGCACCACTTAATGAGATATTCTCCTTGAAATCTTTGATATGGTAAGGGCTGGTTTCACAGAAGGAATGCTTCCAAATTATTTCAGGAGCAACTCCACTGAGGAAAACACCTGTAAAACAGTGCGGTGACCAGAAGGTATCTTCAAAAGAGAGCTATGCAACAAAAATTGCAGGCTTTTGCTGAAGCAGCGACTTTTGTTTCTCATTTACTTTATAGTATGAACAACCCCAACCATGCTTTGAAAGAAAGCTGAAACAATATTTTTTTTTTAATAAGGGTCATTAATCTCTCTCCAAGAATGTGGAGGAGAAGGGTGAGTTTTTGGGGGCAAAGCTTACCCTTCGCTGCAAGTTTTACACAAATTAGTTTTAAGTCCTAACCCTAGAATAACCATATAGCAGAAAAGATGCTTTTCTTGGACAACATCCATTAATCTGGCCAAAGCTCTTATAATACCTAGACAGGAACTTAAACTACAGGAATTCAGGAAGCATCAGCCTATCTAATTGGGAGGTAGATATCCAAGTGTAAACTTGGATAGTGCTTGTAACTTGGGTCGCATCTTTGCCGGATGAAAACACTGTTTTGGTCATACAAAACAAAGTTTGGGGCCTTTGGGGGTCTCTTTTCTCCTTTTGTAAATGAAGATGCACAGCAGGCTGAAGGAGCAGCAGAAATAAAGGTGTTTTCCAAGCTCTTTAAGCCTGACCTTGCATTGTCAACTAGGGAAGGTGGCAACTGCTCCTGTAAAAACAGGGAATTTTTTTAAAATTCTGATCACATGTGTCTTCACATGGTCATTTGCCATCAGGGTGACACTGTCACAGGGTGCACTGTCACCTTATCACAGTGTTAGTGAAGGGATCATATTGCAAAAGCAGTGGAAGGTGGTACCACTTCATTGTATCTTAGTGGCAGAGCAGACCCAGCCTGGGGGAGCAGAGGAGAAAGGAGAGTGTAATGCCTGCAGAACTAAGCCAGATAATAATGATACCAAGTTGTTTGTTGTCCGTAAGACTTCTGGTGACTTGTGTTAGTGCTGAGTTCAGCTCTGTGGGATCACTTCATGCCGTGACCCCTTAAATCGGCACAGGCGCTGAAGAAGTCCATGGGAAAGATCAAATGAAAACACATGTACAAAGGCAATTGCTTAGAAAAGCTTTTAGAATGAGAGTCTTTAAAGAACATTGTCATTCACAGTCATAGGACCCTGTAGCATCTCTGGCAGACCAGTTCTTTTGGGGAGGATTCACAAGGGTGTCCTCTAATGGCTTTGCCCTTGTCCTCACTCCTTCCCAGCTCAGCTGGCCCAGAACAAAGCCCCGTGGTGTCTCTGGTCTCACACAAGCACAGAAAAGGTTGTTGCAGACACTCCAGTCTAAGTCAAAGTAAGATGATGATGTTCAAGCACACTAAAAACACCAAACCCAACCCAGGCTTTTGAAACTGGATGGCAAGTCACTCATCTGCTTAAAAACCTGGCTTTCTCAGGATAAATTTGATTCCTTGTTGTTTTTGCATGTCACTAGATAAGAACCAACAATACCAAATATCAATCTCAATCCCCTCAGAGTCTCAGCAAGGTTGTTTTGAAATGGGGTGAAATAACAATATAGAGCTCTGGCGCTTTATAACTTTAAGCCGTTCTCATCTCTTCAGCCATCGCAAGTCCTGTCAAGTAAAATTCTGAGCCATTATATCAGGTTCTCTATGGTTCATTGAGAAAGAACAAAGGAAATATTCTCTCCAAGGTTATAATACTGACAGGGGAAAAAAAAAATAGTATCTAAGACCAGCTGAGAAGTATTTGGAAAAGTTCTAACAGCAGGACTCTTATTAAAATAAGTATAGGCTATAAGTCATAGCGATGCAGGCAGAAAAAAGCCCTGCTCCTAACTTCAGTTCTTAAAGAAAACAAGAGTTTGATCCCAGAAGGAGATTTAAATATTTCTGAGAAGCCGGATAGCAATCTTTTATAAAGGCATATTTGATATCAAAGTAACTTCATTTTCTTTTCTCTGTAAGGTGTTGATTTGATTTCCCATTGGGCTCCTAAGGAAAAAAAAAAAGTCTTTAGCACTGTATGATCCCTCATTTTAATAGCAGAACACGTTAGACCAGTCTGGGCTGCTTCTCCCAGCAATGTGCTACAACCTGTCTCACCAGACGGGAGCAAGGCTGCTCACCCGCAAGTTTCATCCAGAAACATTTAACAGCGAGACACATTTTGTCCTTAGCAAATTGCCCATTAGCAAAAGCTCCATAGCAAAAGCACGCAAGTGAGCAAGTTCAAAATTTTCCCTGCTGTTGAATGAGAATCATCTAGCGTGGGATAGGCTTTAGAAAACTTCAGAAATATATTCAAACTGTTATTTCCATATTTCTGCTTAGGTTGAAATGTATGTTGCTGGTTCAAGGTACCTTAGCGCACTTAACGTGGAACAAGCATGGAATCAATCAGCTGAACACAGAAAAATACATCAACTGACTTCCAAGGAAAAGAAATTCTTTATATTACATTGACTCTCACACTGTTAATTAGCGGCAAGGGGGAATACAGAACAGGATTCTGCAGCTGTCCTTTAGATACACAGTGGTTTTGATTAAAATCAATGAAACTGACACAACAATATTATTTACATTGGTGTATAAAAATCATTGAAGCTAGTAATTAAAATGATTTGTTGGCTTATTCGTAACAATAAAAGAAACATTAATGTGTCCTATGCTATTAAGAGGGTAAAAATGAATAGCCCAATTTTAGGCTGTTCTAGCGCGGGGTGGGTTTGGGCTATTTTCTTTTTCCATTTTTAAATATTTTGCAATTATCAGTATTTTCCTTCTAGAACATAATTTAATCATTTTCTGTAAAATGTTTTGGGAGAGAGTTAAAAGAAATATATTCTGCCTACTACAAAAGAACCAAGGATGAATCTCAAAATGCCACACTGCAAAAATTGAGAAGACATTAGAGAAACTAGGAATTTGAGCTCTGGGTATCAAATCCTCAAACACTTGGTTATGCTTTACCAAAACGGTTCTTGATGTTTAGTGAAGAAACTCCTGAATCTTTCAAATATATCTACAGAGCGTAGGGTAAAAGTGATAAATGTGTTTACATTTTGCGTGTCCTTCTGGGCCCAAACTTTAATTACTGTAATAACATTTTAAAACAGATACTCCATAGTTCTCATGACCTGGCTGAAACTGTATCTGCTGATAGCAGCCGTGCAACGGCACCTAATTACGGAGGCATATTTAGGGGGGTTGTTTCATTTTAAGTTATTCCAAGAGCTGCACTTGATATCTTACCGATAACCAGTGGCTCACAGACAACACATCGGTCAGCAAAGCCTGATTCAACTTGTACTGTCTCAGAAATCCACATTCACCTCCTCCCCAAAGGGTGATCTAGTTTCCCGCAAATAACTATTACCTTAGTAGCATTTCGATTGAGGACTTCTGACTGATGCAAGATGAAGAAACTTCCATCATTTTCGGACAAGTTTTTTCCATCAGAAATACTGGTTCAATGAAATTCAACTATTTCAGGAACATGTCAATGTCATTTACTTTAGACAAGAAAATGTCTAAATGTTTTGATAAAGCTGAAACAAAATATTTTGGTTTGCAAGTTACACCAAGATCATTATTCTCCTGATTACAGATTAAAATGAGGTTTCAATATCTTGGAATTACCCACAAGTTGGGAATTCCTTTTGAGAGTGGGGGAGCAACCACACTATAAGAGTAACTGAAAAAAATAGCAAGGTCATGTATGGATTGCAAGTCTCCTACCTATATTACATGTTCAAGAAAGCCTAAGTTTAATTCTTGCCACTTCCATAGTTCAAATGATGAACCAACACGCCTTCTCTTCAACTCCAGGTGATAAAACTTCCTTAGAGCCTGCCAGAAAGATTTTACTTGACAAACAATGCAGTCTTATTCCTCAAATTAAAACAAATCTTTAAAAATCCAATTAAAATTATGACACTTCCATACTTGCAAAGTTGCTGTATATTAATATTCTGATATTTTTTTTCCTTTTCACACAACATCCCCTCCCCAATCTAGGAAGAGGAAGAAGGCTGGAAAATGGGTCCCAGTAATTTCCTTTCGATAATGGAGGAGGGAAGCAGTCGATACAAAGGTCAGTAGAAAAAGATAACAATTACAGCTGGAATGTTCTGCTAATTCAGCTTCATCTGAATGCCATTTCTATAAGGTCAAGCTGGGCAGCTGCCCAAACTATGGAATGTTATAGAAATGAGGACGTTAGGTAAAATTATATTTAGGAAGTGAGTCTTTCAATACCTCATGTCGTCTTAGGAGTCTCTCAAAAGTCATTGAGCTTGTCATACAGGAAGGTATGTTTCTACATGAATGAAAGCGGCCAAGTTAGAACCATAGTGCTTTAATGTACGTGCAGGGACTTTCTTGGATTTTCTCAAGACAAAGTGACATCTGAATAGCAAATAATTCAAAAGCACTGTACTGTAGAGATCAGGCTTCAACATCAATGTTTTCATGCTCCTGTAACTGTCTTCCCCTCATTCATGGGAAGTGTGCATGGATTCGTTCACCTACAGCCTAAAGCTAGTTAAATTACTTTTGATTACACGTATTAATAGAAAGATCATCTTTTCAAGCAGAGACATGAGAAATGCTGCTGGACAGTCAATATACTTGCTTCATGCTATATGCAGCTTAGCAAACATACCTTGAACTTCCAGCTGAGGGAGTGGATGGTGTGTTTGTTTCCCTACACACACACACTTTGAGAAAAGCATCCAGAAATGGAGTGTTTTCAGTTAAAAAAAAAAAAAGTTTTCCACAAAAAGACATCTTGCTTTTCTCCAGATCTCTTCTTCTCTCTCCTCTGCACTCTATGTCTTTGTCTTTCTCCTAACCACTTGTATTCGGTGGGCATCCTAGATACATGAGTGAGTTATCAATTGCTTGTGCTGGGCCTGGCAGTGAGCACAGAAGCCGTGCACTTGTCAGGCATGGAAAGGAGCATCTGTCCCATGACCTGTGAGTGAACAGCACGATAGGACTCCAGAGGTCAGAAAAGCCAAATCGAAGTCCTCTGTCACAAAAGTGTGCCCGATCAATGCTTCCGGGGGTTATTTTTGCTGTGTTTCAACGCAGATGCTATTCTCAAACAATTATTAAAAATATCTTTTCTGCTCCCCACTCTGCAGAGTTAGTGACTTACTAAAATTTCTCACATGAAAAAATCTCCATTATTCCCTCCTGCTAATTACTAGCATCAAATTTTCTGCCTGATTTGGGTTGGCCAGAGAAAAATAAGTATACACTTACGTGCTAAATATACATCAGTACAGTTTTGCCCGACCGCCAATTTGTATCAATTAGGATATTCTTAGACTTTATGAGTCATAGAACAGTTTTATGGCTAAAGGGGTGTTCTTTAGTCCCAGACTCTACTCTTGAACACTACACCGTAACCCCATTGAAGTCAGCAGGAGCTTTAGATAAGGATCAAATTCATCTATGCTACTTTCCCCAACTGGCCAAGAATACTTCTTGTGCTTTTCTATGCACTCAGGATGAAATGGCACCTTGCAACTGGAGACCAGAAATAGCAAGGCCAATGTTTCCCATCTAGCAAGTCCCAAGAAAAATAAAGGAGCAGTGTAGAGGCAAAGCAACGATAATGGGACAGGGGGGTTTCACATTGCGACACAGGCTTGGCAGTGTGCTCATCTAGTGCTCTGCTAATGAGCAGGTGATGCAGTAACTGCTTTCCAGTGCTCCCACAGGGCTGCTTGCATCCCCTGCTGAGGCTTCACAGTTTAAGTCTTCAATACAATGCTGAACTGCAAATTCACAAACATTTGTGCAAATTAACCATCCTCCAGGTTGTAGAAAAGAACATTTGGTTGAAACCTCAGGCAGAGGCTTTAAAGAAGGCTTCCCACCATGGCAGTGGATGCCAGCATTAGGGATAAAAACAGCACAGAGGTCAATAGGGTAGTGTAATAGGAATAGAAACTCCTAAACTTTGCAGCGCTCTCATGTAATAACAAGTCGGGGGGTTTATGAGAGCAGATGAGGGAGACGTTTGTGACCCAAACTGTATCTGGACACCAGTATTGCAACTCCTAACAAGAAACCTGCTTTGAGCTCTGCGAGTACATTAACTTTTTGGGGTTACTCATGCTAACTTTTTACATGAAGATGAGCACCTAATTGGGGGTGTTGTGTTCCTCTATATCTCACAAGGCCTCCCAAGGGCAACTCAGCAGCCTATTAACTGTCTGTGGAGCTTATGTTCCTACTCAGGCACCTGAACTGGATGCCTGAAGCCAGTCAGTGTGAACACCACCATCTTCCCATTAGGCACTGGCAGCACTTGCAGGGACACTGCAACCATGTGCTCAGGTAGGTCAGGCACAGATCGCATCCTTTTGTGGCAGATAAAGACTCCAGCCTGGCATTCAGAGTTAAACACAGATGCTCATCTCCAGCTCACCCCTGCCGGAGCTGACAGACACTCCCCTGGCTCTAAAAGCACATAAAAAGGAACCATTTTCTGCACAGAGCACAACCAGAAATCCTCAGAGTGGAAAGAGTTCTCGCAAGCTTCACAGATAGCTGCAGTTCTGTCTTATGCACAATAAGAGTCTATAGCTGCTCTATTAAACTTCAGTGGTTCCCCCCCCCAGCCAGTGAACCAAGTCTATTCGACACCATATTTATTTTTAGTAAACAGCTGTTAATTCCTCCATGCAGCACAATCCCCTGCCTCATTCACAAGCACTTAGTGCTTTTTATTGCAGGACACACTCCGTCAAAATACTATCTGGTGGTTGTTCAGAATAATTTTACTTTTAATCTGGCCATAGATAAGGTTACTGTTTTCAAGGCCTCTAAAATAAGATCTAAAACAACTTCTGACAAGATCAATGTAAGCAGTTTCTTGCATTTTTAATTTCAGCCTGCTTTCATTTCAGTAGCAGAATTGTTTAGAAAAAAAAAGGTTTGAGTTTGGTATTTCGATACTGGAAACAGCTTTCTATTCTCATGTAAGAAAAGCTCAATTACTATCACAATTTGCACAGAAGTTCAGATTTATTAGTGCATAAACCTTGAAAACATCAGTGAAGTAAGGGAGCTTGGTTAAGAAAGGTTTCTATCAGATACCCACAATGGAATCATTGAAGGACCCTTACGAGTGTGACTAAAGTTTACCTAAATGATAGCTGACCAAACAATATTTTTGTTTTGTCTCACACACATCTATCCTCAACACTTCCCTGAAACTGGTTACTTAAGTATGCAGAAAGATGTAGGTCTGTTTTCAGAGAACCCAAGTATTTCAGTTACAGATATTTCCACTTCAATTTTTTCCCCCTCCTCTATCAAGCTAGACCTACTACCTAAACTTCACTGGAAGTCGTGAAGACTTTTATTCTCTTAAAACCATATTTGGCAGTTTTGCTAGTTCCTAAATTACATTTGCCAAGCTCTATCTAAATACTTGTTTTATAAACTGTTGTTGGAAACAACCAGTTTCCATCTGACATCTACTTTTACTGAAGAGTACCAAGAGTTTATGTGGAGCAAATGGAAGCAGCCTGAATCATTATTTCCATCTTCCTGGGTTTTATTTTTGCAGTACCCTGTGCTACGAGGCAGCAACGTGCTATTTCCCCGTGATACAGATGGCCAATTGATATTTGACTTGCTTAGTGTTGCAGATGATATTTGAATTCATCTTAAATACCCCATAGACGAAGATTTAAGGTGTGGTGTTAGGTATCTTTAACCAGACACCAGAAGATTCAAATCCTTTTGCCAGGAGGTCATTTTAAGGAAGGCTTCATGCTTCAGATAATTATATTTCAATTATTAGTTACAAGCTGTTCTCTGAAATTCAGGGATATCGGAATGACCTACTAGTCACTGCTGCGATGGTGATGTTGGCAGTCATGTTAGTGGACTGGGCTGTCTTGAGTCCTGAGCTAGAGAGGTATGCATATAAAATAATCCAAAAATAAGCATGCACTGTTTTAAAAGAGGTGATATAAATTGCACTGTATACACACACACGCAAAAATAGCTCCTGTAGCTGGATGACCCTGTCCGTAACAAAATACCAGACACTTTTGACCAGCCAGCGAAAACATAACATCCTTGGCCTCCTGACCTTCCTTTAAAAATAACTTTGAAACATTGTGTTGATCTATAAAAGAACAACATAGCATCTAACACCTATCAGTTATTGATCTCTTCTAAAATTAGGGACCTCTAACCTAGATGGCTAATATAGCACTTGGATAACTCATTGCCAGGTAATATCAAAGGCAGCTGCCTAAGCTGCAGTGACTGTCACTGGTTTGCCTGCAGTGGATATTAACCACTAATCAATTTACAAAATGACAATAAACAATTATTAAAAAAAACCCCCCACGCAATAAAAATCTATGGATCCCTCTATGAAAAATAAATATCTAAAACCTAGTACTCCTGTGAAAACATAGCACTTGCAACCTGTTGACCCAGTCAGGAAAGTGTTTAAAAATTCACATAACTCCCATGTAATATCCCCTTTCCTCAAGGCTGAAATTCCAGGCTGGTAACCCTGGAGGAGGTACCTTTTAACTAGGGCAAATCTGCTTTCCCTCTTGAAATATTATGTGACATCCATCATGCCATCTGATGACTTATAAGTAATTTAAATAAATTAATGTCTTTGCCTTGGAGTTCTTTCCTCCTTACCAAAAAATCCACTGTCCTTCTCTCTCTCTACCATTTTCAGTTATGAAATTAAGACTACTCACCTGCAAAAACTGTTCCCTATATGGAAAGCCACAAATACTTTGCACGTAGTTGGACTGTGAACATTCACAGGGAATGGAAATAGCAACCAGTATTATATTAACTGGACTAAAACATGAATGATCTCCTATGGGTGCTGTGAAAACCTTCCTGAATTTATAGTGCCTTAGAAATGGCAATGGGTACAGGAAAGAGCACCCTGTACAAAACAGATTCATAAAGTAGCCTGTCTGAAAGTAGAAAGCTGTCATTTTAAATCATCTGGAAATTGAATTAGCACATACTACTGGAGATCAGCTGTCATTTATAAAGATACTGTGAGGCTTAAAATGCAAGGAAATGAAAGATATTAATTGTCCTCCTTCAAATGAGCTCAAAAATGTTGAAAGAAGAGAGGCATTTCCACTAAAAAAAAAAAAAAATTGTACCTTTGCTAATAGCAGAGAACTCAGATATGCACCGAGCTTGCCAGACGTCATTTAGTTTTCTTTCTAAAGAACAAATTGCAGTTTGTCTCAAAAATAAAGAGCTGTACTTCAGGATCATTAGCTACTTTACATTAAAAACCTCTGCTTATGATAATCATCAGTTTGCACAAGCTTATTTTCTTCCTGGAGGTGGGTCTCCTTATTGCCCAGCCTTTGCACAGCACTAAGAAATAAAGGTGTTGTATCACATGGGCCTTGTCTCTTTTTGGAAAATACTCCAGCTGCCTATCAATTACTGCATCAAACTTAAAACTCCCCAAACAGAGCTAGAACTCTGTGTGGCCATTTGTCACTTGTGGGTTGGGTACAGGTTAGCGCTCTGTCAGATCCACTGTCCCCTCCCATTCCCATTTCCATGTTCTCCATGCAGGCTTTTGTGCATATTCCAGTGCTCCTGGCCAATATTTCAGCCTCACGTGAATTAGTAATTCACGAGGCTGCAGCAGCTTCAATTTAGCATTAGATAACTGAGCAGGAGATAACAAGGAAAACTTTCTGCTTTAAATTGAACGCCTTCTTTTGGTCCTCAAGCCTGTATTACACCAGTGAAGAGACATGCGTAGAGAGCACACTGCTCAGGACAGGAGTCATCTTTGTGACTTCTTCATGGTAAAGATTTAAGTATGATGCTGTGAAGTAGAGAGGAAAAGAATGCCAACATCGGGCACGAGGTGGCTTGGCTGATACTGTACTGCCTGCTCTTGAAGGTGAACAACACCCCAGGCATTCAAGCTTTACAACCAGAAAATTACAACCTCCATTTCCCATTAATCTCCTGAAATCTGATACCCATTTGCAGCTCAAGGCAAAAAAAAAAAAAAAGTTAACCTCAAGATTTACAGATCCTAGCACAACAGGGCTCTAAACTTGGTGAGGGTCCCTGGAGCCTGCTACTTTCATACAGCTAATAATTTAATAAAAGCTGCCTACAACTACTTGGTTTTTTGCCTCCAGAAGCAGTTGGAGAAACCAATGGCTTCTGTAACTTTTTTCCCCTTTCTTCTTTCTTTTGGATAACAGACATCTGGCAGAACAGAGATGAGCAATGGGATTTTCTCCAGGATCATGACCCGGAGCTGATCAAAGAAGACAATCGGAAAGATGTGGAGGAGGAGATCAGAGTGCAGGTGTGCTGACAATAGTAAGAGGACACTAATAATGTGCGTCGCCTGTGTATATTTCTCTACAGCTGTAAGAACTGGCCCTGGCATAGACCTCACCTCCTTCCAGAGTCCCTACTATCTGTTCTTTGCTTTAACACTTGTTTAGCTGCACGTTTGTCTGAGGTGCAGTGGCAGAACAGAATGCTTAGAAAAATTCAACTGTGTGTCTGGACAGGTTGACAAAGTGATGCAACAGGAACTGGAGAATCTCAGACTGGCTGTGGATGGAGAGAGGAGTGGCAAACAGAAAAAAGGGAAAAAAAGTGAAAAGGTAAGAGCAGCAAGCGTGAAAATTCAAAGTAAATATCAGTTCTCTGCCCAGATACATTCGTATTCAGTGCAAACCCCAGTCCCATAGATACCAATATCAAAATGTCCACCCTAAACAATTACTGAATCTCAAGTCAGAAGGTGTTTAAAAATCTATTCACCTATGACTTTTTTCAGGGCTCTTCCTTTAGCTATTATTATTCCTTAACCTTTACAAATATTGCTTAGGACAAGTAGAACTTTTCCAGAGATATATCATTACAAGATAGATGAGATTTTCGAGAGGGATACACACCCTGTTGAAATCCTCTGATCCAGTCAAACAGGAAAATCCAGGGAGTCCCTCTCTTTAAGGTGACAGGTTCGATTAATACAGTTTTCCAAGGAAAGCATGGATCTTTGTGCCAGTAAGTTTTCCAGCTGCTTGCTGTTTTCCTTCTAAATGAGGACTGATTAACATGTTTCGAAAACCATACACACACCAAAAAAGAAATCACTTTGAATGTCTTGCTATAACCTTTCATTTCTCTGTAAAAACACAGATCACATACAGTCGGGTACACGTTGTTTAACTGTGGTACTACTTAATTGTGACTTCCCAAACCCTTCAACAGTAAAGTTTATTTAAGCATATAAAGTAGGTTAAACAAGTACATTATTTTAATGTGTGTTACCCACTGAAACACAGCACACATGTTCATATCTAGTTTCAGACCATTACCATATGCAGAATTCCACAGCTCACGGTCCTCCAAATTTCTTACCCAAGCATTTAAACTATAGATCATGTCAGTGCAAAATAACTCAAACCTTACAGACCCTACCATTCAATCAGCAAATCCACTTAAAATCCTGAGGGCAAATAGCCAACTCTAATCTCATGTTATATTTCATTTCTATAATCCCTTTAGCATGCAAATACTTGCTATTGAAGTCCTTCTACTCAAATTATCTTTAAAAATTGCTCTTTCACCTGACAAAGGTGCAGGGGTGATTTACTAATGCAAGACTGATACCAGTTGGATTGCTAAGTCTGTTTCAAAAATAGGGAGGCTTCGGATACACAGCAAATATTGCAACAATCTTCCCAAAGTTGTCATGGGCAGATGCATTCAGGTCAGCTGGTCAAAACTGATCCCAAATGTCACATTGGAATTGTAAAGCTTTATGTTAGGGTTGGGCTTTTTTCCTTCAATATAGTGCTGGAATGGGTTTGGGTGTGGGAGGTTATTTAGGTTTTGTTTTCCCAAGTCGTGCCAGTAGCCTGAGAGAATGAGGGAGGGGAGAAGTGGGCAAGAAGTACTAATTAAATAATACACGTTCCCTAAAGATTTTTCTCGTGGGGAAAAAAAAAAAAGTAAAAAAATAGAACCACAGTTCTATTTGAGAAATAGGGAACAGAAGGAAATATCCAGTTTTAGTAAAAAACCATCTTTCCCTGTGCAAAGCTTTTTGAAATGTGCAATCAGCATTGGCACAGGCTTTTTCTAATTAGTATTTGCATAATATCTCAGACTGTAAACCAATACAGTGTGTGCAGGCCTGTGCACACAAGGAACCCGATCTTGTACAAGAAGGATAAAGTGGTTGGGAAAGTTTTGGAAGCAGCTTATTGATTTGTTATTCAGCGAAACTCCTCTAGTTTTTCAAGGCTTGTGTTACCACATCCTGGGTCCCATACATCCGCCCTCTGAGCTGTAAAATGCGAAATAATGGTAGGTTTGGATTCTCATTGTACCCGTGAACACATCTGGAGCACAATGTAAATATTTTTTTTTTTCTCCCAAGAGTGATATTCTGCAAAGAAAATCATTCTCAGGAGGATTCAACATTCTTCAGAGAATACACACTCTGTCAGTGGGGAATGGGCAGCAAGGGTAATTACTTTAAGTGAAATCTTACAAGTGGAATTTTCTGTCTAGGGGCACTTGCCACAACTCACAATGCCACATTTGGCCTCCTCTGTTTTAAGAAGGGATTTCTTTTACTTTCTTTGCAAGAAGATACCACAGTAGAACTAGGGCTTTTTTTGTTGTCAGGAATAGTCACTACCCAGGGGTAGATGTCATCTGCCTTTTCAAGCACAGCTTAGGATAAGTAGTTTACAACTCAAAACCAAAAAACAAACGAACAAACAAAAAACCCAGAAACAAACAAAAAACACACACAGAAACCCCCAAACCAAAACAAATCAACAAAAAAACCCCTCAAAATCCAGAAACAAACCAACAAATCACAACACCACACACAAACACCCACACCAAACTTCTGTTAAGTCCATATTAAAAAAAAAAAAAAAAAAAAGGTCTGCCTGACCCATAGGAAATAATTTGTATTTCAAGTCCTGTTTGGAAGTCCCTCCCGTGGGGAATTCATTGAGGACATTTGGGAATTGGACTGCAAAGGGAAAGGATAAGCAAGGTAATTGCTCCTTCCCAGTCAGTGTTTCAGATGGCTCAGGTCTTAAACAAAATTTAAGAGCTCCAAGCATATGTGTAGGGCACTCCTTTATTTCCATATACCATGCTTTCTAGGCTGAACTTTGTCACTTCCTCCCAAACCTTAAAATACCACTTAATACTAAAAGCTGACACTTAACCCTATCAAAAATTGCTCTTACTGCCTCCGAGATAAAAACCCTATTTGCCACTTTTGTGGAAGAATCCTTGTGGGTGGAAGGACAAATTGCTTTTCTCATTACAAATGGGCGTCCAGACCATTAGGCTGGTCTGGAAATAGCTAAACTGATTAGATTGCACCTAATATGCAACAAGCCACGCCACTATCATTTGAGGCACAGATGTCACATGCCTCTATCTGTGTTGGAAGCATCTCACCCCACAGACTCTCCCACTGTTATTTGTCCTTATGGTCCAGCATTGACAGGGTATAGAGCACAAGTGTCCTCGTTCAGAGATGCTGTGCTGGGCTCCAGTTGTTCTCGATCTGATGACTGTAACAAGAGAGGGAATGAGGACACAACAGAAACAAAAGAATGTGGTTCGGCTCTGCTGCAAATTGCGTTTTTCTTCACTATGCGCGGTGGCAGCTTGTCATCTGCCCAGCCGTGGATCAGCAAGCTGGGATTGTTAAGCACGTAGGTAAAGACAGCAAGATTGCCTCCTAGTGAGAGATATGGCATTGTTGTCTATAAAGGCTGGTAAAAAGATATCAGAAAGTCCAAGTCCTCATGCAGCCTAGCAGAGCCTGTTATAAAGCACCTGAAGTAAAAGAGGAAGAGCAAGCTTTTCCCAAAGTGTTTTCTAGAAAGTTTGTGGCATCCTTGTGCCAGCATAAATGTTTAGTGAAATGTTTTTCTTCGAGTCCACTCCTTTCTGCTGACAGCCCAAGCTTCTGATTTGGGTGGCTCAACACAAGCCACCAGCTTTACAAGCATTTCTTGTAGATGGGTGTCACGTACCTAACCATGGTACCCAGAGAGCTTAGCAACCAAAGGTGTTTCTCTTGGGAATCTGAAGCCAAGTAAACCACAACAGACCTAGCTTCTTTAAACTGCCTTTCCGCCCCACATAAGAGCTGACGGATCAGCTCTCTGCAGTTACTGACCTGAAAGTTACATTTAAGTGCTTATCAGGGTGCTTTTTATCAAGCCCATTGTGCTGCTTTTCCTGCTCTGCTCCCCCAAGGATTAGTTTTGGATCTAACTGCAGGTAAAGCAACCCATTGAAAGTCAACACACCCACACATAGACAAAGGCATGGCTAGAATTCAGAAAAAAGGAGACATGAGAACCTAAGTGTGTAAAAATTGCTTCTGAGATAGGCCTTGCTAGCATCTCAGTGCAGCTTTGAATATCCCTTTTGATGCAGCTGAGCAGAAGCAAAGAAAACCACAAGAGGTTAACTACAGCAACGGCTATAACAGGAATATTGACTTCAGCTGGGAGACTTGATAAGAGCAAAACCATAGTGTATAAGGCCAGAAGACAGGCTGGGTCAGAATTGAGAAAAGGCTGGACTTGAGGACAGTGACTGACAATCCCTGTTGGATTTTCTGGAGCTGATGGTGATTAACACCCAGAGCTCTCAGCCAGCTGTGGGGGCTGTAACCTCTTTGGATGCTGTAGCTAAATCCAACAGGGATTATAGATCAGAGCCCCTCATTTAGGCAAGAACTTATTAATCAGTGGGAACATCTTTGTCTAAGGGCTTTTTCAGTGCAAGTATCGGAAGCTGCTCTCTATATCTTGACATTCCCAGAAAAGACTTCTCAGTCCAGAGCAGATGCACACAAATCTGCACTTGCTCCATCTCCCACCCAAGCATCACACATGATGCAAGGAATCCACTCAAACACTGCGTAGACTGCTGCTTATACACTGTCATGCCCCTTAAACCACAGGAGTACTTTCCTCTCATTGCTGTTCCACATACTTGGTGGCAGTAGCTGCAGACAGCCAGTGGCAGCAGGACTTGTATGATCACAGCCAGAGGGTGACACAGATCCTGCAGTTCCAACATGGAACAGTTCCCTCAGTGAGACATTTTGGCTGCCCTCTCCCTTCTGCTGCCAGAGAATCTCTGATCTGGAACCTGGTCTGAAATCAGGTCTGCGTTTGCTTGTAGCAACCTCTGAGCTACTCAAAACATTTTATGAGCCCACACAGTAAGACGAGACAGCACACTGAGCATGGAAGACAGTCTACTGTCATCTGCCAACTAATAACTAATGCAGTTCACTACATGTGACTTATCAAAGCAGAAAATAACCAAGTAAATGGATGGCTACACAGAAGCTAGACTGACATTTCAGAGATAGAAACAAGGAGATATCCGTTATAAATGATGAGCATGTTCACATTCATTAAACATTATCATTTTCTAAATAAAAGCAGTTCCCAGTAAGACATTTTGGAGAAAAGCCATTGTCTACATTTCATATTTCCCCTTATCGCATATCTCAGTGTTTGCCAAATTTCCCATAAATGCTGATGTTAATTAGGAAAACACATTTTCCCCCCGCATAGTTCATTTTTGTTTTGCTCTTGAGTTATTTTATTGGTGAAGCTGCCTTGAGGACAATACCAGTTGGCCAATAAATTCAGCATATGCTTAGCGTCTTTACATAGGTGGAAATGAGCTTTTCTTCCCAGTCAGACCCCATGATATGCAATTTCTAGCTTGTTAGAAGAAAGGTTAAAGAGGCAAAGCTGGAGGAACACCAGAAATAAACCACTGACAGTCTCAATATTTCCTCAGTTGTTAAAACAGCATGGCATATGCTTTGTTCTTCCCATTCCTTTTCTTTAAAATAAAACCCCACTGGCACATTCTAATGAGCATTTGCTGCCAAGCTTATTTATGTAAAGAAACCTGAGGTGTAGTTCTGCAGAAACAGAGTTATTTGCGTTATTCTATCCCAAAACTTAAATGTGTCACCTTTTCCTAGTTAGCTTATCCATATAGCTCTGAGTTTAGTTTGCATTTTCAACTAGATTATCTTTCTTGCTTTGTAAACAGTGATTGAACTATAGGTTATTTACATTGCAACTGTCCCTGAGAACTTAAAATTGATGTATTTGTGAATACTGCTGATCCAATTCTAGGAAAAAACAGCATTTTCCAGCTAATTGGATAGGATTTTTTTAATCTCAACAACACAGCCTCTAGAGCTCTGCAGAAGTATTCACTATTAAAAAAATAAAGTAAATTACTGTATTCCCAGGAAAGAGAACGTAAACTTTTGGAAAGAATAACCTGTCTTGATCAACTAAACATTTAAGCATATGCCTAAATGTAAGCCATTGAAGTCCCAGGGTACTTAAACGCTGCTGTGTAGATAGTTCCACTGAAGTAATTCTGAAGTGCTTTGCGGAATTTACGTATAGGCACCAGTGGTGGGCACTAACCTGGATTAACGATGTCCTCTCCACTGCTAATTATCCCTAACCATATTTATGGCTTCTGAGCTATAATTAACAGAGGAGCTTGACATATACTGATTCACATCTTTCTTATTGATGTTTTCCATAGGCTTTTTGCAGTAGGTAAAGAAACTGGTCTCATAAGACATAAAATCTTCCCATAGTGAAAGTGGTGAAAATATCAAGAGAAGAGCGGGTCGTGTTTTTCTGACCTCTTCAAGCTTCTTCCCTGAGGCATGAGGAAAGAGAAGGCAGAAAGGATGTCTGATGGTTAGGAGGCTAGCCAGATACTCAGGAGAGTTGATTTCAGGTCCTGGTCCAGCTATAAGCACCCTGGTGTGACCTTAGGGAAGCTGCTTATATATTTTACCCCAATGTAAAAACAACATGAACAGCTATATTCTAGAAGGGAGCAACACCCACCAGGTTACTTCATGCAAAGTCAAGTTCAAGAGCACCTGCCACAGGATCTGCATGTGATTCATGGGTTGGACACAGCTCCTCAGCCCAGGGCTGCTTCACCTCTCCCGTGCCTTGGTGAGGCACTTATGAATGGGAACATCTACCACATTTTTATATAATAAATGGGGACATGACTTCTTCCCTCAGCACATTCAAGGATGTGCTTTTTCCCTTCGGTAACAAGAGCCACATTCAAACACTGAAACATTTGCTGTTCTGGCCCTCACTTTGCTTCTATACATTAAAAAAAAAAATATATATATATATATATCTCTGTACTAAAGTCAGTAATTCCTTCCTGTTTTTGTGGTCCTCAGAAAAAAGCAACAACTGGGAGGAAAAAGATACCTGAGCTGGAGCAAGATTTAACTCCTGACAGGTAAAGAGAGCATCTGTTTACCCAAGATTCAGGCAATGAGAGGCTGCATCCTCTTTGCCGCCAACCCTTTTAGCTTTTAATCACACAAGAAGAATCTCGACATTGCTACGCTTACCAGCATCAGGTGCTCTACAACAAAATCTCTTTATTAACAGCTATAAATATCCATAAAAAGCCTAGATGATAAAAAAAAAAAAAAATCTACAAACTTGAAGCATGTACATTTTAGCTAAACCCTTTTTTGCATTCCCAGTGAACACCACAAACTTGCCACTGCTCCTCCCCAGATGATGGCTTTGCAACATCAGAAGTAGCAGAGCAACAAAACTACTTTAAAGCTACACAACACAGACCTTGTTTTTCCCCCCCATCTTCAACAATACATACAAATTAAGATCACCATTCTGCAACACACACCACTGGGGCCAGTCTCCATTAAGTTCACTCAGGTTAATTCCAGTACGTAAAGCTTGGCACATGTAACATTTAGGCAGGATATTGACCCCATTTGCCTCTTTCCCATCCTCTCTGTGGGTGCAGAAGCACCCGGCAGTTCTGTTGACTGTCAGATTTTCCATCCCAGCTGAAACCTGATAAGGGAGGCTGCAGACCAGCCCCTGTACTCCATAAATCACCCTTCATGTCTGTGGTATAATGTACGTGTCATAAATCAGCCTTGTTTATCAATAAGAGTTCCAGCAGACCTGGCGATTTCTTGTGTACCCTTGCTCTTTTAAGCACCCTTATTTTATTTGTAGGATTTGAGAGGATTTCTTCCTTTGACGTTCCATTTTCAGTGAGCTCGTTATGCATTCACTGATAATCTGGCCATTTTCAGCCGTACACATAACACAGACACCTACGCGGAGATATTGCCACTGGGACCGGTGCAGGGCAGGGCTCGGGAGAGCAGGGCTGGAGAACAGCATGAAGACAAGCACACTCAATCGCTGCAGGGGGAAGCACACAGGATTCACCCCACAAATCTGTTTGTACAAGACATGCACAGCAAGACCTGGACTAGATCATTTGGGTGCTAGCCCTACACAATCAATGATCTCTTTACCTGCTTTAAAATAAGAAAAACTCTCCAAGCAAATATTTAAAAATACATGCGTCATGGATTATAACAGAGCATGACCTCTCTTACAAGAAGAGTGCCAAGCTAACAATTATGCATATATTCTGTGCTTTTAAAATTACTCTTGCACGTACCTGCTTCTTATAAACAAACTTAACATACGACCATTTAAGAACACAAGCTTTTTAGTAGCTGGCTTTTAATCAGAGTTTATATGGCATTTTTGGCTCTAATGCTTTGCTCTTCCCTGCTGAGCAGGGAATGGGGAAGCGTTTCAGAAATAACCAAGAAAAGCTCAGGTTCGTCTCATTTCTGACGTGGTGGAGGGGGCACAGGGGGCTTTAGTCAGAGACTGATCACATCACACTTACTTGGAGGAGACTCAGGGCATGCATCATTAAGCTTGCACAGTAAAAATAATAAGACAGGAAAAGTAGAAGTCATGCTCCCAGCAGAACTGTCAGGTTAGTCCCGTTCTACCTTCTGCTTGTTTTATGATGCATACTCCAACATAAAATCACCGAGAATAAAAGCAAGAGTCAGAGTGGCAAAAATCAATGTTGTTGAAGGTGTGTTAAGTTTTGTATTTCCTTATTACTACTCCTATATCAGTTGTGCCACTAACACTGCATAAACATAAAACTCCCCAGCTGAAATGGAAAAGGGCTGTAGACTTCAAATTACATATATGGTTTTATTAGCCAGCTGAGACTTACTATTAAATATTTTTATTGTAGCAATACCAGAATGTCCCAATTAAGATAGGCGACAAAGACAAAAAGAGCTCAGATATTGAAGGGAAAGGATGTAAAAAATGCATAAACAGCAAAATACCTAGAAAGGTTCAAATCAATATTGTTTACACTAACAATATAAGAAATATTTCCAACAGGCATATTCCTTTTATGTAATTCTTGACGCAGTATCAATCTGTAGAACCTAGTGTCAAAAGTATCATTGAAATTAGTATTTAGACAGACTTCTGAAAGAGAGACTAAGGAAAACATTCCCACACCAGTAGAAAACTGGATACAAATATAAGCAGATTAAATCCTCAATTACTGGGAGCTATTTCCAACCACTAACGGAGATAGGAAGAAATGGTTCCCCTGGGGAAGTTACGCTACTGTTTCCACTGTATGTTTTTCCCCCAATCCTCCTTTGGCCAGCATCACCCTAACCCTGCAGTACAAGGACCACCGGTTGCTCTGATGGAGTCATTCCCAGTACGTTCCTGAGAAGATGAGGCTGTCTATTGCAAAACAGACTAAATTCCAGGAAGAATTAATGAATTACTGCTAATTGGATAGCTAAGTGAATAGGCATAGTAGTGTTAGGATTGCTATTATTATATAATTTAAAAATAATTTCCCAGTAATTGATATTAATGAATGAGTCTATTACACAAGTCATAACTGATCTTGCATCACCTGGAAATGGGTAATGGAATTGGTGTGAGAGGGAGCCATGTGGTGTGTGAAGTAGTAAAAGGGATTCCTTGCCGTAACACAGGAAACTGTACTTATTGATTTCATATTTATGGAGCTAGTCACCTTCTGATCTAAATAATACATTTATAAAGCTGAGGAAGCATAATTCTCAAGCTAGTCCAATTATTGAAGGACTGAACTTTTACTTACAGTTCCCTAGAATTTCTGAGTGATGTCTCTTGCCCATAGGACCATCGATTCTCTGTACAGAGAGCTAGTGGAAGAAGGATTACTAATAAAAGCCAAGACCGTGAATCTCTCCGATTATGTTGGTAAAGTACACATTTTACAGCCAATATGGTTTTTAGTCTAACCAAACCTCCAACTGTTCAATGTTCAGTGACCCCTATTTCCAGCCAAGAATTACTTCAAGAGTAATTGCACTTTCAGGACTTTCCAACTTTAATATCTAAAGCCATGTATGCAAATCAAGTCTGTTTCTGCAGGGTGCTTAATTCCTTTCACTTCTGCTGCTGAAATCAGGGCCTGTTTGTAGAGCTCGTGCTTGGCTCCAAGCACCAACACCTGGAAGCCTTGAATGGTTTTGGATGCCACGAGCCACTCTGAGGTGGAGCATCCTTTAAGGAGCACTGACCAGGCATTGGCAAGACAGTGCAAATCTATCAGACTGGGAGTCATAATCCATCCAGAATATTTCCCAGAGAACAGCAAAAATCATAACTTCAGCATTTGTCCATTCAGGAGAGAAGACTCACCCTTTTACCTCCACCTCTCTGACTGGCCCTGAACTTTGAGCAGTGCTTTGAGGCATGTCTGGCCCTCGATTTGAGTAGGATGTGTTTCTGCCCAGTTCTGCATTTCATAGTCCTCTTACCCAGTTTCTGTTACCTGTAGCAAGACATGCTTGCCCATGCTGTACAGAGAACAATAAAAACAAACAATGCACTTGCAGGCTGCACTGGTATCTGACACCATCTCCAAAAGCATTTGGTGATGTACAGTAAAATCACAGCAACCTTGGCAGGAAGGGAAAGAAAAAAAAATTTTTAATTTTTTTTTAAAAAAACACCAAACAACAAAAAACAAGCAAACAAACAAACAACAACAAAAAGCAACCGAAGTTATTTTAAAGGCCACCGTTATTTGGATTTGCAGACATGCAGAAGTCACAATGCCACTGGCTGTTAGTATAGTATGTATCTGCACCAGGAAAATCTGCGTTGTCATACAATCATCTCTAAATGCCATGTTTATATAAACTCTTAGAAGCAGCAATTACTGCCTTCAGAGTCTTTACCTACCCTGTTGAAGGATGAATTAACAAGTATTCCACCCATTTTATGCTTATTAAAGATCACAAAGTAAAGTAATGGAATATTTTCATTATTCCGTCCTTCACCCAACCAGTACCATCAAGGTCACTTTTGTCCAACAAACATTCCCTACCACAGATGTTTTGAAAGCACATCTTAGCCAGTAGATAATAATTAACAGCTGGTAACTTCCAACTTGGAAGCAGGCTGAGATTGCTTTGGGCCATCCTGCCTTGACCCTGAGGTTTGAAGCCTTGGCTCCTCTGCAGCATAGAGCAACACAAGGGCTGCTCCAAATTACACTGTGAACATTGACTTCCCAGCAGCAGATGATGTTGGGGACAAAAGTGCAGAGTCTGGTGATATTCACCTGGCTGCCTACAGCCATGCCAGGTCCCCCACGTGTCACAGCAGAGATGCTGGTCCATGAAGACCAGGCAGTAAAGAGGTGGCTCAGACTGGCAAATCCAGCATTTTCTCACTCAAAACTCAGTCATTCCTCTCGAGGTGCCAGAACAAGATACGGAGGGCATTTAAAATTGGCCTAGGATTTGGAACTAACTTCTTTCCCCCTCCCCCCCCAACAAATACCAAAAAACCCCTGTCTTTAAGGTTCACAGTCAAAGCATGCAGAACAATAAGTCCTCGTCTACTCCGCTTCTACAGGGCTGAAGTCTAAGGAAGGTCACTCCCTCCCAGGTCCTGGGGAAAGGACAAAGAGCGAAATTGTGCTACACAGTGAGCAAAGGCACCAAGATGTCCCCCCTCTATGACAAACCGACATCACCGAACTAATTTTCTTGGTGACCTTATCTAAATTAGTCAGAGAATATCCTCTGTGATTTATGTTCAGTTGCAATTAAACCCTTTGATGCCTTCTAATTAAATCTGTGAAGATTAATTCCTATCCAGTTCTTCTGATTTCTCCTTAAATAAAAGATAAAACCTGAAATGAATTTTATTCTTTAGAAAGGAGGGGGGCAGTTGCACCAGGGCTTGTCTGCCTTTTTGCCCCCAAATCACAACTCCACTGTCTCTTTCAACCATTGCTCATTTACCCCTCTGCTTCAGGGAGATCTTGCACTTTCCTTTTTTATCTCCCATAAAATAATATACAATTGTTTTTCAATAATATTCACTCTGACACGTATTTTATGCTAAAAAATAATCATTGACTACATTGCCACAACTAGTTTTCCTGCTTGTGGCCCATCCTTCTGAGTCTTGGTTCTCTAATGTGTCTTCCATATGGACTTTGACAGGGCAAGGAGTGTGATTATGGCTCTGTAACAAGAGCTGAGGCAAGACTAGATAATTAGACCATTTGAGTTCATGTTGGGGATTTGTAGTTTTCTTAGGTTGTTTTGTGGAGGGTTTTTTTGAAGCAAAAAGGTGAACTGCAAAGCAAAGAGCCTCGCCAAATTAGGTGACATGCTTAAATGTCTAACATAGCAAGCAGCTGAGGTGTGATGCAGCCAGGGGAAATGCTTGTTAAAGTCTCTTTTCTCCTTTTTTGAAACCCTTTTGATAGAGTGTGGTTCACTGGTATTGCAGCCCTGCAAAATCCCAAATCTAGAAATCCTTTGCCAGCAGTGTGATTTAAGGTGCTACTAATGATTCTTCTCCACGAAGTTTCTTTGAAAGGTTACTGGAACACGTGGTTACCGCTGAACACCTTCCACAGTCTAGAAGGGAAAGTCCGGAGTGTGTTTAACTTCGTTTGCCTTTGCAGTTCACCTTTCAAATTTCTCAGGGCCACATTCCACAACAGTATCGCCCTGCGTGAGTCCCTGTCCCTTGACAGTCCTGGGTTTGCTGACAACACATTATATTGGTAGTTTTTCATTACTTGAGTTATGCATTTTATAACAATGCAGTGTCACATTTATTAAGCCCACGCTTCCTCCCTACAGGCGAGTACAACTACGTGGGGACCGCACTTCTTCAGGCAGGTGTGGAGCCAATGCCCTCTCTTGCACATGTCAGACAGCTAATAGCGCTGTACGGAATATTGCCATTAGGTAAGAGCACAGCAGAAATTACTAGAGGGCAGAATACAATGGCTTTGCTTCCTGTCAGTAACATGCATTTTTACTGGCTTTGACAGGGCTTGATTAATCGTAATCTAAAGCATTTTGCAGTATAATTGTTTTTCAATTAAGCCTTCTGAGTGAAGACCGTATCATTTTAATAGTGCATAAAGGAGCTTGCACATGCAATTGTCAGGTATCGCATTTCCATACCATCTCTGTTTGCATGTTAACAGTTAGTGAATGGCAGCACATAAAAGGAAATCACTGGGGAAAGATAATAGCTAAAACAAGCTCCAGTGATCAAAATTAATCAAGTTAAGGGAAGGGCTAAGGTTGCAATTTACCTTTTACAAGCTGGCTAATGTTACTCAGTACTAAACAATACAATCGTTTAAGGAATTAGTCTGAATACATTTTGTACATCAGAGAGAAGAGAGAATGCTTTTTAAATGCCCTTGCAGTTTTAATGCCAGACCTAGCCAATATCTAACAAGGCTTTCCTGGGTCAGGCTGTTTGCTTTTAACATGAAATCTACCCCATATTTTACTTGGGAATGGCACTGAGCCAAACTCTAGTGATTGCAAGAAGTGCATGTCTCAAGGGCCTCTACTCATATTTCTCTTGCATCCTTTTCCATTCCCGATTGGATTTCGGGGAGATTTTAACTAGGCATGTCCTCCCTCAGGCTGTGTCATTGCCTGCTGATCCCCTTTATAAGGCAAAAGAGCTGATGTCTCCCTACCTTCCATGCTGGCAAATGGAGCAGAGACGACACAGAGCTGCTTTTCCATCCTCTTTGCACACCCTCCAGAAAGACCAGTGCTCAGGCTATTCTGTGCATACATGCCTTGGGCTCTCCTGAGGTACTTCCCAGCTCCTCCTGTCCCAAAAGTGGGCTCTATGTGTTGTAGAAAGCTTGGTGCAGTAGTGCACGAGTCTGCCTCATTTGGGTTTCAGGAAAACAGCTCCTTCTACCCTACAGCTCCATCTGAAGAGTCAGGTTAACAAACAGGGTGCTAGCAGCACCCCTGCCTTCAGCCTAAATAGCTTTTCCCATCTAAAACGCCCTCAGCTGGTTTGGGGTAAACTCAAGCGCTGGCTGCAAGTTTGACCACAATCAGCTGAGCAGTTACCTCTGTCTGCACTGACCACAGTGTGGTGTTTCACATATAACTCCTCCAAGGTTATGTCTTAACACCATCTAGTCTGGTGAAATCAAGCCCCAAGACACCCCCAAGGCAAGAAGAGAACCCATAAATTTTCTGCCATTTATACAATTAGCTAAAAATCTAAGGAGAAGAGAATGTGGACTAGTTAAACAAACAGAACATATTTGCAATAGCAGTTTGAAAAATGCCTCAGAGTTTTAAAAAAAATTCTTGCATAAGCCAAAAAAAGGCACAGGGATGGTTTCACCTTTTGGGTGATATGTTAGGGATGACATTTTACCTAATTGATCTCAGAACTAATTAATCGTTATATAATTGTGTATGTGTAGAAGTGAAAGTTTTTCTCAAAATAGTCACCTGATGGTGAGGAAAGGTCCAGCTTAAATGCCATTGAGGAAATTGTAAGCAGCTGAAAGGAAAAATAATACTAGAAGATATACTTCATCTTTAACTGCAGAGGAGTCTGCTGCTCCCCTCATAATAAATCCATGTGTAATAGTAATAGATTGGTATGGAACGACCAAACATTAATAAAGCCTGGGTGGCTGACAACTTCACTACATCCTGCACAGTGCCGAAATAATGGCTTTCATCTTAACACTCTGTTCATTGTCATTTATTTGGGACATTAAACCATTAGGACACAGGCAGCCTTATTTGATTTGGTTTTAAATACCATGCTTATCTAGCTGCCCCCTTTGATCCCCAGAACTTTTCCAGGCTAAGCCATGGGCTCCCTCCACAGCCCCTCACTTTTGGGGCTGGTCTCTCCGTGAGTCCCATAGTCTGACAGACACTTGTCTCAAAGAACTTCAGATGTAGTGAATGCTCACACAGATTTCAATCTGGCTTTGTAAAAACCACCACAACTGGCACAGGATATTTTTAGGTATCAAGGTAGTGTTGTTACTGGACTACCATATAAAGCATTTGACATTTCCTGCTACTTCCATCTCTGGAGTTTCACCTGTACTCAATTCATACAGCAATAGAGCTGCAGGGAAGACAAGTTCTATCACCATCAACCAACTAAAACTCTCTCTGTGGTCCTGTTTTCACAATGCAGATGTTTGTGCTGGGCTTTCCCAGGTGATGGAGCATATTTCTTACAGCCCAGAACGAATTTACGTGGAGCAGCCATAGAGACAGACTTAGAAATACTGAGCAGTCAGTGGTGCTGGCAGAGCAAGCGAAACATAGCAACCCTTGCATTTGCTCACCTGAATAAAATGAAGGCAACAGAAAAAGATCCCCCTCCTCCTGACAGATAGATCATACCTGCTCTGCAACGTGCAGCTGCCATGTTCCAGACTGAGGAATAACATGAGCTCCTCTACACGTGCTAACACCACACTTGGCAGGCATGCATAGAAGGGATATCAGTAGCGAAAGATTTTGGAGCAGAACTAGCGTAAGTGACCACAGTCAGAGTCTCCAGTGCTCATCGAGCAGCAGCAACATTTGAGAGGAAAAATTACCCAAAAAGGGAAGTGCAGGCAGAAGTTAAAAGGAGATAAAACAAAACACATGGTAATATCTGGTTTCAAAATCACTGACAAACATGGCTCCAACAGATAGTCCCATTAGTTTGTTTTCTGGGGAAGCTGGAAAGTGTCATTTCAGACAGCAGAAGGAATTCTGTTAGCCCTACATGCAACATGAGCCCTTGTCCTGTTGCAGAAAGCGAGGACCTGCTCTGACCACAAATGCAAAGCTTAAAGCCAGGGGTACATCCTTAACTCTACCTCTGCCTGACAGCGGAGAGAAGGCAGGCGTCCCTGTGCAGAACACCAGGCTTGTCTGTCCACTTAGGCACCAGCAGAAGTTCCATTTCAGTGCTCTTATGCTGTGTCCATCCTCACAAATTTACCAATTAGCTACCTTTCTTTTAGCTAACATAGGTTTAGAGCCAAAGTCTGCCCATCAGAAGGTACAAATAAAGATGACTGAGTTTTGCTACAAACAAGGATGTTAAATGTGCTACGGTCACAGCTCTGGTTATACAGAATTGAACTCAAGAACGCTTGTACCATATTAAGGAAACCATGAATTCAAGCTATAAATTATTTACAGTGAAGAAAAAAAAAGAAGAATCATTCCATTACCTTTATGACAGACTTAAATGAAAGCAATAATAGTGCCTTATGACTTTTTACAGGTTCTCAAACAGTCCATGAAAAGGCTCCTTTGGTGAAAGCCTTGTTACTTGCTGGACCCAGTGGTGTTGGAAAGAAAATGTTGGTCCATGCCATCTGCACAGAAACAGGAGCCAACCTCTTCAACTTATCTGCTTCCAACATCACTGGGAAATATCCAGGCAAGAGTGGCCTACTAATGATGCTTCACATGGTTCTCAAGGTACTATGATTTGTGCATTTCCCCACCAGGCTGGTTCAGTTCATCGCATCTTTTGTGGAACAAATAGAGAATTGAGTTGTATGTCCTCCGTACCAAGGAACATACACACCAATCATATGAGGGAAAAGCTGCCCAAAGTCCAAAGGACTGCCAACCCAATTTGGAATTCCCTCCCTGCTTTCGAGTTTTCAAAACCACTTGTTGACAGCCAGTGTGTGCACCACTGTAAAGGATATAATGCCCCTTGAGAAATCACTCATAGTAGCCATATTTTTTACATTAACATTTGTGCAAGCTTTGTGTTACTTTGAATATGAAAAGCATCACAGAGAGAGAAAATTCTGTTCTGTTTATATGTGCATCAGTCAGGAATGCTTGCCACGCAGCGTTTAATCAAATACTACACGGGGGGTGGTCAAAAATTTCCTCTCTGGGACTGTTGCTGTAAAACAGCTCTCCCCTATGCAGCTCTCTGTTTACCTATCAGCAAGTTTTTCAAAAGAGGGAATCCTAGTTCAGGATTACATTAGCAGAAATGTATGAGAAGTCTGGAAATGAAAGAAGGCATATGAACTGTGAAGAACATATCCCAAATCCTCTTTAGAAAAAAAAAAGACACTATCCTGGCAGGATTTCTTCCACATTTTAAGTCCTCAGCATTTCTGCTGAGGAAGGAAGCTGGTAAACATTTCCAGACGAAATACACTTAGAAAGAAAAAACACAGCACATACACTAGAAAAAGCCAAATACAATATTTTTCCAGTGCCAGAGGCCTACTAAAAGACTGAATTCTAATTGGCCTTCCCTGGTATTTATCAGGTGTATTTTATTAAATCCAGTATTACAGCAGGTTCCATGACAGGTGCCTCCATCCCCAGAAAAGACAGGTTTTGCAGTTAAAAGCAAAGCCGTCCCCAAAGACCCCATTTCTTGCTGGTCAGACCAGCGCCTAAGGAAAAGCCACAGTGCTGTGATCACGCGCCTTTGATGCTGTGACACCGACACTAGGTCTAGCACTCCCTGAGACTCCATTAGACTGAGCTCATACTCCCTCCGCTCGGCACATTTCACCCTTCTCCACTTAGTTTCTCTGCCCTCATCAATAGCAAAGCATGTGTCTGGCTGCAGGCACAGCACACACCAGCCTTTCCATCATCCAGTGCCTGCTAGAGCACAAGGCCTTTAAACGCAGGAGAAAGAAGGGCAGCTTTTGCACTCCTATAGAACGTTCCAGCTGAAGATATCAAGGTTTTTGGTATACGCACGTAACATATACAATAACCGGAAAAGACATAAAATGTGTGCCTATCTGTACACATTAGATGAGTATATATACGCAGTATGTGTATAGGTACGTAACTCTAGATATAGGTATATAAAAAAACTTTACATTTTTCCACCTATATTTAAAAACAAGTGGAAACATTATCCAACACCTCCTCCAGAATTACAGGGAGCAGTCCAAGCTTACTTCTCTATTGTAGCTCTTACAAAAAAAGTGATGACACTTGGGTGAACCTCCATGAGTTACGAGTATGGCAGTTGCTCACCATCACATGGAATAAGGGCTGTCCAGGCACTTGCTTATCAAAAGGTGACTTGCTCCAACTGCAACAGCAGTACTGCTTCAAACTCTGGTCCCCTAATAACAGAGCGAATAGCACACAGTGTCTCTTTCCAAGGGATACTTTATCTGCCTGCTCATTTCTCTGCAAACTCATATTGACAGATCACCGGCCTCGTCTTAGCATCATTCAGATCAACTGTGTTTGATTTCCTTTCTCAATTCCTTCAGTTATTTCACCTCTGTCTCTGCCACCTTTTGTCCCCGTGGCCAAGTCACCAATTTGTCCAATCTGCTGATGATTTTGACTTAGATTCTGTAGGTTCTCAGAGCCATGCTGGAAGCAATTCCCCATCCACACAGACTCTCACCTCTGCCGTTACAATCTCTCTTTCTTTGGTCTCGACAGTGCCGAATGCGTCTCATTTTCCCTGTCTCTACAAACTCTGAAGTTCCTGCCACAGCCACCCACTCCATTTGTCCTGCCATCGGTTGCTGCTTCTCTACAACACCCAATGATCCCATCCAGCATCATGGTCCTGCGCCTGGGGTGGAATAACTCCATGCAACAGCACAGAGAGGTCCAGGCTGTAGCCCACTGACTAGACAGCAGCTTTGCAGGAAAGGACCAGGGTGAACATGAGTCAACGGCGTGTCCGTGCGAAGATTCAGCCACATACTAGCCTGTATCAGAAAAAGTATAGCCAGCCACTTAAAGCTTTTAATTATTCCCCTCTACTTGGCACTTAATGAGACCACAACTGGACACTGTGTCTAGTATTGGGCTATCCTGTTGCAAGATGGGCATTGACAAGCAAGCAGGTCCAGTGAACAAATTCAGTTGTTTCAGCTTAAGAGAAGGCTGGAGTGAGAGGAAGATCTAACTGCTGTTTTCAGGGGCTTCATGGGATAATACAGAGAGCAGACACAGACTTTTCCCAGAGGTGCACAGCAATAGGACAAGAGACAACAGACACAAGTTGCAGCAAGGGAAATTGTTTATATGTTAGGGGGAAAGTCTGACGAGGAATCAAAGGATAAGGAATCTTTTATATCCTGATTTGCAGGAATCTACCATTACCCAAGCTGAAGCAAATGCAAGGGCAACACACGTTGAAAACAAATTCCTTGACAAGAGAGAACTGAACACTGGTATTTGCCCCTAAAAAAGTTTATTTTTCACCATGGTAAAAAAAGAGTCTGGGCTTAACACTTGGTTTATTCTAAGACTGCAACATACAGTGGCACATAATAACAGACAAGTCATGAAAGCAAATAGTATCCTGCAACTGAGATGCAGTATTTAATAATCACAGTTTTTACTGCAGCTTTCCAGAAGTGCCTTTACATAGAGTTAGTCAAGCAGAATACAGACCTTCCACTTGGAGTAGTAAGTGAATGACAGGAAACGTGACAGTTCTTTTTCTCTTATCTCATGATCCATGTAACCATTGTTAAACACCAAGATTTAGTAAGTAAGAATTAATGGTGCTCTGTGATAAAGGTGAGGTAACCTTGCACTTTTGATTACTTACAACAGCTGCAAACAACGGAATTTCTGTAAGGATTGGAAACTCTGGAGAGCATAAAATAACCGTTAGGAAACTTTCTGTCCATAGCTGAGTGTTGTCTGCTGGAAGTTGTTTCATGGGAGACACCCTAAACAAGCGAATAGCATTGGAAAAAATGAAACTTTAATTTGTTTCAGATGCAACAGCCAAATTCTTTTTTTCCCCTCCCTTATTTCAGGGAGGAGACTTGAAAGAGACATACCAGCCCTGATCCAAAAGAGAGGCTTGTGTGTTACTCAAAGCAGGCACTTTAAATGTCATACAGAGGAAACGACTTCTCATACCAGAACAGGAAAACACCAACATTTCAAACTGCCTATCCAAAGGAAATGTAAGGAAGATTAATATTGAATGGGAAAACTATTGAAAGAGGCTGCAAACACCAAGCCTGAGCACTTTGTGTTCTCCACAAAGACACAGCAAAGCCTGCCAGGTCAGCTCTGCTTTGGAGTGGAAAGAGAGGATCTGTCTCTAATATAGAAGCACTTCCCAGTAGTCCCCAAAACAAAACTCGTCCTTCAAGCGTGAACCAGAACATGCCAGGATATTTCAGTTAAGCCACATTTTCCATGGATTGAGCCAGCCTGAACTCAGTGGAGCTCTTTGCCAGCTTGTACCGACCGAGGGCTTGGCTCTCCCATGTTCCCATGAGGGCACAAAACACTGCTGCAGTGCCACAGCTCATATAAAAGATGCAAAGGATAGTGGAGAATGCATAGAAACAAAAACAGATCCAGAAAGGACTGAGGAGAAGAGGTAGAATGCATGGCTTTGTGACACAGAAGTGTAAAAATGCAGGTAGTTGATGAGGCTTAACTCGGAGGCTATAAAAGTGACAAGCACTGGCCTTCCATTAGCAGCCATAAGGCAGCCATCAGGTTAATCACTACCAGAGGAAGACAGCCCCTCTCGGGTCCTTTACCAGGGCCACAGCAGCACACAGAAAGCACATTGTACAAAAAGCCACACGTGCGAAAAATATTATTAGTGCAGCACTGACCAGGCTAAAAGGTTGGGGAAGAGGTGGCCAGGAGGAAATGCCAGCAGAGGGGTCGTGTGTGCGTAACAACAGCTCAGTGTGCGCAGTGCAGCCACCTCTACTGAGCAAGAAGTTTCGCAGAGCAACAAGCTGCTGGAACATTTCAACGCCATCATTGTTAAGGGACTTATCAGACTGTTTGGTTATGCTACTTAGCAAGTCAGAGGTGACTATCTAAGTGTTATACCAAAAAAGGAATCCTATGGAGTTTAAGATTAAATTATATAATCCCAGCATTTAGAGGCAACATAATTTTGAAGTCCGTCATTAATTTTTCTCCACCGAATCAGGTCCCTTTATTTATAACCACCACTGTATTGTCATTTTTCTGGCTGGCACAATTTACCCTGGTACACTGACAGAAGTCTCTGTATTTAGCATGTCCATGCCATACCAGACTTGTCCATTACAGCTGAAATTTGGGAACAGTAGAGTCAGCTTTTCTTCCAGGCATCCCAGTGTAATTATTTTCTCTAAGCACAGTTCAGCCTGCTAGAAGCCTTGACCCTTGAAGTGTTAAATATCACCAGTGCTCAAATATAGTGTTATTTCTGTGGCAAAGCAGCCTTATGCTACGTTGTTCTAATGTCCAAAACCAAAACTCATCCTGTTGGAGGACAGTATTTATAGTTACTTTCTCTCTAACAAACCAGAATACAGTGGCATCGTCACTGTAGTACAGGAATATTTCCCTGGTGAGGCTCCCACAGATAAGATCTAATTACAGGTTTCAGCATCTTGCTGCTTTAGAGCGTTTCTGTGAATCTAAACTACGGGGGATTGAGTAATTTTCAGCAATGAATTGAGGTTCCAGAAAAATCTTAGTCTCAAGCCTTTTAAATTCTGTCAAAGCCTAAAAGTTTGAAGGAGCCTTGTGCACGGCTCCCCTGCAAGAATCAAGTTTCTGTATTTTCAAGTGTAGCGATTTAACTGTTAAACTCTGGGTCTCCAGTTTGGAAAGTTTAACTCAAAGCTTTCAAAAAATGCTGTTTGATCTTTGATAAACGTTGATAGACAGCAAGACAAGGAGCCTTTTTTTCATAGTGACTTTCCTGAAGAGCAAATCAAGCCTCTGGGACCCATGAGAGAGGGATTTCCAGCACAGGCAGCTGCTGGCTCCATGTGGTATTAGAAGGGTTAAGGAGCCATCTGCTGGCAGCTCCAACAAATTGTTGAATGCAAAGCTAATAAAATTTCAATTACAAATTAATTATGTACAGTGCATTTAATTATCCATGGATTCAAACTGTCCATGGATAATTCAAATGAAGCACTTTCACAGGGGATATACAGTCTGCTACGTATCTGCCAACAATTTAAATTAGATGCCAATGGATTCTGGGTGTCTGATCTGTCTTAAAAAAAAAAAAAGAAAAGAAAAAGAAAAGAAACAGACAGCCCCAAATACAGTGTGTTGAATTTCGTCATGTTGATGTGTGTCAAAACCAGAAAAATACATGCAGGCCACTTTATACATTTAGATCATTGCCATAAAACAGAAAGCACAGGCAAGTATCTCTTTGAAAAAGAGCCAGAACTGAGGTTATTCACCATATTTCCACTTACCCAGTAGGGAAATGAAGTGGACAAAAGAGACAACAGATGTGACAACAGGGAGCATTCTTCCTTAAGAGTCTAAATGAAAAGTATAGTCCGATTAAAAACTTGAGGCTCTGTTTTAGAGGGCTGCTAAGCACAGAAGCCATCTCTGAGCCAAATGGGGAAGACCTGACACATTCCCAGCTGCAGTGGCCCCGCTGAAGGGACAACACGGTTCCCTTTGAAGTACACAAGCAGAGTTCAGTCGTTGCCAGCAGCTTGTATAGCCTCCATAACCTCCCCCTATCCCTTATTCCCCATCACATCACACCGCATCAGACACACAAGTGTGGAGAATATACTGCAGAACAGCTCCGTGGCTCCCCAGACTTCATACAGCTGCGTTACCTTGCAAAGCAAAAATACCAGAAGGGGACTGTTCTCCTTAGGAAGCAAAGGCACAGCATCTCCTTGCATTAACATTAGCGTGTGCATTAGTAGAGAAGTACCCCTGGTCAGCGCCTGAGACGTTAACAGGGTCGTAAACACCAGCAAAGCGGGGAGAAAGCACCACAACACAACAGCAGATCCCGCAGAGTCCGTCGGGGTGGTCCTGTGTGCGCAGAGTCTGTAAACCTGAGCAGACAGCGTGCCACCAGCCCAGCCGTCACTTGGGGGAAATGCAGGCTTCGAGGGGAAAAATCTCCCACTGCCTCATCTCCCACCTCATGTCCTATCTAGCCATGCACAAAGCAGGTAGTTATCTTACGTTTCAGAAGGTAAAAATCATCTTTAGAAATATCAGAAAGCCCCAGCTGATAATCCAGTCACTAGCGGTGCCGAGTTCAGGAAGGGTCTCGGAGTCAGAGCTCCCTCATGTCACATTAGATTTCATAGTGGGTGCACGAAGTGCAGATGCAGTTCTTGAAGAAGCTGTAGGTTTCTTTTAGTGACTTAAACTACAACCTATATTTTCCTTTCTGAGCCTTAATTTTACAAAGAATGCCAGTTATCCCATCTCTGCTGTATGACCGTGCTACCACATTACACTTCTTTCACCACTTGTTTCCAAGCCTGTTTACAGACATCTGGGAGCTAACCAAGTTCGCCTGCAAAGTGCAAATCACTGGGACTGATTTGCATTTCCTGCAGGTGTCTGAGCCCTTGACGAGCAGGATATTCAGCAGAAAATACCTGAGTCTAAGGCTGCTGCACAGCTCTGTTCAATGACATTCACAAGCTTGCCCTCTCAGATGTACCTTGCAGGGTCTGTGCAGGCTTGGAAATACACCAAACATACCTCTGAAAAATAGATAAATAGGAGAGAAAAAAATAATCTGGCCTTAATATCTGATAAAAATACAATCAGATAATATCTGGCAGATATTATAGCTGTACAATTTTGATCTGTCATTTCTTTCCAGCTTGTGTGCTCTATACACTGCTGGACTGAGAAGTTACCTCTGAAGTTGTACATGCAGATAAACATTCACATAACTGCCTAGGTCCACATGCCAGTTTCTGCAGAACTTTTGTATCATCTTTCATGATATATTTTTATTTTAAAATCCTTATTTTTAATGCTGAACATTTGAGTTCTTGCCTTCCAACAAAGGAAAAAGCTCAGTTTTCCTCAGTGGTACTGTTCAGAACTTGGAGGTACCACTCAACGTATTCTAAGACTGATGAGTTACTGCAAATAAAGTGTCACATGCCAGAGATGGCATCGTTTCCACTTCACCCCATCAGCAGCACAGCAAACAAGTTTAACAGCCTTCATCTACAATTGTTTTCCCCTCTCTTCAATCCATTTTTATCGTAGAGACACACACATACACTTGGTGCTTTTGAAATGCATCCATAAAAATGAACTGTGGTGCTTTGAAGAAAGATGTTCATGACTTAATTCTTCCTGCACTGGCTGTCGATCAGACACTGAGCTTATGATGTATACAACCTATCGATTTTGTTAGCTTCTTTCCTGGAAACGGCAGTTTCAACTGGGGGTTGGCAGAAAGCAGGACAGAAGAATGTTCTCTCTCTCTTATTACCCGTGGACTCCTCAAGCCATCACTTTTGTTGCTGAGCAAACTAGCACGGCTCCGAGAGCCACTGGAAAGTGATTAAAATTTGGCAGAAGAATCTCTAAACCACTGGCGTTTCTATAGCAATGGGGAGAGCGCAAGATGTGAAAAAGCCTGTAGCATTGCTGCCATCCTGCTGTGAACCAGAGGTATAGTGCCTCTGACTCTGGAGCCAGAAAGCCCGTTTGTATTGACCTCCCTTTTCAAATTTAGCAGGTTCTGTTTTAAATCTTGGACTAACCACAGATAAAATGCTAGTTTGTAATCCAGAAGATTGCATACCAGCCTATTTTGCTTAAGATGAGTACCCTTGCTTCTCACGTGATAGCCTTGTGTTGCCTGTCTCCCCATGGGTATTGCCCTCAGAAAGCCAGAGAAGGATGCTCTGGGCTGGGGAAGCCAGCCTAAAGCTGCTGCTGGTCTTTTTTGCCATTGAACTCGAAGTCCAGGCTGCTTTTCACAGAACTGCAAGCGAATTTGGGTTGAGAAATGAAAGATAAGCGCAGCAATCAAAAATTATCCAATTTGGGTTGGGTTCTTAATGTTAGATTCCAAACTAGAAATTGTTTCATTTGCCAAGGCTGCTGAGCAGGTCCAACACTATCCATAAGTGCTGAACATTTCTGGAAAAAAATAAACCAGGCTGGTTTTAACTGCTGAAATATGGATCCAAAAGCATAATTATAGGTACCCAGGTATGAAACTGTAGCCATTTTAATCAAGTTCTTGCCTCCTCTCCCCCACTTTCTCTTAGGTGGCTAAGCAATTGCAGCCTTCAGTTGTGTGGATTGGGGAGACAGAAAAAATATTTTCTAAAGGAGGGCGGAAGACTGACGACGAGGTGAGTTGCTCTTTTTTTCAGTGCAGATAATGTCTCCTGTCACTTTACAACCGACACAAAGGAACAAGTGTATTTCTCAGCTTAGCACATACCAGTATGACCATATCTGCCAAAGCTTGTTTTATAATAGCTTGTCTCACATTTTTTGTTTTCCTAAGAGAGTCTTGTGACTCCTTAAGAGCCCCCAAGAGGTCACATTTCTCTCCTACACCTATACTTGCTTTATTTAAAAATAGTCCAGTCGCTGCTCAGTGCACTGAAAAGTAGAAGAGAATAGTGGAGAATTTCAAAATATGAGGCAAGAAACTAAAAGTTGAGTTTAAATTGTTCAGCTCTGTTAATTTGAGCAATTGGATGGAGCCAAAATGAACAAACTAACAGGGATAAATTTCCACTGTGAAAACAAAGAACCTATGTTAAATAGTTATGTTTACAGATTATTTTCTTGGGGCTCCCAGGAGTCCTATTGCCATTGCTTCTATTCCCTCCTCTCTTGTGTAGCTTCCCCACTAGAAAGAAAATTAAAACACTGCCCAGTAGGCACAGCAACTCAACCACCACAGCAGAGAGCAATTCACCCGAAGTCCTGATTAGATTCACGCTGCTTACAAAATATTTTACTTTTAGAGCTCCATGTGAAAAATTAAACCTTTATTCTTAAAGTGAGTCCTGTACATTTAGACTGTAGGATGGACACAAGCCTGTATTTTGGAAGACCAATGAAGCATCACCTGGGATGAGTCTGTTACTTCTATGAGGGCTGTACGAGCTGATGGGTGTGCAGTGATCCATGTCATCTAGTGGTCCCCACACCAAAAAGTGACCTTTCTCTTGAGCTTAAACCTTGACAGCAAGTGCAGATGGGGATTAAAAGTAAGACTAGGAGCCAAAGATTGCCTGGAGTAACAATCATCTTTGTCTGCTTTGATAGCCATCAATAAGGGAAAATTTCTCCCCATGCCCACAATCTCAAGGGTATCACCTCTACTCCTGCTATTGCATCCATAGACCTGCAGGTATTTAACAAAAGGTCTCTCGCGTTCTGAGTGGCAGTGGTTGGCTCCAAGCTTGAAACCACTCATGTCCTGCACTTCACAGCATGAGCAACATTTGGAGCCAGAGAGCATGAAACAGGAGGGACAGGCAGTGGTAACTGGCAGTCTGGGCAGCCTTCCTTAGGAGCACTTAAAGAAAGATGGGTTTTGGAGAAGGTGAGCTAAGTTCAGCCCTCAGAAGAAGCCAAAGCGAGTGGAAGTCACTTTACTCATCCCAGCATGACATTTCTTGCACCATTACTGAGAGCCAGGTGCAAGAAGCCTTAAATTCTTCAAATACACACTAGAAAAGTAGTCTCTCTCCAATCCTCACTAAAAGATGCAAAACAGTCAAATATCAAAAATGTTACGGTACCCCAGTCGCCAAGGATGATGTGCAAGAAGTTCAGGCATTCATAGTTAAAGAAATAGGAGTCATCTTTGCAATTCACCTCCCACTTTTCTCCAGCTCAGGTCTACATGATGGCTGAAATCACAGCTTGCCTCTTCAACAGCCCTTCTTGCTACTGACACATTTCTTTCAAAGCGGAGGAGATATTACTAGCTTTCAGGACCTATCCCCAAAATGTGTGTGCTCTGAACACACATTAGTTTCACAAGCATAACAGGAGCTGCTGACACATAAATGCCAGTCTGGCTTAACATGAGAGCGTGGTGTTTAGCTTGGTCTCTGGTACCAATCCAGTAATTTAAAAATTAAGATTCCTACAAGCTGAGCAACAAACACTTGTTGTAACCAATTCTAGATCAGTGGGAATCCTTGAATATAATTTGTCACCCAAAAGAATTATGTTCTAAATGCTGGTGATAAATTCAGACTTATTTTCACAAGTAAGAGATGAAATAGGAGTCAGATAATTGTTTTAAAAATTCTCTGCATCTCCTGCTAGGGTCAGATTTTCCAGCAGAAGACACATACTGCAAGCCCATAAAACACCAAGTCTCAGTTGAAGCAACTATTAGCTTTATTGGTCATTTCAATGAGATGGGATTCCTCTGCCTCCTCACCTCCAAACCTAAAATACTTTTCTAGCAATATTAATGTCCCAAATCATCCTAAAGAACATTTGTGCTGCCTTCCAATACACAAAGAGGAGGAAAGCCTGACACCTACGAGTAGCAACAGATATATAAATCATGGAGGGTAATTTAGCCGGAATAAGATGTGCTAAAACCAAAGCTGATCCACATTTTAGTCATTGCTATAACCAGATCTCCCTGGCAGAGCAAAGATGGGTAAAATTTCTGAGGTAGATATCTAACAGCAGCTTGTTCAATCATCAGAGAAGTTCATTACCAAAAGCTTCCCAACAAGGGAACACCGAAGCTTGGATAAGAGCTTGTGATTTGAAGTTGTGCCCTCAGACAGCTAACATGCTGTTTGGCCATGGACAGAGGGACAGCCTTTCTTTTGGAGCAAGAGAAGAGCCAAGACTTCTCCTTTGCTCCAAGGCAGACCTACTGTGCTTACAAGGCACGTTCTCTGGGAGCGAGTGCTGCCATCCTGCTCCCCTGGGAACACTGGGTGCATAGGCACAACAAGGAGGAGACAAAAAGACGGCAGTTGGCACTGAGCGATGGTGATAGGAGTAGTTCATCCAAGAGCAGAAACATGAGCTGCATGTATCAGCCCAGCAAGCAATATGTCCATGCTCCATAGTGAGACCTGAGCCCTGCTGCCAAGACATGCTCAGCTCATTATCGTGATTAAGCAATTAGCAAAGGTAGGAAGATGCATAGTATGACCATGAGAATAAAAAACCACATGTGTTATAATTAAGACAAGTTTAAGCTAGAAAATAACTGTATGACTCTATCCCAAGACTTTAGGGATTTCTTATTGATTTCCCAATTTCCCCTCCTCTGTAGCTTTCACTCCAAATAACAGAGCTTTGTCTCCTTTCTTTCAGCTATCTGCTACTGCAGACAACAGAAAAACTGGATCACAAAGATTGTATTTGCAATGTAGATTCACAGGTGTTTATTATTGCCTTTCAGCTGAGAAGGTTCACAGGACATAGTTTCTTCCTTATTGACATTAAGGCAGGCTGATTTGAAATTGAAGCTCAAGTTTCTCAGGGAACTGCTTACTATATAGTAAAAAAAAAAAAAAAAAAAAAAATTATCTAGAGAGTCAAGTTTTCAAGTGAGTGCTGGTGACTTGAATGTTAAGTCTCAATCATTTCTGAAAAAGAGGCTTCCAAGTCGTTGGAGTTCTCCGATACACTATCCTAACCCAGTCATTCACTTACAGCTTTATTAACAGTAGAGTTAATAAACAGTGATTTGATTAAGCTTCTCCAACCAATATTAACTTGAATATAACTATCCAATAACAGATTTTGCTCAATACTCATCTGCTTTGTAAATAGCGGTTAAATATTTGTTCTAAAGTCAAATACTAAATTTACTGCAAAGAAATGGATCCTGAATTCAAAGAGCTTTTTTTCTTAGGTTAGAGCCTCAGCAAGCTAGAAATCACAGCAATTAGGGAGTGTAATTTTTCACATTTAAACCATGGGTAGGAGTTGGTAGATCATAACTTCCAAGAGCTGGGAGGATTCCACACCAGGGGACATACCCTGGCAATTTTTCTTATCTGTTAAGGTTCATCAGGTACACAGGTCCAAGCAATATTTCTCCTTGAACTAGAAATAAGAATTTCCTTTTTTAAATTAGTTGTTTCCTCCCTGCTTTTCGATAGCAGGGCCAGCAAATTCAATAAGGAAAGGCACTAGCACAAACCCACAAATACATAAGCAGAAATCAAGCATTTACCTGACTTTCAGAAGACAAGAGGGCTTCTACTTAGTTTGACCATCTAGTCTGCTTATTCTAAATACAACTAGACTACTTTAAAAAGCGCAAAATCCTGTTGTTTATAGTGTGTCTACATATAGCTTCACCTCATTGATTGTACTATCAGCATTCAATAAAAACTCTTTCTTCCTCGTTTTCACATGTATATGCTGAAGATGAACCCAAAACGCCTGGAAAAGATGCTCCCCAAATTCCTTCAGGCTGTGAAAGCACAGGACAGAGTGCTGCTAGTGGGAACCACCACCCGTCCCTTCGATGCTAATCTTAAACCTTTCTGCCAAGTCTACCAAAAAATTATTCTGATTCCTAGGCCTGACTACAGTTCAAGATTAGGCAAGTATTTCAAGTGATCCTCCTGATTACTGCTGTTTAAAATCCATGCATATTGTCTGGTTATCCTCAGAACTGACTTTAACCTCAAAATTTGTACCCCAGGTCTGAATTTTCAGTTAATTTCTGCACGGCCTAAATTTTCAGTTCCTGAAAGGTTAGGTAATACTGAGACAGGCTATCCCAAAAATCAGATAATAAAAGTGGAAGTTGGGAGAAGGGTTTAAAAAAAATACTGTTCTGCGGTGATTAGCATTTCTTCATGAGTTGTTTATCATGCACTGAGTTTGTTGCAAGCTGGTTTTTGACTGTAGGAAGGATAAGATCCTATTTCAATACACACTTTCTATTTTAAGCTTTTCTTTTTACACAAGGATTCTGAATTTGTTATTCCTATCTGGTTTCCATACTCTACACAATACACTTCAGACATCTCCATAAACAGAACCATGTCTGAAGGACTGAGTTTTGTCACTATCAAATCCCATTTTTGTACATACAGTTCATGAGAAATTGTAGAAGCATCCATGATTTTGCATGTCTAATCTATCAACTGGTGGTATGGATAGGCTCCCCCCCCAAAGTCTGGCTAATTCATTAAGGACCCCATATTCTTGGAATCAAAGCTTGTAACAGAAAACCTAACTTTTATTAGACTAACTTGCATGGGTAGGATAAACAACAAACTTTTGGGCACACAAGTTTGTTTTCAGATTTGAATCGCCTCGAAGTCTGCAATAGCTCAGTGTTGATTAGGAAGAAATGCTCCAGATCAAGCTTAGTGATGTGAATCTGTTAGTACAAGAAAAAAATGGTAGTTTGTCCACATCCTTCAGAAGTGGCTGGTAGAAGGGCTTTTGTTCCCAGATGTGGTCTTTTTTTGCCTGTGGTTTAATCACAAATATCATATGGTTTAGTAAACTTTTCTGGGTACTCAGGAGCTTGATGCAGTGCCTCATAAGAAGGACTGTTTAGGTTCAGTCTAAAGATAATGTGGAAAAAAGGGTTTGGGCTATTCAGAATGATACCAAACACTCAAAGTTAGAGGACTCTCAAAAGGGTGTGTTTCTTCTACCAATGGCTCCTAGCATGAATATCCCTATTGATCACCATATCAAGGAAAATCCTTCATTTGAAGAATCCAATCATACCACTAATCTCTGATGGATCAAATCCCAGAAGGATACAATAGTAAAGGAAACCACATTCAGTTCAGAGATCTTGCTACACGATTGTACCCTGACTACAATATTGTTCCACATAGTCACTTTATTACAAAAATCACACAACTGTATTGTGAAGTCCAGTTTATACTGCTTTGCATGGAGGCAGCCAAGGTCCTGTGATGATGCACATTTGGGCAAGCTCAAGACAGGTTTTGACTACCCAGCACATTGTAAATCTCCCCCACGTTCAATAATTTTCATAGTGCGGATGGGGAATGGTGTCTAAGCAAGCAAACATGTGTTTCACGTTATGTTACAGCTCTGATAAATCACTAACAGATAAGGGACATGAATAAGACCTAGAGAAAGGAGGTGATGGCTGCTGAATTTAGCTGCATTCACTTCTGGGGATTGAGTTGTCACATTCTGGGATTCTCACCACTAATTAAAAAAAAAACAACAAACACCACCACAGACAAACAACACACCAGACACCAGGCTCAACTAAAGGGATTTCAATTGCAAATTTACAAATGCCCAAAAAGGTTAACTCTTGACATTTTAAAGCAAATTAGGCTTGCAGCTTTACTTCTTTGACATTGTCACATTTAAGACAGTGTTTGGCTTGTTCTTTAGCTCTGACCTTCCCTGAAGTTCAATGGAAATATGATCTTTACTGTACAGAGAACTCACCTTCCAATCTTGACAGTTTTCAGGGCCTGACACCCAATTTGAGAACTAAAGAAACTTGTTTTGACAAAAAAGCCATGACATAACAAATATTCATAGCCACAGTGCGCAGCTACCTGTCTGCTACAGCCCTTTTGTTACAAACTAGAACATTCCCATCCATGCACAATGGAAGCAGTAAACATGCAAAGGAAATCACTAAACTGGAAAATTCGTGGTCATATACTGGTTTCTTGCTATTAATCACCCAGCAAGTCAGTACCTCACATTATGCATGATCCTACCTGCAACAGAAGCTGCAGCACACAATATATGGCTGTGTAGAAGTAGCGCTCTACTGTTGTGTGCATCAATTCCTCTTTTATGAATTAGTGATTCAGCCAATAATTATTGAGCACAGATATAATTCAAGTGGAAGATCACAATTTGCCAGAGTGAAAAACGTAGTACAAAGCTGTCAATAGTTATGGGCACAAGTCCCTAGTATCGACATTGCAATCGAAGGGAGAATAAAGCAGGTTTTTTCTATTACATGACTGCCCCAACATCCAGTACCATTAACTGTCCACCCAACATTTTTGTACTACATACAAGCATTCAAACACACAATACTCAGATCACAAATTGTCTCATTCAAGAGCCTTTTTAATCTCTGTGCGTAATACTTATTTTTTCCAGATGTTTTCATAAGGCTTTAAAGGAAAGCATGGTGAGATGGCATTAAAGTTTTACTAAGTTCCTCCGAGACAGACTGTTACTTTACAAAAACATTTATTGTCCTATTAAATTGTCTTTTTGGAAGCAAAACCTCAGTCACTTCAAACATTAAAAAAAAAAACCCTTCATGTCACAGAAGTTCACAGCTCAAAGATAGAAACAGGTTCACCATTTAACTAGCGAGCAAAATGCCAATCACAGAAATTTACACCTGGCCTTTGCAACATGTGCCTGCATAGCTGGAAGCCTTTGGCTTCCAAACCAGACATTGAGTCCCCATAGCAGCCCTCAGTTCAGCAGGAGCAACCTGTGATCAGGGTCGCAGAAATAAAAACGGGCTGTTAATATAGGTACTTAACTCCGCACACCCAAATGGGAACATTCTGGACAGATTCTCTTTCTGTGTATGCACACAGGCATACTTAAGTACCTCTTTCCATTTTTACACACATATCCACCTCACATTATGTGCCCATAATGACTTTCTGAAAAAGTACTGACTGGTAGCCAACAAATTAAAACTAATAGTTTAAGAACAGATGTGCCTAAAGGCCTCTATGCTACAAATATGTAGATGAAAGGAACAGCAAACAAGAGAAATTTGAATCTTGGCTTTCCTGACTGATATCCCATATTTTCCTGTTTCAGTTTCAAAGTGCAAAAATATTTCTCCTGCTGTCGTTAATGCATGTCTTTGGCATTCTCTGTTTTTTGTTGGTTTTTGTTTGTTTGTTTTGTTTTTCCTGATGAACAGTGTTATGGAAACACATCATCCTGCAGAATGGTGGAGTGATCACCCATTTGTTGAGCATAAGCTGCCTAGCAAACCTGTCTGATGGTTTCACCCAGGGACACATCGTCCAGGTGGTGCAAGATGTCCTGACCGAGCTACGTCTCCTGCAGATGACCAGAAAGCCACTGAGGACTGAGGAGTTTGTGACTCCTCTGGCCAGACAGGACCCAGTGTACAAAGAAGAGGAAGAATCATTTAAGGTGACACTAAGAGCTATGTTAACTGGCTGTCTTTCATCATCCCTTGCCACATCCTTATTTGGGCACATTTGATCTAGAGACCCGCTAACTCTGCTGATGGGTTGGCACATCATTATTTGAAGGGTAATGTGTGGCTCAACAGCACCCAACACCCATCTCTCCCATTTTGGGATGTTTGCCAGCCCAGGCCCGCCATTTGCCAGGCAAACGGTCATTATTACAGGCAGCAACCCTACACGGGCAACACGCCTGGCACACTGCTTTGCTGAACCTACTGCCTGCACCCAGCTTATGTTGAGCAGAGCGGCCTTCACATGCACAGATAAATGATGCAAGTGTCATTAGTAAAGTGCATCAGTCCTCTTTCTTTCAGAGCCAGTGTGTTTGGCCAGCCTGGCTATATTTGCTTGAGAAGGCAGCAAACTTGGACATGTGGGGTCTGCAGGGTGCACCACATGGAGATGTGGTTTTAAGTCCTTATTTAAAATTATTTCAAACAAGAATTTTCTTCATTTCTGGTTTTAAAAACATTAGTTTCTGCTTCCAACTCCATCCCTCACCCCAACCCCAGGGACCATAAAATTGTGAAGGCAAAACCCTAGTGCATTTGAGGCGCATTACATATACCTCAAATATACATGCGTCTCCCTGCAAGCAACTACTTTTTCCACATGTAGCTCAGTAATAATTACTCTTTATTTCCCTAGACTAGGATTATCTTTATGTAGTGGTTAATTCTGCTTTCACTATATTGCTTTTGGTTTTACTGTTGATGGGAACAGTTAGGCTTAAGTACAGGTCTATAATTTATTTACTGTAGTGACTTCAGCGTAGCTTAGGGACAGCTGAACTGGACCTCGAACTAGCTAGTTGAGTGCAACACTACAACGTAGCAGCACTAGCACCCCAGAAAAATGTCACAACGCTCAGCTAAGGCACTTCAAGTCTACTAAACACTAGTAAAACCCTTGGCCACCCAACAGGGAAACTCTGCCGTGTACTAAGGAGTTGCAGGCAAACCAGACCAGGGGCTCCAAATGGAATAGAGGACTTCCATACTGAAGTCAAGAGACCCCAGAAGAGCTTTCTCAGTCGCATGCCCCTCCAACTTCCACTCAGACCCACTTATAAACCATCCAAGTTCTCCCAGCTGAAAGGTGTCCTTTTCGTACTGCTCTTTGAATCCCCACAGTGCCTCACATAATAAACAGGATGCAGTTTCTAAAAACTTTATCCAAGTCTTCTTCCACTGCTAACCTAATGATAGTGCATATTTCTCCCAACCCTGTTGAATACTTTCCAATTTCCATCTAGAGCCATTTGGCTCTACTCAGCATAGGCAGCATTTGTGATATTTGGCAAATTACTCTTTTTTTCCTCATGCTTCCTATCTAAACCAATATCTTTCCTCAGAGAAAGGCTAATAGTTCAGTGTTGCAGCAAGGAAAAAAAAACACCAACCTCATTCCCGGCTCCAAATAGTAATCCATTTGTACCCTGAAACATGAGAGCTAGTATTTAGTGTGAGGGTAACTTGAAAATATTATTCCACTTACTATAAATGTGCCTGTTTGGTACAGCACAAAGTACGCAGGCAGCACTTCATTGTGAGCATGGCTAAAATGATACTGTCCTCAGCATCCCATGGCAATCATTTCCTTGTATTAATTATAGCCCTTAAGAAAGTATTTCCTTTTATCTGTTTTAAATTTGTTCCCCTTAAATGTCATGGAACCTTGCCCCAGCACCTGTAACACAGCACAGGGGAAGAGGATTGTCAAAATGGCCTCATGCATTAATTAACTCCAGTATCTTCATCTCTTCTTGCACAGAAGCCCCTCTTCGTGAGCCTCTAATCATTGCCATCACTGAACCGTTTCTGTTGCTTTGTCCTTTTTGAAGTGGGGCAGCTGAAATGCAGTATTCAAAGTGAAGATTAGCACTGTGATGAATCTTTGATTTCTATTCACTAGAAGCATGAATCTCCCTGTTTGACATTTATATTCTGCCAGTGTTCCAAAATGAATATAAATAATGCAAGATTTGCAATAATATGATTTCTTCATTCAATTTACTCAAATTTCTGCCCCAATTATACATCCACATTTTTGAAATTATAAATTATTTCACCAGTGCAATTGATAGAAATCCTTACACAAAAGTAATGGTAGTCCTAGAGGAGCAAAGGGCAGTCCAGCTAGCACACTGGTTCTGTCTGGCAGCGGCTGCTACAAAATATTTACAAGACGTAAGAAAATCCATTCAGAAGAACTGCAAACATAATTCCTCTAGCAAGCAAAGATTTTCAACTCTGATCAGTCACTTACCGTCAGTAACTTAGATCCCCAGTTCAGATGCTAGTGCATTAGTGGTAAATCTACGTTTATTGTAACCATGTCTGAGGAGTCAGCTTTGTTAATCCAATACAGGAGCTCCGCTAGCTAAAGAGTCAAAAGTAGACATCATCCCATGCAAACAGGCAGGTAATTTACTGCGTGGAAACGTGTGCACAAAGAAATGGGAAGGGAACAAGAGAAGACAACGTAAGTCAATCAGCTCCTCTTGCTGCATGCAGAGTCCACTACCAGCAACTCAGAATAAGCAACGAGATGACCTCCCAGCCTGCACCCACCAAACAGCACTTTCCATCCTGCCAAACTCCCAGCAAGCCTTTGGCAGGAGTTAGTTATTCTCTCCATTTCCCACTGAAGGTCTGGAGAACAGCATACTGAGGACAGCAGACATGGGGGAAAATAGGATTTCTATGGCCTCGTGGCCTGTCACACATGGAAGGTGAGAGACATTGCTCCGTCACTAGATACTGCTGGGGAATAAATTCCTCCCACAGTCACAACCACCATCTTGTCTTTTATATTCCACTCATGTGAAAGGACCATTAAGAGCCATCTCCAGGCTTCTCCCTGCCCCATGTTGTCCCAGCTACGTCTGTTCTCCCCAATAAAGGAGTAGCTTGGCCTGAGACCATTTTCAGGACAGCAAAATACAGTTGCCCAGGCTACTTCTCCAAGAGCCCAGAGGTTCCTCCCAGACACCTCCCATGACACCATCTAGATGTCGATGCATGAGAGGTTGCATGATGTTTTAATAAGTGGAGTCAGGCTTCTTGGAGGAGGAATGCTCAGCTAATTTGGGCAATTAGAGCAGAGATCACAATGTTAGGGCTGCTCAGCAGCCAGCTGGATGTTTGACAGCTGTCAGACTTCATTGACCTGCTGACAGTATTTAATCTGCAAGACAAGAGATCCAAATAGGGTACCTGTCATCAGCCCAGAGGAAACCTTTAAGAAGCGTGACACCAAGAAGGACCATCTGAGGCCAAGAGAGGAACATCAGGGGTTTTTCTTCCCTATACACTTCCAAAATACCTCTTCTCTCAGCTAAGTCTCTTGCTGCTGCCTGTCACATATGGGGGAAACAGGACAAGGCAAATTCCCAGGGGTAGCCTTACCAGGCTCAAGCTGGAGGCAGCATTATGGATGAATCATATGGAAAAGGCAGACTTAACAGGATGCCACATCGGTAGGAAAGTTGACAGGCTACCTAAGTGAAGGGCAGAGGAGACGCAGTTGTGGCATAAAATAGTGGTCTGTGGTCAGAGGAAAGACATTCACTGCTAGGGCAGGGATGAATACGGTCAAGAGGGAAGGCATTTTATCAGTCATGTCAGCACCTGGCAGCATTTTAATCTCTGGTGTAGGCAGGGCTTTGTTGATAAAGGTTCCTGTAAGTACATAAGGGGAAGACTAATTCCTACACACTACTAACTTTAAAGCACTACCTTCTCCTTCATTTTACATTATTTTCACATGGCCTAGAACTGCCTTGTTGACATTACAGTCCAGGAGCTTGGCAAATTTGCAGAGAGACTACACCAAAATCATTTACAAGTCACAGGACTGTGAACAGGCATCTGAAAGCAATAAACAGGTTTTTAATGTTCAGGGTTTGTTTTGCTTCTTAAGCTCTCTCATTGAAATAAAAACTGTCTGGACTGATTTGCAGGGCCATGAGAAATACATGCTTTGTCTGTTGCCAAGTTTCAGACCAGAGGGAGTTTTGACAAGAACTATATACCTCGGAAATAGGGTTGATCATAGAAGTTCTAACATTTCCATAACTATAGCAACACAAATGGCCCAGCTAAGTATTCCTGTTAATGAGACACACTTCAAGCAAGCAATTGCTATGCTCCTTGGTATAATAATGTACTCAGGAGATCTGAGGATTTAATTTCTGCTTCTCCACAAGCCAGCCAGGACTTTAAGAGGTTTGGGGTTTTTTTAAGGAATGCTCCATTGTACTAGTAAAAAGTTTAAGTGTTCTCTCTCTTTATTGTTTTAGTTTTCAATTTTAATAAAACAAAAACGTGCTTTTTTGATTCTGCAGGCTTGGTATGACAAGACACCACTGGGTAGAGCACGAATCAGAGCACTGGCAGACAAGGAGAAAGAAGGAAAGGGAAAATCAAAAGAAGGAAATAAAAAGAAAAAATAACTTCCTCGAGAATTTTGCATCTGGCAATATCAGTCACAGCTCTACTCCACTGAAAAGGTGGAGACATTAGGAAAGGAAACACATCAGAATAATGCACCCCCAAGTTATAGCTATTCCATGAAAGAGAATTCCTTTCTGAATAAATTTTTTAAAGTTAAAAAACCCCCCACACAGATGACTCGTCAGTGTGACATGTAGCTCTCAGAGGATGAAGAGTTAATGACCACTGACTTGCTCAAGCATTATTTATTCTACAAGCTTTTAGGGGGCAGAGAGGTTCATTACTCAGGACTGTAACATGCCATCAACTTTTAGGCTATACTCATTTATTTCAGCAAGTAACTCTCCTTAAAAATTGATGTCACATTAATGTCTTTCATTACTTTAATATCCTATATGCTTTATAAAACTAACTGCTTTATATATCTGTAAGTCTAATGTGTTACAGTTCTCAATAAAACTATTACAGCTATAAAGACTGCTTTTTAATTGGGATGGATTGTAAGACACTTAATGTAATCTACCACAAGTTGAATATTTACATAGCCGCACAAGGACCAGCACTGTTTCACCTTTTGATGTCTCAACACAGACAAACTCAGATGTGTGGATGTTAAAACATTAATAAGCAAAACAAAAGCAAAAAAGCTGTCAGTGTTCATTTTGGTGGACGTCCCGAGAATCTATTTTGCAAAAGAAAACAGCGCCCAGTTACATTGCTACTTGTGCAAAAAGGTATCTGTTGCCTGAAAAAGCCCATGTGTAGCGGAACAGCAGCTGTAGTGGCAACCTGGAACAGGCCTGTTGAGCTTTCTAAAAGGTTGTTTCACGTTGTGCTAAACCAAATCCACCTAGACCTGCTTCTAAACCTAGTCCTGCAAACTCCGTTTAAGTAGCCCACTGGTGGAAGTCTGCCCCATCACATTCAGACCCCATGCATGAAGCAATGTAGAGATGTAACCCGTGGGATCCCAGTGGCTGTTCCTATGTGCTTGAGCAGCAAAATGTGAAGCGCTATGGCAGAAATGTCTTTCTTCTGCACAGAAAGACGTAAGACATGTGGAGGCAGAGATTTCCCAGTCTTGTGACTCCTACTCAATAGAGAACATCAGGCCAAATACCCAAATATCACAAACAGCAAGTGCCGAGAAATAAACCTTCTCAAAAACACAGTGCACCAAGCAGTCCACGATGGCATTTGAGATCGTTTCAGTTGACATGCCGTCGATCTTGTTGGCTCACAAGTCAGCGATTTTGGGGACAAGGTAATTAGAAACAGCAGTTAGAACACCCCAAAGCTTTGGGACATCCTACATGACACAGAAGGAGCCAGCACCACCTTTACGTCAAGTACAGGAGGATCTCATTCACTGGGGTCTTCTACAAATAAAAGCCACAAACACCTGCTTTCACCTCTAACTGCAGTGTGCCTATATCAACATGAGGTCAAGTAACTCAAAATACCCATTTAAGCGGAAACACAAGGCACACCGTTCCCAGGGAGCCAAAGGACCTCTCTATACCTTCACTATAGGCAGGTTTGGAGGCACGAAAGAGGCTGCATTGCTGTAGGGAGCTGCTCAGGTTTCCTCCAGCACAGACCAGGCCAATCTGCTTTTGGGGGAAGAACAGGCTGAGGACAGCACATCACACATATGCTGGCAGTTGCAATTCACCCAGTTTAGCACTGATCACTGGTTATTAAGATCTTATTGATATGTCTTCTATTTAAAATGAAATGATCATGTTTTAAACATTTCTGCATCTTCGTGCTACCCCAACCCCTTACTTCTCTGGCTTCCCCCATTAGAAGAGTTATTTCATCAAAAATATGATGGCATGTTACTTGTAGAACATGTGCTCTTACCCAGATGGCCAGTACACAACATGTGTCTTTATGCAGAAAGACAAAAGTCCACCCAAAAACCTGCTTGAGAAGCTGCTCTGACAAAGCTTGCTGGGAAGGGGATGGTATTGAGCCTCTCCTGCTCCTAAGAAGCAATCTGCTGAAGAAAAGATGCTCCTGGAAATGGCAAGGTCTGAACAAAAGTCCAGGAATATTTCTACAGGCAACTAACTGCACAGAAAATGATTCAAGTAATCCTATAATTGAGCACAGCAGAGGGAACTGTATAGCTCTGATTAATGAAGTGAATTTTCCTCCTGAGAGAAGAACAGGCTGCCATGCTATCACAGCAGATAGGATAGAGAGTCACCCCAGCCCAGGCTTTTTGTGGTCCTCTTGGGCTACATTTTGCTGTCTGGTCCAGGGCTCCTGGGGATTTCAGCCTTCCAACCTTGAGGCTGCATTTCCAGCCCTGCCAAGTGGATCCAAATGACAGGAGAGGACATGATTGCTACATTTCCTCTGTGCAACACCTCAGGACATGTCTGGTGGAAACAAATCCTTCCTCCAGCCACTCCAGCGGTAATCCAGCTGCTGAAGCCTCGTTGTGACCTGCTCAAGGGACCCCACGAGTATGAGTTGCCAGCCCCTGGATTTTATCACTTGCAACAAAGCAGCTAAAAACTTTGGCTTTCCTTTCTTCATTCTTTCTTTGCAGATGCTTGCTTACAGCAGGCTGCTGCCTTCATGAATTTGGCAACACATCCCAGTTAAAAACTATTCTTCAACTCCATCCGCAGTGAGAAGAGCCAGACTCTCCTAAGAGGCAGCAGGGTTTGTGTTAAAAACCTCATCTCTGCTCTCATCTGCAAGAAAACTAATTTGGATAATTCCGTCCTCAATCTTGCCGACAGTGGAATACTCCTCTCCACAACAGGTTTGACAGCAGAAAGTGATGTGATGAAAAGACCACATTTAGGTTAGACATAAGCAAGCCCATTAGCTAATATTTCAGCAGGTTCAGTGCAACCTCAACAGCAAAGTAACACACTGACTGGGAACATCCATCTCCAGGGCACAACTCTGACTCCATGCAGAAAAGATGCACAAACCTTCCACCTTTCCAGGTATGCTTGGCAGGGCAGAAGCCTGTGGTTTTTCTCCACTATTCACCGGTTTATTGGAAAAAAAGCACAGGGGCAATTTAACCTCTAGGTATAGCTTGCATTGGTGGCTGCTTTCAGTGTAAACTGCATTTTTTTTTTTTTTTTTATTTTCCATGGGGATCTGGAAGCTACAGCTGGTGTGTCTACTAACAGCTCTGTGGATGCAGGGCGTGACGAAGAAGTGATAAAGCAGACAAACTCTTTCCCGTGTAGCTGCCAAACCCTCACTCTCCTTTAGAGAGTCCTCTCAGGGGGATGGGGAGAAAAGAATGAGGAGCAATTTTAATGCTGTTTATTAATCTTATTACAGAACGCAGCTACTTGAAAATGAAGCTGTTGCATCAAGCAGAGCCACCACACAGTAATTTCAGTGTCAATGGCTGAACTATTCAATTAAGTGGCCCTGGCTGGATTTCCAACACCCATCCCACTGTGAGGCTAATAGTGCTGTCACAAGGAACACCGCTAGAGATGCTCTACCAGGCCTGGGTAGAGCACCTCAGAGATCTTTCACCACACACACAAAAAGGGGCTTTGCTAAGCCCAGCCACAGGGCTTTTGTGCTCTAATTTCCAGCCACAGCAACCCCAAAAACCTGTTGAGGAGGGAAAATCCCCTTTGTAACACCCTGTCCCCTACTTAGTTTCCAGCAAGAGTTGAGTTTTGGGGTATGGTGGACAGGGGTGCCAAGCTGCTTTGCCTCCTGATGTGGTGGTGGGAGGTAATCCAGCAGCACCAGCAAAGTTGGGGAAAAAAAAAGCTGTCATGCTCATTTATATATGTAAGTGATCTAGAGAATTATCAGCTAAATTATTTAAATGTCCCATTACTATTAAATTACTGGGCATTCATTGTAAGAACAGTCATAATACAGTAACTAATTTGGTATTAATGTTAATGTCAGCATTTCATTGCAGTTATTTTGTACTTCATCATAAGATAATTTACCAATAAATTAATTGGCTTAATTGCTTCCTCCAAACCCAGGAGAACTACATATGACATGACTTTTTTTTAAAAAGTGTTCGTGCTCACTCCCCAGCTTTCTACTTTAACCACTGCAAGTGGGAACCTCCCTTTGAAACACTTGGGGAGATACAGCTGCAAAAGAGGGAACAAAGTGTGACTTCACTCTCACAAAGGCAACAAAGTCTTGACATAACCCTGCCCTGTGGATTTTAATGTGCTTTAAATAAAGACCCTGAGGCCATGCTTGGAGCAGGAGCCCAGATTTCAGTACCAGCTTTGCAGGGTCCTGGGCAAGAAGCACAACCCCAGCACTCCACCTCCATCCAAGCAAGGGAAGCACCTGAAAGCTGTTCTTGCCCATCTCCCTGTTTTACAAATTCCTCACAGCATCTTTGCCTCCCCAAAATACCAATAACCCCCAACCCTCATCAGCTGGGCATCAGCCAGAGCAGAGACTCAAGCTGCAGCTGACAGACCTGCTAATGTTAGAAATAAGTTGCTATGAATTTGCCACAAGGCAAAAAAAAGTGCCATTATCAGGATTTCAGGTGTGCAGCAAATACCCTGCCTCAAATGAGATGTCTGCCAACTGGTTTAAACCCTATGAATAAGCCTGAGAAACACAAGCAGTTTACTATAACACTTGGAATAGGATGAGTAAGAAACCAAAACCAAGCAGAGGCTTAAGTCAGGAGGCATCGCCTCCGTGTTCTCCTCTGTAGCACCCACCAAGCATCCAAGGAAGAGCCCTCCAGCCAGCGCAGGAGATGCCTTTGCCTCCCGTCAGCAAGCTCTCCCAGGCAGGAGGGCTGCATCCTCACAGCGAGGAAGAACAGCCCTGGCCGGGTAAAAGGCAGCAGCTACCGTGAAGTCACGCTCTCGCAATGCGCCACGGGTATTATTAGGTCCCTGGCTTATGTCAAGCGCTCAGGTTATGCTGCTGCGGCCAAAGCCCTTTAATCAGACACTATAACTCCTGTTAAAAGCGGTGCCAGCCCTTGTCTCTGGTCCCTGCCAACCTTGCATTAGCTACTTTGCCTTGCTAGCCTGCACGGACCGATTTAGAGATGGGGATACGGGGAGCGCCGCTGCCTTGCCGACAGCAAACTCCTCCAGCCCGGGGATTTTTACAGCCGGTGCTGAAGCTCTCTGGCAACAACAGCCAGTCTCCCAGAGCTCCCACCCCTCTGTTCCCCAGGAGCTTAGGAAAAGTTTACCGCTGTTTTTTTCTCCAGGAGATGGAAAAAAATCTCCACTGAGAGCCCAGCGGGTAAGGACAGCTGCATTTTCCAGTTTCTTGGGTTAGATGTTTTTTAATAAATTAACAAGGCACTTTTACAAAGCTCTGGGAACAGATTGCACAGGACTCAGCGCTTTGGCATGTGCTCCTCCACCATCAGGGAGAGATCAGCCCAAGTGCAAAATGCTGCTAAATCTTTATTTATGATGATGTACCCTGGTCCTGGGTAGTTTGCATCATTCCAGGCTGGCAAACAGTCTGACTCCAGGTGGGAACAGCCCAAGGCAATACATCTCCTTCCAGCACAAGCCCCAACCACACAGTTCCTGTTGTAGCTTGTTGTTTAAGTTGACACTGGAATTAAAAAAAAAAAAAAAAAAGACACTTCTCAGCAAAACCCCCCAAATCTGGTAATGCAAAGTGAAGCTGACTGTTCTATTAACTCCCATCCTGCATCAGCAATTTTCTAAAGAGTGGAAACGTTATAATTGACTTTTCTGCTAGTAGCAAAATGTCATTTTTTCTTAATACTTCCTAAGTCAGTAATGCATTTCAAAAGCCTCCGATGCCACTACCACAACAGGACTTACGAATTAGCACATTTTTAGCTTTTCATTAAACACAATACCAAAAAAAGTCTCATCGTATTAGGGTTTCTCTCCTCATTATTGAAAGTACTGAGACTTTGGAACTTCGCACAGCAAATTATAATGCACTCAGCCTGGGTCCATTGTAAATCAGGGCTTCAAAAAAGGTGTCATGTAGTCGGGCCCTCTTTAAGCACTGAAAATATTAGAGTCTATTTGAAAACGCCTTATGTAGTCTCTCACTAGCCTTGCAAATCATCACAGCACCAGGTAGAGCTTCCTTTTATTTTTTGCCTCATGGCATCAAGCCATTTCTATTCCGACCAGAAAAAGAAGATTATTTCTTGCTGGGATTAAAAAAAAAAAAAAAAAAAAGAAACCCGCGCCTAAGATAACAAGGTGCATAAAATCCCCAAAACATTTAGGGCTCTCGTTCAGCTTTGTGGGGCTGTTCTCTCCAAAGGAGAGGGGGGTTCTCCAGCCAGACCCCCAGCTCGCTGCCCCGGGGATGTCCCTGTCTAAGGATGCTTTTCAGAGGCCACCACTACAACATCAACACGGCATAATGAAAGGCACGGTCCCTACATGGGTCTGGCTAATTCCTGAGCTCCATGCTTGAAATACCACTACCCTGGGAGGACACTGCAGAAAAGGAGCAGTTTCTTTTGCAGAGCAAACGAGCGTCAGCCCGTTTTTGTGTGCCATTGCCTCCTGCAAAAGCAACAAATACAGTCTCGGCTGCTGGCAATATAGCCCATGGCTAAAGTCACCTTTCTTGGCAGAAGGGGAATATAATAGGGGCTGTGCCAGCCCAGTAGCCAGGAGAGGCTTGCACCCCACTTCTGCACTCCCTAAACCAGGAGCCATCCCAGGGCAGGGCACTGCCTGGCTCTGCTCCCACCTGCCCAGCAGCCTTAAGGCTGAAGGATTGGAAATGCAAACTCCACACCCTTTCCTATCTTCCTAGTCCTCTGAAAAAATGCGAAACACATCCCTAATCTCTCTGCACAACTTCAAACAACGCCAGCACCGCACAGTTTCCCGTAAGTGAGAAGCTCCTCTCAAGTATTCATGCTTTAAGTTGCTCAAACGAGCAAGAAAATCATAATTAACAAGACAACTAAGTGCACCCAGCAGCAAAGGGGAAGAGAGGCATGAAATAAGGCTTTTCAGGAGGGCAGCTGCAAGCCAGCAGCAAAGGGCATTCCTTAATGTCCTCCTCCAATTTGCCTACTTTAGGTTTCTACCCTGCCTCAGTTTCCCCAAGAGGAAAAGTCGACAAGGAGCAACACAAAGCAAAGATTAATGCAGACACTGGGAAGGGCTGAAGAACATCTCACAGCATGGGCAATAGCAGCACCAAAGCCCAAAATAAGTAAAAGAGAGCAAGGAACTGGAACGAGGAGGACCTGCAGAGGAGAGCCAAGACCAGCATCATGAAAAAAAAACCAAAACACAGTAACTCACCTTTTCTCTTTTGAAGGGTCACAGCTTCTGTGCAGACATAGCTGCTATGTAGCCCCCAGAAAGGAAAAAGACTGCAAGTGATGCTTTGCCCATCATTGCCTTAAAACCTTCAGAAGCCCACAGCCAACCAACAAACCCTAAGCAGCTCAGGGGCTATGGCTTTTATCTGGCTCAGTGGATCACCTGCAAATGGGAAACCCAGATGACCTGCTGCCTTCACAGCAGGTGAAGCTCATCAGCTGCTGCAATGGGCCATTAGGAAAGCCAAAGGGGCAAGTGAGTCATGAAGCCCAGGACCTCAGCTGGTTCTCCTCAACCGTTTTCTCTAGCAGGTGTCCAGGATGGGGTCCCAGCACCCACATCAGCCTGTCGCAGCATCCCAGCTGGGTCTAGTACTGAACAGAGCCTTTTCTAGAGGTTTCCTTCCAAAAGTGCACTTCAGGAGCAAAAATTATTTTGATGATAGCAGTGAGCACACAGGTCCTGAATGCGTGGGACAAGGGGGTGTGAGGATCTCTGCAAGGTCCTTGTTGCCCCATTGACCCACTCATCAAAAGAAGGAAAGGCCCTGTGATGAACAGCCATGGTGGAGCTGCCATGGACATGGCGGAGGAGTACAGGACTACATCTACCTGCAGTCCCTCCTTCTCCCCCATGCTGGGAGTCTCTATCCCTCTCCATCCAGTCCCCATCCTACCCTGGAGCCACAGCACAGTCCAGTGAGAGAGGGTTGATATGGGACTGGTTGTTGGTTTTCCCAGATGAAAGCGGTTCAGGTCTGGGATCAAACCAGGCTGCTCCAGCCTCCTCCGACAGCACTTCCATCCACATTTCAGGGCAATAAGCTCTTACAGAAGAGAACCAGAGGTTTTCAATTCCAGGCACATCGTTATTTGTCTCATCTCCTGGTATCCTGAGTCACACAAGGAGAAGGCACCCTGTCTGCCCTCTCAAGGGCTCCTTAATGGAGTGGGACTATGGCTTTTTTAAGTAAAAAATAACTCAAGATCTAACTCTGGGGGAAGGGGGAAAAAAAAAAAAAAAGGGAAAAAAAAATATATAGAGAGAGGAAAGAGAATGGGCTGAAACAAGAGGAAAAACACCAAGAGAGACAATTTGGAGAGCAAGGGAAAATCTAAGCATCAGTCATTAAGACTGGAGACAGCGTAAGGGGCCAAGCCCCAGTAAAAGCTTGAGAAGAGGTGAAGGTTTGGGTGCAAACCTGTCCTCTCGTTAAGAGTAATTAGAGCAGTGAATAGACTGGAGGATTAGCAGGAGGAGATGGAAATCATGCAAATGAGCCCTTTGGCCAGCAAAGCCAATAGCTCTACTCAGTACAAAGTTTGGCTAAGTTACACCCATAATTGCTCTAATTAAAGTTGTACTCAGACGGCTCCATCCCGAATGCCACTGCTCGGACAGCTCCCGAAAAGGGGGTGATAGACAGGGAGAAATGCTAAAATCCATCAGGCCAGCCTGAAATTTGCGGCCTCAGTGTTATCATTTGAAAACCCGATGGAAACGTACACTGGTGTGGTCGCCCCCATCCCACCACCCACATTAGCCTAAAAACACCCAGCGGGGAGCAACTCCTCCTCTCCTGTCAGGGTGTGTTGGAAGGATCATACATGTGGGCACACGGTGGCGTCACCTCATGGCCCAAAAACCTGCTCCATCCTTGCACGGTCTTCTCCAGCCCACCCAGGAGATGCCTCCATTCCTGAGCCCCTCTAGAAGGGTCTGGCCCTGAGCCGGCATTTAGTTTTAGGTTTACAAAGCCATCCCCACTCCATCGCCAAGATAAAGCTCCCAAATCTGGGATGTCCCTGACCCAGCAATGATGTACCACCCGCCCAGCAGGCAAAACGTACTCTTCCACCTGCTAATGAAGCTCCTCATGTGGGGATGGCAGGGGCAGCCCAAAGCCCTGGCCCCCCGCATCGCCCACCTGAGCCACCCTCCACGTTCAGTGGGGACACCCTCACTGTCACCAGTGTGAGTGGGGCAGGGGATGCGGGGGCAATGTGCTGACAGCTCATCCCAACGGGTACTGCCAGCGTGATGGATGGTCCAGGTGCTGTGGACAAGCCCCAAGAACCTGCTGCCTCATCCCACCTCAGCAGCAACCTGTAATTTCCGAGGCGGTGTTTCCAGCCTGCACCCCACAAGTGATGGGAAGGGGGCGGCAGGAAAGAAGGCAGAGCTTAGCAGGCAAACCAGATGGCTCTCTTGTTAAAATGCAGCTGTGCCAAGGAGAGGTCGTAGCCGTAATGAATCGGGCCGAGTCCCCACTAATTAACACTGACGAGCGAAGTTCAGATGTGTCCACTGGTAAGGAATAAATCAATCCCCCAGAAATGGATATGGCCAATGAGAGAGAGTTGAGTTTATTCTTCCGCATCCCAGAGGGCAAGCAATTATCTCCGTAACTTTCTAGTTAGCGTGCACTTGGGAAACACATCTTCCGATCCATAAATACCTTCCTTCCACAAATACCTTACACTTTCAGGTGTCAAAAGCTAATTTTGCTCAGGAGTGAAAACACCACAGGATGGCATGAAACCGAGCAAAGGGCTTGTTGAAGCTTGTGGCGGCATCCAGCTCTTCTGTTTCTACCTTCCATAGTATTTTGGCAAAGAAAAGCCTGATGGATGGCAGGGATGCTCCTGGTGGAGGTCCAGCTAGGGAGTAGGGTGAATCTGCTTCAGTTTTCAAGAGTTTGGGGAAAAGGACTGGGGTTTGAGGTACTCAGTGCTGGATCCTCACCCTATAGTCATTTATTAATTCCTGTTTGGGTGGTCAGCCTGCAAGCAGTGGTGTTGACACATGGCACATCACACCCCTAGTGTCACTCATCCCAGGAAGGGGTCCTCCATTACAGGCCCTACACGGAACCTCTGATCCTTTCCACCTTCCTCTTTTCCTTTCCTCCTCCTTCTCTCCAGGATCACAACCAGCCGAGGGATGCCATGGGACCCACTGGCTACAGGGCCGCTGGCAAGTGGGGGGTCACCCACCTTGCACCCCCTGTCCCAGCAGCTGTGGGAGAGCGCTGGCCGCTGCGCTGGCTAAACTGAGAGCAAACCTGTGCTGTGGAGGTGCTAAACCTTCCCCTGCCTCAGCTCACTAACAAAAACACCTGCATTTTTCAGGGCGTGCAGAGCCATTGCCACCTTGTGCTGCCCTACTTGCCGCTTTGCTCAAACAAGGTGTTTGCTTTGTCCTTCCGTCCCACCTGTTATATAGGATGGCATAATTTCACGTGTTTCCTGTCCTCCTCTTTTTTCAGCAGATCCAGGCAAACTTAAAATGAAAATGTTGCTCTGATGTCATTGAACAGCTGGTGGAGCCCAATCCCCTGCTGAAGCCAGAGGTTTTGAAACTGTAATCACATGAACTAACTTTCCTGCCCTCCTGCCGGCCCCCGCCAAGGTCTTGAGAGATGCCTCTTGTTTCTTTGTTCTGAAAGATGATGTCAAGGTTGGTGGCACCTCCTGGCCAAGTCCCCCAGGATGGCTGGTCTCCTGCCCTTCCCCATTGCACACAATCCTCAGAAAAAAAACTGTCCCTGCTTTTCAGAACAGGGTTTGTTGTGCAGGTTTCTTTTCAGCATCTCCATCACTGGCTGCTTCTCCACTCTGAAGCCCTCCCAGATATAAGCAGAGCAGGGATGGTGATTTCTATATCTACCATATGCAGGCAAGTGCTTAGATTGCAGCCTTGGGGCATCAAAGCTTGAGGTGGGCATTAAAAATAGGTGTTATGGAGCAAAACTAGTTTTCATGTGGAGAGGGACCAGCCTTTGCACTGCCCACGTTGAGTTAAACTCTCCTGAGCACAACCCTCAAACCATCGCTACCCAGAAACCATGGCTTCGCCCTATATGTTCAGCCATATGCCTTCTAAGAGAAAGGTGTAAAAAGAGGAAAAAAAAAATGCAGGGAGCCTCCCACATCCCTAAATCTAAGGCAGACTGAGCTGAAAGCTTTGTGCCTGCATCCACTTGTGCCACTCACCCAGAACCTTTTGCAGCCCAGGGTGGCACGGCCACCACGTCCAGCAGAGATGCTCCATGCCTTCCTTTGCCAAAGAGGCTCTGATATTTTAGGGTAAAGGGTAAATACAACCCTTACAACCCACAAGCCAACAATAACCCAGTCTCCTTGCTGCCGGAGACGAGGGGCAAGTGTGCGGGGCAGCTGCTAATCAGCAAATGCCAAAACTCAGCATCGTACTGTAAGGGGCCACATGATGGAGGGTCAGTCTGAGGTGGTTTTCCAGGCTGGCACTCAGGATGACATTTCACGAGCGCATTACTGAGGGGTTAAATAATTGGTAGGGCTCCCCTTCGCCTTTAAAAGAGGATGCGCACCAGGACTGAATTCCCAGGGGATAATTAACACAGCTGCAATTCTTCAGCAGGGGGTGGGGAGAATGGGAAGCCAAGTATTTTTAGTTAAGCTAAGAGCCAGAGATTTTTATTCCTATAATTGACGGGTAAAGGGGGGGACAAAGGAAAGTACTGCACAGCTATGAAAACTGGAAAGGTTATTTTTTTGTTGCTGAATCAAATTATTTATGTTTGGCAAAGAAGGGCCACTATAAACCAGTGTAGTGCAGAATACCTTGCCATATATATAGAGAGAGAGCTGTTGAAGGGAAATGTTTCAGCACTATTTAAATATTATCTAATTTCCAATAAAAACTGGACAAAATCAATGCGGCCTTGGGACAAGTTTATATTTCACTGGATGGCAGTTTTTAAAGGAGAGCTGGTCTGCCAATAGCAGTTCGGCCAGCTCTGCTCATGCAATTGCATCTGCAAAAGATTTTTGGGTCTTTTTCTGAGGCGGGGGGGTACAGAGCGTGACATCACACACACACAGAGACACACACACCCCCCCCCAGCACAGGGACATATTCATGGGAGTTAATCCTGCAGTCTGACCCCCTCGCTCAGCCACATAACTGGGCAGCGCTGTCACACTGAGCGGGGGGGGGAGCACTGGAAATATAAACGTGGGGACATTTCAGTGGCAGGTTGGCTGTTTGCAAGGTGGCACCTGGCTCCGAGAGAGGAGGTTAAACGTTCCGCCCCGCGTTGTCCGGCTGGGGACGGTGTCCCAGGGGGACGAGCAAGCATCGCCTGGGAGAGCCACCCTCACAGCACCGTCCCTCCAAGGTAGGCTTGGGCAGCCAGTGGCTTATTTTGTGGCATGGTGGCCTTGCCATGCCACCTGCTCACCTCCCGGTCCCCTGGCTGCGGGCACAGCATCCCCTCCCCATGTCCATGGGGTGCTGGGTTGACACAGCCGTCGCCGGGAGCTCCACCACTCAGCAAGCTCATTTTTGTTATTTTGGGAGGGGGCAAGAGGGGTGCAAGGTTTAAAACAGTCACACGTTGCAATTCGCGCTTGAGAGCAGCTAGAGGAGGCAGTGCCGAGGGCTGCCAGCCCTCAGGCTCCTTCACCACACTGGAAATTTCCCCAGAAAAAAAAAAAATGCCATTCCCCACTGCTGGAGGGCAGCTGTAAATCACAGCGGCGATGCCAGGAGCTCTCGGCACGGGCACATCTGGACTCGCCAGATTTTTTAAGGCAGTCTCATGGGTTTTTTGAACCGGCAGGGCAAGTTATTGTGGTCTGAAATCTCCCTGGTGTGAGAACAGAGCAGTTTATGTGGCAGCTTAACTTGGGGAACAAGCTTGTGCCGAAATCATTTTGCTTCTGTGTATCGTGCTCTTTCATGTGCCAGGAATGAGTTTTCCTTGTAACGCGAAGCCAGCGCAGACAATTTAAGTCATTATTAATAGATACACTTGATCTGAGGAAGTAAAATGCTTAATGTTTTGTTAAATGAGGTGTACTCTGCAAAGAGTTGTATGCAGGGAGAAGGTTAAGATGCTACCCCTGTGTTAGAGATTAATGAGCACAAGACTCCTGCTAATGAAGTGCTCATCCTTGCCAGCATACAGGGCCTGAGTCTGTGTAGGAACATATCTACAGAAGTAAGGATACATAAGGATGATCTCAGGCTTAACTGGTTGCAGGATCAGGCCTTCGGGTCCTGCGCAGGGACTGGGATACTGGGAGTACAGGTGATATGCCCAAGGCCACGCAGTATTGCAGTGGCAGAGAAGAGGGTAGGGCTCTGGGGTCTCAGCCTTCCTCCACCACCCAAAACATCTGCCCAAAGGTGACATAGTTTATAAGCAGTTGAAGCCCCTTGTTTTCCTTCAAAACCCAGCAGGGGACTTCTCCCCTTCTCCTGGCCAGCCCCAGAATGCTCCACAGGTGTCCTGGCTGCCAGCTCCTCTCTGCAGCAAATCACTCCTGCCCTTACAGCAGTGTTCCGCTTAAAATCACGGGAATATTGTTTTATCCTGACATCACTTTCCACTCTTTGGTGGAAAAAGCACTTGACTTGGCTGGCAGGAGCTCAGGCTCGTGCGTTTATATGTGCCACTCAGCTACAAGAGGACATTTTTTTCCCCACTCTTGCTGACCCTGGCTATTTTTAACCCCCTCCGTCAGTGATGCCGTTAATCCTGTCATTACCACGACCCAAGAAGTGAGTGTTATATGCAAATAGACACTTATTAAAAGGCTCATGAGAAGGGGTCACAGGGTATTTCAACACACTCTCAATGGCAGTTTAATGCCAGACACACACACCTACATGCACCCCTTGCAAAATTAGCCCACGTCTGACCGAGGTCTAGACTGCCTGCTAAATATACCCGGCTGCCAGCACAGAAGGTGATTCCTCCAGTGCGAGCAAAGGGTGCATAAAGGCAGGCTTCCTTCTCACTACCACCCCAATTTACAGGGTTGCTAATGAGCAGAGAGGGAAAATGAGACAGAGCTGCAAAATATGTGCCAGGACAAGTCCCTGGGGAAAAAAATCCCAGTCTGTGCCACTCCCCAAACCTTCTCCTGCACTGAGTAAGGGACCCCAGGGGATAACAAAGACTTTTTTTTTTTTTTTTTCATACCAAAGCAGCACTTCTAGGAGGTGGTTCAGTTGATACCAGAAGGGTGAAGGGGCATAGAAAGGCTGGAGGTAGCAAAATAGCAACAAGTGGTAAAAGAAGAGAGGAAGACAATGGCTTTGGGAGGTTCAGACCAACTGAGCAGTTGTGGACAGACAGGCAGGTGGGCAGGGCAGCATTGAGTTCAGGGGGAGAAAGAAAATGTGAAATACTACTTCAGCTGACCTCAAATGAGCTCCCACTGTGGCTGCTGGTGAACAGGGACCTCAAGGCAGGGGGTCCTTTACACAAGGAATTAATTTACACAAGGACCCCAAGTCAGGTCTTCCCATCTCAGCACAACGCCATCCTGAATGGACACACTGTGATTTTTCATGGTTCCGTGCTCTTCCCATGGTCTCCAGGGCCAGGTGGCTGATGTCACTGCAGCTGTGCTGAGGAAACCCACCAAGAAACCTCAGGTGGTGACTCTTGCAGTGCAAATGTGTTGGTCTGGGGTAAGAACAAGGATGCTCATGGTCACCTGCAGGAGCCCAGCAAGGTCCCCACTTGCATGGGGCTATGGAGAAGGTCCCAGACATTTCTTCCAGCCCCAGGCTTACTCCACATGGAGGGAACCACAAAGCATTTCAGCAGTTCAACATCTTCCCCAGATCTGCTTTGATCATGTTCATTCCCCAGAGAGGTGGAGCGGGAGGGCTGGCAGGCAGGGAGCGTAGTTGTGTCACCCAGAGCCTTGGGCTGGTGGCGAAGCCACCAAGTCACGAGGTACTGAGATCTATTCTTGTCCCCACCACGGACTTCTCCTGTGACCTTGAGGAAAGGAGCCACGAGCCTCTGGGCAGCAGGAGCCGGGGACACTCCGCTGGCATCCGTCCCTGTGCTTAAATGGCAGCAGAGATTGGGCACCTGCTCTCTCCTATACAAGGCATCAGCAGGGAGAGTGGCTCCCCCTGCCAAAGCCCCAGGAGGATTTGTACCTTGCTGGCCTTTGACAAGTGCTTTGCATCCCTGCAGGGATGTGCCAGCCTGCCTCGTGTTGGCCACTAATGCGATGCCCAGAGTTTTCTGCATAGCAACCGTAAGACCGGAAACAGGTATGAGCACCTTAAAAAAAAAAAAAAAAATTACAGTGTTAGGCAGAGAAGAGAAAAAAAATGCTCTTGCCCAGAGCACACAAATAAGGCTATATGGGATGGGGAAGACAAGAGCTGACTAAATACACATATATATCTTTTTTTTCCCCCCCTAAACCCTAGGCACCCTTCTCCTTCCAGCCTAAACACTCATGTCCCAAGCTGCTGCCTGCAATTAAACCGGCAATTTAATCCAAGAGGTGCTGCCACAACACAACCCAGTGACTGTTTGACACTCATTGTATCGTGTGCCCGTCGTCATCTGACCCTGCCGGAGTTATAAATACGACAATAGAGCCTTAACTGGATTATAATTAGACAATGAGCCCAGGAGGATGGAAACAATGAACTATAAAAGCCCATCTATCCTCCCGGCTAGGAGGATCTACACACATGGGAAGCACTGGAATGGACGAGTTATCGGAACCTGTAACAGAAAAGCTACATATTTGCACCAAATTGGATTCAGAGCATACTCTGCCAGCTCACGCTCCTGCCACCAGGTATTACACAGCCCTGGTTGCGGGAGACCTGAGAAGCCTCGAGGTCCTGACTGACCGATACTATCAAGATGTCAACCTGGTTTTTGAGATCAGTAAAAATGAGCTGGAGTGGCAAGTGAAAAGCCAAGGATCTTATGGACTCTCAGGTACCTTTTCTTTAAAGGCCAGTCCAGAAAAAAATATAAAAACAGGTATTTACTAACCCTAGACAGGAGAGGTGCGGTACATTTAAGTGCATAACGCTTTTTACAGAGCCTGTTCCCAAGGCGGCTGGTTTCTGGTTAGAGGACTGTGCCCTGCAGCCCTAGCCGTAAACGTTCAACACTTCATTTTATTCTCTTCTGCACATACTAACATTGGAGGGACAGGAAAGCATAAGAAGTGTGTGTCTACATCATTTTTCCAGGTTGAGATGGGGCAGAGCCTGTGACTTAGGCATGCTTGCAAGAGGGCTCACAGCTCCAATTCCCCATGCAGGGGCTCAGAAAGAGCAGCCTGGTCTTAGCTGGCAGGAAGAAGATGCTCCCAGGGAAGTGCTACCCAGTGCCTCGCAACCCCAGAAGCTCCTCATGGTCCCAGATGCTCACCGGACGCTGTGCATTTACAGATGGTCCCAGAGCTGCTGGGAAATGCAATGCCTTGCTCCAGCTGAGCTCAAACCCAGCTCTTCCCATGCCCAGCCCTGCATCACCCTCCCAACACGCTCCCACCCAGCTTGGGTGCCTCCAGGCCCAGCCCCGTCCCAGCAAAGACAGCTTTTTTCCTCCCGTAGGTGCAGGTGAAGAATTTGTAGGCTGCCTTTTAGCTCCTGCCAGCAAGGTCTTGCACACAGGGTGCCCTGGCTGTGGGCAGGGTGTTGGTTTACCCAGCTTGTGCCATATGAAGTCCCGCTCCTGGACGCGCACGCGCCAGGCGAGTTTTGCTTCCCCTCTCGCCAACAAGATTCGGAGCAGCCACCAACGTTAATCAGGCTCTTCGAAACTTCTAAAGCAGCCAGGGAGCTAAAAGAAAAATGGAAAAAAACGGCAGACGATGTGGTTTATGTGCAAGGCACAGAGGACGGGAATGGCCCCAAGCGCTGCCCACGGTGCAAATCCCAGGGAATCAGCCCAATTCCCTTCTCCCCCCAGGGCTGTGGTCGCTGGAGTACAAGCGGGAGCTGACCACCCCGCTGTGCCTGGCCGCTCGCCGGGGCCACACCGCCTGCCTGCGCCATCTCCTGCGCCGACGGGCTGACCCCGACCTGGCGCCGGGGGGGCGCGGGCCCCTGCACGAGGCCTGTCTGGGGGGTCACACCGACTGCGTCGAGCTGCTGCTGGAGTACGAGGCTGATCCCAACCTGCAGAGCGACGAGGGCCTGGCCCCGCTGCATCTCTGCACCACTCCAGACTCCCTGGGGTAAGGAGAAGGTCCCCCTCCCGTCAGCATCTCCCTGCTGATAACTTCTGTCCGCATCCCCTGCATGCAGACTCCAGCGCTTCTGCCTCTGTGGGGTGGAAAAATGGTGCCAGGGTCCCCTGCAAGGCTTTCCACATGCTCCCACATCTACGAGCTGCTGTGGCACACTTAGCATAGCCAAAAAAAAAAAAAAAAAAAAAAAAAAAGGACATTTTGTTGCCAGGCATATTGCATGGCACAGGTCTCCTTCCCGTGGACAGGAGCAGCCCAGCCCAGCTCCATATGCTTTTCCTTCCTCCTCTTTTCTGATGATTTATCCTAAAATCATTACGTCCTGCATCCCAGGTCCAGCATGCTTTGCCCCAGGAGATGGATCCAGTCATGGGGCACATGGGTCACCCCAACGTCCTGCACTCCTCCTCCCATGCCATCCCCATCTGTGAGGGATGTCAGTGACAACCAGGGCACCCACTCCTCCCAAAGCCCCAGCCCCAGGGCTATAACGAAGAGATGGGGTCTGTGGGATGGGGAGAAACCCTCCACCCTCCTCCCCCCACACAAGCCACATATGGGTCCACTTTGGTTTATAGTTGGGCATAAGGCTCGGTCATGTGCATCCATTCCCTTCTCACCCTGGATCAGCATCAGCATCACAGAGATGAGCATAAACATTGCCTTGAAAAAATAAGCTTTTGTGCACACATGTATGTCTCAGTAGGACTTTAAGTGCCTGAATCATTAGACCCAGGGAACTGGGGAATTCTTTTTTTTTTTTTTTTGTTATAAAGAGCTCAGCCCCTTGATATCCTAATGAAGCCGCTTAGGGCCATAGCAAATTTCTTTGCCTACCAGCTTTAGTGAAAACCACCCTGGCTTCCAGCTTCAATCGTCTCCCCTTTAACACACAGTGAGCTGAACTAGAAGCAGGTGGTGGAGACAAGATTCCCAGTACAGATCCAGTGTATCATGGGCCAGGCATCAGGGAAAGAGCTCTGGAAAGCAAAAGCAGACAGAGAGGAAAAGATTTGCGGATGTAAATATCTCAAGCCCAGGCTATAAATAAGAGCCTCTGCAAGACCACCAAAAATCAAGTATTAATCAAATGTTGGTTCAGCCAAAAATTTAGAGATTAATCAAGCACATCCTTGGTAAGATAAAGGTAAGGAGAGGGCTGAGTAAAGGAGGATGCTACAAGTAGCTCTCATCATTAATAAGGAGCGGGTTTTAATTCCTCCACTCAAGCTCCCTTTTGACCTTAAAGCCTTCAGTCTCCAAACTCCAAGCCATCCTAGAAGCCCCAGGATGGGCATTTTAGGTTTCATCAACTTGTTCTTCCCCAGTAGAGACGTAGCACATAAACCAACCTGGTGCATGGAGAGGACCCCATGGCCCACAGAGGTCCAGGTGTCTAGTTTTTGGCCAGGTGCTTCCCAGCTTGAAAAAAAAAAAAATATATATATATATATAAAAATTTATTTATTTATATAAAATGAGGCATTGTCACAAATCCACATGTTATTTCCCCCAGAAGGACAGAGGGGGATGGCAGGTGAGCCAGCAAACAGCAGCATGGGGATTAGACAGATACAACATGGAAACAGCTGAGTTATAAGCCCTTGAATATTGGGGCTTTATAATGGAAATGCTGAGAGACCCTTAACTACGCTACCCAGCACTATGGGGGCTTCTACAATAACTAAGCCTACTCCCTTGAAAGATCAAAAATTAATAGACATTTCAGACAGGTTTTGAGGTTTCGACCACTGCTTTTCAATCGTAGAGACTTTGCTAAAGTTAGAGACTGAGGAGGTCAAGCTTTAGGTAACACAAACATTTCCTCTTTGATTAGGGGGAGACTACTTTACCTTGCCTTTTTTTTATTTTATTATTTTTTTATTGAGTAGTGGATTTTAGGTCATCCTTAATTTTTTACTGACAATAAAGAGCAGGTCATTGACCTACATAGAGAGCTATTTTATTTTTCTCCCTCTCGGTAACAATGGCCAGAACACCTATGTGCCGGGTTCTTCTGTATTCCCATATACTCGGCAATTCACCATGGGGGCAGGACTTAAAACCTTTGAGCCTCTCAGTGACTGGGATAAAAAAAAATTATCTGGGCTTCCTTCCAGCCATTTGAGCTTCAGAATCCATGAGATTTCAACAAAAAGGATATCAGAGCTTTAATCTAGGAGCTTTTTGAAGAGATGGAAAAAAAAAAAGTTCCAGTAAAGTTCAGTCTTACCTTCTTCACTTTAGGAGCTGTTCACGCCAACGTCGGCCTATTTAGTAGAGTTCCTCTCCTTGACCTCTTTTTTACAGCAGAGATAATTAACATGGTGGGGTAAGATGAGTCTCTAAATTCACTGCACTCTCTCCCTGGTGCTCTCCCGTTTCCCTCTTAAAGCCGGGATGATTAAAGGAGTCTGCCTTTATTGGCACCCCGAAAAAAAATAAAATAAAAATAATTGAGGGGGAGAGGAAGGGTTTCAACTCTCCCGGCGGTGCCGGGGGGAAGAGCAGGCGTGGGGCGGTGGGAAGGCGCATCGCAGGGATGCAGGATGTAGCTTCCGCCTCCCATCACGGTACCCACAGTGGAAGGGATGGCGAACGCTGCTGCGTTTGTAGAGTCCTCCTTCAGATCTGCAAGTCAGAAAAAGCTGTCTGAAGATCCCAGGTTTCCCATGCAACCAGGGAGAGCCTGCCTGGAGAGAAATCCCCCAGGGCTTGCTTTCTCCAGCCTTCCACGTAGGGAAGAGGGCTCAGGCAAGGGATGAGAAAAGATGTCACCTCTGCCTCTGTGTGACTTGGGCTTATGGCTGAGTAACGCCTTCATGGGCACTTCTTCACTTCTTCTCTCCACCCTGGGAGCTGAAACCAGGGTTGTCTTCTGGCTCCTACCTTCCAGCGCCAAGGGATGGGAGATATATGCTGAGATGAATCAAAGCAAGAGAAGACTCAGTGTACAAGAGGCTCCGTGCAAGAAACAGTGGGGTGGGGACCAAGCATAAGAGGGGCCAGCTCAGGGAGACAGAATCGGTTTTGCTTAGGGAATGCGAGATGAGAATAGCTCTTCGTGGAAGGAATTAGCACAAAACAGGAGCCAAGCAGGAAGGCAGGTACCTAAAAAGGCAACACTATCAGGATAGCAAGGCTCCCAAATGCCAGGGAGATGGGCACTAACCCGCCATTGGTGGACCTGGCCCTGTGGCACCCTCTGGCTACTCCAGCATCAGCCCAGACACGCTGCCCTTTTGGCTGCAGGAAGAAAATATGACTACAAATAAAAGGACCACAGATTTTAAAAGCCAGTATTTAGCATCATCTAGTGCTAAACCTCATCCTCTGCTCCATTTAGCATTGCTAAAATACAAACCTCAGAGCATTTGGAGCCATCGTTTTGGAAATTTGTCCTCCCACTGGGGAAGACCAGCTTCTTAATGGGTCCAAAGCAAGAAACAAAGAACCCAAAAGCAGATACAGAGCACAACCCAAGGCCTGACCCTGCTCTTTGGAGGAGCTGCTCCCCAAGTTGGTGTGACAAAATGAAGCTTTGGCAAAAAGACAGTGTAGAGAGCGATGATGCTCCTGGGCTGGTGTTCGCCCTGCAGCAGCAGAGCGGTCCCCACGCCGGTACAACCAGCCCTTGGCAGCAGTGTTGCCGTGGTTCACTGGTGGGTTTGCAGTGCCCGAAAAGATGTTCATCTTTTAAAGAAAAACAGGCTTCTTTTCTCCTTGTTGTAGGAAATTAATAAGAATAATCCTTGCATTCAGAGCCCAGCTTGGGGAAGGGGGTTTTTCCAAGCGAGATCAACCCAGTAATAGATCACAGACAGATGGATGCCATGAAAAACAACCAAGCGAAGGACAGGAAAGCCTCACTCAGGTCCCAGGGAGACGAAAAAAACAAACAGGAGATTTTTCCTTAAGAAGACTGAGGGCCTGAGTGGGTTTTTCGGACAGGAATTTCCCTCCAGCCTCCAGTGCCCCAACCTCCTGCTCCTCCTGCTGGTTATTCATCACATCCCATTTCAAGTTGAATCCTGCTTTCCCAGCCTGGGCATTTTTCCATCCCAAATTGAGCAGCACCCCACCAAGCCATGCTGCCAGCAAGAGGGCAGGGGAGGGCACATCCTGCCTGACATCTGCCCCAATTCTACTGATGGGTGAAGGAGGAAAATAAAACCCACACCATTTTATCCCATTTATTTGAGACAGGACCCCAGCGCAAGGTAAACCTGCAAAACTAGCAGCAGTTATCACAAATTAGTGTGATTTTGACCTGATGAGCAACTTGCCCAAGCAAAGAGACATTTGAGTGTATTACCCATCACCCACAAATGAGTTAGGCAGGGTTTAGAAGCGAGTATAAACTGGTCAGAATTAGATCTGCAAGAGTGACTGTTTGAAGGTATCGCTCCCACTGGTGAGCTACTCATCCAGGTTGATTGTACCAGGCTGGATGCAAAACAAACTGGTTTGCTTTGCCACCCTGTGTCTGAATTTCTGCTGAACTAAATCCACGGCCCCTCGCAATATTCTCAGAAAATTGGAGAGGAGCCCTCAAAAAGCAGCATCAGCTGAGCCCTATTTAATGGGACTTTGTTCTAATCTGATGATGAACAACAGGACATTAATAAAATCTAAAAATTTAAGAAAAAAAAGCTAGAAATGCTGGTAAACTTTAGAGCATATGAGTTAACCAGTAGAGATTAGAGGTTAAAATAAGAGCATAAATTCAGCAAACATGAACGGCATCTACTCAGCACCTGCTGATGCTCCATACATCCAAATGGGAGGCACATGCTCTTCATGGGGAGCCCACCATTTACATTAACCGGAGGAGATCATCCCTTATTTATAGCCCCTCACTAACATTATCTCTTTGCTGAGGGAGGACCATTCAAGGGGAAAATTCAAAATAAACCAACTCAGGTTTCTTCTAACCAGTTAGCCACTGAACTTGATAATATATAAAAATAACCCTTCAGGAAAACAGCATCTGGAAAGGGTAGTATTTCCACCCTGGTATTTCTAGAAGAATATTTGACATGTCTAGCAGGAGGCCAAGAGGAATTGAACTCCCTGTAATTAAAATCCCATCTGCTTTCATGGAGGGAAACCCCTGTGGCAGAGCAAGGATGCTGGGCTGGAGGGGCTGGGCACAGCTCTTGACTTTGCCAGGCAACCTGTAATGTACCAGCCTTCACCTGGAAATTCAGGGCAGGGGAATATTCCCTCTGTCTTGCCTATGCAGGTGTAAACCTCCAGCCTGGGCTCTCTCGACACACAGCCCTTGCCAAAACCAGTACAGTGCTTGTGCTCAGGGTCTCCAGGCACAGCCACCTCCTTGCCTGGGACGAAGCAGAGATGCTTTAAGTATGAACTATTTTTAAAAAAAAGATTTTTTTTCCTGGACTAGACTGCTGCATGTTTTGCAACCAAGTCCAGAAAAAAATTCAAGTAGATTATTACTATTCTATTATTATTATTATTTTCCCCACACACGTTAACATTAATCTGGGCCAAGAAAAACAAGCAATGCCCTGGCACCATCCTTCCTCCCTGGGGCTCCTCTTCTTCCCCATCCCTCCTACTGAAGAGCTCAGGCTGGGACTCTGCTCCCCCATAGCTCTACATCATTTCTCTTCTATATCAACCCAGAAACTCACTTAGGGCTCTGGGTGATACCTGAGCTAAAAGAAAAGCTTATCAGAGGGAAACGAAACAGGCAGGGGCGGGAGGGTTTGAAGGTTGATACACCTCCCTAGGCTCCAGCCAGCCACTGCTGAGGCTTTCTAAAGAGCTGCTCTTCCCGCATCCCCAGCAGCATCACTTGGGAAACTCAAGCTGGCTACGTTTCCAAGCTCCCACTTGGATCACGTGTGGGTCTGGCCCCCCCCCAACAAATAACTCCTCAATGTCACAGCACTGGGTTCAAACCTGTGCACTAACCTGGCTGTCGACAGCCCTTCCTGGGCAGTAACATTGAGCCACGCCGGCCCCAGCAGCTCCCAGCAGGAGGTGGAGCAGTCGCTTTGATTCATTTAGACTGGCTGATCACATCCATTTACTCATATATATTTAAAACAAACAAACAAACAACACACCACCACACCACACACACACACCAAAAAAAAAATTAAAAACAAACACATTGGAGCAGACCTGGCATCTTCAACCTCCGTTTGTTGTCAGAAGGGTGCAGGTGGAAAGCTCTGATAAGAACCAGGGTCCCCACTTTGCAGCAGCCACAATATCTCTTTGGAATCATGCACAGTGATGTTAGAGGAAAGGAGGAGCAGGATAGGGAGGGTTACTTACCTTGATTTATTCCTCCTGGGAACTGCAGGTGCTGCCACTCCATCGTCACAAGAGCTGAGTGCCAAACAAGCCAGCAAAACTCGTTCCAGCAGGCTTAAACCACCTGCAAAGATGTTTCTGTTCAGGATAGGCAGAAAACATGATTGTTTAGTCCTGTCTGGAGTGACAGCCCAAGAAAGGTATTTGGGTCCCTTAACAGGAGAAGAGGAATCTATTTTTACAACCAAACAAACCCACACCGAGCTCTTCTCCTGCACAGAGGTGTTACTGAGTGTTTCCCACCATGTCAGCTTGCTCACAGCACAGATCAAGGTGAAGGATGTTTTCAGCTGAGAAGCTCTGTGGATGTCAGCCAAGGGGTAGGATTGTATAGATCGTCTTCGTAACACCTCAGGGCTATGCCTGTGCCAGGAAATAAAACTGCAGCCAACAGACTGATGGCATGAAGGTGCCCATCACCCTGTGTGTCCTCATCATGGCTGGATGCATCCCTCACCGGCTGGGACAGACCTGGCTGGCATGGCTGACCATGGGCACTGCCTCCAGTGCTGCCTGACCACCAGCACAGCCGAGACAGTGATCACCATCCCTGGTGAGTCAAGGATGGTCAAGGTAGTCAAGGATGGTCAGGGATGACCCTTCATGAATGATGCTGGTCAAGGGCAAGAAGGAGACATTGTCCAAACCACTACCATGGCCCACTACCACTGCCACGATGTGCACCAGGGCACGGAGTCACCTTCCCCAGCCTCTGCTGCTCTGAGTGCAACAACTCCCATGGAATCTCGGCTCCAGCCTGATCCTCATCCTCACCCCACATCACCTCCCACCCCGTCATCCCCCAAGGCTCCCACTCCAGCCCGCATCCCCCAGAACCCATCTGTGCGGTACCCCCCCCCAGCCTCCCCATCTCTTTGCAGATGTGCCAAGCTCCTGCTGAGACACAGGGCCACTGTTGACCTGCCCAGCGAGGATGGAGGGGAGACAGCACTGCACGTGGCAGCCAGGCACTGCCTCTGCGACCATGCCCGCCTCTACCTAAAGTACGGAGCGTGCGTCGACGCACGTAGCGCACGGGAGGAGACGGCCCTCAGCATCCTCTGCGGGCAGGCACTGGGCACCGGCGAGGACTGCCTGCAGCTTTGCCGGCTGCTGGCTGCCCACGGCGCTGACATCGATGCCCGGGATGAGATGCGGAGGAGCCCCTTGCACAAGGCGTGCGGGGCCGCCAACGCCGCCCTGGCACACTTCCTCCTGCTGCGCGGGGCCGACGTCAACGCCATGGACTACGGTGGCATCTCCCCGCTGCGCTGTGTGCTGCAGAGTGCTGTCTTTAAGCAGGAGCTGAGGCCACACCTCACCATCCAGCTGCTGCTCAACCATGGCTCCCAGAAGATATGGCCCCCCGCCTTCGTCAAGGTACTGACCCCAAAGCAGCCCATGGATATCCCCTCACACCCACGATTTTGCAATTAGGGTCAGGGTGCTTTGGGAAATAAAAAGATGGGGGATTGGGAGGGTTTGGGATAGGCTCCTGGTCCAGACGGGGAGATGGGACCATGGCATCGGGGCTGGCGATGCTGCTGGGAATGATGGAAATGAAAACACCCACAGCGCGGCAGCAGGGAAAAGCAGGCAGGGCAAAGGGCAGGATGGAGCCAGCACAGGCATGGGGGACCAGCAAAGAGGATTTCTCCTACTTGGGGCTGTCAGAGACAGGCTTGGGACATCAGCCATCAATGCAGCTGTCTTACGGCTCTGCGTTTCATTGATTTTACATCAAACAATAATGAAAATATTATCCTGGCTTATCACGCACAGCCAAAAATGTAAGCAAGGGATGCATCCAGATGAAGTGCCTCAGCAAGGCACGTCTTCTTATCACTTCTCAGATGGAGAAAGATGTCCAAAGCATGCCAAGATAAACTCTACACCTGCATCATACCAACATGGGGGTATCCCAACCTGGACCGTGGTGGGGAGGGATGAGCCCCAGCTGCAGCACATGGATGCTCTGCCCCTCTGGGACGTGCATCTCTATCTGAAACCCTCCCATTGCTCACAACTAGGTGCTGAAGTCTTGCGCGGCTGTGCCAGAGGTCATCGAAGTCCTCTTCAATTCCTACTCACAAATCCCTATCTCTGAGAAGTGGGCTGAGGCCGTGCCGGAGGAGGTGTTTCAGGTGAGATGGTGCAGGTGGTTTGGCAGGGATGGCTGAGCCCCGAAGAGGCAGTTTTACACACCAAGAGGTTTTTTTGCCATCTAAACTTCACATGGGTGGGAAAAAAAAAAAAAAGAAAACTAGTCCTCAGGGTACCACCACAAACCCCCAGAGCAGCTTTGCATCCCTTTAGCTCCCTCAACACCAAAACCCCCATCCCTGCCCCTGTCCTCCAATAAAATACAATCCCAACATCTGGAAGCAACCCTGGAGCCAGACCACTGCCTGGTAGGAGCCCACATCACTAATTTTGGTTTTAAAAACTTGTCCCCAGTGTGCAACAAGTACGGCCAGCCTTGAATGATCTCGGATGGCTGCCTTGCCCCCACAGGTCTTTGGTTAGCCTGACTGCAAGGGAGGACAGCAGCTGAAATACAAATAAAGCTCTTCAGCATGTTACAGAACCACAGACTCACAGAATGTTAGGGATTTGAATGTTCCAGGGGATGGGAGTAATTATTTCTGTTCCAAGCTAAGGACAGGCCGAGGCTGCACAGACCGAGCGCGCTTTGTTTCACCCTCTTAGAAACAAGTGGGTCTCTTCTACGTCATCTCTAAGGATTTCTGCAGGGATGCTGCTGCCCATGGGCATGAAAGCATCTCCCCAAACCACACCTAGGGTGAGACTGTGTTTCTTCACGTGTGCTTCCACAGGAGAGTTCCTCATCCAGCCTTTGCTTGCAGGAGCCATGTCAGTGCACAGACCCCTAACCCCCGGGCAATCACCAGTGGGTTTCTTACCTCCTCCCCTTGGATCTTCATCTCAAAAGTATCTCTGGCTCGTGTGGCTTAATCAGGAAAAAGATAAAACCTACTGATGCTCATGTGTTTTCTCTCCCCCTCTCTCTTTGCAGCAGCACCAGGTATTCTACGAGTCCTTTTTCCGTCTGGCGGGCACAGTCCGGTGCCTGCAACATTTGTGCCGCTCTGCCATCCGGCAAAAGTTTGGCAGCAAATGCTATCGCCTGATCCCCTTGCTGCCTGTGCCCAAGCCTTTGCACGATTACCTGCTGCTGGAGCCCGAAGGAGTCGTGCTTTGAAGGGCTGAGAGGAGTCGACCGAGGGCTGCCGTCCTGCCCTCCCTTCCCTTGTCCTCCCTCGCTGTAGCGCAGCAGCATCCATTTCTGTCAGCCGAGCTAAGGAGCGCTGGTTTTCATGATAGATGGTTGTTTTTCAGGGATTTATAATGTAACTAAAATGTGCTTTCAGCTGTAACTTTGTATAGATTTTTTTTCTAATTGTGCTTTAAATAGATTATAAAGAGTAATAAAATGATTAGTAGCTGTTACAAGCATGCTGCAGATATGAATAATATTCATTATAAAGGATCTTTGCAGAGCAGCGGGGCTCCTCAGGTGTGCAAAGGCAAGCACACATGGCAGATGACTAAAATCAGCCCACGTGGGCATCAAATCCCCTTGGATAAATCTCCTCCATGTGTGGCACAAGCAGAATTGGAACCACAGGTGCAGCACAGAAGCTGTTAGCAGGATGCAATATCCAGTGGCATTAATATAGACTGTAAAATAGACCAAAAATATTTTTTTTTAATGTAGAAGACACCAAGAAAGAGCTGGTTACCCCCTGCAGGACCAGAGACGGAGGGGGATGGTGGCACAGCGCCTATTTCTCCGGGATTCCCATGGTCCAAGATGTACCAGTACCTCCCGTGCCCATCACTGCTTCAAGGCTGACATGCAGAGCAGCTGCAAAACCCGGTGGCAACCTGAGGGGGAGGATTTGGGGCTTTCTTTTCACACTGTGACTTGGCAAAAGGTACCAGGGAGGAGCGAGGATTTGTTTTCCCAGATCCTCAGGCTCCTCAAATTAATTTCTGTTGAACCAAAGCAAGTACACGTGTATGCCCCTTGGAAGAACAGCTGTCCTTATGCTAGCAGCTCTGCCACAGCACTCGCCAAATTGTTCCACTGCTTAATTACACTCACTATTTAAATATATATATATACGAATAAATCAGCCTTTTTGCATGTTTGACTGGACTTCGCACCAGCACCTGCCGCTGTTGTGGGTTACACATATGACGTGTGCAGGATGCAGGCAGCACCCCTGCTTCCCACAGCTGGTGCCCATGGAGAGGGGAGCGTGGAAATGGGGAGCTAAAAGAAATTCCTACCCCCCCAGCTCCCCCCTGCTGGTTACACAGCTGCCCTCACCCTTGATGTTGTATACAGATGTGCAAGGGCAGTGCCAAACCCCACGATGTTCCCCACCTTTGGCACCAGAGCCCTGTCCCGCACAGGAATGCCCCATGGCAAAGCCCCACACCAAATCTCCACGACACCATGAGACCTGGCACTTCATTACTTTAGTGGCTGTTTTACTTCACGGTTTGTCTCAGCACCCAGAGCAGGGGCGGAATTGAAGGGGATTTAGGGAAAACACATCCTGTCTGAGTCACTGTGTGTTTGAAACAGAAAAAAATCTACATTTTGGTGCCCCTAATGAGTCTTTCATCTTTTGTGTGGCACGTTTTACATCTGTATTGGGCAAGTTTGCATGGAGATAGAGTCCCACCAGGTGATCGCATCCTCCCCCCAAATCTCTGACCTCGGCTCTGAAAAAAAAAACCCGCACATCAAAGGGGAGAGAGAGAAAAAAAACCAAACAGGTTGGTGCCGGGGAGCCTGGTCTGCGGTGGGGCTGGGAGGGATCGAGGGGTAACAGGGGTTCCGGGGAAGGATGGAAGGGCCGTGGGAGGGGAGAGCGGCCGCGGACACGCGTGGGCTGCGGCCCCAGGCGCTGGCTGCGCGGCGCCACGCGGCCCGCAGGGGGCGCCCTGGGCACGGCGGCGGCGCCGTCGGGGGGAGGCAGCCGTACCCCCGGGGATGCGGCGGGAGCAAAGGAAAACGGGGGAGGCAAAAACACCCCGGGAGAAAGAAAGAAAATTAAAAAAAAAAAAAAAAAGAAGGAGGAGGGGGAAAAAAAAAAAAAACACAACAACCTTTAGGGTTTTGGGGTGTTTTCCCTCTGTTTAAGCCATTCTGGCGGCAGGAGCGGCTCGGGGAGGGACGATGCTCCGGGCTGGTCGGGTTGATAAGTTTGGCGGGCGGGTAAAGGAGCGTTTGGGTATACATATATATATATTTTTTCCCCCCTGCCGGTGCCTTGTTTTGATGCAGATGTTATGGGAAAGGATTTTTTTTTTTTCCCAGCAGCTAAAGACGGGAGGTCACATTAACTTATAATACGGAGACACATAAAAATGCGATTATGCCTGCTAAACAGAACACAGTAGGCTGCTAGTTAAGACAATGAGATTTCCAGGAAGCGATGCATAAATTCTTCAAAAAATGACACATTTTTCACGTTTCATTCCAATTAAATTACTGAGGCAGCTAACACAGTGCTGCGCACACCATACATTTGGGTGAAATGAAGGCTTTTCTGTTTTCTGGGTTGTTTTCTCTTTTTTTCTTTTTTTTTCTTTTTTTTTTTTTTTTGCTAAGTCTATCTGGATACGCGTGTTTTATGAAAGGCGTTAATATTAAGCTGCTATTAAAGAAAAAATGTCAGAGACCTTCGCTCCTCGCCTCTTTTCTCGTGGCGGGGCTGGTTTTCCACCCTGCAGCAATAAAGCCGCCGATGGTCCTGGCCGGCAGCGGCTGCAAAATAATTTCCAAATAATAAGAATTACCCGCCCTGATGCGCACACGTCTCTGTTCGCAAGGAGCTGGTTAAACAGCCAGGGCTGGGGAGAATTAAGAAGCTCCCCCCCCAAAAAAACCACCGTTTTTGCTGACCCGTCGGGTGTTTCCCCACCCCGGGGTCCCTTCGAAGCTGCTGCCGCGGACAGGATCGGGCCCCCTCGGGGCGGCTGCGGGGATGGAGGGGGAATGTGTGTGTGTGGGGGTGGTCCCGGTGGGAAAAAAAGCCGGGTTTGCTCCCCACAACCTGCTCGGTAGCTGAAAAGGGGCTCATCAGGGTGATAATCAAGCCCCGAAGTGGCCCCGGTAATGAAATAGCATTTGATTTTTTTTTTTTTTTTTTTTGAAAGCAGAGAGAGGCACCGCGCAGGCTGCACTGAGGCGGGTGATCCGCAAAGCAATACAAATCAGAAATGAGATTTTTGAAGTCCTAATGAACCTGATTGCAGGAACATTTATAATCCCCCATGGCTTTAAATGAAATCAGATATAATCAGGAGCTATGGGGAAAGGGAGTGTTTACAGGCAGAGATTGGGAAGTGCTGCTGTATTAGTAAAGATGCTGTTCCTTCTATTGATGTCTAAAATGATGGATAATGTGAGAATGGCAAATATACTATTTGTCTAATGGCTCTGCAATTAAATTCCCCTGTAAATGACCCATGCCTCATTTCATCCTAATCTATGGAATTTTGATTGAATTCGTCAGCTCTAATTGAAAAATACTGCACTTTAATGTCTGCAGTGCAGTTTCAGGACTGCGCTGGTTTTAATGAGACGGTGCCCCTCTGACCTGGGAATATTTTAGATTTTTATTCGGGATTTTTAAACCGGCGGATTTCTCAACTATATTCCACGAAAAGCCGTGAATGAGAGTTGGCGTGGTTTTCCACCGCTAGAGATAATCTCTCCGTACCGATGCGGTTTATTAAGGTCTCGTTTAGAGCTCTTAAAATATTTGGATTATTTAAATACATAGCAATTTAAAATAAAAATTTTAAAAGCCTATTTCCCCTCCTCCGAACGAATTTCGCGATATGGACCGGAATTACAGAAGTCTTTTTTTTTTTTTTTTTTACCTGCACGGCGTTATTTTTACCCTTTTACTCTCCTTTTCTCTAACGCGAAAATCCCGAGCTCCTTCAAATTTGTTTTTAAAAAAATTGGAAAAAAAAAAAAGGCGCACAAACAGGGGAAAAAAAAAATAACCCAACAAAAAAAAGGCAACAAATGTGCCGTGCATGGGGTGGAAGTTGCGGAGAGAGGAGCCGCGACCGAGCCGGGGCGGCGGGGACGCTCCCGGGGCGGGGTGGGGGCGGCCGCCCCGCAGCCCCCGCTCCCCGCCGGAGCCGCGTTCCCAGCCTGGAATGCGTTCAAACGGGAACACGGGAAGGAGTTAATGGGATTAAGCGACGAACGAGGGGGTTACGTGTTGGTGTTTTTTTTGTTTGTTGGGGTTTTTCGCCTTTTTTTTTTTTTTTTTCCTGCTTGGAAACCGAAGGGGGAGGCGGGAGTGGGTTTCCCGGGGTTGCAGTGGCGCCCACGGACACGCGTGGGGCGGCGGGTCGCATTCCACGGCGGGTACCCTCCCGTACACACACCTCCCCCCCGGCGCACAGCCAGCACACCCTTGCCAAGGGCCAAATCCTGCTCCGACCCCCCACCCCATCCCTCTCTATTCCCAGCTCCTGCAGCCCAAAATATGCTGAAATAAACCACAGCCACGCACAAAACCGCCTCCCCAGCCGAGCTCTTCACTGCCCGGGGTATAGTATGGAGAGCCCCAGCTGCATCCCTTATTTTGGCATTCAGCACTCAAGCCTTATGTCTCCATCTTTAAGCACACACTGATTTTTGGGAGGTAGTTTTGCTCACGGTCTCCTCTCTTGCCTACCCTCCACCTTAGAAAAAAAAAAAATCACTTTAAAAGCACAATAGGGTGAGATGCTTTTGGTGACGTTTCCCATGCAATTAAGATTTCAGCAGCGAAAGCAGAGGGTCTTGCAAGAATTACCTCGCTAGCATCTCCGTAACCCTGAATTTGGCTTTTAATAAAGTCATTTGTTTTACCATCAGCTGCGAAACAAATCTGTTCCCCCTCCCTGATGGCCCAGCAGCCTTGGGGACCAGCAGTAGCACATAGCCTGCTCCAAATAACACATCCTGCCAGCACAGCCCCCTGATGTCTGGTGGAAGGATGGACACAAGCTCATGTGCCCCATGGAAACCCACAGCACAGCTCCCCACCAACAAGCTGGAGGGGCCTTCAGCCTTCCAGGCACGCAGTGGGTTGAGCTGCCACCCTGGTTAGAGGGATGCTCTGACCTCTGCCACCCTACAGACTCATGCCCAAAAGGGTTTGCGCACCTCCCAATTTTCCTCTTCCTCCACAGCTCCCGTGTTTCACTTCTTCGCTCCAAAAAGCTGTACCTCCTCCCTACCCTGATTTGGGGGAAAATCTTGCAGTTTATTTAGCACACACTCTCTCCACCCAGCCAAGAGGCCACTGGAGTCACAGACACCCCCCCCAAATCTGTCCAGTTCAAACATGTATCCATGTATCTGATGCTCCTTTTCTGTGAAAGGTTTTTTTGGGGCAAAACCTGCTGGAATCCACCTGCTCTTCAGCAGTTTCTACTCCAGGTGATGCAGGAGCATCCCTGAGCAGCATCTCGGTGCCACATTTAGAGGCGGGGCCACACAAGACCAGGTCTGCACACATGCTACAGCCCCCGGGGGAAAAGGGCTCCCCCCGCCACACCAACCAAGCGTGACCCTTCGAAACCCCGGTTTCTACCATATACTCAGACTTAGACTCCCTGGGAAAGGCTCTTGCTGTGTCCCAGCGGTGGGGGGGTCCCTCCACGGGGTGAGGGGTGGCTGGCCGGGCTCCCCTGCCCGCCCCTCACCTCCCTCCCGCCTGTTACACTTCCCAGGCGCAATCACGCTCCGGTTGCTTCTCCGACAATCAGAAATAGCCGACGTTTTTCTCCAGGAGAAAAATCAGCTAATTATGTGCCGAACAAAAAGCCTATTCTCGTCTGAAATAATACTCCCGTCTTGCAAAGGCACTTGTTTGTGGGCAAATTTTGAAGAGGGCTGACAATAAAAACAGCTGCAGGAGCTGGGTGTTGGTACACATTTCCATGCCCTGCCAGATTACCATGCCTAATTATCTCCCCTTTCCGCAATCTAATGTGGTTTCCTGAAAAGATTTGCACCCCCCCCCCCCACCTTGCTTTTCTACGTAAACGAAAGCTTTGCTTCTCTGCAAGGATTTCCAGCCCATTCTGGCTGGTTTTGGTAGGAGCAGGGATGTTGATGATTTGGGGGGCCAGAGGGTTTAGCTCAGCTCCATCCACCACAGTGGGAAGGAGCAGGAGGCAGGAGAAGTGCTACAATCTGACAATGCCTGCTGCATGACAGGGAGGGGGAAAAGGGAAAAAAAAATAATGGAGAGAAACAACCACGCTTGTGGCTATGAAGCGTCCATGGGGTAGATCAAAACCTTGCTGGCGCTGTGCTGGGAAAAATCCCCAGCACTGCACTACCGCACATGTGGTGGCCTCAGCAAGACGGAGCTGGGACATATGGAAATGAGCTGTATAAGTAAACTTTTCCCAGTCCCTTGAAGTCAGAGATGGGCCACAAAACCGTGTGTGCTCACATGCATACCCCTCCCCATCCATGGCAGCAGCTGTTTCAATGGTCATTTACCCTGTCCCATTTGCCACATTGCCAGGAAAAATTGTTTCTCCAGCAGAAACGCAGCATGGGGGAGGGAGGCACCCCAAAACTCACACCCCAGGCACCCCGTGGGGCTCAGCACCCTGAAAGCTGCAGCAAAATGGGAATGGGGAGCCAAATGCAGGACTGGTCAGTGAAACTGCAATGAGGCCCAAAAGCAATAATCCCCCCTGATAATTTCTGCCAAGAAAAGAAAGGTTTCAGATGTTGGCTAGAAATGTGGAAGAGTAAACTGACCCAGATATCCAGGCACAGGGCTGGGGGCAGCTCCCAGCCCCCCATTTTGGGGAAGGCACTGAGCTTCAGCGGTGGGAATTAACAGCAAATATGGTTTTTTTGAGGGGGCTGAAAATGCCACTTGCTGAGGGCTGGATGGGAGTTTGTGACACTCAGGGGACAAATCCCAATAGGCACAATTTGGGGGGGTAAAAGCCCCCACTGCTGGCCGAGAGGAGTAGGATTTGGGGGACAGAGCTTGGCTGTCCCCATCCTTGGCACCCACAGGCCAGGCTGTCACATCCCTCACCTTCCTCCCAGGGTGCGCAGCCCCCCTGGCCTGACATCTGCCATCCTCCCCATGAAAATATGAGCATCAATTGACTAGAAATGAGCGACAAGTCATTAAGAGTTTCCCAAGCAAACAGGCCAGGCAGGAGGAGAATCTCCCACTGACCCTTGGTTTTGGGGACCCCTGTCCCCAGTCAGAAGACACTTTTAATTGGGGTTTGTACCCAAAAGCCCTCCAAAACCAAGCACAGAGGCACAGTTGGCACCATTGTCCCAGGAAGGCTTCAACTTACTAAAAGCAAGAGGGACCCCACCCCCAGCCAACGCCTCTCCTTTTTTCCCCCCCCTCTTTTTTTTTTTTTTTCTCCATTTCATTTTATTTTCCAAACCACTTGATCTTTGCTTGGGAACCTCCATTAATTGCCTGGGTTTGCCTCTTTGCCTGGTCCCTTTATCATTATTTATGGCCTTTGAAATTGTGTAAAGTTCCCTTGACGTTGAATTTACAAGTTTGGGGGCTTTTTTTTTTTCCTCCTTTTTCCTTTTTTTTTTTTTTTTTTTGTTTTTTTTTTTGTTCTAGCTTTTGTCCTCGCCAAAGACGTCGTGTTGGAAAAGGCTTTGAGCCGGCCAACATGAGAGGCTCGCCAGAGAAAAGGGAGCAGTCCTCCATCGCTTTTAATTCTGCCGTGTTGCTGAATGGCTCTTTTACATAATTGCAGAAGCAATTTCAAAGCCAAGCCAGGGGCTGACTTTACCCAGAACCACATGGAGTCTATTTGGGGCTTTTCAAAAACAAAAAAAAAAAAAAAAAAGGGGGGGGGGAGGTGAGAGGAGGAGAGAAAAGCGTGAATAAAATAATAAAATGGGTTTTTTTTAAAAAAAACCAGAGGTTCAATGGTTTGGAGGCAGCAAATTGGTGTGTCGGATGGAGAATGTCACACGCCCTGGGGGAGCGGGGACCCCCACGGAGGTCTCTGATGGCGTCGCGAGGCGTAGGTGCTGGGTGGGGCGTCTCACGGGCGTCGCGCGCGGCGGTGGGCGCTCACGCGTGGGCCGCCCCGTCCGGCGGCCGGGAGGTGGTGCTGAATGGGGAGAGGAGGTGCTAGGGGCGCGGTCTCCCCGCTCAACCCCGCCCCGCCGCCCTCCCGCCCAATGGGAAGCGGCGGCCGCGGCCACGTGGGGCGGGCCGAGTTCCCAGCCGGGCAAAATGTGAATGGGCGCGGGGGAGCGCGGGCGGGCAGAGCGGCGCGGCGGCGGCGGCGGGGGCGCACGGTGGCGGCGGGCGGGGGGCCAGCCCCGATGTGCGGGCGGCGGCGGCGGGCCGCGGCCCCGCTCCGCCCCGGCTCTGCCCCACGCGTGGGCGCTGCGCGACTCTGAGGAGGAGGAGGAAGAGGAGGAGGAGGAGGAGGAAGGTGGTCGCTGCCCGCCGCCGCTCCGGCATGAGCGCGGCTTTCCAGCCCTCGCTGATGATGATGCAGCGCCCGCTGGGAAGCAGCACGGCCTTCAGCATCGACTCGCTCATCGGCAGCCCCCCGCCGCCCGCCCCCGGCCACTTCGTCTACACCGGCTACCCCATGTTCATGCCCTACCGACCCGTGGTGCTACCGCCGCCCCCCCCGCCGCCCCCGGCGCTGCCGCAGGGCGCCCTGCAACCGGCGCTGCCCCCCGCGCATCCCCACCACCACCAGCTCCCCAGCCTGCCCACGGGTTTCTGCTCCAGCCTGGCTCAGGGCATGGCCCTCACCTCCACCCTCATGGCCACGCTGCCCGGCACCTTCCCCGCTTCCCCCCAGCACCAAGAGGCCGCCAGGAAGTTCGCACCCCCGGGTAACTTCGATAAAGCAGAGGGGATGCCCCCCGACGGCGGCGGCGACGACGGCAAAGCCTTCCTGGGGAAGGATGGAGCCCTCCTGCCCTTCCCCGCCGCCGACACCGTCCAGGCCTCCCTCGGTGAGTGAGCGCCGGAGCCGTTGTGGGGGAGCGGGGTCCCGCTGCCCGCTCCGCACACCGATCTCAGCGGGGCAGGCTGGGGGGGTCGGAGGAAGGGACGGCCCCGGGGCCAGGGGACCCGCGGAAAAGGCGGCAGGACTGGCCCCTGGGGTCCAGTGGCCGCAAGGCCAAAGAGAAGGGAGCTTTCGAGCCCCGGCCACTTGAAAACAAAATCATAATAGAATCAATCCAACCAAAAGAAACACACCAAAAATATCGAAACCAAACAAATTTTGGAGGATGGACCTGCAGGCTGGGGGAGGAGGGGTGCGGTGGCCGCGGGACAGAGGGTACCAAGTGCTAATGAAAGGCCTCTGCTTTACTTCCAGCTGGGGCTCTCCGGGGCCAGGGGAAGGAGGACCCCAAAGCAGAAGAGGATGCAAAAGGCAAGGAGGAAAGTTTCTCCATGGACAGCGATCTAGACTATAGCTCGGACGACAACATCCCCGGCCAGGCAGCTCACAAGGAAGAGGACTCTGGCAACGCGCTGGAGGAAAACCCCCAAAACCCCCCCAATTCCACCAACACCACGTCCACAGGCAAAAACCGGCGGAGGCGAACAGCCTTCACCAGCGAGCAGCTGCTGGAGCTGGAAAAGGAGTTTCACTGCAAAAAGTACCTGTCCCTGACAGAGAGGTCCCAGATCGCTCACGCCCTCAAACTCAGCGAGGTGCAGGTGAAAATCTGGTTCCAGAACAGACGGGCTAAATGGAAACGGGTCAAGGCGGGCAACGCCAACTCCAAGACAGGGGAGCCCTCCCGAAACCCTAAGATCGTGGTGCCCATCCCGGTGCATGTCAGCAGGTTTGCGATCAGGAGTCAGCATCAGCAGCTGGAGCAAGCCCGACCCTGATCTCTCCCTATGCTCAGAACCACAAGTTTTTGAGGGAAAAGTTTCCAAATCAGGGTTTAAATACAACTCATCCCCACCCCCCCAAAAAAAAAAAAGAAAAGAAAAAGAAAAAAAATGAAGCAAAAACCCTAAAGCATACAACAGCCAACAAGAAAAAAATCCTACATGAGCGCATGGCAAATCCCCGCCGTGAGCGAACTTTAAAGCGAAACTTTCCGCTTACCGAGTCAAGCGAGAGTCTGCGACGGCAAGAGGCTTGGAAACTGTTTTGGTTCGGAGCAGGAATATCAAACCCTGGAAGAGACACACAGATATTTATTATTACACTGCCCCACTTTGTACATATTCGTGCTGGCTTGGCTACGCTGGGGACCACAGATGCGGTATGGTGTCGGCACCGGATCCAGCAGCGATCTGCCCGTTTCCCCCCTCATCGGCAAAGACATCCCCAGCAAAACCCACAGCGCGCCTTTAGCCATCTTTTGGGTTTTGTTTCTTATCGGGGGCAAAAGGTAAACAGACGAGAGAACAAAAACGAAAGAATACTAAGAGTTTCATTTCATGCCTTTTTTATTGTTTGATTTTATTTCTGATGGCTGAGTGGCAGGCACTGGGGGACGATTTTTTAAATATATTTTTTGCCTGGCTTTCTGTCGATTTGGTTTGCCTATTCTACCAAGCCATGTTTAAAAGAGAGAGAGGGGAGGGTGGGGGGGAAAGCACGATCTTCTCTATTGTGTTTAATTTATTTCAATGTAGCCTATTTCTTTATAAGTTATGAAATTTAAAAGCAAACTAAGTCTTGTGAATAAAAACCGACAAAGAAACAAAAAAGACGGAAAAAAAAAAAGCCCTCCAGCCCTCGGCTGTTCTGTCCAGAATTTGGCATTGAGCTGATTTTCCTTTCCCCTCCTGCGCTGCCAGAGCAGAGCGATGCTGCTCTCGCCTTTTTTATGAAGCCACATTCGTTGTCGGGGAGGGGGGAGATGGGCAAAAAGTTTTTTGTGTGTTTTTTTTGTTTTGTTTTGTTTTTTTGTTTTTTTTCGGAGGAGGTGGGAAGGCTGGAAAAAGTCTTTTTGTGCAAATAAACGTGTATGGCCTTGACGGGGGCGGCGGGGGGCAGGAACACCCTTTCTTCTCCCCCGAGCAGCCAGCGAGTTCTCAGCTCCGTGTTTTGGGGGTACAACCGCTCTCCCCCCAAGCCCCGTGGCCCCTTCCCCAGCGCAGCCAGGGCAGGGGAGGCCCGGGGGAGGAAGGTCGAGGCCGGAGGGTCCCGCGTCCCCCTCTCCTCATCCTTTTAATCCTTTTTTTTTTTTCTCTTTCTTCTTCCCTGTTTCACCCATCCCGCGATTTTCATCCCATCCGTGCCGGTGAAACCCGGTCACTGGTGGCCGTCGGGGGCTATTTGGAATTAAAAAGCATTAATTTCCAGAGGAAAAAGGGGTGCTGGGGAGGTCTATTAAAATTAAACGGGGTCGTTCAAGGGAGGGATTCGCTCCCGAGGTAATGGCGAGGCTCCCGGGGCAGGCTCCGGCAGGTAAATCAAGGCTTGGCGGTGGTCACGTCATTTACAGCCCTTGCACTTCATCATTTATTACCTACTATTATTATTATTATTGTTTGTTAACGCCGGGTTCGCGCACCGAAACGAAAGGGCAGCATCGCCGCCAGCCCACGGGCAGCCGCGGGGGGACAAGTGGGAACCCACGGGAAAACCCAGCCTTTTCGGCAGCCGCCGCCAACTGCCCGCTCCTTTGGCTCGTTGAAAAAGAAAATAGTATTATTAATAATAATTTTTTAATTTCATTTCGGCGCGGGAGGGAGCGAGGAGCCGGGACACGCGTGGGGTGGCCTCGTCCGCCCCCCTCCTCGGGCTTCCCAGCGCTGCTCCTCTTCGGAGCGCCTTTTTTTCCTTTTTATTTTTTCCCCCCCCCTCTAATATTTTAGTTTGCTTTTGGTGCAAAGGGGATGTTTCTGGGAAAGCACAACCCGGAGCCGGCTCGGGCGAGCGGCAGCCCGGCTGTACCCCCCCCACCCCCCCCGGGGGTGTTTGGTGTATTTTAGGGAGGAGCAGCTGCTCCTCACCCCTGTCCCCCCCCAGGGCAGATCTCCCTCTACAAGCCAGCATCTGCCCCAGGCGCTAGAAAGTTATTTGCTCCGCGGCTTGGGGTCCCCCATCGCCCACCCCCCCAAGGAGAGGGGCTTTGGGGCTGGAGGGGGGAGCCCAGGGCCGGCGGAGAAGGAGATAAACAAGCGAGGGGGTTGATAGCTGTCATCATCACCATCATCATGGCTTTCATTTGGCTGCCTAATGAGTCAGATCACAGGCAGAGAGAAAAATTGTCAATCGCCCAGGCTCTAATGAATTTTTTTGCAAATTGTAATCAAGCCAGGCCGTCTCAGCTCGCTGATTAATGAGACCCAGGAGGCCCGGCCAGCACCTCAGCTTTTTATTCCATCCCGTCCTCCCTGCACTAAATTAACAGCAACTTGTCTGAGCTTCAAATTAACTCCCAATGATTAATTCTGATGGGGGGGTCTGAAGAATAGCTCGTCCTAATAGGCACTGGCCTCTGATGCTGTTTGAAATTAATACACTTCCCCTTTGGCTGCCGGCTTTAATCCAAGGTTGGGTTTTGACATCACTATATTTGTTGTTACAATAAATTCCTCTTACATCTGCAGATCAAATAATTGCAGTGCTCAGGGAGCGCAGCAGAATTGCAGGTCTGCTTCGCAGCAGCCCAAAGTCAGAGGGGAAGGAAAGATACCCGTTCCTCTCCACCTCACTTCCAGCCTACCTTAGGAAAACCCCTTTTTTATATGTATATAAATATATATTTTTAAGTCTCCAGCCACCACCGCTCGGCAGCACCGGGATGTGGTGGCTGGAGGAGGCTACCCTCTCCAACTAGGCAAGGAGCATGCTGCCTCCCTCTTGAATAAGACATCACAGCTTTTAAATCCCCCCGCACCTCCCCTTACCACTGTGACCCAGCAAACTCACCGCATGCCAGGGCTGCCACAGAGACCAGACAAACTCAGTGCATGCCAGGGCAGGCAGAGGATCGTGGATGGGACTCCAGCTACAGCCCCCACTTCCTTAAAGGGAGCAGCCCTGCCTTCCGCTTTGTCTCTATTTGTGTTGACTTAATTGGTTTAATCATTTCAGCTGGGACTGGCCAGGCTCGGCTTTATGCCTTTTACCTGCCCCTCCTGCCCCCCGGGGATGAGGCTGCTTTGCCAACAAGGACCCCTTTGTGCCCAGGCAGGGGGTGCTGGACCCTCCCTCTGTTGGGGTTATCCCCCCCAATGGTGGAGGCCTCTGCCCTGAGCACCCCCCAGAGCAGAGCCAGCCCCAATATCTGGAGAGGGGGTCTGTACCCCTGCTGGGAATACCACCCCCCTCCAAGGCCTCAGCATCTCCCCTGTTCCCTAGCGGGTGCAAATTAACCCCCTCAAGAGACACCCACCCCTCTGGGCTCGCTGTCCTCCAGGATTGGGAACCCCCCTTCACATGCTTCCACAAGGCTGTATCAATCTTCATCCGTGAGGAAGAGAGCGATGAGGCTGGTAAGCGGCCACTAATGCAAATTCCTGCCGTCACCATCATAAAGCACCCGGCACCCTGACACACAAAAGCAACACCATATGTACGAAGACAACCTGTATGAATTATAAATTGCATCATAAAAATTGATTGCCTATCCCCAACCCTTCAGAAACACATGCTGGGGGGAGGGGGAGTAGAAACCCACTCTGAACCGGCTGCCCCATAGCTGGAGGGGATGCTCTGCTGAGCCACCCCGTATCCCTCATGGGTGCGAGGTCCCTTCCCGTCCCCCTCCCCATCGCCGCGGGATGCTTGCCCGCCCCTTGCTTGCTCTTTTCTCCTTCCCGCTACGCCTGGCCCATAGAGAGGCTTAATCTATTTATTTCAAGCCACTTCATCCTCTCTCTCGCTTTTGTCCCGGCCCCAGCCTCTGGCTTTGTGGCACGACCGCTGAGGTTTTAAAAGCCCCTTCCCCTATAGTTTGAGGTCTCCTTGGCTGCCTGAATTACAATGGCTAAAACAGGATTACACTGACCTGATCCTATTAAACTCACCAATCGATCTGTGCTGCCCTGCCTCCGGCTCGGCAAACTTACTCGCCTAACTTTCCCGGAGAAGAGAAGGGAAAAGCCACCTTTCCAAGCAGGCCCGAGGGAGGAAGGAAGGATGGAGGCTATTGCTTTTTTTTTCTGATCCACATGGATTTTAACCCCCTGCTTTAGTTGCCAGCATCTCAGCCCCGGCGGGAGTTTAAGTCGTATAGATAAATCATATATAAAGGGTTATTTTAGCTGTAAAGCAAAACAATTCTCCCTCCCTTTGGTAAGGGCAACTCTGAAGCTGCCTGCTGCGGGGCGTGCGGGCTTCTGGTGCTCCTGCAAACAACCTGGTGTGGAGAAAACCACCGGGAATAAACATCCTCAGCCTCTCGCTGTGATGCTGAACATGCCGGAGCAAAGCCTGAGCAAGGGCTGCCTGTGTTTGAGGTGCCCACGAGCCCCTGGGTACCCGCTGGGCTGGGACCCGTGATGCAGCCACGCGAGCATCTCCCCACCGATGGCTCCGTGTCCCTCTGCGCCCAGGGGACCGTGTCACTGGCACAGGCAGGGCTGACCCAGCAGTGAGTCCTTCCTCCCTTTTCTTTATTAAAGGAGCGGAGGAAGAGGAGTGCAGACCCAGCTTAACGACATTTTCCTCGTCAGCGGGTAAACGGACCTCGAATCGGCGGCGTTATCCGCTGCCAGGGGATGCTCTGCACCGCCTCGGTGCTAGGGCACGCCACCATCTGCAGAGGAACGGGCGCCTGAAATTAATCCCCCGCTGTCCCTCGGGAAAATAATTACAAGGCAGGGGAATAATCTAAAAATGGCAGTAAAATATGGGGTGTTTACACTGACCTGCCAGGATGACTGAATTAGTGGCAAGGGGCCTGAATTAGTGGGAAAGGGCCTATCGCTGACTCCGGGGGAGCAGTTCTAATGCTCAGATCCTATTAATTAACAGAGTGAGAGACAAACTGGGGACTCCCATTTATAATTTTCTAGGAGCGTGTTATCAACAGTGAGGAGCGGGAGCTTGCAGGATGAGTCTGTGTTGCCAAGTGCCTGGAGTTCTTCCCTCTTTACAGCCCCAATCTGCTCTAAAGGGCACCAATACCCAAAACTGAGCTCCTAAAAGAGGGCATCAGCAATGATTTTTTTTTTTTTGCTAATGTAATGTATCCTGATGCTATTTCGGGTGACAAAAACTGCATCTGTCTAAGTCTAAACAGAAATCTTTGCTCTTTTCCTTCCGCTTGTGGTCCTGAACTCAGAAATTATGCAGGAAAACGTGGGTAAGGCTCCCCAAACCCCTTTGAGATACATCTGCCTCCCTTGCTGGAATTTCCAGACCAGCCAAAAGAAACCACGGGCATGGTTATACAAATTAAGTTATTACTTTTTTTTTTTGGCTGCCCTGGCTCAAGGCGAACCAGCCGACTTCTTTCGGCAATAGCAACATCTCCTTATCCAAAGCCTCTTGTGCACATCCCCGAAGCATCCTCAGGGCATGTCCTATCACCCCAAACTTGGCAGCCAGGGTAACACACGCTATGAAATACACAGCACCCACCCACCAAGCTCTACATTAAAATTACCAGGTCACCCTTCTGCTACATTTCAAGGCCCTGCACCAAAACTGGAAGGTACCTAAGAGATTTTAAGTAGCAATAACTGGTTTATTTTTTCTCTACTGCTTGGGGAAAAAAAATCATCTTTTTCTTAGTGTTTTTCACCCAAAACCACCAAGAGGATTTGGACTGAAATTCTCTCTTCCTCCCCAAACACTAAGACAGTGCCCCAAATAATTAACACACTGTACAACCCCAACAACAAGGACCAGTGCAAAGAGTGACGCAGTCCAACTGGCACCAGTAACAGCAGCTTTCTGGTCCCTCCCTCACAACCAACATTCATCTCTTTGCACAGAGAGGACAGATAATAGCAAAGACCTTCTGCAAACCGTCGCTGCTTGTAGATATGCCATCGAGTGCTGAACATTTACAAATAGCCTGTTCACTGCTAAGAAGCCACTTGGGCTTTTATGAACGTCGTTATGGCCGTGGTCTAATAGTATCTATCAAAAACATTGCCTTTCTGAGTTAGGGTAATGGTCATTTTTAAGACACACATCTGTATTTTTTTTAAACAGATGCTCGGCTCCTAAGCCCATGACTGCTATTTCTCCCCCTCCCCAATTATTTTCATATTTCCCCATTTCCAAAGCGGCAATAAGTTTCTGAGAAAGAAGGGTAATAGGAAGTCTCTCTCTAAGAGAAATTGTTAATTTGGGATTTATAAAGGACTTTCCTTAATGAATAATAGTTGAGATCGATCTGTCTTCCTGCCTCATTCTGCAAAGTAACATTTGTAAAGTAAGGTGATCCCAATTACTCCCTCTAATAACCCTCTCCAGCAAGAAATTTCAGAGCTGCAGCCATGAAACTCACCCGCCTGCCTCTGCTCTCCCCAGTGCCATAAGCATCACCTGCATCAGGACTTTCTGGCCTCATCCAGTTTATCACCCCCCTTCTCCCTGCCCAGTATGGACCAGCTCCATCACCCAAAGACCCCAGGGTGGGATGTCCTGCAGCCCCCCCGAGAAGGATGCTCCATTTCGATCCTCCCCGGTACCACCAGCCATCATCACTGTCTGCATTTCAGAGTCCCATGATGGGATTTGTCACCCCTCGTCACCAGGGTGCCAGGGTCCAGACGGGGTCTGTGGCCCCCCAAAACACCCAATGCTTTGGCACCCACCCACCTCCCAGCTTATCAGAGAGAGGAGATTGAGAAGTGACTTGATTATTGTCGGTAAGTGCCTTCATGGGGAGAAAATACTGGTACTAAAGGGCTCTTGAATCAACTGGAGGACGGCAGCATGAGAATCGATGCTGGCAGCTCCAGTCGGTCAGACTCAAATTAGAAGCAAGGAGCTTTTTTTTTTTTTCATTGAAATATGGAGGACCATTAAATATCAGAGCCAATTAACAAGGCAGGGGGGTCTCTCCAGCCCTTGGGGTCTTCAGCTTGGGTCTGGTTGCCTTTGGGGAAGAGATGCTTTAGCCCAATATAGGGTTTTGCCATAGCAAGTGCCTCCTCCAGCTCTTTTGCCATGTCTGCCCTTTCATGCTTCCTTCCTTCTCTTTGGCTCCTCTCTGTGGCAGGGCATGAAGGAGTGGAAATCCCATAAATCTCATTCCCTTCTTTCCTTTGCTTGGTGCCATCCTACATGCACACCCCCATCCCACATCCAGAGACTGGCGGGACTTCTGGAGGGGTAGAAGCTGAAGGAAGGGACCATTTCACCACGCTTTAATTCACAAAGTCCGACTTCCCCAGGTCCCCCACACTCGGGAGAGAAGCGGGCTCTGCCACAGCACCAGTGCTCCCCTTTCTCCTTGCCTCCACTCAAGAGACATCCTGCATCAGCCCAGAGATGCTCCAGCAAACCCAGGGAACACTAACACCACTTTCCTGGTAACTCCAGGGCAAAAGAAAAATCCAGAAAAATTCTCCTTCATTTTTTTTTTTAAGTGAAGTATAATTCTCTTTTATATTGCCTTCGTGCAGCTGGAGGGAACTGAGAAGCTCAAGCTGTAAGAGGCTTGCTCTAGGTCACCTTCAAAAGAGGTGACCCACAGATGACACTGCCTTTGGACACCTTGTCTCTGAAACAAGGACTATTTTGGGTGTTTGAGCTCTGTTACACTGCTGGTGTGCAAAGGGCAGAACATGCCCCTATTCTCTCCTCGCCTGCAAGTACCATCCTCCCGGTGAGCCAGAGCTGGTCTGAGCTAAGCACGGTGCTTGAACCCTTCCTAACCCCTTGGGGAAGGGATGCTGCAGGTACCACCCTGCCCACATCTGAGCTCAGGCACTCACTGGGCAAATTTTGCCGGCTCTGAGTGCTGGAAAGGGTGAAATCCTGACATTATTTGTTCACCTGGCACAAACCTCAGCGCTGCCAGTATTAACTGGCCAGGCTGATTAGTGGCAGCCATCAGCCAATAAATAAATTGGAACCATCTCCAGACCTGATTAGCTTGCTAATTAAGCTCAGTTACAGGGAAATCTGCAGTCAATCAGCCCGGCCATTACCAGTTGGATCTGCGGAATGGGAGCTGTAGATGCCGTATCTCTGGTGGAGAGGGGGAGGAGGGGAACGTGCTGGGGGTGGGAGGGAAGGTGGTACCAAAATCCACTTTCCCCAGCAACAATGGGAGCTGCTCATCCATCTGGGGTGCTTCCTGGCAGCCTTTGGTGCCCCCACATTTCCCTGGGCTCCTGCCCTGATGCTGTCAAGGCAGCGTGAGGGCATTGCCCCCTTCTGCTTCAGTTGCTGAGCTGTTTGGCAGCACAATCCCTTTCCAGTCTACAAACTCCCAGGAACTGCAGGATGCCTCCAAAGACAGCCCATTTGGAAGGGTAAACACAGGGCTGGGGTGTGTGTGTGTATTTTTTTTTTTTTTTTTTAAGCTGAGCCAGGCCACTTTCTCCCCTTGGTCATGGCTACGATGTGCAGCTCTGCCACCTTGCTCTAGCTCCCAGCTCTTCCCTCCTGCACCCAGCTGGCATTTTGGGGACCCACATCAAAATGCTGCTGGATATCTTCATCCCAGCACAGAGGCCAAGGGCTCTCAGTGGTTTCCTCTTGCCTGCAAAGTAGGTGTAATATCCCCCATACGGCCCAAAGCAGAGGTGGGATTTCAAGACACGTGCCCATCCGTTGCTGTCAGCATTGCAGGATGAGCTGTTTTGGCATCTGAGGACCCCTTTCCACCCTCCAGCTGCAGCTCCCCTGTCTTGGCAGCTGTTGATGGGCATCGGACTTTTGCTTGTCCCTCTACCACATCCTTCTTTTGGCTCTGGCAACTCGAGACTGTTCGGGATCCCAGCACTTGGTTCATTAGGTGGAAATACCTGGCATTTCATTTCTGCTAATCCTCAAAACCAGTGCAAATTGTTTGCTCCCAGGCCAAAATGACAATAAATGATTATTTTCTACTGCAAATGGTCATCATGAGATTGTCTTCCAACTGAGCAACAAAGCAGCCCTTGGTGTTGGTAGCACTCACTGGTGCCATTTCTTAAAAGGCTTGAGCAAACCCCAGGCGTGTTACATTCCCTAGGAGCCCAAAGTTAATTCCCTGAGCAATGGGAAAACCCTTCGGATGGTTTTGGAGCGCCACATCCCTTCATCCCCATGGCACAGCATCACCTTTTCCCTTCTGCCGCTTTTGCTCTTCTCATCCTCTCTTTGGCAAATGCAAGGAGTCTCCCTGGCTTGAAAACAAACAGATCTGGATGCTGAGGAGCAGAGATCGGTGGGGGCAGAATGCAAATAAATAAGTGCTAATTGCTGGCAGTGGTGCTGCGTGTTGAGTGTGGTTATTGTGACCACATTTATTGGCCAATTAAGGATTTTACTGGATGTTAGGTGAGATAAACGACTGCCTGGTGGGTTTCCCAGTCCTGGCGTGGGTTTGTGGTTTTCCTACAGCACATTGAGTGGTTTCACTAGGGGTAACCATGTTTCCCTAACGCACCCTCCCAGTAACTCCTGCAGTCTGTGCTCTCTGTTTATGGTTGGACTCGATGATCTTAAAGGTCTTTTCCAATGTAAATGACTTTATGATTCTCCAAAGTCACATTGCTTGGGTGGGAATTGCAGTGGAGCAGGAATACTTCACCAGGGAGAAACTGAATTGCCTGCTTCTCCCTGCAAGCATCACCTGCCTCAGATCCGTCATGGAAACAGCGAAAAAAGGGCAAAAGGATGAGCTCCAGGGCAGGTGATGCTGGCTCAGAAGGGCTTTGTGTGCGATATGTTGCTCCCCAGCCTGGATTTCTGCTGGGTTTTCTGCAGTGAAATTTCTGAGCAGCATCTCTGGACACCACTTCTATCTCCTGCCACCAAGTCATTGAGGATCCATTCAGGATCACCAAACTCACTGAAAACAGATGACTCAGAAGTCCCTGAACTTTAAGCAGTTACAGGCTGGGGAAATACACAGCAAAAGCCTCATAATATCTGATTTTACACTCTCCTCCAGCATTGGCTTTTGGCCACATGTGGAGAAAAAGTTTTGGTGCGGGTAGATGTTCGGCCCGTCTCTTTAAGGCTACTCTTACCTGATATTCATGAAACAAAACATTTTAAATTTTGTTTATAAAACCAGCTGAATTTGGGTGAGCTTGGCTCTCTCCTGGGAAACAAACCCATTTACCATGAAGAGTCAGCCCCATCCTACCATCACGTTGCATGTGATCGCTGTGTGTGCCGTTCTCAGTCGTCTCATCTATCGCTCTCTTCATACCAGTTTGGATTTGTGTTAAAGAATAAATAAGAAACAGCAAAACTGCCAAGGGAATACTTTGAATGAGGGTTAGAAGGATGCGGGTACCTACATAGCAAGTGCTTTCTGGGCTCTGGAGCAGTTTTTTTGAGCTGGTGCTCCCAGTATCCATCAAAGCAAGGGTGAAGACATACAGAAAGGCCTTATGGAAGAACGTCTGGTGTCTAGAGTAATTGCTTTTTTATTTAAAAAAAAAAAAAAAAAAAAAGGGGGCGGTTTCCTTCTACTCCCATTATAGGAATCAGTAGTTTTCTTTCCAAATATCTTTCTGACCCCTGTTGCTTTGCAGTGGGATATTATCTTTTCTTCCTAGGCATCTCTGAATGCCACCAGCTGTGAGCATTTCAGGGGTATATGGGGGTGGGCTTGGGGTAGGTGAGAAAAGTGGGAATGAAAGACATCCTCAAATCTGCTCCACCATTCCTGGCACCAGGATCTTCCAGGAGAAGCCAGATCTTAGGAGGGTTGTTAGAGAGTGATCAGTCAGCCATACCCATCGCAAAATCAAACCCTGTACCCTTTAGGAGGGCAAAGGAGAGGAGGGATGGGTGATTTCTACAAAACACACTGCTATAGCTTTACACCACCCAGGGAGAATCCAAAACAAGTTCTCTACTTTTGAAGTTCGCATTTCAAATCCAGAAGAGAAGAACACAAAGCACCCTCCTCTTGCTTTGGTGCTGGTTGGACATGTGATGGGGTTAAACAGGGTGGGAAAACCTTGCAAGAACAAAGGCACACGTTTCCTGCATGATGAAACAGTGATGTAGACCCTCCAAAAAAAGAAAAAAAATCCACAAGCAGTCCTGCAGTTCCTTACTCCCTGCAGTGTTGGTACAGCCTCCCAGGAGCATTTGGACAATTGAAGAGCAGACAAGGAAATGAAAACCTCCCCCAAACAAATCCCCATCAGACAGGACAGAACTGACAGCTCCCGGCAGGTGGGAGACCTCACAGGGTGGGCAATAACCTGAAGAATGAACAAATTCAGGTCAAGTGACAAGCAGACATACAAACCAAACCAAACTAAACCCCAATCCTGCACTCTGGGCAGTCCCACTCAGTCTGTGAAGAAGCAAGCTCACCTTTTAATCTTGGCCAGGTCTTCTCTTGAGCAAAATCCTGCTGCAGCGATGTCTCCAGTCCAGTGATGCACTGGAGAGCCTGCCCATCTTGGTATTGGTTTTGACCGTGCTGCCTTTGGTATCAGCCCATGCACTGTGCTGGGTGCAAGACCAGGAAAAGAGACATCTCCAACCTGCTGCTTCCCCATTGCTCATCTATGGCTATCATGTTCCCCTCTTTGTGTCTCTTTTTGAGGGAAATTCCCCACTTTTTCCACCTCTTCATAGCGCTACTCATTTTTGAATATTCCTAATTTCTCCACGTCTTCTATAAGGTGGGCCAAGCATAGATGGCCAAACTGTAGCATTGGTTGTCTCGTTTCATGGTGCCCTTATGATCTTAAAAGGCACATTTAATTATCTGCTGTTCTCTATGTAGCCACCTCAATACTACACAGCTCTCTTGGCCTTACGTAGTTTTGCCACAGCCATTGCTATCACTAACTGTATCACCAACCCGTGAGACGTACTGGTTCCAGCAGGTACCCTTGTGGCTGGTTACCAGTCTACTCAGGTGCAAACCTCCTGCTTTCCCCTCCATCCCATCTCGCAACCTTCTGCAATATTTTGTCTTCTCCTTGGGCCTACTTAGATTCCTGATTTGTTTTTGTGACATGCTTGGGCCAAGACCTTTAAAAATGTAAATAAATGTCAATCAGTTGCCCATGGTTCAGGGCTTTAAACGACTTGTTCAGAGAAGCCTAATAGAGAGCCATGATTTTCCTTCAAAGAAGAGATTAGACCATACCATATCATGACCTTAAAGATGTTTTATTATTCTTATTTTAAATGATCATTTCAACCAATTTAGCAGATACAGATGTAACCGTTACTGGCCTAATTCCTTGGATCTCCTCCAGAGACTCTTAAAGCCTAGGTGCAACATTTACTACTCTCTCTTCCTCGAGGAGAATAACTGTTTTTAATGAAAGCTCGCATATTTTTGCTGGGAGATCTGTCATTCAGTTCACAAGCTATTTCAGAACTCTTAGATATACACCATTACGGTCCGGTTGACTTATTGCTTTTTAATTTATCAATTTGCACCATTACGGGCTCTTCTGACATCCCAGGTCTCGGATAATACTTCATCTTTATTACTGGCAAAGAGTGACAGGATCTCATCATTAATATGAGAAGAAAGCGGGGCCACGGTGGGTATATCTCAATAACACGGCAATGAAGACTCAAGCAAAGAAGCAAGCTGTGACAAACAAGTTTTCTTGTCTTTATTAGAAAGAGACCTATACAATATAGCAGCCTCTCTCTGCAGTACTTTACAACTTTTTTTCCTTTTTTATTTTTTTTAATTATTCAGAATACTGTACAGCTGACACAAAAATCTCAACGTGGAGAGAGAGGAAAGGGAAACATAATACAAACTGGCATACTTAATCAAACCAAAATCATATGAAGCAACAAGCAAAGTGAAAAGTTTGTCAATTGGTTTAATTACAGTACAAACAATATAAATAAAGCATCAATGAGTCATTGTAAAACAAACTTGCTGAATGAGGTAATATAAAAACAACAACAAAATACTTTTTCTTTAATAATTTCCACACTGTCTTGTCATCATTTATACATTACTATTTACAGAAACAGAAAAACAAACCCCAAAGCTTGCTATAAAGCCTGCCATATGCTAGATATCTTCCGCCTTTACCCCAATAAGAGGTCCCAGGTGTCCCTACTCACCTGGGCTCCCTTTCTCCCCTTCCCAATCAGAAAGACAAACATCACAAAGCAGAAAAACCGAAAGACTTGGGGGATAAACACAGTCAAACATAAAATCTAGCCTTTGCAGGCGGTCACAGGTTAAGGAATAAAGAAGAACACCCAAGTGGTGCTGATGGTGCCTCCCAAAATAAAGGTGCTGGCTAGATTGAACCTCAAATCACAACCTCGCTGAAACCAGGGGCCAAACTCTGACTTCAGAGGGGCAGGATACAGCCCACCCATGCCCAACTCTGCCATCCTGAAGCTGTTTTTCCTTGGACTTGGGCAAAGGATTCGGGATACACTCAAACCCCGCTGAAGTCGAGAGGTTTAAGGCAGCAGGAGCTGCAGAATCAGGACCCCAGCAATCCCAAACCAGAGTCCAAAGGCGATCGTTACACAAAACAAGTCCCCGGTGCTTCCAAAGACTCCCCTTCCCAAATACCACCCCCCTTCAGTTTGTGCACCCACCTATGCAAGCGGCCTACAAGCGAAAGATGCTCTCGACGTTAAAATACTAGAAGAGAGCTGGACCAAATGTGTGTGGTCCCCTGGAAACTTGGTATTCCCACGGAGCAAGGGGCTGTGCTTTCAGAGGACAGGTACGTCCTGTTTTCCCTGTGGATTTGCAAAACAAGCTCCATAGATTCAACGCCTTGAATCTCTAGATACATCGGCAAAAATGCTTGGAGGGGTTTTCCACAGCATTTCAAAGAAATTACTTTGTCGCAGATGCAAGAAGGGGAAATAAGTGATTCTCCCACCACCACGTGTACCCAGCCGTGTTTCCTACCACACCTTGCCCAGCTCCAGCAAACATCCTTCTCACCCTGCCGGGCTTGCCCTCTCCCAGTTGATTTCCCCCGATACCACTGTAAACCGAAAGCAAGGGTAGAAACGGTGCGAACAACACTCTGTCAGGTTTTCCCGGACTACTTGGTACACGCAAAGCCTCAGCACGTTAGCCGAGGTTTGTCGCTCCCTCACGGCAGAATTTTGGGGTTAGAGTTTAATGGCTGCAAATACGTGGAGGCAGGGATGAGGAGCTGCTCTTGAGGAAGGACCCACCTGGAAAACGCTCTTCAGAAACATCTCACCACTATCATCCCCAATGGCCCCACAAACAGCAGCAGGACCTGAAGCGTTGCTGAGCCAGCTACAGGAGGGCAGCCCACTAGTCCTGCACTTAAATTCAGCCAGTAAGCTGAGTTTCAAGCAAATTTATGTATCAAAAATGGCCTCTGAGCAGCAAGCCCTCTGTTCTTTTCACCTTCAGCAGCTCCTTTCCCAGCATTTCCCACAATAACAGCGTGGGGCTGGTAAGCTGGATTCCTTCTCTCAAGCAAAGGGCTGCCCTAAGGCCCAGTGACCAAGTTAAAAGTTTTCCAGAGTTGAGTGTTGCTGTCTGAAGGAGCTGGATTTGCTTGAATACCTGAGGCAGGTATCTGTGTGAGTCCTGAGTGTCCGATGGCTCACAAGAGCCGCACTCAACCTGTGCCTTGTATTCCTGCACCTTTCTACCCCTTGAGCCGACGTCCCCCCTCCTGCGCTCTTGGAAATGGCTGTTCTTGCTCAAATGGGAAACTTGCCTCTTTAGAAACATCTAACCAAACACCTGGCTCTAGCTATCGGCTTTGATTAACATGTAAATGTATGCGTATACATTTCCACAATTGCTAACAGCAGCGTGTAGAGCATATATGCATCTATAAGCACACACACCCCCCCGCCCCAAATGCAAAGCACATGTAGTTAGTGACCTCCATGCGATACGTGGCCTTTACCTTAGGACTCAGACCACCTTGACTGCGCTTCATCCACCAACTCAGCCCCCAGATCTGGGAACTAGTTGCCAAATCGCAACTCACCTTCAACACCAAAACCCCTCCTCGGTCCTGCAGGAGCTTTGGGTTTGCCTTCAGCACAGAACAGACCCTATATCAAGTCGTCTGCTGCGAGGGGTTTTTACTCTCTGTACCTTGTCATTTGAGAGGACCAGGAAAGCGTTTTCAGCTACTTCAGTTCTCAGAAACAAAAAAACCACCAATTGGTTCTGGAAAACGGGGTATACAGAAAAGAGCTGATGGTGCATTCACTGCCAGCAAGCAACATGCCATGCCATTAGACCTCTGTAAGCATCCCCACCCACCCCACCTTCACACTTTGTACATAAAACACAGGTAAAAATTGCTAGCTCCGAAGCAATGCAAAATAGTCGGTCTTGGGTATGCCCCAGGGACTTAGGAGACAGGTGGACATACAGAGATGAAGAGGCTAAAACTGCTGAAATGCAAGGTGTTTTTATTTCATCTGCCCACAAGCAAAATCCCCCTCAACATTCAGGAATGATCGTAAACGAGGAGAGTTAATTCACCCACATATTGCTGTGACTTGAAATGAAACACAGGGGCCAAGACGACCAGAAGCATGCCTAGTGATTTGAGGCTTACCATGGCTCAAAAAAACCCCAAACCAAAACAAAAAAAAAAACCAAACAAAGCAACCTTTTATTTTCAGAAATCATGCAATCCTCCTCTCACAACATGAACTATTCACAGCTCCTGAAAATCTTGGCCAAAACCCTTCAAACCTCCCTTTAAAACGTGAGACAGATTCAGTCAACTCAAGGTAAACAGTCATGAGATGAGACCACCCAATATTTACTTTAAAAAATGGCTCACACTAAAGAACAACCCAGAACCTAGAGTATCGTAATACAACAAATCTACCTACCTACAGCTTTTGATATTTTGCTCTATTACCTTTATATTTTTTCAAACAGGAAGTTGTTCTCAAACAAAACCATTCAAACCAACCTTCTTTTTGCACCTTAGAATCCAAGAAGTCAAAACTCATTGCAGAACCTTTTAATTTGGGGTAGGTTTAGTGTTTTTCTACCTTAAAAAGAACTTTAATCTGGAGCGTTTTTTTTTTGTTTTTCTTTTTCTGCCATGCAGCAAACACAAGAACATGCAAGAATGGTCTTCTACACAATAGATTTTACCCACAAATCACTAACAACAGAAGGAGGTGCTGAACCGAGAATCCAAGACTAATAGCCGGAGATCCCATGTACGCATCGGAAACAAAGATGCTTGATGATGAGATGTGGATGGGCAAGCTGTGTCCTATCCAGCCAAGGTGGCCCGAGGTTGGTCCCCAACGCTGTCCTCTTTTACTATGAGTCCCTCCAGCCACAATGACCATTTATTCCCTGTTAAGGTGCAAACGCGGCTCCCCGAGTCATTTGGAAAGGGCCTCTCCGGGACCCCCTTGTGAAATCTGTGCTTGTCTCCACCATTACTACTTTATACTAGAAACTACAAATTACTTCATTTTTCCCGATCTCCATACAAATATAAAAGATGAAGCTATCCAAACCCCATATAATCTAATTATACTACATTACAGTGCCGGAGATAATATCTAAGCCCGTATCTGCATTCCCACCTCTATTCCTCTCTCCCTACGTTACTCAGCTTCCTCTGGCCAGGGGAGATCGCCAAGTGCAGCTAAACCTTTTTTTGCATTAACACACATAATTTAAGGAAACAGGGAAAAGACAGCAAATTAAACAATATTAATGTTTACACAGTTATTATACACTATGCCCAAATGCTTAAAAAATCCTCTCTGCCTCCTAGGAGCTCACCTGCCTTTCTGAGCAGCACCTAGCTCAGAACATACCAAGGTTCTCCACAAATAGCTTTTCTTTTGCATCCTTTTAGCAACAAAATCAGAAATCTGGTAATGGGAGCCCTTGGCCAAATCTCCGCACTGGCAGGACCCTGAATTTTCCAAAGGTTAGATCTTATTTCTTCATAAATAGCAAGGTTCAGAAGCTGGATACGACACATCCGACTCATCTCCACCATCCAACAGCAATTAGCTTAAAATAAACGGAAGGAAAGTGCTGATGTTAATAGCAATGGCTGACTCAGTTCTAGTGTTTTAGTCGTCATGGATAAAGTGCAGAGGAAGGGGATTTACAGGTACCTGGGATAACAAAAAGGGTTAAACGGGGGATGCAACAAAAATCACAGCTGCAGACTCCATTTTTGGAGAAAACAGCTTTAGCTAACATGTTTCTGCTGGGATTTCTTATTGACTGGAACTCAATTTGTTTTTAATTTGCTCATAACATGCTCAAAGGGCATAAACAGCCTGGCAAGTGGGTTCCATAAAAGCAATGAGAGGGGCTAAACACGAGACTAAGAACAGAAAATGGACAGGTTAACAGAAAGCAAGGGGAGTGATTCCTGCAGGTTCTCCAAGTGTCAATATATATCACCTGTTTCTGCACCTGGATGGCTTCAAGAACATCCTCTGCAAAGTGCAAACGCATCCCCTGAAACGCACGTGGAACCTGAAGGCCTCGGCTCACAAAGCCAAGCCCCACCGGGCTCCAGCCTTGGAGAACTTCCTCCATCCTCACTCTCAGCTGTGGTGGGAAGGGGTTTTCCCTCCTCTCCTTCACCATGCGAGAAAGGGATGGAGTCTACACTGACTTCCTGGCCAGGTGGTCTGTCCTGCTAGCTCAGGAGGTGCCACACAACTTCTCAGAGCCATGCAACCAAACCCGTTTGAAGCAGAGATGCTGTAGCCAACACACCGTGAGGCACAGAGCCTCAGGGTCTGTTCTACCATGGCTGGAGCATCACCGGCTGCAGTGCCAGAGAAGGGCTCTCCTGACCTGGAGACACTGCTGGGAGATCTGTCTTTTGAAGGGATTGCCACTGCATGCACAACCAGGTATCCTCCCCGTGGACGCGTACACGTTTAGGGAAACCACCGCATAGTCTACGTCACTTCAACGTAGGTACTGACAATGCTTACACATCCAAGGGAAAACCATGTTTAGGTTAAATTAAACTGTGCTACTGCTTAATTGAAGTATGAGGTTATTAGTTGGCTAGCCTGGATTTTTCCTATAATACAGTGTAAATTCCTTCCCTAAAAATATTATATACTTTTTTTAAGATTTGCCTTCAGAAAATTTTTATGAAAGGAGCGTGTAATTCTTCTACCTGAAATCTGCATGACAGCCTGGTTGCCCTTGTTTCTCAAACATCACTCTCAGCTTTGTAAGAGGAAGGTAGCCCAAAGAGAACATTAGATTATGTACAGAAAACATCTTCAGTTCGGAAAAAAACAGCTCAGAAGTGGAACATGCATTAGGAACTTAACAGTGGCAAATCTGCCTACCATGTATTTGAAATATTGGACTGGGTTTTTGGATACCGACGCCCCTGATGCTCCCAGGGCAAGAGCAGACAGGTATAGCACCTCTGAGACCATGATTCCTGAATCCCTGCTGTGTCCTCCTGGAGGGGTGTAAAACTCATGAGCACCAAGACACAGTGGGCTTCACAGCATCCCCTTCAGCTGCACATTAGATGGGTTGTCCCATCACTGAAGGACCACCCATCAGTACCAAAGCTCAGGGAGCTGCACGGGAATGATGGAGAAATAGCAATTATAACAGACACCCTTCCTCAATTAAAAAAAATAAAAAATTATCCCAGTATGAAGAGAATCAGCTGTAGCCTTATTCTGATGCAGCAGCCTAGGCTGGTTGAAGATAGGTTTCCCTCTCCAAATAGTCAAATGTCTATACAATAACAAAGTACAAAATGAGAACACCGCGAAATAGGAAAAAGCTGGTCAACATTCTCATGTGTCCACCTTGAGGCTCACTTTTCTTTCACAACTTGATGATTTTTACATCAAATCTGTATTTTTTTTCCCTTAAGATACCCAGATTACATTTTTTTTTCCTTCACATTTTGTCCACGTATAGGTTTATTTAGCAATTGCTACACTCCTCCCATTTATATGCGAAAGGAAATCCAGAGCCCCAAGGAAGAGCACCACTGAAGGCTTGGGAAATACATATGAGCAGGTAGATTTGCAAATTACTATGCTGTGTGCACCTCACTGCCTTCACATAATTGCTCCTTTGCCATTGAATTCAGTTGAGTTTTCAACTTTCTCCGTGATATACTCTCTTCCCCGGATTCACATTGCCATAATCCACTTAAAAAAAAAAAAAAAAATCACTTTTCTGCCTGCCAAAAACCATACAGCCTGCTTCCCCATTCCAGAATCCTACTCCGTTGAAAACAGGAGAACCTAGGATCTGCCTAGTGATACCAAAATAATCAAATCAAGTATTAAAACTTGGAATTCAAATGAACTGTCCAGGCTACTTTCACAAGCCATTTTTCTTCTGGAAAGCAGCCAAGTTGGGAGTCAAGCGCAGCCATGCCCTGCCCGCCGTGGTGAAGGCTATCAATTCTGAACTTAATCAAATCTGATCTTCCCACAGCCAGGCTGGGGCTTTTTGTCTTGGCTTGTGAAAGCTTCGTGACTTCTGGAGTAAAATATATTTACAGCGCTGAGAAACAGCCTCTTTTTCCTTTCAAACAGGTCTCATCCACTTTCTTTTCTTTCTTTTTTTTTTAATGCCAAAAGTGCCATAATATCCTCCTGATATGTTCCTCAAAGGCTTGCGATGGAAACAAGAGTTTGCTGCTGGGAATATTTTCAATGTACAATGATCTGTAACCCACAGATCCTAACTAGTTGCACATTACCTACTTCACATCCATTACAGTTTATAAATTAACAGAGATGTAATTTTCTGTACAAACAAAAAAAAAATCAATGCATATTTATGTTTTTTTTTATTCAAATAGATTTTACATACATATAATCTAGAGACACAATACAAAAATCTGTATAAGTTAGGCAATGCATCACAGGAGTGACCAAAAACTCAACACATTTACCTTGGCAAAAAGACAGAACCTATTTCTGCTGGCTGAAAAAATATTAGCCTTTAATGCGTTTATTAATTTCACTACACACACTTGAAATGTTTTTCCTTAGCGGTATTCATTATTCCTTTTTGTGTTTCATAGTTACTCTTATTTATTTTTTCCATTTTGTTTTTACACCAAGGAGACTGCAGTCAAATAACACTCAGCAACTCATTTCCTCTCTTTGGACTGAAAAATTAAACAGATACTAAATTATGACAGTGAATTTAGAAAGGAGGGCTCCAAGGGCTTGAAAGAACATGTCTGAGATAATATGATGCTTCTAAGAATATTGCAATCACATCCAAGCAATCACCGAAGCGTGCCATGTAACTACCTCCTCAGCTAATATGCTTTTTTCTCCGTGATGACTAATCATGTTCTATTAAACAGCGGTAATGCTGGAAGAACTCAACTATACAAGTGTAATGAAGCCAGTATTCTCCCCGGACAGATTAGCTACAACTGATTTGACACATACCATCATAGGAGCTTCAAACCTGACAAACTCTGTGCTTGCTTCTGATTTATGCCGTCAAGCTCTTCAGAGAAGAGAATGAAATCCAGGCGTCGCGTTTGGTAGAGGTGAAATGTACTGATGTGCTTAACTGTCAGTTACGGAAAGTCACCATCTCTCCTTCCTTCTCCTCTCGCTCGCCTCTCCCTCCACCCCTTCCCTGCACACTTGGGGGGAGCCTGCGTCCCCAACCCCGGGGACGACCGCTCTCCCATGGTCCCGGTGCCACGCACGGCGTGTCCTGCTAAACCCACGCGCTCTCGCCCGCTTGTTTCCACCGTTCGAGAGCTGTCACTGAAACAACTGCTTTCTCTGCAGCCCCTTTTGCTCCTTCTCATCCCCTCGCGCTCTCCAGAGGCGCCGTTTCCGGATGGGACAGGGACGTACTGGAGGGAAAAGGGAAAAGGAGAGTTACCAGACTCACAGAGCAGAGCTGTGATGGGGATGGAGGAATGTGAGGCTGCGATGTAATCCAGGTCAGCGAATCCACGAGTGAGCTCCTCAGATGATGGTGGGCATCCTCCCGCTGCTGTTGTTCCGGTTATTGTTCTTCCTGGACAGGTTTGGAGTGGCCATGAGGACGAAGCGCTCGTCGGGGCAGCCGTACTGGAGGAGAACGTCAATGCACTCCTGGCTGGAGGCCTGCCGGGCGTAGGCCAGCGCCGTGTTCCCATGGGCATCGCGTGCCATCACGTCGACGCCGTACTGCAGAAAGAAGAGACGTGTTGTTGGAAACTGAGGTGCCAACGGAGCATTAAAACGGAGGGAAAGGACTTGAGACAGCTGGGTTTGAATGTAACCGAGGATGGGGAGAGGGACCAGGCAGGATACCAGCCTGACAGTGCGAGCAGCACTGAGTCACGTACATAGAAGGTTCTACGGGGAAAGGCTCGTGTGTGGGACAAAATTTTCCACGCTGGTGTTTCAAACAGGTGCTAGGGAATCTCCTCCTTCCTCGTTTCCTACGCGATCCTCTACTTTCCATCAAGTAGCGGAAGACAGGCGGAAATACGCACTTTTATCACGTTGCTGTCTTTTGAGAGCGTGCAATGAGGAACGTCTAGACTCGGGACCAGCAAAGTTTTTGTGGGCCTCGCAGGAAGGAGGTTTGGGAGGTCCTGCTGAGGCACGTAGCCAAGCAAAAACCAACCCAGCCGGACCCCTCCCCAGACACCAAGTACTTACCCAAATCAAGAGCTGCACTAGCACCACGTTTCCTTTCCTGCACGCCAAGTGGAGGGCTGTGCGCCCATCGCCGTCTCCACAGGTCTCGTTCACCTCTTCCCGAGTCCCGTGGGCAAGGAGTAGGATGACCGTCCTCAAGTCCGCCTCAGCCGTAGCCCTCAGGAGATGCTGGCCCAGAGAAAGCTCCAGGCACTGCAGCGGGGCAAGGAAGAGCTTCTGCTCGTATTTCGCACGTATCCAGCGCTCTTTTTCTTCCCTAGAGGAGCCAAAGGAGAGAGGTAAATCTAACCCAATTTTGTTGATTCTGTAAAATGGTGCAAGCTCAGCTTCAGCTATCGTTATGCTAGCAAACAGCAGTTAAACACCACGAGAATTATTCCCCCTTCAAATTTTTGGCAAGAAAGCCCTCACAGCAACCGTTTACCCAAACCTTGTATTTTCAGTGATACTTGTGTCACCCGTCTCATCATTACTGAGTCATATTATTGCAATGCCCAAGATCCCCCTGGGTGGATGCTGCTCCTACAGGGTCATACGACCACAACAGCCAGGAGGTCTTAAAAAAACCTTGGGCTGCCATGAGGGCTGGAAAAAGCCCTCACCATCATGAAGACCAAAGACAAACAGGCAGCCTGGTTCCATGTTAAGGTTGTGCTGCAAAATACATTACAGAAAACACATCAAATTTCTGTATCTAAGACGAGAAGTAACCAAGCACCTGGGCTTGCATTTCAGACAGGAGAGCAAGCCCTGAAAGACACAGCCTTGCTTGCAGGGGTGCTTTTTCCTTCTACAAATTGCGTAGTGTCTCCTATGCAAAGGGCATATGGATGGTTCCTCTGTTTGTTTTTCCAAAATGCAAACCACCAAAACAATCCTTTTGAAGCACCATTTCCTCCCGATATGTCAAAGAACTATCAAAAGCTTTCTGGATGCTATTAGGTTACACAGGAAAACGACGACTACAAACAAATCCCTCAAGTCTCCATTAAAAAAATTACCATACAATTATATGATCTAAGAGATCCAGCCCTAGACAAAGTCCCATTTAGAGGTACCTCAGGTAATCTGTCCAGCCTGTGAAAACCATATATATCACCTAAGCCAAGCAACTTGCTACTGGTGACAGAATTTCTCCTCTGGAGTACAAAAGGCAAAGCTCTGTTTACGCCTTTCAGCCTTGTTTACAGTACTCCCAGTAATCTAGTGTCAGGTTAACCCTAATCTGTTTTTAAATACTTATGTAAACAGATCCCTCCAACAGTAAATCTGGATTAGTTTTGCATCGTTTCCTGGTACATGTGGAGTGACCTTGCTTTGACCTCCCTGGATGCTTTCAGGCACAGCTTCCCAAAGCTTCCCACCCTTCTCTACCCTGACCACAATTTACCTTACAAACAGGTCCAGGGCTTTTTGTCAGAGCAAAAGTGCAAACAGAAAATTAACACAAAGAGTGCTTGGTTTAAATCAAACCTTTGAATGACTCCTGCAAGCTAAAAGACACACACAAAAACATTCGGGGAGCTGCAAATTAACCTTTGATGGCAGGATCTGATAAACAGAGCATCATTTCAGGTATTCCAGATGGGGAGGAGGAAGAAAAGGACTTCCGTTACTATTGCATCCTTAATTCATGTTTTTTGTGTTTGTATTTTTTTAAGGTAAAAAAACCAAACCTGAACCAGTGCCATGAGGAAGATAAAGTAACATGGAATTATTTACAATAAAATGTGCATTGCAAGTAAGTTCCAGTATCCATACCGAGTATCTTCAAGAATGTTCAGCAAACATCTCATATGTTTTTTAAACATGTACAGAGGTATTGAGAGTATAACCAGTATATCCACTACACATTTAAACATGGCAGACTGAAAAATCAAGTGATTCAGCCTGCAGTGTTCTACAACAGCGGCACACACCAGGGCTTAGAGAATTTATTTCTCATAGGCTCATATGTCTTAAAGGCAAAATATACCTCACACACACAACTAATAAAATTTTTTTAAGCCTAGTCAGGATTCTCCCCCAGACCATCTTTTGAGTGACAGCAACTTTTGGCTCCTGTCAAAGCATCGATTGCTGCGATCACCATGGCTTGGACAGAAGTCCCTTTCTGTTTAGAAAACAAGCTGTTTTAAACAAGTCTCCTGCTACTCCTAGTTCATCTTAAACTGTAATAATAATGCAACGGTATGTAACGAAACAGAGACAGTAAGTGCCAGGTTCAGGCAGAGGCTTTTAGAGCTTTAGGTTGCTGGTTTACAAATTCACCCGCATGAATTTCACGTTTGCCGTGTGTCGCATGGGAGCATCACAAAGGCAAGTCAGATGAGGCAAGGCTGCAAGAGAGCAGGAGAGACACTAACAACCCAGTCCTGCTCAGGTTTATCCTACTGTCTCAAAAGTCTGGGAAAAGAAGGGAAAACCTATCTAAAAATAAATCTAATAGGAAGAGGAACATGCTGCCACCTGCATTAGTGATGGAGAGGATGCAAGCGGCCCTTCCTTCACGCGCTCTCCTGCAGTGTGACCAAGTAAGCTGTGAATGCTCTGCATTAACTCTGACTGTATGCTCTGGTCAGGATCTGTCCCTTCACCTGAGATGTGCTGCAGAGCTGGGCAGCAGCTGATCCCTCGGCAGATGCTCAGGCTTGTGCCTGGCCAGAGCAGGACCTGCATCAGGCTGTACCACTGGGCTGCGCTCACCTAAAACCTCAACCTTTGCAAGTGGTTAATTTACTTCTCTTCAGTTTCCCTTTTCAGAAAACCCACCTAATTCTTCTTGACTACAGAGGCCACCAAAAGACTCAGTTCATTAAGGCCAAATTCTACCTCTGAAGTCACATTAAGGGTTGTGGTGGGAACACAGCAAACACCACAAACTAAGGTGTTTTAAAAGCCTCAGCCATTTTGGGGCAGCGTGCCACTGACATTGGCTATCGAATGAGATTTAGTTCTTATTCAACTGTACAAACTAAGCACAAGAAAGATACATCATTTGGATTTTCTGGTAGAAAATAAAACTTTATCACAGAGGCGGGAAGAAAAAGCACACTTGCCCACATCTCATGGACAGACAAAATACAGAGAGACTGTTTCTGAAAGAGTATCTAGAAGGACAAGGTCCATGGACATCCTCCCTACATCTCTGGCGCAAATCGTTTCATATTGAATGGGAAGTCCTGGGGACTTTCCTGGCAGACCGCTTCAGCTCCGCTGCTCGCATTCATCTTAGAAGTCCCAACAAGAAGACATAAATACTGTAATTGTTTCTCTGATGCCCCAGTTTCACTTCTGGGATCCACAGCTTATCTTGGTTGAGGTTTCATTTCCCCCAAGGAAGGCCAGTCCAAGAGCAGAGTTGTCAGCAGTAGATCACTTAACCTCATTGCAGTCCCCTGGAGAACCACTGCTCATATCCCCCGTTAGCTAATGAGCTAAAAAATGAATTATTGGAGCGGTCAGCAATAAGCAGGAAGAGGAGGCACAGTGTTTCATTTCAGCCAGTGCTGACATACCTTTAAATAAATCAACTGAATAAGAGTATGAGGAAATCTGAGGAAGAGCAACTAATCAGGAGAAAGACACTGAACCAGTCTCTAAAAACAAAGGAAATGTGCATCTGCTAGTAAATATTTCCCTCTTGTTTTCTTCCCTTGCCTGTAATCCTGGTAACTCCCACTCTAAAGCGTGCCCTCAATGCCAGAGATGTTCGGTTGAAGTTGTCAAAGCCAAAACAAGACCCTTTTACTGAACTTTTTGCATTCTTTTTTTCAGGACCAGATTAAAGCCAGTGTGCTGAAGAGACATCATCATCATGCACTCAGATGCTCTTGATGATACCTGATGATGGAGCTGTCTCGTCCTCATATGTACTACAATGACTTTTCTAAAGTGATTATGTCAGCTGTTATTTTTTCAATGCATATACACACTTGTGAATTAATAGATTATAAACTTAGAGAAATAAAAAGTATAGTTGTAAGATCAGACTTTCTTTCAGCCTTTTATCTCTGAAGCTATCCATTCGAACCCAGACTGCTGCTACAAACTTCAAACCTCACTAGTTATATGAAGGCCAAATGCAACAGAATAAGATTGTAAAATACTCTGTGGTACCAGGAGAAGAACAAGCCACTAAGACTTGGCCAAAAAATACCACCAAGCTCTTTGCTCTTGCAGGACTCTCCAACACCAGTGAACTGTTAGTACACAGTGGTGTGAATAATGAAATCTCTGCCATGGAAGCGATCCTGTACATAGGTAAAAGGTTATTAGAAATAGATGAAAATTTCAGTTCTCCGTTTATTTTGATCTAATTAGGTGCTTGCTTCTCAAGATAATGTCCAATTATTTAAATTACTCTGCCAGCCACATCACATCATTATTATCTGGAAACAAAAATACTGGGCACTGTAAGGGGGGAGGGCTAACCAGGTAGCACGAGAGAATATAAAAAGCAGATTTCCTTAGAGCACAGCTTCGCGGCAGGAGTTACACTGCATTCCCCACTCGTGGGTTTGCACCAGTGATGCTCATTTAGGAGCCCAGGTCCTACACAGCTCACACCCATCGAGTGCATCGTGTGGCTCTCCCCACCTCGGTTTCATGTGTGTGGTTTTACACCCAACAAATCTGAGCAGGAGCCTTGTCCCACTGCTATCAACTCTCCATCCTACTCCTCCTCGCTCCCATTCACCTCTGCCTTTGACTTCATTTGTCCCTCACGTATCTTTGGCGGAGAGGCATGAAAGGCAAACATGAAAAGGATGTGCAGAGTGGAAATAAAAGCTGTATTCATACGGCAACTCAGAATTGGTTGTGTAGGCAACAGCATGCGGATGCAGAGCCTGAGAACTTCCCATCAAAATTCAACAGCTCCAGCACAAAAGCAGCCTTGTTCTTACCAAAGTGCTAACAAGGATGACAAAAATGTTGTGTCATTTGCTCGTTATCTAAAATTAGTCACTGTTTGTTAAAAGACTCGATGAAATTTCAAAAGGTTGCATTAGAAATGTACAGCAGGTATTTACTACGGCAGAGCATTGATCTCCCACCATCAGTTACGCCGAGCAGGCTTAGTACAGGCATTTTGAAATAGTTTTATCCTCCGCATCTCCAACAACACTAAAAAGCCCTTCAAATTTTTTAATCTATTCTTCTCTCTCGCTAAAGAAAAGAATTCTGTAACTCAAGCAGTCTCTAAATGGTCTCTCTTGCATTGCCATGCATGTGCTGTGTGTTGCCATTTCTGGTTGCTCACTGAAGTACAACCACTTAACGCAGCAGTAACCTGGCCAGCTCAGCAAGAGCACTGCCAAATTTTCTCTCCTGTTGGCCAGCTGACAAGGTTAATGTGTCTCTTCCAAGAAAATGAAGTAAATCTAACCTCCGCACCTCCCAAACTCCTGCAGAGTCCCAGATTGTGTCATTAGCTTTGTGGTCCAGCATGCAAGAAGCATGCATCACCTAATGATGCGGCTGGTTGTGCCAGGGCTTGCCGTTTTAACAAACCCCTTTGCGATGACCCCACGTGCATCCAATAAACCGCATCGCTTTGGATAGAGTTGGTGATGCAGCGTTGGGATGGGTAAAAGAGAAACATCAGTGTGGGGGGGAAGACAGGATTGAAAGGTTGGGAAGGGCTCATGATGTTTTTAATTGCAACTAGCAAAGAGGGGAGAAGAAGAGAAGGCGAGAAGAAAGGGCTAGCAGCAAGGAATTTCCAAAGCATCTTCCTGCCCCAAGCAAAGCAGGAACTGGGAGGAGAGGCATGGAAGAGGAGCTGGGAACAATATGCTGAGAAAACACAGGGGCTTCCTCTCTCTGCAGGAGAAGACCCCACTCTATTGCAAAGTAAGTGCTTAGCAGTTGACTGCTTCCGAGCATGCATGCCTTCTCTGCCCGGCTGCGTTGCTAAGGGGGAAGGCGTACAAGCCCACCAGGGATATATAGGTCCCCGGCAAACAAGAGGGCTCCAGACAGCAAACAAAGACTGATGGGTATTTATTCCTTAATTACGAAAAGCTTTTAAGAAACAGGCCACTGTAAATCCCGCCTGCCGAGGAGAAGGAGGCAAAGGACCAAGATTTATGTGCGCCGGGGCAAAGAGGAAATAAATATCTCTCTGGCTCCTGATCAATATTATGAGTGTTTTGCCAACCTACAGAGTGTTTTATGAGCTGTAAGGACAGAAAGGGATCATTAATAATTAAATAAAGTCAACCTATTAAGCTTATTAGTTCTTACAAGTTAAACATCCCTGACGGCCGAAGAGCAGCCCTATGGAAAGGCTGCAGATAAGCCCACCTGTGTCTTGTCTTGGACTCTGGACCAGGGCTCTGCAGGCCAGCAGCGCAGTAACCCAGCTTGGAAATTATTTAACTACTATCTCTGCCGGGAAAGTTATCTGGCTGAGGACGGCGTTCAACCCACTGTCAAACCTGCAAAGTTTTTGTCCACCAGCCAGAAGAGGCAGAGAGAGACAATTCAGTGCTGTAGAAATACTCCCATTTCAAGTTCTCCTACCATCAGACCTATTCAAGCAACCAAACAAAAGCACAGGCCCCAAAAGACACAAATAAAGGCAGTTTCCCATCAGAAGCATGCCCAAAGCCCCTCACACTACCAGAGAGCTGTTTTCTGAAGCCTACAGGTCAGTGGCTTCTCCACCATTAGCTCTACTACTGTATTTTCCAGTTTCCCTCGTACAGCTGTGTGTTTAAGGCAAAAAAGCCCTGCTGCACGAGACAGACAAGAGATCGCTCATACGTGCAAAGCTGAATGTGTTTCTCAAATTAATCATGTCTTGCGTGACACCGGTATAATCGTAATTCGGATTCAGTGGAGCTTCTCCACTTTCTTTGCCCTCTCTCCTGACAGCATCCCCCTATGTAGGGCTCCAAAATAGCTGCTATTTCTGCACCTCTAGGTGAGCCTTCCAGTGATGCCACCAAGTAACCTGCAGCTCACCCTTAGGTGTTAAGACACTTGCAGGATTTATTACTGCACAATATTAATTACCAGCCTGGCCAAGACATCAAGGTTTACAGACTTCTGGCTTTTTAGATAAATACCCTGCAACTGTGGGCTCTGATATATCACATAAAATGGAGGCAAACTTACTTTTTCATTGCGCAACACTCGATCTAATAATTTCTAAAGTATACGTGATAAAATCTGTCACATCTGAGGTCTACTCTGTATAAAGTTAGGTAAAAGCTAGGTGACATACAACAGTAGGGGACATTGCAGATAGTAAGAAAAGGCTTATTAAGTTGAGAATAACATAAGCCCTGCAAGCTGGTTAAGTTTTCTCAACACAAAGCCAAGCTTTTTTTGTTCCGTGCAACTATGTGAAATGAAAACAGTCCCTGGAGATTTAATAAAAAGCTTGAAGAATGCCACAAATTGTACTTTTCCACTAACCCCAAAAGCCCCAGAATTTTTTAAACAGCATTGCCAGCAACATTTAGGAAGAAAAAAAGCTAACAGTGGTGAACTCTAAGGATTTTAAACAGCTCAATGAAAACAATTTAAAAAAAGCACTATGAACAGTGGAGGAAGATGGGTTTCTGCTAAGATGTGCAAGGAGAGACCTTAAGAGGATGTGGAATACAACAGCGATGAATGACTGCTCCCTTCCACCCACCCGCTGTCAAACAACAGAAAAACTATTGAGTTCATGTTCCAGTTCCCTTTATCTAGGTATTGATGTACAAGCATATAAACATCCATGGAAAATTTAAACCAAAACATATCACTGTGCTGGCTACAAAAAGAAAGAGAGAAGGCTAATATGTGAGTTATCACTGTGTGGTTCTAGACACACACATGGACTGCTGCCATTTCTTGGGTGGCCCACCTCAACACTTGGACATATTACAAATACTACCTTTAAAAAGCCAAAAGCTGCTCTACAACAGTTGCATGGAAATGCTAAAACCGAGGAGTATATTTGCTTCTTGCTTGTTTGCAGTAATATATATATATATGCAGAGAACAGTAATTGCAAACATGTATCTAATGCATTTCATTATTCATGGGTAACCATACTTAACCTGATCTCTTAAGTGTATAAATCAAATTGCATTGTGCCGGTACCTAAACACAGACTGGAAATTTCAATTTACAATTTGATATACAGTCAGTCAGTTTAGAAGATTCCATTAATTTGCAACTTGTTAACATTAATTTGCAATTTGTTAACATTAACTTTCTCCTATAGGAAGGCTATACTTCATGCAATGGTATTTTAAATAAAGCTCAAGAAAGCATTACACACTTTTTTAGGAAAAAATATGAAAATTCAGTTTTAAATCATTTTTCACACAAAACATGGAAGTAGTTCTGAACAGATAACAGAACTAAAAATGATCAATTAGGAAATGTTTTGTGAAAACAAAGGTAGTCTTTTATCTTGGTTGTGTCTAAAAATCTGGCTATTTTCACCCCAAACAAGGCTTCGGCTTTTATATTCATATTAGAGGAAGCTCTTGTACAGTATTCAAGGGCTGGGGGGGGGAGTGACATACAAATGTTTCTATGCATAAATCTCAATAATCTGTGCCAGGTGAGAGACGGAGCGCGGTTCCCACAGACCCTGAGCAACGTGGCATGTAACGGGGACGTCCATCAGCGCCGCGCGTCCCGGCCCCTCCGCCCGCCACGCGGCTCTCACAGCGCATTAAGGATACCATAACACTCGCTGATGTGATCTGCTTTGGAACGTATCACATCATAAACACATGAGAGAAGAGAAATGGAGCTTTTCCTCGGCTCGTAACGCTGTAAAGTGGAGAAGTAGCATAACTACGAGTGCACCAATACCTTATAAATAATGAGGCGGGGTGGGGGGGGGGAACCCTCCGAGGTCTCCCCAAAGGGTTGACAAACTTGCAGCATGGGCATGAAAAGAGACCTCAAATGAGAGCTTGCTTATTAGCACACAAAGGTGGCTTCAGTGATCCAAAATGGAAAAAATATGTTGTGGGCTGCAGAATCACAGAATGTCCTGAGTTGGAAGGGACTCACAAGGATCATTGAGTCCAACTCCCGTCCCTGCACAGGACAACCCCACAGTTCACACCATGTGTCTGAGGGTGTTGTCCAGTCTCTTCTTGAACACTGTCAGACTTGGGGCCATGACATCTCCCTGGGGAGCCTGTTCCAGTGTCCAGCACCCTCTGGGTGAAGAACCTTTTCCTCATGTCCAACCTGAACCTCCCCTGGCACATCTTCCTGCCATTCCCTCGGGTTCTGTCATTGGTCACTAAAGAGAAGAGTTCGGTGCCTACCCTTCCTCCACCCCTTGTGAGGAAGCTGTAGACCATGATGACATCTCCTCTCAGTCTCCTCCAGGCTGAAAAAACCAAGTGACTTCAGCCGCTTCTCATACGACTACCCCTCCAAACCCTTCAACAACTTTGTAGCCCTAGAAGGGGAACGTTATCTTTACCTGACAATCAGGAACTGGAAGAGGACAGTCTAATCAAAACTTTTCACTAGGACCTGCAAAAATTCTTGATAATTTTGGCCCGTTGTTACCAATAGCTTCTGAGCAATCCTACAGTTTGGTTTACAAAGAGCAACAAAAGCCCTTTCAGGGGCATTTCATATTATCTTAATTCCAGCAGAAGCAATAAGATGATACTCTTCAGAGTATTTGGAAGAAAAAAACAACCAACATTACAGTGAATTTATGTAAGACATAAAAAGAGAAAATACAAGTAATAAACATTGTATTTGAGCATAGACTGAAGAAAAACACATTTGGAGCAGCAAGCAAATAAAAACAAATGCTTGCTCTGCACAAGTCGGTAGTGGAAGGCAGGCACGTTTGAACTGGAGGTTTAGAGGGCTGGGAAGTACCTGGAACAGCCCTGCGGGCAGCATTTCTGTGACCCACGTTCTTCAGATGCTACAGGGACCTCTCCACTGTCCAACTCTTCCCTAGTGACTTAGAGTTCTCCCTTCTGCTTCTCTCACCTTAAACGTCTCCTCGTTGGCAATTCCAATATATCACATACCCTCCCCTTCCTCTCGGACACATCTTCCCTTCTTCACTGACACACCTTTTCCTAGGCCACCTCCCATGGTCAGTTCTTCAGCTGCTTGGGTCACCTCTTACATCTCATTGACGCTAAGGACTCTGCAGAAATTGTTCACGTCATTAGCCTCTCCCATGAGTTGCGTTTTGTTAATGACTATTTTTATTTAGTAAACATGCCACCTGTCTTGGCAACTTAGACCTCCTGAGGCGTCCCTTCCATTCAGCAAGTGACGGGACTCGCCTCTACCTCAGTTTTAGTGGGCTGCAGGGGTCTGATGCCTTTCTAAAACCACAAACGATGATTAGTTTGAAAAAGGCTGTTGGTAGATCAGCTCCCGTTTCTGAAAGAGCAAAGGAGATGAAGAACTGATTTGAGTAACTAAGACTAAAACAAGACCTGAGAAAACCTCAGCAGTTGACATCCACGGAAATCCGTGAGCTTTTCTCTGTCCCTAAGAAATTAAACCTCAGTGTTGGTTTTTTGTTCGCCTGTTTTCAACAACGGGACATGCGACATTGAGGTTGCCCAAATGTGCCCCAAAAGGTGAGATTAGAAATGGACTCAGCTTTCAAAAGACACTCGAGTGCTCAAGTACTGCTGAGGCATTTCTAATTGCACACCTCTGCCTATTAATCACTTGCAAACCTTTCGGCTTCTATGATTTACAAGCCATACGGTTGGTGCTTAACAGTGGGAAAGCCGCATAAAACTTGACAGCAAAGAAAATCTGCACTGGAGATGCCTGCCAAAAGCGACAGCAAGTTCCACTTCGAGAGCACCTCCAGAGAGAGGTGTGCAGGGATTTTAAAAGCCATGTGCCAGAATTAAAGCCAGAATTAAAGAATGAAAGCCTCTTGGACAAGCACTCTAAGTGCGTAAGTGCCCTCTCTCTTTCAGCTACTTCCCTGCAAATCTCTCTTCAGGACACATTTGGAAATTATTTTTAAAAAGACTAAATATCCCTAATCTGTTACCAATTAGAAGAAACATGTGAATATTATTTTCTAATTTGTGACTCAATCTTAAAAGCAAAGTCATTGAAATAATTACATCGGCTCCTGAATATTTCCATTGTGCTCCTGAAAAAAAAATAAATAGTGGGTATGTCCTCTTCTGCCTGATATGCCCCAGGGCTCAATGTATCAATAAGTACATCAAAGCCCTCAACGTGAACTGCCAAAAAATTCTAATTTCTGGTTTGTGGCAGCTGCAGCCCAAGGGCTGCCAAACTGATCAGTTATCTCCTAATGATCTTTGCACAACTTGTGCTTGCTGCAAGGAGGTGGGAAGGAGGAACAAGCCAAGGAAGATAGAAGTTGAACAATAAACACACGGTGCTCAAGTTGTCCACTACAAAAGTGACCGATTTCCAGCTGGCCATTGATGTACAAGCTCTAAGCCAGGATTTATAAGAGCGGCGATGCAGGCTTCTTTTCAAAACCCAGACGCCGTGCGACTTGAATGACTAACTCCTGAAAATTGGTAATTTCCTGGTGGTTAGCAGGAGAAGGTCCGCCAATGGGAAAGCAGAAGCTGCTAATAAATTTATAGTGCGTTATATGCCAATTAGACCCCTTCAGCCCTTCAAGAGGCAGCGCCACCAATCAGGTTATCATTCCACAAATGTACTCTTTAGAGCTGATCTCATCACAAATCAATCCTGCATTTAAAGTGCAATTCTCATTAGTATTACTCAGGAATGCACTTGTGAAACAATGCAAGCGGGTATTTTTCTTCTCCTCCTCTCTAAGTGCCCTTCCCCAATACCTTGTGCACAGCTATTTACTTCTCGTACACAGTCACGTCTGAACTTCAAATGGTAAATAATCATTTTGAATACCACATTAATTCCGCACCGAACCAGATTTATTACACACGTCATACTTGGGAGTTTCGCCGTCATTCACAAGCCAGCCATGAACCTCTTGGTTAAATTACATCCTTGTATCTGACCATGCACCATGCAATATTCTATCAATACCATGACTCAAAGCGGATCCCTCAGCTTCCCAGCCCTTGACATCCACAAGTGCTGAGACACCCGATGCTGCTTATCTGGGCATTCAGATAAAAGGAAAAATACAGCAGCAGAGATAAAGAAACAGTCTATATGGTTTAGCATCTTCAGCATGTGTACAGATTTATGTTAAACCTCTGGTCACAGCTTTAAACCACATCATGGTGCTTATACTCTATGCAAGCAACGCTGTGTTTTGGATGCTTTGCAAAGCAAGTTTGCCTTCATTTTCTGCTGTGCAAGGCTAGAAACAGACTTGAGTTTCAGCTTTGCAACCTACGGTGGTACAAAGATGCCTACTGGTCAGGAACACAAGGCAAACTGAGTCACTAGTAATTCATTTTCCTTTTCTCTTCCTTCTCAGACTAGATTCACACCTTGTAGGAGTGCACCCAGAAACCTGACCTAACCCTAGGTGGCCTCTGCATATTTCAATTCAAAATTACTTCAGATTTGTTCTGATTGAGCTAAACGCTTTGTGATTTGCTCTTAATAGCTGCCACAGCACGAATACAAGTAGCAGACAAATGTCATGTAATTGCAGTTGTTTTGGCTCCAAGTACTACAGTACGCTCTTGTGGGGGCTCAGGAAAACGGTCACAGGATCTTCTGAGCTTGTGGCAAGAACGAACCACCATATTCTCTCACAGTGCTTTGTCCTCCTCCAGTGGGATGTCCAAGAGCATTAGGACATGGTAGCCAGTGCTGGAAGCTCACCTTGCTGCACCTCCTCGACAGATGTAACATCCCCATTACGTGGATCTAAGGAACAGGAACTCTCCAATGCCAAAATTACCAAAGCAACCTTCGTTTCCCTGCTCCCTCTCTTGTGCAGCCAGGTAAGATCATCATCGGTCATGGTAGGACCAAAATTTATCTGACAAACTGCCCCTGCCCCCACTAATTTTAAATTTTGAGGAGGTTCTTCACCAAAAAAAAAAAACCAACAACAAACCGAACAACTTAGGAATAGCAGTGCGTGATACCTCAAGCCTTGGGCTGTCACCTGCATCTTATTTCTACTTAACCTCTTAAATAACATTGGAATTCACTTTGTCCCCTGATGGGTGCTGTAATGAGAACCACCTGTCAATCACGGCTCCATTAGCCTGGACAGACTTTCACTTCCTGAAACAATTTATTGGATTCCCAGAAGCGAATGGACCTTCTTCCTTTTGAGCCAGTTTTTTTGGGGGGGAGCTATTCAGCGGGAGCGGGTGTCCCTTCTGTTCCTGCTGAGCGGTCATTGTTTCCCCCGTTTGCTCATGAAAACAGTTTCCTGAGTTGACCCACCTCTTCTTGTCCCGGGCAGGCTGAGTGTTTGCCAAAAACTTCTTTTGACTGCTCAGTTCACCGGCGCTATACAAAACCCACCAGCTGTTTCCAGCCGCTGGGGCAGGGGAAAAGAAACCAATTGTACTGTTAACCCCTTCCCAACAAAAAGCCTCTGCAGAAGAAGGTCTGCTTGGGCTGGGGCATTGCTTGCAGGCAGAGAGCCAGCGGGACGGAGCCTGTCATCCTTAGGGAAGACAAGCGGGACCCTGAGGTAGCTCCTTCTTACTTGGGAAAGAAATATCTGCTCTCATTTAGCGTGAAAACGAAATATAATTTTGTTTTCCTCTTCCTTTCTCTTGGTTACACTCAAATTGCAGCTTAAAGAAAAATCTTAACTAATAGAGGCTAAAAGCACTTTCATTGAGACATTATCTTTAAAGGAGTATTTTCATTTCCCTGAATGTGTGCAGTCCTTATGAGGTTCATTTGCAATGCGCCTATCTGTTTTGACGAGATAATAAAATGTATTTTATTTAAAAATATTTCCATTTTCCCCCAAAGGAATTTAAATGGTCAGTTAATCTTTCTGCTTCAGAACAACTCACTGAGTAAATAAGAGAGGGCTCAGGATTATATAAACCAATATTTTTTTCATTCTAACACTGGTCTCAAAGACTAAAATACAACTGTACCTGAGCGTCGGCTGCATGCCCTTTTAGTATAAATCAGTTTAACTTTTAGCCTGGGAAAGAAAAAAATGGAAACAAGATGATAGTTATCTCTAGCCTTCTGTGATTCTCAAGTCAATAGTAAATGGGGGGACTCGTTAGTGCCATAGTGATCCAATCAGGATGAAATTATGCAGTCATGTAAGAAATAATATCTATTAGGCTAATTTAATCAACGAATACTTTACAGATGAATTAGAATGCAGAATCCAATTATTTCAAACATTTGGACTGTCAGCCGCTGTGTTTTTGAAGCGGTGGAAGGGGAGAAAAGGAAGGTTTAAGGATCCTTTAAAGACAAGGGTGGCTGGGCTGTATTTAGAGCAGGAGAGCTGATAGCAGCAGAAAACTGACAACTACAATCAGCACCTTCCGCGGCTCAGAGGGCTCGTGCCCAGGCGGCTCAAATCCAACCCCTCTCCTCAGCTCCTGGGGCACCTTCCTCCGGCATATCGGTATGGACAGTTTGATTTGCTATTTTCAGTGGCTGATAATTACTGCCTCAAGTCTTGATAATTTCCCCTTGCCAGTCAACCTTTTTTTTTTTTTTAAAAAATAGCTTACACTCTAATTACAGTAAGTCTTTTTAAAATTTTATTTTGAAGAGAAGATGTGCCCCTGGATTGGTGTAAAATACTCCGCTGCTGCAGAACTCCACATAGTATTTATTCCCCTTGAAAACGAAGAGCTTGTTTTACAACGCCATGCCAAGGGAAATGGTATACACTTAATTACTACTAGAAGGAGAAACTAGTTTAAAATGCAACTTGACTCAAATAGGAGAGGACAGACTGAGGGCTGCGAGTACACACAAATCATATCCTCGATCCTCCGTGACTCAACATCTGCTTTGCCAAATTACGAGAGGATCATAATGCTCACCAGAAGACCATCGTTCCTCCACCAAGACGACTTTTGGATTTGGTCCTTGCCACGGAATAAAGGCACATGAAATCCCACCTCCACAGCCCCTCTGTGGAGACTTTTCTCCCAAATTCACTGGAATTGGTGTTTCATACAGAAAAATACAGCAGCCACTCTCCACCTGAAAAGTGTCTGTGAGAAGTTTCGTCACCTTTCGTAATTCAAGGTGGGCTCAGTTCCCCAAAGCACTTCTCAAGAACTAATGAAACATGTATGTCTTCACCGGCCAGTCCCATCACACAGGGCTTGCCCGTTGCATTTACTATCAGAGCAGTTATTTCAAGAACTGAAGATGGCAAATGAGTATGTTTTGCTCAAGTCTACAGGATAAAAATTACTTTTTTCACCTCTCTCACTGTCAATAGACAAGCTACTCCTGAAAGCTATTACTAGCTAGCACAGAAGAAAGCAAGGCTACAAGCAAGCGATAATGTCTTTAACTATCTCCTTTAACTAGCTTCATATTCCAGCTTAAGCTAGAAAACCTCATGCTATTCTGTTGGCTTATACATTTCTTTTGAATATTCAAGCAATATCACGAAGAACTTCGTAACAGTTGCAGAATGCAGATGCCCCATTGCTCTGTAAGGTCAGTGCTGCAATTCCCAACATACCTGTGCTCCAAACATTTTTCTGCCCTGTCATCTGGAGCGGTTAATGGACTCTCTCATTGACTGGCTCTTGCTTATTTAAACATTTAATGTTCTTCTGATGCCCAAATTATGCCTGTTTCATGTGATGAATTAGTCCAGAATACAGCAGTGACAATTTTCTGCAATCTGTGGAATATCAAATTTTGATTACTTCAGGAGGAAAAAGTAAAGTTGTAAGTAAACTGTTTTGATTGATAAGGAGCAGAGGAATACTTAATGTGGCGGTTCATTGGAAACCTTGATGAATGCCTGGCAGGACTATGATGATTCTCCGCAGAAGACGTGCAATAGCTCTGGGAGATTTAAGGTATTGCTCAAATAAAACAAAACCAAGTGAGATGAGTAGGTGAAGTAGCACAGGGTGATTGCAATCTACTGATCAAGACCAAGTGTAATTCTAATTTTTGCAGAGCAAAAACAAACTAATTTTCCAGCTTGCCTACAGAACACTTATGGTTATTTTCAGGAACTTCAGATGCTGCTTTTCTTCAGTAAGGAACTGAGGACCATTCCATATTCAGGTCTTCAGAGTGGATTATCTTCTAGTTAAGGCTGGCAGTTGTTCTGCTTTTGGGTGGTGAATTATTTAGCAGTAACCTTTATAAGATAAAGATGTAAGATCCCCACGGGCCTCGCTCCTTCCAGCAGCAGCATTTCCAGCTATGAGACTATCGACTTCAAGCTGAGGAAGGTTTTCCAGAAGGAGCATCCCCAGCGTGGTGATCTGGCTGCTACCTGTTTAAGTCTATGCACACTGATGTCTGGCAGCAGTATTAACTTTTGCTCCAAAGCAAGGTGTAGAGCTTCTCTGAAGAGACGGGCTGCTTTCTTATCAATTACAAATCTCTCTTATTCAGGGCTTCGGTGGCAATAACATGTCAACAATCTTCTTGTGATGGTAGAAGCAGATGTGACCCCTCCACTCCGGAACAGTTGCTGAACTGCGTCTCTGTGAAAATCCCTGGAGCTCTCCCTGAGGGCGAGCGAGGAAGGGACTTTGTATTGAAAGCATCTTCCCAAACCAGTTCAGACCAAGGCAATCTTCTGAGAGATACAAGGGAGAAAAAAAGCCACCAGTGAAGAGGATGATGCATTTGAAGGGAGGGTTGCATCAGAAGCGCCTTCTCTTCCTTCAGAAAAGGAAACTTGCCTGAGTCCACAGTGCTGTTTTGCTGATAAAAAAGGCAGTTACAGTTACATGGTGAAGAGAACTGAATTTTTATTTTCAGTTTACTAATTACGAGGTGAGGATGATGGATGTTTTGGACAGAAGAGTCTGAAAGGAGGTTTTGTGACCCAAGATGCTTAAAACACTTGTCTTGAGCGGAGTGTGTCTATTCTGAAAAGAAGTGGGGGAGACTCCAACTAAATCCATCAGCAATCTACTGCTGGCAGACAGATGCACTGATTAGACATGACAGCTTTGCAACAGGTTTGAAATCAAAGTACGGTAAAACTAGCTAGCTGTCATATGCTGTTGAAAAAGATGCCTTAGAGCTACATTATCCTGGGGATTTTAAGTCTTCTACCTTACCTACTCCAAGAACCAGTACATGGTGTGATGGGAACACCAGGGGCTTTGCTGGCACTTCATGGAGGATAACGAAGATTCTGGTAATAAAACTCACAACTGTATCTGCAGGCTAAGAACATGGTGGCTTTGGAAGATGCATTGATATTTCAAATGCAGAGTAGAACTCAATGGCAGGGTCTGTTATTGCTGACGATCAAGAAAGACTGCAAGAGTGAAGACTAAGAATCCGTTGTCTTCCCTGCAAAATGTTTTGGCTTTCCAGGGCCATTAGGTTGGGTTATCACACATCCCAAATCACTTGCGCTCTGCTGATAATGTTCAGGATGAGATTCTTAAACTGTAAGTAACCAAACCATTTTGTTTACTGTAAAAGGTTCTTCCGCTCTCAAAAACCCCCCCAAACAAACAAACTACTAATTATTCTGAGATCCAAACAATGTGACAGATGTAGCTGGTTATTTTGTATGGCTTTTATAGTGAAAAAACCACATTCCTATTATTGACGTGATCTGGCAATTAAAACGCATGTTATAATTTCTTGTCTGCGTTAGGAAATTTTGTATTTTCCACCTGACAAAAGCCAGGCAGCTCCAACAAACAGTCAGAAGGAGCTCTTTCAAGTTTCTGAGCCTTTTTTCTTTTTTAATTTTTAGCTCCTGGGTCTGACCAGAAAGGATGGGACACTAAGAACTGCCGGGTCAGACCCTATATCGCATCTCCAGGGGGAAGTGATCCCACTCCTGCCTCACCGGACCATTCCCCATGAGCTGAGTGCCACCGGTGCCAGCGATCCCGCCGTTTGCTTGCAGTCCATCTTCTGGGAATCGCTTCCACTTCTGAGGAATACAATAACCTGGCAGCTACCTCAAATCGTGCCTGGATGCTTCAAAAAAAAGCTATTGCTCCCTTAGAGATCATAGTGGGCAGCAGCCCCTTAACAGGAACTGGTCTATGAGCTACCACCACATGTCTAATTAATGACCCTGCCGGTCGCAGCTGGAAGAGCTGAGCTGGGGGTGATTAATTAAATTAGCTGGCAGAGGAAATTACAGTGGAAAAGCCAAAGTTTGATTGCTCCATAATTAACCGCAGTGCAAATAATATCTGCATCTATAACTTCCAGCGATGAGATCAGAAGCCAATTGAATTTGGCACTGATTGAAGCTGTAAATATCCTGTGGTGAAAAATGATAGGTTTGTTCTGAAGGGAAAACTTACAGAAATGGACATCCAGCGGATGCGAGAGCAGAGCGGGGGACACGGGAGGAAAGAGCACTGGAATTAGATCTTGATTTCAGCTGATTTCTGTAGTCTTCTGGAGTGATGGAGGACTCAACATGAAACAGGAAGAGATATTCAAAAAATCTGCTATGGCTGCTGAATGCTGTGAGGTTTCTTACCACAGAGTCAGTGAATCTAGAAAATAAACGCCACCTAGATCACTCAGTCCCTTGCCTTGCTCCCCATCACATGTTTACTAGAGGTGGGGTTCATTGCTTTCACTGGGAGATGACTGGCACAGCTTAAGGTAACCAGTCCAAACCCCTCCTCTCAACTTCATCCCTACTCCTAGTGTACTTTTGGATAAAACCCGCACGTTACAGATTTTTTTTAAGCAGTGAAACTAGTTTTCCTGAATGTTGAACTAATAGCAAAGGGGCACTATATACCTATATAAAATAGTATTTCATGTTTTATGTATTTTATTTATTATTTTGCTCTGCTTGATAAATATATGTTTGGTAAACATGCACACCTCAAACGAAATTGTAGTTACTAAGATTCCATTAAAAACCCGGAATCAAATACTTTGAGGCCAGCAAGAACTGGATGTTAGCAAAAGGTCCCCAAATTACACCGCAAACCGCGAGGAAACCTGGAAACAAGCACTTCAAATGAGAGCTGATTGCTGGGCTTGGGCCAGGTGGCATAATTCAATCTACTGCTTTCCGTGGATAACTCAGGCTCTGCCTATACCGGCAAATAAAAAGGTGCAATAAGGACAGACGAGTAGGTTGAAGCAGCTAGTGCCAAGGACCCTATATATTAATAATCCAGAGGTGTTACCTTTAATTAATCAAGCCTCATCCTTTGACTCAAACATTCCCCAAAGTACAATGCACTGTGGGCTGGACCCTTATGTTCAAAGTAGGGTCTGGAACACATTGGGTGCATGTGGAGCTTCCAGTTGGGTTTCTCCAAAGCGAATCTCATTTGTGAGCACCAAGACCATCCCATGAACCAAACTAGTGCCTTCTCTTGCTCCGGACCAAAATACTCATGTAGATTTGGGCATCTACTTCACAATCCCACCCTGCTCGCCAAGCCTGCTGCCTTGCAGGGAGTGGTATAAATGGGCCCTAAGAAAAAGCACATCACAGTTCCACTATTTGCATGAAAACACAAGCACGATATTGATCGTAAACACAGAAGTTCTGCTCTGCTCTGTCATTTCTTTTTGACTGATCTGAGAGAGCCCAGATTGATCATAAAAATTCTGAGAAGACCTCTCGAAGTACATTAATAAACAGCATAGTTATTGATTGCTGTCAAAGATAACAGGCGCATTCAAATTTACAAGCTACCCTGCCCACATACACACTCATAAGCTGTCCATTAAATACTGGTTGACAAATTATTCTCATGATTAAGTGGAGACTCAAGAGTTGTCCCACAGCACGAGGAGCCGGGCACCACAGCCCATTCCCCTCCTCAGAAACACACAGTCCTGGTCTTGCTCGACAACCTGCATCTTGGGTGCATCACATCCCTTTCTGTTTGTTTAGCCCAAGTTATCTGTCTCAAATCTGAAGAATAATAAACCCATTTATTTATTTATTTATTTTTTAATTAATTACTCTTGCACCCTCAATACTATTTTTTGCTTTATCCTGAAAGCCTTCCCTGTAGACTGGGTTGATTCCCCCATGTCCGACTGCAGCAGTGAGATGGTCTGTCACGTCTTGACTGTTAAAAATACAAACCAAACCTCTCCCCCACCAGGATGTCACATGCACTTGTCTTTTAATAGAGTATCGTGTTTGATGTTGGTCATTTTTTGAAGTGTATTTCCCTTGCGCTACAGAAACATCCTTTCTGAAGCTTACACGATGACATCTCGCGTTCTCCTCTCTTGTTTCATATTTTAACGCATACATCGGTATCCAAAAAGTTGTCTGGCTCCACAAAAATGGAAATGTGACAACAAACGCCAGCTAAAACATTGGATTTAGACATATATTCATTTCATGAGTCCAAAAGCTTTATCAGAAGAGTCACTTTCTGGACACTCTCTTCTCTCTTTTCAAGTGTTCTATTTGCATGTTCTGTGTATCTCTAAGTCTAGTCTGGTTCTCCATGCCTCCCCTCCAAACACTCCAAGACTCCTCTGTAAATGTGAAACCATGCTATGTCCACATGAAAAAAAATTCAGAATCTTGGTGACTTATTTGTAACAGAACTGTCATTAGTCATACACAATGGATACCTTGCATTTCAGAGGGACCTTGGGCAGCCCAGTTTATTCAGCCTCCAAACATGTTTCATGGAGGCACCAGCAAACCTGTGTGCCAGCTACTGCTGTACGAGTCCCGGGGCTGATCTTCACAGGTTGCCACAGGCAAGGGGCTTCACAGAAACTAAATTTTGAAAGGACATGAATTAGAGAGAAATTCTACACTATAATTAAGAAATGTTCCCCTTCCCCAATTTTAAATTTTCCATTGGCTTTAATTAACTTGCCCCAGAGCAATAAGCCGGACAATGAGGTTGGTGAACTCTAAATGTATAAAGCAAGTTGTCTTTGCACAGCTCCTACCCCAATCACATTTGATATTCTCTTTTTCCTTTTTTTTTTTTTTTTTTTTTTAAATGTGGTTGTTTAACCCGTAAACTCAGCAATATTTTACAGTCTGGCTCCACGGAGAAAAACCCTCTATCTGTCTGCAAAATGCTAGTGCCAGTGGATTTCTACTTAAATAAGTGAACAAGAAAAGATCCAACCAAATTATAATTGGATGTAAGACTGACTTTACAGGAAGGAATGGCTATTATTTCCAAAAGTGACTTATCAGCTGAATGATTTCACTGTGTGTCTAAAAGGGGCCTGATCCTTAGATGGAACATGGGCAGCTCTTCTGACCACCCCAGCCCATCAGCACATTGCAGATCATGGTCTACACCTCTCCGGTTGGGAAACCTGTCCTCTTTTATAGACTGCAGCGGAGATCACTGGCCAGCCCTATGGAAAGGCACCAGTGCTCAGCCTTTCTAGGCTCACAGATACCTGATGACTTGAACAGCAAGGAAAGGCTGTGTGCAATGAACCCGTGCTGCACTTTGCCACCCCACGCACCGACAGAGGGCTGGAGATCTCCCAGAGACCATGTATGCAGATCCCTTGCAGTGTGCATACAGCACGGGCACACCAGTAAATCCCAGTCTTCCCCCAAGGGTTGCCAGCCAAAGCGGGCGCCAATCTACACCGATACTCTCCCACTGGTGATGGTGTCCACGTCAGCCAGCTGACACCAGGGCTGGGTGCACCTATATCCAGCAAAACTGCAAAATTCTGCGCAATTCCCAAAATTGCGACTGCAATAATATTTTAAATCCATTAAAACATCTATTTCTCCTTGACTGGAGATCTGAACAAGTAACTTCAATTTCTGTAGCCAATCCAAGTAATCTCAGGTATCTATTTATGACCAGTCTGAGCTGTGGGAGTTGCACAAACGGCCAAAGCAGATCTGGTCTGGAAAGGCTCAGACAGGAGCACAATCCTGTAATTAGCAAAGGATTAGAAGCTGCAAGTTTTTGCTTCTTGAGATGAGAAAGGAAAAAAGTCAACTTCTGGATATTATCTCCAGTTGGAGGCTGAAGATATCCCCCAGTTTTAGTACACTGTGACACAATCCTATTCTTTCCACTTGCAAAGGAGTCTTGAAAGTGTCAGTTGAGGTTGTGATTTAATTGCGCATGCATGTCAATTTTCCAAGTCTGGCTGGTGCTGTGGAGAAGTGAAAATACAACAAAAACATCACTTAGAAATTCTGACCTGGAAGAAACCAGGAAAATTTAAATCTTTGTGGGAAAAAGAAAAGTTAGCTGGGAGATTTCTAGGCCATGACATAATCATCTCTTCAGCATGAAGACTTTTTGAAGCATATCCCATCTGTACCTTTTGAGGCTTACCAATTATTAAGAGATGGCTTCTTCTCACTCCCGTACATCTCTGCAGACTCGCACAAAAAATGCTTCAGCGACAGGACTTTGCACTGTCTGCACAATCTAGTTAATAGGCACAGTAAGGCATTTCATTTCACTCTAATTCCTACCCTCTAAAGGCCCCAATTTGCCACCTGTGTTCACCTCAACACATTTTAGCCTGCTATTTAATTACTTTAAAGCCGGAGCGATGATGGTCTGATTTCTTCTGGTCACTCTTCTCTTTCAGGGGTTCGCCGCCCGCTCCCCCACCAGCGCCCGCACATCTAAAAATCCAGCGGTAAGTGCATTGCCTCTGACAAACGGATAACATTTGAGAGCCATGGGGAAACTGCATTTGGGGCTGATGTGTACATTAAGCTTCAGTCCAGTCAAAAGCCAGCACCATCTTTTCACTGCTGCCCTTTTCATTCAGTTATCTTACTGAAGTCTTATCTCCCCAGTCCCTTGCCATAGGCTACCAGCTTCCTGCAGAGCCAGAAACAAAGCTCGGTCTTAAACAAAGGAAAAAAAAGGAAAAAAATCACAAAAGAGAGAAAGTTGGTCACAGTTACTGTTATGGAGCCCTGCGGGTTCTGTAGCCACGACCAAAGCAAAGGCATGCTGCTGCTTCTGTGCCTAGTGTCACCGGCCAGCACAGCCACCAGTAGCATGGCACGGCACTGCCTTTTTTAAAAGTAACTTCAGCATCGCCACTGCTGGGTTTAGGCATGGAGTTTTTTTCCTCCACTATACCACACGCTCAAACAAAGCCATCTGCCATCCAAATAACCTCCAAAGGCCGAAACGGTCAAAAACAATGCGGGAGGATGAAGGAACATAACTGCCACCACCATCACCGGTGACCACTATTGAAAGCTTGTTGCCCTTAAAACACAATCTTCCCACAACATCCCATCTGAGTTCAGGCCAGAAAATGGGAATGTGAGGACCACCTTCCCATGCCCTGAGCTTAACCAGCAATGGTCAATCCTCATATCCAACCACAACTGGTTTTTATATATATATATATATATATATCTCTGAACAGCAAAAAACGTGCATAGAAATGTTAAAAAATAATTTATATAATAAAGCTTCAGCAGCACAAACCAGGAATCAACTGGCTTTAGAGGAACTGCTCTTGTGCCATGTACAGCAACCAATCTGAATTATATGTTTAGTTAAACGACTTAATGTTTGGTGAGACCTGACATACAGAGACAGCCATGACCTCAGGGCAGGAGAAATGAGCACGTTAACCACCCAGCACACAGAAAAGCTTCAAATAAAAAGGAAATGTTTTAGATAAGATCTCTTTCTAACAAAATATGCATTTTTAATATACTGGATATTGCCAGCTTAAGCAGCTCTGCTGAGCTCCTCAGCAGCAGCAAGTGCTCGACTCACAGTTCCTTCCAAAGCTGAACGCATCTCATAGATGAGCCTTCGGATCTGACCCGAAGGACCTTGTAATAGCCGATGCTTGGCATTTGGCATTTTTTCCCTCAATTGCTTCCTTTTGGCCTTTTTATTACTACAAATTTCAGCCTTGCAAACGTCTGAATTTTGATAGCAACACAAATGTTAAATGCTTTTTGGAAATAAATGATAAAATAACTACTATTAAAGACAGTGAGGGCAAAGATCACTTTGGTAAGGCCGTCCAGTGCTTTACACTGTAAATTTAGTTTTTCAGTTGCTTTTAGCTTGCCATATTTTAGATGAAACTCTCCATTTTTATTCCTCGGGTGTTGTGGAGTAGCAGATATGTCCATGCACACATACGCTGAGTGCCATGGAACCTAATTTCAGTGTAAATGATAAAAAACGGGTTCAAGTAAGCCCAGCTAATATAAATGTGCTCCCCTGCAAACATTCTGTTGCAAAGTTCCATCATTTCTGTGTTTCTGAACAAGGAGATGTGCTCCTGGAGTCTCGGAAGTACCTGTTATCCTCCCAGTAAAAACCCATCCAATTTGATAGATGCCAACCCCTGAAAATAAGGAGCACATGAGCTTAATAAATTTTCTGGTGGTGGTGGTGTTTTGAGTTTTTTTTAGTACTCGTCTACACTGCGCTTGCCCCATCTCAGAGCTCTGACTGTAAAGCTGCACTACACTGTACTCCTAATTCAAGTATTTCATCTTAGACAGCTAAAATAAGCACCATAAATAACATCTCGCAATTAGCTCAGTTTAAACCTCCAGTCCATGCAGCCAATTCCAAGCTTGGCAAGGTAGCAATTTTTTTTTTTTTTTTTTTTTTAATATATCAGGAGAAAATGTACTCTAGCGTCCACCTGTTATCTGTTTCACAACTATTCACCACTAATCCGTACTTCGACCCAAAGAAGCAACAGCAGGATGCTGTCTCACCTTACACCTGATATGTATGTTGATATAGTGCTCACACAGGCTGCAGGGTGGAAGGGACCCGTTTGTCAAACCAAAAAAATCTCCACTCTAATTCACCAAGACTATATATTTTGAAGGGAACCATAGATACATGAGTTGACCAGACTCATGCTTGCGTGACTACAGGGGAAAGGACAGAAACAGGAGGTTCTCGGCGAAGGGAGGGAAAGATGGATAGCATCTTTCAGCACCTAAATTACACTACCCAAGCCTGATGCTGCTTTGTCAGTAAAAGGCTTCCAGTTCTCTTGAAGACCCTAGAGAAAACTAATTTACTTGGTCATCTGTGAAGATCTATAAATATAATACCCAATTTTTTTCTCCTTTGAAATTAATCTCTTTGTTCTAATTAGCTCTTCCATTCCTTTGTTGTAGTACCACAGTTAAACCTGGGCCCAGGTAGTTTCTAATACACACAGCAATGGTTTTCTCTCTAAGTTCTGTGTTGACCTTTCAAACAGCTTATGGCCAAGCAGATGTGAAGTCACAGTGAAAACACTTTGGTCTTCAAATCGGAGTTGCTGTCCAGCTCTGCTAGGTGCTTGAAAGAGAACTAATACAAAACAAGAAACAATCAGTCCATATCTAAACCAAAAATTAAGTTTGAAGCCAAGATCCTACGCTGTACGGAGACCTTTAGAACAGGCACTCAACCAACGGACTGGTTCTTATTCTAGCTAACGAAAACCTCACTTTTTCTGACAGCTGGTTATTGAATTATGAATACTGTTTTCCCAGTATATCTCCCCACTGTCTCAGTCATCACTGTTCATACAACAGAAATAAATCCTTCTTGCTTGAGTCCTGAACTCAAACCCTAGATTTCCCAAAGTGTAACAGCTCATCGACTTCTTTTTTAGGGAATTTCAGCTTATCTTGGTGCTTTTCAGTGTGGCAGCCAAATACACACATAAATAGAACCAAAAATTGTCAAGAATCTCAGCAGAATAAGGGTACCTTGGGTTGACTGTACCTCCAAGGTAAAACATTTCAGTCTCTATCACCTGTCCTTACGCAGAAACCTCAAGAGGCAGGATGTCCTCAAACAGCTCTGATTTGTAAGCTTAATGCACTCAAGGACACCTTTTGTCAAGTCTTCTCAGTGTATTCAGGGTGGGTTTCTGATTTTTAATAACACTGAAAACTACCTTCAAAAACAAGGGGTGAGTGTTTTCCACAGTTCCTGGGGGACAACGTTTTACAGAAAAAACCCAACAAATGTCACCAGACTTGTGAGAAAATGGCAAGAAGCTGCTAAAATAGGGACTGTTGCCTTCGTCTTCCTCTGTTGTATTAAAGCAAAGCTACTTGTCTTCTCTTTCAAGGGCCCTTGAAGGCCTTTCCCTTCTTTTTCTCTTTAGTTCAGTATTCAAAGCTTGACCATTGCCTCTGGCTCACTACTGTGACCTTCATTCTTGCTTTGTCACCATAGCCATAAAATCTGGGCTTGAGGAAGGATCTCAGTGTGTTAGCTAGGAGGTATCTTAGCGGGTATCGAAACAAGGCCTAAACATGTTGCTCTCCTCTCCAAAAACATTTTTCAAAGGACGAACAACAAATGGATGTAGTCATAGTAGACATGAGATATGTCAGAGAAAATGAGAAAAAGCAAAAGCCAAGTAGGATTTCTTTGGCTCTTCTCTCCAAAACCTCAAAACCACATCAGTAATACTTGGGCAAACTCTCCAGAAGGTAGCTGATAACAAACACAAGACAGACATACTATAAATCCTGCGTAACTGGAAATCTCAGCTGCCCTTGGGCCGTACGAGTCCGTAACATACTACATCACAGCACCCACAGAGCATATATATGTTCCATGCAAGGTCTGAATGTAGAGAGCAAAGTGTTGAGTCCATATACAAATATAAATTAAATTTTCAGAGCGTGTGCTATTTAAATTTTTAAAAAATATGACTTTTACACCTCTGCTTTTCAACAAATGCTCTAATGCACTGCAGGGGATAGAAATACTCTTCCTTTGCAGGTTTCTCTTTCACAGGCAACAAAGAGAAGAACAATTATAATAATAATTCCAAACTAGACTCCTGTTAACAGAGCATTTGAGTTTTTATCAAATACAGATTTGCACATAAGAAATGTGCCACTGAACTAGGGAGCATTTTATCCAAAGCGCTCATTAACTTGGACAACTGGGGTCGAGGGTGTTTTTGTTGTTGTTGCTGTTTTGTTTTTATTTTTCATCATCCAGGCATCTCCCACGCCACTATACCGGCACCAGTGTTTTACCGGATCAGCTCCTGGATGACGAGGTCTGCCAAGCAGCTACACAGACAATAAAATACATCGGACTATACTACTAACCTTCATCTTCGGAGTATTTCATTTGAGCTTCTGAGGCCTCCACATGGTGAAATCCGACCAGCCGCCACCCAAGCTGACATTTCATTTGCCTCACTTAGTTATTCTTATTAGATGTATTTCCTGGAAACTACTGGTAAGTGACAAATTTTATTTTTTTTTTAAATTGAATTTTAAAACAATTACAATTACTCTAATCTGAAAGCACGCAATCCAGCATGTCAGAATCAGTTCATTTCTACAGTCACATGGGGAAAGGTTTTAGTTTACTGGCAGCAATGAATCAGTCTTTTTATTTATGTGCGTGTTTGAAAATGCTATACTGTTGTAACTAATAATTTATACGTTTTCTTCATTATCCTTATGAAATATCTGCTCTCCAGAACACAGCTAATATAACTCCAGCTCACCGGGAGATGTGCTGTTCAGTCGAGTTCAGCCACCAGAAATACCAGGAGTGAGTTACGATTCTCAGGGTTTGGTGGTGGTTTCCACCCCCTCCCCCCGCCTTTTGATTCATTCCTTCCCAAAGTCTCCCCCATTCCTAGGACTTGCTGAAATATCTTAAGTCGAATCTTAAGTCCCCTAGCAGCTGTTGGTAGGCAGAAGCCCAGCTGTCTAAACTTTATTGGCAGTAAATGTCATTCTCGCACACAAACTGCATGCCTGGAAAACCCAAAGGCGCATCTTGGGCTATCACATCCCATCACGTTCCCCGACGAGATGTGAAAACCGAAATGGAAAACGTCAACAAACTCCGGCCGCGGCGAGGAGCGGGGCATGCCCGCTGACAAGCGTGCCGCAATGACAGAAATGGACTTGGAGTTGCAATTAGTGGCACTGTCATTTTCGGGCGCTCCTGCCAATTAATTAAGCCTGTCAAATGGAAAAACAGCGGCATTCACATGATAATTTATATAGGGAGAGACTAGCCTAGCGAAGCTGCTGCTGCAGCCAACAAAATTCCCTCCGAGCACTTAAAAAAATAATAAAATAAAAATATAAAGAAGTAGAGGTGGCGGGGGGGAGAGAAAGAAAGTTAAACTGTCCTTGTTATAATTGTTAACTCTGATCGCTCAAGTAGAAGACGGGCTGATTAAAACTCCAAACGAGCCCCCAGCTCGCTTAAATCTCAGAGTCCGGAATGATAGAATCAGAGGAGTTTATTCATACCATTAAGCCCCAGAGAACTTAATTGAAAGAAGAGCATAGCCTGGACCTTGACAAGCGGGAGGTCACAGTAATTGCTGCCGGACATATTTAACATTAAGATAATCAGGCCATTAATTACCCTTTGGATCATTAAATCAGCCAGTTGCAAAATGAAATTTCTGCCTCTATTACTCACTTGAGAGACCACAGGGGTGGCTTTTAATTTATCAGTGAGCTTGAGATACAAAGGACCAGGCTTGGGGAGGAAGGAAAGGGGGAGAAAAGGGGGGGTTTGCTTCAGCAGAGGCAGGAATATCAATCCGCCATGCTTGGTGATCGTGGCAAATTAACTAGGTAAGATAACCTCAGCTTCTAAAGGCAGAAGCTGGGGGTATGTAAATAGATGAGGGCAGACAGGGAGATCAGAGCCTGCACACCACTTAGCAGGATAATAAAGGAAATCATCCTTGATTATCAGTGCTAATTTGGACACTGCCGGTAGCTTGTTATGCGTGTTCTGAGTAGCATTTAATTAATTCAATTGCTTGTTAATGAGGGAAGTGACATGTGGGGAGCAGATGCCACCCAACTGCAGATGGGTTCTGGTCAGCCCTTCACAATAAAATACTTTATTTTTTTTTTTTTTTAATTATTATTTATTTTTAAAAACACCCTTCCCCCATCCCTGAAATGAGAAAGGTGTCAAGCATGGAGGAGCATTCAAAAGGCACAAAACACTGACCTCATCAGGCCAAGAACCGCTAAGAAACCAGACCTGACAATCGCGGATAGAGAGGTACCGCTGCTCCCCCAGGCCCCATCTGTAACGCTGCGACCGTGTGCCAGGAACCGGAGACCAACAGGACTGGAACAGCAATCCAACAGCCAAAAGGAACAAGAAATGAGAGGGAGACAAAACGGAGCATCCTTACAAGATTCAGGATACGCTACCGGAATCTTAACTACTCAGTTTCCCTGGGCTTGCCCTTTATCTGTACTGTCTACAATGAAGGAATAATCATTTTTACAAAAAAAGGTGGCATGCTTTAATATTGGTCATAGAAGTCGCTCCCCAGTTATCCCCCAGAAACCAAACCAGTGCACGCTCAGCATAGCGGCCACTAGCCTTGAAATGGCAAACCAGGCTTCAGCTTGGAACTGTAAAAGTCTGCTAAATATAGTTGAGCTGCATAATGTTTTTTCTGACACCATTAAATTCAGTTCGTTAGTGAGTGAGGGATCAAACTACATCTTACGTCTTAAGGTGAAAGTCAATTCCTGACACTGCCAGCTCCTAACTCCAGGCTTCTCAGGCAGCGTTAAGAACCTCTCTATTTTCTTATAACCTTTGGTAACCAGAATAAACAGGGTGACTGCTATGCAAACAGACTACCTGAGCAAAATTGCAGCAGATGCTCTGACCTCCAAGCTCCATTTAAAGAACTGCTGCTTGGGGCTGCCTTGGCAGGGCTTAAAGCTATGCCTGAGCTTCTACAAACAGCTCATCCCTCACTTTAAAAACGCATTTACAATGGAGCTGGAGGTTCTTCCTATTTATGGATATTCTCAAAAGGAGACCAAAATAGTGGAGCCCTTTAACTTCAAGGTTTGCGCACAGCTAATGCAAATATTCAGCATCGCCTGAGCAGGAGAACAAACGCCATGGCTGGGATGGCGCCTGGATATCACGCTGCCCTCCCTGCTCTTGGCCAGCAGCTTCCAGCTGGTGGAGGTGGCCTTGGTGCTGGCACATCCCAGCACTCCCAGCGAGGCAGAGATGGAGACCTTGGCAGCTCAGAGGACGAGGGCCAGGGAGCAGATAATCACCTCCTGGAGCGGGTAGAGGGACGGCAGCAGCTCACCTCATTTGGCAAAGGCCAACACCATCTTAGGAAGCTGACGGTGGCAAGCAAGCCTGCAAACCAGAAGCCACATGGGCCAGAATAGTAGGTGAAGAAAGCAAAACGCACGAGGTGTGTCCAGAAGAAAGGCAAATATCTGGTAGGAGATCTACATGCCAGTGCAAATGGCCCTGGTGAAACACGGCGCAGCCTCCCCAGGCTGGCTTCACCACGTCTCCAACATTCCTCTGGGGAGCAGTTCTGCCCCTGCCCCGCCGGGCTACTCCTGTGTCGCCCCACGCACTCCAAATCAATGTTTTAAGAGTGTGCTTAAACACTATCAATAGCAATTAGAGCGGGAAAATCCTGATCTCATCCCCAGACCCAGTTAATTGTCGCAACATTGATTTACTCTAATTTGACTTCTCATTCGAAACTAAACCTGTATTACCGAAGGAGGGACCGCAGGCAAACTCTCCCTGCTCACCCTCTCCCCTCTAAGACAATAAATTTAATATCGAATACACTTGGAAAAAAAAACCCAGCAGTTGTTGCAGGATCCATACTGAAAGATCTTTTTCTTTTTTCTCCCTTTTTTTTTTTCCTCCTTTCCTGCGAGTAATTAAAAGATGCTTTTCTTGACTAATGATCCCCCTGTTTAGAAACGGGAAGTCGATACTCCTTCACCAGCAGTCAGCTTCAATTTGTCACAGGGCTCACGAAGTTTGAGCGGCGGTTCTCAGGGCTGCTGGTAATTGCTGGAACCAATTACCAGCCTTCCCAAGCTGACCTAATCAGGGACCCACGGACACCACCGCTCAGAGGCCAGCTGGTCCCCTTTCCCTTCCACGTGCACGTGTTCACACCCGCGCTTGGGTTTTCTACTGCTTCGCCAACTTTTGGTGCTCACCGGGAGCCGGTGTTTATTCCTCTTTCCTCCCCATAATCACGTCAACACCCTCAGTGTGAACTCTGCCTCGTGCTACTGCTTTACTCCACGCCGCTTCCTCGGGGACCTCATGGCGCCTGCAGTCCCGTAACCTGCGCTGCCTCCCGGTTTAACGCCAGAGACCATCCAAGGTGTTGCCTTTGATCCAGAGGCACCGAATGACCCAGAGACCTCCTGCTTTTATAAGCTGCCTCTTAGACTTGATGAGACTTGGCACGTGTTAATGTTAGAGGACATACCTGGGCAATATATCCTTGATGGAAGTAACATGAGTTACTTTTGCTTTTTGCTACAAAACTTTCAGGCTTTGAGTTCACACCCTCCAACCTTTCTGACCTTCAAAGTATGTCTTCAGGTTTATCTTTCCCCATGACTTTCTCGGATAAAGAGTTTTTAAGTAAATTTGAGTGGACTAGGAAAGGGCAGCAGTATGGGATGTTTGATGCGGTTTAAATTTGAATGCTTATGTTATTTTCGAGTGTAGAAAATTAAAAATGAAAGCTGTACTCACAGCCTGGTCACGGCTCTGTTTTCAGAAATATTGGTGACATTTTCCTGAGTAAGAATCCTTAATTATGCCGTGAGCTAGAGTAGCCATATGACAACCTGAAAAACATCGGTCTGCCTGGGTCTCTGCACCCTTCCCTCGATTCATCAGAAAGATGTGAGATGTCACTGCAGTGATTCAATGATCAGTGCAGACTCCTCCCAAGCAGAAGGGACTGCTTTTGAAACCATGTCAGGACTTCCAGATTCCTTTTAGCCCAGCATGTAAATGTCCTCAAGCCTCTCAACCCAACAGAATCAGTATTTGTGGAGCAGTCAATAACCCTTTTTTTGCCCCTAGAAAGCCTGTGGGTTTCAGCTGATGGCTTCGCCTCCAATAGAAAGACAAAACATGAAATGGTGAAACCCATGTATGGCTGATCCCCTCTACAAATGTCCATTAACAGAGGGTCCATCACTGTGCTGACAACTTTTGGTGCTTTGAGGGTGGCACAGTGGAGACAGAAGAGCTAAGAGACATGCCTGTTATAAAGAAACACGAGAGAAGATTGCATTTATCTAAGGTCTTTTACCGGTGCTTTGTGCTAAGCCACTGAAAGGAAAGGTTAAAAAAATCTTCTGTTCTTGTGTTTCCAATACTTTGTTTGCAGGCACAAAGTCTGAGCAAACATGTGGAAAGTCACGGAGGGTGGATTAATGAGTATATGAAGTGGAACTGAAAATGGGAGCACTACGCAGGACCAGTGTAAGAAGCGGGGCTGCAGAAGGGAACACAGATAGGAACAAGTTCACGAGAAACTTGGAGGAAAACATGAGAGTGCTTCTCTGACCCATCTGATGGGGCTTTGGTGACAACTCCTTAAAGCAGGAGCACGTTGAGCATGTGAGCCTCCTCACACAGCAGCTCTCAGACTCCAGTAGATCCCAGAGCCCACCAGCACAGGCAGGAACAGCCCCCTCAGCTCTCTTCCCCTTCAGAAGGAGTTTTGCCAAATGCTTCTTTCTTCCCTCAAAGTCCCATGGACTCCCTCCATCCCTCCTCCATCAGAACTCCAAATCTCAGCTTCCCTGTCGTAGTTTTACTTGCTTACTCTTCTTTTGCCTCATCCCCCAGTCCCTCAGCAACAAAAAAAAAAATGGGGGGTTGTTTAACCCCACTTCAGATCCATTGTAGCTGTTTCTGATAGGATTCCCCACACAAAAATGCAAACAGCAGCAAAAAAACGGAATGCACAACCTACATCTAAAGAACTTGAACTTATTTTCTTGCCACATCTTAGACAGGTGTATGATGCTAGTAGAGACCAGAGTAAAGCACAAAAGGCGGCACACACTTTGAAGACCTTTCAGATATATTTAAGTGAAAAATATCACTTCAGTCCCACTGCAAGCAGTGGAAAAAATGGGAGTAGCAAAGCAAGATCACCATTGCTTTGTGGGAAAAGTTTTCACATAATTTTATTTTTTCTAACAGCGCTTCCTTCACGTAAGTGTGCATTTGGACACACAGATGGAAACGCATATTTATAAAATGAATCTTTACACCTTTTGTTCAAAAATGTTATAGCCTTGGGAAAAAAATTTCAATTATGTCACTGATAAACATAACGGCTGAATATAAACACAATGTGCACAAAGAAGAATGAAAATAAGCTCTGACTGTGAAATACAAAGAGAACAAAGTTCATTTCCTATAAGTTAAACTCACTTCTAAACATAAAAACCTGAATAATTTAATTCAAATGGATGGCTCTCTTTTAATATGTATTTTAGATTTTTCATTATAATATCTTTATTATATGTACACTAATTTTTTTTTTTTTTAAATCCAATTGATTGTATGCCTTTTCCTTTTAAAAGTATTTAGACTGGAGGTATCTCTCCAGCTCATCTCAGTAATAAGGAGCAACACATATTTGTTAGGTGCAACACTACAAGATCTCTGGATTAAAGTAATACTAATGAGTGAAAGGCAGCAATAAGTTGATTTCCATCTACCCAATGAAATAATTATATTAGCTATCTAATAATATACATGTATACAGCAGACATACAGCTTGTATGAACAGAACCTCTGTGCAAGACTTTCTGAACATTTTTATATGCATAGTCATTCATCTAAGTAGCCTGATTAATGTACTGGCTTCATTCTCGAAGATGAACCAAAGGTGGCACCACAAATTCATTTTTCAGTGCTAACGAAATAATGCAATAAGAAATAGTTGACTTTATTCCAGACAACAGCACAGACCTACTCCTGCACCATAGGAGGTGGCCCACGTATATACTCCCAGGTTGTAATTTCACTTGATGTGGTACTGGAAAAAGCAGGATCCAGAGATACACATAAACAAATCAGAATATAATTCCCTCTGTTTGATTTCTCTCGCGTGCAAACACTGAGAGCGAAACCTCCACTGTATCATTTGCTACCTCGGATGCCGGCTGCCCCTCTGGAGCTCACCCAAAGACAATGGTAAAGTGCTTCTGAAGACAACTTCAAAGGTTGGCCCAGCCGTGCAAGGTGGTCCAGAAGGTCCTTCTCCTCCTGAACCCCCGCGCTGAAACGCAGTCTGCCAGAGGTCGCTCTGCTTCCCCCAAGCCAATCTCTTAGTTAAAACCAGTAGCGCTTACGTCTCAAATCTACTAAAATCAGGCAAGTATTTTCGAAACATCTTGCTTTGACACTCATCCGATCAATTAAGTACAAAAAAACCCCACCTAGCTTTTGGTAGGATTACATATCGCAGAAAGAAGATTTTCACTGTGTTGAGCTATGAGAGGCAAGTATAACATACTGTCCTAATAGGAAATACATCCCTCCACCAACTTACGGTTTCACATATATCACCTAAGAAAAAGTAAGCAAGTCCACAGTGAGCAGGACTTTGAATATCCGTGATGAGAACCAAAAGACCTGATGGCCAAGTACAAATTCCTGGTGAATTCGAACTACTGAAAGCAGATTATTCATCACAAACTGACAGTCCAAGAGCCAGGAACTTTGTTGCCGACCGAAACAAAGAAACGCATTACAGTATAATTTAGATTGAGGAACAACCAGGCGGGAGGTTTCAATCTCCTGCTGTTTTGTCGGTCATTCCATTGAACAAAAAAATTGTACAGCTGCTGAGGAAACCTTCACAAGAGTGAAAAAGTAACGGGGTCAGGCAACTTTTGACATGTGTTCTTCCTGGGCATGCAGTGAAGATATACACCTAATAACTTTCACAAGGCGTACTCCAGGGGAGAATTTTAGAAGTCCACGTTGTAAAATGTGGTAAGAACCCTATCACCTCCGACTGCAATGCCAAAACGAGGCCTTATGTACCCGAAGCTTGCAGCTTCGGCCGCGTGCAGCATCACGTCCTACCTGCCCGCTGCGTGCCGCGGCGAGATGGAACGAGCAAGCCTACCTCGTGGAGTCCGACGAAGGTTTCATGTGGCCCTGGCTGCTCTCCTCCCAGACGCTGTTTGCCAGCTCGTTCCCGATAGAAGACATCACCTTGATGAGCTCTATCGGCCAGTCATCCAGGTCGAGGGAGCGGACCCGGGAGAGGTGCGTGCCAAGGTTTCGGTGTATACCTGAGCATTCGATACATATGAGGGCTCCCAGATTCAAGCTGGCCCAGTCGGGGTCTACAGGAGAAAGGACGCAAGCAATTAGTACAATGAAACACCAAATAAAACTTTCTAGTTAATGTCTGTGGATAAAGATTTTTTTGAAAAAAACGCAGGTGTCTTATCCAAAAGCACAGCTGGGAGGTCTTCCAGTAGGGTCAATTTTGCCCTGCGGAGATACTAACCCTTCTGAGAAGCCCTCAAGGAGTAGAAAAAAAACCTGTGTGTGTGTGTGGGTGTCTCTAAAGATGTATCATTCCATCTCCAGTCTAAAGAAAAATATGAATTGTGGAGAAAAGAAACAAAGAAAATATAAACGCAGTGGCAGGCAGCTGATGATGAAGTCGTGGAGAAATCCCCTCCTTGGGAATCTAGAGCCACTCGTAGCCAATTAGAAGGGAAAAAGGAGGGAAAAAAAAAAAAAAAAAAGAGAGTGACTAGATACAATGTCTCTGTTGCTAACTATATCAACTCCCTTAATAACCATCTATATCATCACCTGCATATGGCTTTTACATCTAACACGCTATGGGGTATGTTTTCATCTCTAAGATCAGGGAGATAAGTACTAAGATGAAAATGCGATACTTTGAACAGTCTCAGTTTTCGTGTACGAGCCAGAAGGATTCCACTGCCACACACACACAAAATAACCCGCAAACGATAAGGCTGTGACAAACCTGACAAAAGCCGGGAAATTCAAAGTCATTTCCCAAGATGGTTCACTTTTTTTGTCACTGTGCTGTGTTATTCAAATCTAGATTTGTATGTATGAATCTCCCTGTCTCCAAACAACATTCATTTTAACAAAAATGCAATGAAAGACGTATGGGAGGAATTCTTGGTGGTTTTCTTTTCTCCCCCCTGTTGTCAGATCTTTTTGTCTTGCCTTACCCTGGGTCTCCTGAAGAATTAGTGGGCTATCACTAATGCCAAGCAGGAAAATGTGATTAATTGAGAGGGCAGGCAATTTTTATTCAAATCTAAATAAAATTTAAACCTGTCAGAAAATTAATTTCCAGTATCTTCTTCCATTTGGGGAAATTTAATCCAAAGACTTGTTTACACTTTATGTAACTTGAAATCAAAAAGTTGTTTATGGCAGCTAAAATATGTTTCCTAGCTCTTTGCCACATCACATTTGGACAAAAAATATGAAAAGAAAGCAGTAAATTCTAATAGCAAGGTCCAACATTTCATTGAAATGATTGACATTTTTCAGTCAGTCCTTAGAAATCTAAAAACATCCCCAACAACAAAAATCCCCCATCTTATTTCACTTGAGCAGAGCAACAGATCTTTTGCTTAAAAAGTTCCTGCCCATACCAAGTCTCATACTAGAAATACACAGCATTTCAGATCTCCAAAAGAATAAGGTGAGACGAAATTCCTGCCATGCTTTCCAAGTCCTTGGTAGGACAACCATGACGAACCCCTTTCCCACACCAGTTTTGGTGTCTTGCCAGTGGGGGAACCAGTAGTATTTTTGAAACACACTAAAAATCCTGAAATATGATTTGTCAGTAAAGGCTTAAACCGAGCAGATAATAATTTAAAATTTGCAAGTTGTGACTTGGAATGAAATCTCTGTCCCTGACCTGCAAAGGCCATGGTTATCTTCACAAAAATAAAAAGTGCAATGAGCTCAAAGAAGCACGAACTCAGAATGAAGCAAGATAAAAAGTACCGATTAATATTTTTCCAGTTATTCTAACAAAACTGATGTTAAGGACCTCCCAAATACTTCTGTGTACTTGGACCCCATCTAGCCTATATTTTACTGAATAAATTTTTCAAGTAGTCACCTACTTCTAATTGACAGTGGTGGAAAGATGTTGGAGTCCACCAAAGCCATAACTAAGAAGTGAAACGAAATTTTATAAGGACAGTATTTTAAATTTCAACAACCTGACAACACACGGCTGAGTTTGAAGGTGTCAAACTAAGAAAAGCAAGTGTTGAACTCTTTACATATGTCCAGTGAAAAACCAGACTTGTCGATCTTGGTTACACGTGAATAACACAGAACAAGACAGGGCTCTGATGAGAAGCTTGGACAAGTGGCATCATTTGACGGATTCTGGGAAAAAAACTGACCTGATGTCACTTATGACATCTGTTTCACTGTGTGCACATGAAAAATTGTTCTCAAAAGGATGCATGCTAGACCACAGAAGTCACCACCCACCAATGATTAAGGCAAGTTATAGTAAACGACATACTCAGGTATGTCCTTGTTTGCAATTCACTGCTCCTACTTGTATCTTCCTTTTCCGATATCTGATTCTTTTTAAATCTCATGCTTGAAAATTGTTATCCTTGATTTATACAGAAAAGAACCACACATGGTTAGTAAGCCATAACTATTCAGGTTTTTTTTTTCCTTTTTTTTTTTTTAATTTTTATATTTTTTCCCCCAAGATAAGAATCGAAAATCAGCTCCCTTTTCCTGCTGATGCTAACAGTAACTCTGAATTGGAGTATGCTCAGAACGCTTATAATCACACAGCAGACTTCTCTCCGGTATGCATACATCCAGATTTGATGGCAAAAGAAAGAAAAAGCCCATTCAATGCAGCTAGAGGTGCTATAATGCTAATTTCCCTTTGTTTTACTTACAATTAATCAAAAAACCATGAACTTTTTACATCACTGAATATTGCCAGATTACAATTGTCAGCTATCCCTATTCTTAAAGGTGTTTCATTCTCTTCTTTTTTAAAAACCTCCTCCCCACTTTGACTTGCACCTCAATCAGATTGATTATTTGAAGGCGAAAGCTCTTTGAAGAACTCTTTTAGGACAATAACCCCTTCCCCACCATCATCTTCCTCCCTTTGGACACGAGGTTGCTGAAGAAAGGCTTTGCCATACTAAATCCTAACAAGTTCAGTGGAACAGGGAGGAACAGAAGAGCCAGGAAAAGAAGGAGAAGCAGGGGGTGAAGGCATCTTGCAAAGAGTTGAGGCGAAAGAGAGAAAAGTTAAGGGTTTTTTTTCCTCTATTCTGAATATAAAATTCAATCTTGTGATGGGTCTGATAGGCTTGCCAGGGCCACCCAGATTATTACTTCAGTGTTTGGTAAGTTATTAGACCCCTGGACTAGAAAACTCATGATGAGACTTTCCCTCTTAAAGCCCTCCTTGTTTTCTTCTAGAATAGAAAAGACCTGATATTCCATGCTCTCCAGATATCTTAAAAGAGTGACTCATATTTATCTTCTGGTCTGCTCTTTAAGCACTAAGGCTGGAAGAGCTAAAATCCTTTGGGGACAGAAATTTAGCTGGGTTTGCCTAAGAAATCTGATCAACTTCAGTGCCTTCTCCAGACAGAAGTCAGCACTGGGACTGCCATGCTCTGGGAAAAGGCAACATCAGTTTCCTTCTGAAACATGAAAGGAGATCTCCTTGGGCAAACCGTCCAGCACCTCAAGGCCACTTTGCCTTATCTATTACTCCTTAAAAAAAGGACTTTGAAAAACTTTAGGCTGAGCCTGCCAAAGGACCAAAGGCTGGCACCACAGAGATGCTGCTGGTACTGCTGCTGCTGATTAACATACAACAAGGCAGAAATCCCCTGGTGAAACAAAGTGCTGTGATGAAGTGCTAAAAAGGCAAAGAGCTCTAGAAAGAGGAAGAATGAGACTTCTGAAGTGGAAGATTGATGGCTCTTGAATAGAGCTGAGGGACAGCAACATCTCATGTCCCTTTGCTCCCAAACATCTGGCTTTGTGAAGATGCAAACTACGTAAGCTTTCCATAAGAGCGCTGGTATTTGTGATGCTAAATGCTCTGGGGGTGAGGACTTGCTCGGGAGAGGCAGAAAGGGAAAGGAGGAAATAAAGCAAAGCCCAGCGGAAAAAGGTTGATCACATGAGGTTGATCTCACGCGAGTGTTTACATTTTAAGATACATCGCTTTGGAAATATCTCAGATTTTTCAGAAGGAAAGACAGTGGCCTCATAACCAGGGAGGCCAAATAGCAAGAAGAGTTAAACAGGTACAAATAATCTCCAAAAATATAAAAAATTAAGAGGTTTCAGTTCAGATTCCAAAATCACCCCTCCCTCCCCAGAAGCTACACAACCAAGTGTTGAGTGTTGCCAAAAAGGGCAGTCCCACCCTGCCCTCTCCCAGCAACATGTTCTCGGCACATCCCTTCTGCTGGCACCCAGAACGCATGGCCAGCTTGTCCCATGAAGCAATCTGGGGGAAAACCAACCCGGCTGAAATGGAAAAAAAAAAAAAAGAAAAGAGGAAGAAAAAAAAAAAAAAGGAAAAAAGTGACCAGCCAGCAGAGTCCAGGAAAATGCCACTCGGAGCTGTACAGACAGATGGGAGCAGCAATCGGTACCACTCCCACTGCGGTCTGCTCACAGCGACTACTTCAAATGAGCTAAGTATACATTCAGGTCGTTTGAAGACCTCATCCTTCTCATATACAGCACAGCACCTTAGATGACTTTCACTTCAACCATATCGAAACTTTGGTGTAAATCTGAATGACTACCATGTTAGTACGAAAGAACACCAATAAATAAGAATGACTTTGGGCTGTATATTTTAAAATACCAGCCACACCATGTTTATTGCATGCTGGATTACTAGCCAGTGGAACATAAAAAGACCTTAATTTATCGATGTTGCCATTATTTCCCTCTGTCTGTGAAAGTCCCTGTGAAACTGCTCTTTGGGATCTCCCTCCAGCAGGTCAGCGAGCTGTTCTGGCAGCATCCCAGCCCTGGTGCTCAAAGCCCAGCCCAGCTGTGGGTCACATCCCCGCGCGCTGAACCGCTGGGGACAGGGCAGCTGCCTTTCTTCTTGATCCATCTCCTACGGATGGCATACGAGTATCTGACAGTTTACAACAGCAGCAATTAAAATCAGTCTCTACATGAAAGCGCATTTTGCTGGTATGGACTGGAAAAACCTTCTATTTTTTAAATTTTATTTTAAATGGTTGTTAATGTGCTAACCACCTTCCCTTAAAGCCTTCTGAGGATGAGGCAGGCGACAACACATTTGTTTGGTGGACAACCGAATCAGCTAAATTGCTGACTATACAGATAGAAAATGAGCTGTGCAAAAGCACTTGTGCGTATGGATGAATGTTCTTTTTTAAGTTAACTGGGATGTTAGAATGGCTTACACCAGTAGTCAAAATCCTAAACAGCAAGTCTTAAAAAAAGTTGTACTCAAAGAAAAATAAATGAATATTTTTTCCATTTTAAGCACATGTAAAAATCACAAGAAAAGTTCTGACTTTCAAATATCAAAGAAATAAAAATGCACAAGTTCTTGATCCCTCTTCTTCTACAACTAATTGCTTTAGAGGAAGAGTACTTCCTTTTTGTGGCTTTGTTGCAAACCCCTGGAACTAAAGAGCACCAGAATAATGACCTCAGCTGGGGTTAGTGAGGTGAACTGCAGCTCAGAGTATTATCAAGAACACTTCTCTGAACATCGTGTTTTAAAAAATATCTGAAAAAGGGAAAGAAACATAAAGGGGAGAAAAAAAAATATCCCAAATCAGTTTTCTAGTATCCAGATATAATGAGCAATGACTTTGGTTTCTTCTGACAAGTAATCCTAAAAAAAAAGCAAACGAAAAACCAAAAAAACACCAATCAAGCTGTACCTCTCTGAAAATATTACCATGGCACACATGGCCCCTCCACACAAAGCAGGAGGAAAATAGAAGTAACTGATGTCAAACAGCAAACTTCTTTTTCCTTTTCTTCAAAGGAAAGTGAAGAAATGCTGACATTTAAAGAGGCATGTGAAACAACAAGAAGAAAAAAATCAGGATGCGTCTGACGCAGCATATCTTAAATATGAATTAAAATAAGTCTGATTAAGCAAACTCCATAATGAAGAAGAAACGTGCAAACAACATCTGGAACATAATACTGAAAAAGACAAAGCCTACGGCAAGCGTTCACCTAAGTCTTGGCCAAGAAGTTGTTTCAGCCAAGAGCAGAAGTCAGTTTTCCGAAGGCGGGTCTCCCTACTTACTCTGTGCTTCACAGTCCACGCAGTGGGAATTGCCTCTGATGTTCCTGATGGACTGAAGGGCCATGGCCTCATTTTGACTCGTCAGACGGGACTGTGGAAACATAAAGAAACGCATAAGCAACAAATAAGAACCCAATAAAATTAGATAACACAGCTGTCAGCTGAACGAACAGCAAAACCCAAAGCTTAGACCAAGAATGAATGAATGTGATCAAGGACCCTCAAAATCCTTGGTTTGGTTCTCAAGACATGGTGCTACTTTGGCACCCACAAGAACTGCAAGTCCGTGCTTGCCAAGCAGGGACTTCTCTTTGTTCCCATGTTTCTTGACAGCTCAGGATTTCTCCCAGGGCTCTCTCCACCCTGGGCAGGAGCTCACAGCACTTTGGGGTCTCCAGCCTGGATTCTAACAACTGGAGAGACCACACAGAGGAAAATCAAGCTTGAAAATCAACCCTGCTGTTCACAAGAACAGTAGTCACAGTGTAGGTTTGGTTCTTGAGATAAATTAGATAAGAGTATTATTTTATAAAATCAATTTCTTTTATTGATGTGTATGCTTTTGCTAATGAAGACTAAGGCATGGTTTGCAAAAGCAACTGAAACCTTTTTATCATCAAAAGGTCAGATTTACAGACAGCTCTCATTTAAACCCTCTCCATGATGGCCTGCCAATGACCTCTACTTGGACCTAGAAAGACTGTCACGATGTACAAAAAGTTCAGCTCTACTCAAATAAACCGTCTTGTGGGCTTTCTGAGAAGAAATCTGTTAGCTGCAGCACATGATGGACTCTTTGCAATGAACTGGTTTAAGCAGGATGAGGACCAGGTCTTAAGTATGGCCATGTGGAGGTATGTCCTCCTGATCTATCCACAGGACACCTACTAAACCTCTCCAACCAAATGCACTTTGCTATTTAATCTAGTACTTCTGACATGTTTTGAGATCTCAGTAATATTTGAGAGAAAGAAAAAAACCTTTCCGAGCATCATAGTGGGTTTAATATACAACCCAAAAAGCTCCCTGTACATGTAAAATCTTATTAATGGATTCTCCCCTTTCAAAACAATATTTAATATACACAAAGGCCAATCCACTCTGTGGGTACTGCATAGTAAATATTACCACCCACTCTTTCCTCTTTTGTACTAGTAATTTTATATAGGTGTTAATGTACAAATTTCCTCTATTGTGCTCCCTTAACATATATGGTTGAATGTGTAAATCCATGAAAGGCAAAAAACCCCCCATAACCGGTGTTTTTTCTCTATCTCAGAAATACATGTTGGAAATAAATAAATTTTTAAACAATATGGGAAGTAAATTATATCATGATGATGATAATTACTGATGTCTGATCTACCCTGGCAGATCAGGGCTATGAAAGCAGGCATTCATTTCAAAATATGAGCCTCGTCCCCGCAATAGAAAAATCATTAAAGACATCTCGTTAGGTGGATAATGTTATAGGACCTATAGGTCTGAATAATTACTCCTCACTTCTCTCCCTCCACTACCACTCAGCACTTTGCTCTCTAGTTGTGAAGTGTTTGCAAACATAGACTTAAGAAGCAGAAGTTCTCCTGCCCTTCCAAAAATGAGCAATGGCTGAAGAAGTCTCAGATTTTAAAAATTTATTTACTTATTTTGGCAGGAAAGGAGAACAAAATACTTTTGTCATCATATGAAAGCACTGCAAGGTAGAAGGCCTGCTCCTCTTCAGCCATGTTCATCTTCCCCCATAAAGCTTTGATAAACTGTTTCAGGATTTGCTTTCTGGTTTATTAGTTGAGGCGCAAAACCAAAAAAAATTTAATTCGGTGTAATTAAAGAAAAATTGCGCATAGGCTTCATAAAGCAACAAACACAAAAGCAACAGCTTAGTTTTGATTCCTGTGATTTGTATCACTTCTTCACAGCAGAGTCTTAATGCTGAACGTTACTGCACATTTATGGTATAGGCCGACCAGAACGTGTAGTTAAATTTTGCCATGCAGGAGCTTAGTAGATGTAACTAGAGATTTGACTAGTAAATATGCTGGTTTTGGGATCTGCCTCTGTTCTTCTCTGAGTCAGGCTTTTCCTAAAGGGTCTTGTGCAGAGCTCTAGCCTGAAACGACCCTGAAAATGCAGCCGTGACTGCATTATACAAGCCCATGACCACACCCTGAGATTCAGTAAAAATCTTAAGAGCAATACCAAAGGCAAAAAAGATAATCCAGGAGCTTCGTCAGTTCAATTGCTGTAAAAAATAACCTGTAAAAGAGGCTACAGCACCAGCTGTCTTGAAATATCCAAGACATGCATGCAGGTCTAACACTACTTCATCATGTGCCTAATACCTGCATGTCGCTAGTACAGGTTTAAAATTCAAAGTCCTTGATTACACTTTCCTTTCAAAGATCAACCAACCATTATTTTCGGTATTACTTTGTGTACCATACCTTGTTCTTGCTGCTCTCACATGACTGTAAACTGGCCAAGATCTGACTCTCTATGGCTTGTACCCATGCATCTCTTTCTTCATATGTGGTAGCTTCAAAGTGCCAAGTCTGGCCGGTGAGAGAGACAATGATAAACTCAAAGTTTTCTTCTTGTTCTGAAAAAAACATGCAATAGGAAGAAAAGTTTAAGTTTAGGGATATCAATAGCTAGGACTAAGTAATCTGGGTTGATGAGCATCTCTGCAATGTAAAAAGCAAACACAGGTCTGGACATCTGAGGTTAAATATATCCAACTACCTTGCTGCTGCACAATGCATCAGAAAACGACCTGTGGATCCATTGCTTTTTGTCTTCAAATGTTATATAGATAAAGTACTGGTTTGGGTAAATATTCAGTTCTTGCGTGTGCTTGTGGTTTTCGTATTGTATACGTATACGTATTGTATATGTATAAGTGTAACACAAAGCAGCTAACAAGTGTAATTTGGATTTAAACCTGAGGTGCTAAGAGCTACGTAATGTAACAAATAAAGTGCGTAATGTAACAAATAACTTAAAAGATGAACAGACTATAAAGAGTCGACAATACAGAAAATTCGACAATTTACTCTGTTCCTTCAAACACCTGTTTACATGTACAGATGTATTAAAAGTGGATGTGTGCATTTTCTTGTCTACAGCATAAATACATTGGGCTGTAATACAGGATTAAAATCAGTTCAACCTATTTGACATTCACGTTCGACAGAGGAGATGAGAAAATGATCAGAGGAACTAGCAGAAAGGGTCAATGAAATATCCTTAGGGCTACCAGAGTATAAAGACAAATATTCAGGCCAGAGGATGGCAGCGTACGAAAATACCAGCAGAACTGAACTAAATGGACACACACTCCAACTACACATGGGACATAGAAGCCAAATTAAAAAAAAAAAAAAAAAAAAAAAAAATCAAGGAAGTTGAAACAGAGTGAGTGGAATTGGGAAGGGCAGGCATGAAGCATGAAAGGAACAGAATAATAGAGCACAAAGTTCTGGTGAACATCAGCCATAATGGGTCTCGGAAAGAGCATTTACATCTGCTTGTCTGCTAATGACTTATTATATATTCAGAGCCATGAAACTCCTGCATTACCTTGTCATCCATAAGCACGCAAAGATAAGTGACAAATCTGGCACTAGCTTTAACGACGATACTGCTGCTCACTGGCAGTCATTTGCTCAAAGTGTGGGACAACTGGTTTTCTTTGATAATCTCCATGCTAGCAAGGCCAGCGCCTACACTGCTTTAATGAAGTCTCAAAAAACAGTGGGTTGCTTTGCACCTTGAGGTGAGAATAAACATGGAGGTGAAGGTTATTTCCACGTGCACGAGCTGCACGAACCAGCAGATATACTGAAAAAAATAGCATGTGGCATAAGTGGGGAAAAAAAAAAAGAGAAATGATGCAACTGTACAGCTGTAACTACTTTTCACTCTAGCAACACTGTGTTAAAAACAAACATGTAGAATCTTTATCCAAAATGCTATGATTAAATAATGGAAAAAGCCATATTTATCAAACGGAGCTTTCGGGAGTTTATGAGAAGGATGGACGAGGAACTATTCAACAAAGCAAGAAATTACGTTCAGTCCTGTGCCCTGTCTCCTCTGGGACAGCACAGCTATGGTTTTCTGCAGCAGCCCCCGGTAGAGTCCAATCTAGGATATTTATTTTTCTTAGGCTTTTCAATGGCTTCTAAGTGATAAAACGTGCTTCCCATACACCACTTCTACATAAGTCAAAGGCTTGGTATACGCTGAAGGAGCTGCCTGCTAGAGAAAACAGGCGTCTTACCACCTCGAGTTAAAAATTCCCCGCACTCCTTTTCGAGCAGGGGGTGGCCCCGTGGGGATGCAAAGACACAGAATGGCACGATGAGAGAGGAGACTTCTCCAGCACTCGTGCCAGGGCTCACTTCTCAATGCATAACAAGTATACGTGGTATATAGCTAATACTCAATGAGTATATACAGTGCACCTTCAGAGAGATAATCCTGCACCAGTTCACCCCAGCATTAGGCAACATTAGTACATCCCAGTACTAGGTGACTTTCCAGCATTACAATTCCAGACCTTAAAAGAAATATACACAACCACAAGGCGGCATCACTGAATGCTCCTGTCTCCTATTTGCCAACAATCCGGATCATATACATGAAGCTGGTTTGCTCAGGAAGGGCTTATGAGAAATTAACTCTGCAATTCAGCCAGCATGCCCTTTAAAAGTGAGGTTGAAACAGCGTGCTTGCAGCGGTACCTCTGCAAGCTTTATTTTCCAGAAACGCTACACAAAGTTATCCCCCTGCTTACAGGAGACCTATGGCAGGGGACACAAAACCGGCTGTTCAGGTGACAAGTGCAATTCAGGAAACACCTCCAGCCGTTTCCAGTAGTTGGTCTTTTATATGCCAGTCTCCTTTTCCCAAAGGAGCGGCTCCTGTGTTTCATCTCCTGACCTTTTCTGCTGTGACCAGCTGGCACTGGTGACAGAAGCTGCAAAGACCTTGCACAGCCTTTGTGGCTCTGGATTGCAAAGTCCACGTAACACGCTGGTGAGCCTGTCCCAGGACGGCCCCACTGCGGGTTCTGATGGCTGCAGCGCGTTTTAAGGCTGGAAGGATTTGCGTTTCATCAGTAAGTTAACTGAAAACTTGGTCATCACTGATGATATATTAAGAACACACAAGTTTTCACTCACTGATTTCCACCGAAGATACAGATGAAAAGCAACTGTGCCAGTTGAAGATGTGTTCAAGAATACATTTTCTGCTTAAATACAAGTTTGTGGGTTTTGTTTGTTCATTTTTGGTTTTGTAAGTACAGTTGTAAAACAAAGCAGCAGTGCCTGCTCCACATCACCCCCAGCGCAACGCCTACAGAAGATGAGCAGCGAACATGCACATCCTTAACCACCGCACACACGGACAGGACGATCCCGGCAGCATAATGAAATTGTTCAGTTTTACTCTTCAGTAAAATTATAGGTTGTGCTATTTAAATCCCTGTGAGCCCAATCACAAAATTTTATTAAACAGTTTTCCACGTTTAACAGTTATTCATAGAAAGGTCCACTATAATAGTATTTTAGCACCATCAACCTGTCGAAATCAACCTGCCCAATTACTCCAAACTACATTAATAACACCGGATATTACGCTAATTGTGTCCAGTTTCTATGCAGACGAGGTCCCGCGGGGCTAATTTTGCATCCTCAGGGGCAACCAACTCAGCCATCAACCTGATTTCACTAGGAATCCCTCCTCATTACACAGGTCCAGGCTGTCAAACTTTTTTTCTAGAAAAAAAAAGGTTAATGGGCCAATCAGTCATCAATTATTTCCTGGAAAGCCAGCAGACAAAGGGTTAAAGTGTGAAGAACCAGCTGCAACTGATTTCCATTTGGAAGTTACTATCAACAGGAGATGTCTACAGTTCTGTTGTTGTTTGGTTGGTGTGTGTATATATATATATATATATTTAAGTGTAAGGGGTGGCTAGGATGGGAAATGAGCTGAAACTATAAGGTTAGGACGATATGGAACCTAAAGCTTAAGTGATTCTTTTTTTTCAGAGGACCACGGGAAGTGGGCATGCAATCTGTGAATTTTAGGAAAATCACCACACCATCATAACCACCACGCCACTTCCCAGAAGCTACACAGTACTGCTGTTTATGCTGCACATATTGTTTTCACCATCATCTTTTCATGGTAAAGTTACTGCATTTAACCCAAGTCAAGATTTATTTTGCTCTGCCAGAAGACAGACACTGCTACAGCCCACCCACTTATGGAAAACAAGATATAAAATTTCTTAGAAGCAAAGGATTGTGCAAGGAAAAACAAACATTTAGGCACGGTCTCACTGCATTCCCATACCAATGCCTTTGTTTATTGTATGTAACAGAGATCAGATTGAGAAAACTACACTGAAAATAGCGACAGGATACAATTAGTCTGTAACTTGTTCCAGAGAACTCAATTAAGTCAACTAAAATGTAGGGAAAGCACATGTCCAGAAGCAGTTATGCCTCTGGTGTCCTGTAAGAGCCATTTTAAATGGTGTGTATGTATCAGGTTTTTTTTTTGCAATTTCCGCTTCCCGCATCTTTTATTCTCAAGAGCTGCATAAATCGACACTGACACCTTGCACCAGTGGTGGGTAACCACAAGCACAGTTTGACGTTAACAGAAGACAAAGGCCCCTTTCCACCAGGCACTGCACGGTCAGAAATCACACCCATCTCAAAAGTTTGCTTTTAAACAAAAAATATTTATATTTTCCCTCAGGTATAAAACAAAGCCTTGCCAGGCTTACTGCATTTTTCATAGGCATACATGAGTATTTTGAAAGAATTAGAAATAAAACTGCATCTTCTGGCTTCCAACCAACCTCTTTCACTAGATGCCAGAGTGTGCATTTGCATCTTTGTCCAGTGGAGTTTTCATCAGATGATCCTGGTGCTGCTGCTGATTGATAGTAACTCACCGTGCACGTCTGGTGGATGATGCCACTCGCACAGGAAACACTTTCCAGAAACAAGAAGTCAAGTGCAGAACCAAAAGATTCTCAGTGGCATATTTCAAACATCTGTGAAGCACCTTCAAGAGTTGAGGTTACAGCTCGAAACCCAGCCGAGCCTGCCTCAAGTAACACTGAGACCTATTTAAACTCCCTTTTTATCATGCCCTTCTCCCTCTCTCAAAAATCGCTTCTGCTCAAGCACCCTTCCTTAATAGCCCTTCATCTTGTCAAAAGGATGAGAACGAAAAACTGCCGAGGTGCCCTAGCAATCAACGTTAGATGTTTACAATATACAATTTGTTTACAACAAAGGCACATGTTATTTACGTACTGTATAATGTTAACTATCATTACCTTCTGCCACTTGGTGTAAATTATCCCTGTAAGTTGGAAGATAAGTATGTTTATTAGCAGCCTCAATTAAGGAAATATTTGTGCCATGTCCCACTGGGCATAACTATGCTAATACTTCTCTCCCCTTTCCAAACCCAGTGTCTAAATCTAATTAGTTTTGAAAATCAACCCTATCAGGACAGTATAGCTCTGCTATCGGTTGCCCACAGCTCTTGATAAAGGTTGTGTTCCACTGGAAGAATTTTTCAGCGGTGTTGCTTTATATTGCTACACGTGAGTGACAAACTGGTGATGAAAGGTGGGTTTCTAGCTCAAGGGACTAAGCGCCCCCCGCCATATGTACTTGTTTTATCTGGATGCCAAGACATGGTTTAAAAAAATCCATGAAGTAATTTTTAAATGCAGTTCACACAGTACATAAGCCTACACTTGCATTAGGTGTTTCCTAACGCATTTCAAGGCTGCGGTTTACTTTTTAAATTACACGTGTTTCAAAGCTGCAGAGCTTGCTTAACCAAGAGGTTTGTTGCAAAGCCCAGTGTATTGGGCAGAGCTCATCTCGGGTGCTCCGAACAGCTTCCCTCTCCATCTGCCATGGCGAGCAAAAGTGAACTTTCTGCAGAGGCACAGCACCACAGCACCAAAGGCATCATTAACTTAAAAAAAAAAAAAAAAGGAACTTTGGGAGTTAATGAATATGCAGAATATGCAGAAGAAAAGTTTTCCATGAGAGCGTGGCAACTCTGATGCAGCACTGTTTAACATGTCACATATGTAACCATGAAGAGTGGAAAAACGAGGATTTAATATCTTTATGCGTGTTAAACCGTAGCATGCAGAGCACAGCCATTTAATTTTGTAACAATATTTCTTTCCCCTCTGCTGCAAAATCTGTTGATATAGGAAAAATAATTCTGTATTTTAATAACATTGCTATAATAGCAGGTACAAGCTACTCCAGCTTTTCTTAAAACCAGAGTGGGGTCTGTTTTAAGTGTAACACACTCATACTACATACTTTCCCCACAGAGAATCAAAGGGTTGATAAAAGCCTGGCTGCCTGCAATAAGGAGCAGGTGAGACTTTTTCATTTGTCAGTAGCTCCCAATAGAAAAAAAATCCTGAATCTGAAAACGAAGAGTTTTAGGCAAACTGCAAATTGAACAAAAGCGAAATTTCTTGCAAGCATATGAAACTGATGAAGGAAGAATGGAGAACAGAGCTGTACAATGCCCCGCGTCCTTCAGCTGTGATCTTGCACCCAGGCACCTCTGTGAAAAACCTGCCCTTCCTCACTCCTCTGGGACCAGGACAGACCAGCAGTAAATGTAATATTTCTGCTATCAAATAGCCAAGAGGGAGGAGCCACATTGAGAGAGGACTCTCAGCTTTGCACGATGTACAGCAAGAGGCGACCCTGTGCAAGCACAAGAGACCCACCACGCTGAGGACCGTCCCTGCGCCTGCTTCTGCCAAGCATCTGCAAAACATCTGCAGGTCTCTCCATCTCCATCATAGATTTTGCTGCCTGGAAGCGTACAGAATACCTAAAAATAATAGGACTGGCATTACAAATTATTGGACAGGATGCTTTCTAGATCAAGCTTTCAAAAATGGGACTGTACACGATGGGAATAGTTTTGGTCTGTAAAAAGGTGTAAGTGCAATTGAGCAAGCACGCGCTAAAGACCAAAGCAGATTTGTTATTCTGGACTGTCATTTCCTATCACCATTCTCCTTTTTGAAGGCATAATTATCTAAACATGTGGCTTTTAATACTTACAGTGCTCATTAACTCAACATTTGCATGTCTCACCATCCCAGCTTTCACACAAAGGCTTAAGGTACCAGCTCAAAGATGCGAAACTATGAAGAACATTGAACGTTCTGTTTTTAGAGGGGATAATACTTCCAAAAAAAGGTACATTTGCCAAATTTCAGAATTTCTTTTTGATGATACATCTCAAACCCCTTTGGACCATGGCTATCTTGTTCCCATAAGCTTATCCAAGGTGCCTTTGATACTTAGTTTGATCAGTAAGATAAAAAGATTCTTCAAACTAGACAGGGCCTAGAAAAATGAAATCTTTATCTGTAAAACACAAGGGAATTCTTTATACTTGTTTCCCTGTTGCAATTTAATAACAGGTAGATATAAAACCACAAGCTTCTCAAGCAGTAAACCTGTAACAACAAATGTGCCCACACACTGATTAGAAGAAAAATCTGGCTGGGAGGTGAAAAACAGCAAATAAATACAAAATTACAAATCATTAAAAAGTATCTAGTTAGTTTCCTATTAAATTGGAAAAAAACCCCAAACTTGCTAATGTCCAACAATCATTTTCTCTCATTTCCTATTTCCTCATTTCATACTTGGTAAGATAACAAAAGGATCAAAAGAGACAGTTTTACAACTATTCCTCTGAAAAGTAATAATTTTACATTTACACTGAGAAATAAAACAAAATTATAATTAATAAAAAAGCTTCCTTAACAAGCTGCGTTAAAATCACACTTTTGTTTCCTGCGTACACTTTGTTTGGCAGGGAGGGCAAGGCATCCGACAGCAATACAGCCATAATTGTGCGAAAAAAGGACGGTGATATAAATCACCAAAGGTTAATGATCAGGATGTGAACAGAGGGACTTGTTTACAGAAATAGCATGCAATTTAAAATTTACAAGAGATTTAATGCCACTGCTTGGCAATCACTAAAATCAACAGCCCAGAAAACAGTGACATTAAGAAAAATATTACAGTTATAATCATTCCAAAATAAGTCAATTAGTGTTAGGGCATGCGCTTGCGATTACTTGACCCATTTGGTTCGCACTTAAGTGAAGAAAAAAAAAATCCCCCTCCCTTATACCGAGATTACTGAGTTGTGACCTATTTTGCATTCCCTATTTCTTACACCATCCCTCTTACATGCTGTTGGAGATGGTGGCAGAGGTTTGTTTTTTTTTTTTTTGTCTCCTTGCCTGGCTTCCAAGTAATTCTGACCTTTCACATTTGTAATAGTAAAAAAAAAAAAAAAAAAAAAGAAGGAAGTTTATAATTGTGTTGTTCAAATGAACGGGGAGGGGGGAAATAAAATTCAATGTGCTATTATACAAAAGCCATGACGGCTGTCTTAGGTGGAAAAAAAGCAATGTAAGTCAATTTGTGAACTTTGGCACCAGGTGACCTTTAGAAATACAACAATATATAGAATTTACAAGCAAGAGTAGTACATGCAAATGACCCGGCACTGTCTCGCCTTTGGATTAGAGCTGCAAAGAGCATTATGGAGAAGGCTTGCACAAAACAAATTAAGACTGTTACTTAAATGTCACGGCACACTATTGTATTTGGCTACAGATCATTACACCTGATACTAACACTTTTAAAAACTGTAATAACTTGGGAAATATTACATTGAGTGCCCACATGTAGAAAGGGAAAAAATATATATATAAAAAAAATAAATAAAAGAAGAAAATGGGTTCCTGAAGTAATTTAAACATCACCACTCCACGACTAGAGGGAAAGGTCAAAATTTAAGTAAGCTGAAAGGAACATGAATGGTAAAATAAAATGCACAAACGAAAAGATGAAAAGACCAACTGGAATGACTCTGCAAACACGAGATGAAAGCACGCATGCTTTGGGCGAATTTGATTTCCATGCCCACACTGGGTAAGGGAGAGGTGCAAGGAAGGCGATTTTTGGAAAAGCGGGCTGAAAAAAGGGGTAAGAGAGGAGGTGTTCATCTAAAACGGGTGGGTTTGTTACCTTCGGTGTTGGTGCTGCTGCTGCTGTATATATTTCGCAGGCTACCAACACGGTTTAGTTTCCAAGCTTTGCGTTTGGCTGCATCCAGAGAGCAGAAGGGGAAGAGAAAAAAAAAACAAACAAAAGAGAATAAAAATAAAGAAAAAGGAGGAAAAAATAAATGAAAAGGGGGAGAAAAGAAACATCAAAATAGCATGTGAAGTAAAATACAAGCACAAGCCTGTTAACACGTGAAGAGCTACACACAGAAAATGCACACAGGACTATACAGCCTCTCCAATCCACAAACGATACGGAAAGCCTCTTATCGAGAGCGATTCTTTAAGTCTCTACAACATGACACGATTTGACAAGATTAAATGGATCTGCTATTGGAATAGACAAAAACAGACCAGTAGAAGTAAAAAAATGCAGGAAGTATTTGTACAGAGGTTACACGACTAGACAAAACAGCTACTGTAAAATGTGACTTAATTAATAACAAAACACAGCCAGACAAGAGCTCCTTTTGCTCCAAAAGCCTGTATTGATCACTCAGTGCCTGTAGTTCACCTTTAAAACACCTTTTTACATCATCACCTTTAAAAGCTGAGGTGATGATGTAAACCCTCATAACAAGAAGCATGTTATTTCTAGCATTGAGCTGAGAGGCACTACTTATTTATTTTGAAAACTGTGGAATAGACGTTGATGCAATTGATGTTTGTGGTCCTCCCTTCCTCCTCCAGGCAAAGCACTGCAGAAGTGTTTATTTGGAAAGCAAAAAATAAATGTATATTCTTTATACAAGAGGCAACACACCTGCTTCATTAGAATCGCACCAAACTTTGAGAATCTCTCAGTTCCCAGCTGCCGTTTTACAATTAGCAGAAAAATATTGCTCCAAAGCCCTCCATTCCTGTGCTCATTAGGAGCGAGAATTTTTTCACGGTCTTTAAAATCAACGTGTTTTGCCTCAAGACTGAATTCACCATGTGAGAAGTATGTCCGATCAACGATATGTTTAGGCTGAGATCCATCAGATAGGAACCGCGTGAAACATCTAAGCACGCCACGGCACTGCTGGCACCCAACGGCAACTCGAAGAGCAGAGGTGTCCCCTCTTCTTCACCCAGCGACATCCCCACGTTGGAGGAGGGAAGCGCTTATCCGCTTAAAGTGGTACCTCTATGGGTTTTCCAGTCACCGCACCAGCTTACCTAGCCAAGAAATAAGGATGCAGCACTGCTTGGCATGCAACTACTTTGTAAAATCTGGTTTATAGGACCAGGGAAGAGATCACTGGGGTCAGTGACAAGCGGAAGAGCATCCAGACCTCCTTCTGAGCTGCCTTTCTCAGCAGATCACCCAGCCCTCCTGCCCACAGGTAGCGGAGAGCTTTGAGTTTGGGTTAAGGTTTCTAAAAAGGACAGCATCGGTTACATTATGATTAACTTCTAAGGCGTGTTTGACAATGGAAGAGTCTTCCGCTCCCATTCAGCTCAGTCTGTTATGAAGAAACGAATACGGTAAATCTGGAGTGAAACCATTCTTCCCCTCACCACAGATGCTCCTCACCCTTTAAGATGACATGAACATCGCATAACATAGCAAGTGATACAACCATTCTAAAATTTTCTTTCTATATTTACGAGAGAACTCTTTTAATGCCCCATGAAACTCAGACCAAATGGCTGTCTCGACAGAAAAGGAACAGTGATGTGAAGTCATTACGATCTTTAACAAAAAGCTTGATTTTCAGTTAAAGAGCTAAGGCTGGAAGAGAAATGTCTAAACACCCTAGACTGCTAAGCTATATACGGTTTTAATAAAACCGTCTGCAGGCTTTAATGCTATATACTGAAAAGGAGGACTGGATGTCTGAGTGACACTCTCTAGAATGCATCTCGCCGAAATGAAAATACATAACGTTATCTGGAAGGCTAAGTTGGATCTATCTAAAAAGTGAAGTTCATCAAATCTAAAAGTATCTTCATTGAGCGCGTCCTTCAATATGAAAAAAAATCTTCAGTTTTAAGACGCGTTTCACAAGTCCCAGCACCTAGAGAGGCACAATTTTCCAGCAGAAAACTTGTTTTTCCCGAAAAACATTTACATATAAATAGGCAAAAATCAAGATCCGGCACCCCTCAGAAAGGGAAGACGGTCTCCAGTACACAAAGACCCTTTCCCAGTCCCTTTTCATTTTTCACACGTTAATGGCACGTTAGACCACGGCCGTATGAGCAGGAAGCGAACTCGCAGCCTGGTTTTCTATTAACCTATTGATGAAATAATCCATTTTAATGTGTTAAGTGTCATGCTTTTTTCTTCTCTTTAAACAAATGGACTTTTTCCCAGTGATGCTGAGGTCCTGAGACATCCGAGTGCGTCGTTTAGCATCGATTAGGCTCCTGCCTGCTTCCTCATGGTGCTCGGCGGTCTGTGAGGATTCAATAACATTATCGGCAGCAGGGTTTGGGCAGCGCCAAGTGCAGCCTCCACCGGGTGATTGATGTTTGTGCGAACACCAGGGCCCAGCCCGGCCATCATACCCTGCCTGCCTTCGAAATTACACACCGTCTATACATTTTTGTTGCCTACCAACAAGGCTTTAACGAGCACCAGAGGTCATTATTTGTCTGGTTTGTCCTTGACTTTTATCCCAGGATATTTAGTCTTTTTGGTCTGGCTTCACTTGCTGGTTCAAAACTTAATTCAACAAAAGCTCCTGTTGCCAAGTCTGGATGTATGTATCTATACATACATATATAGAATACACACACTTAAACCCCAACTAGTTCCCAATAAAAAGCTATAAGAAATACTTACTTGATTATTTAATATCAAACAAAGCTCTCTAATTAGAAAGATCTTTAAGGCAGACTGATTTGAAGTATTTTCTGGAAGCTTGTTTTTTTCAAAAAAGTCACTAAGAAGTGTCTCTAACTAGAGATACTAGAAAAACCCAGACAAACACCTCTCTCAAACATCAAACATCTGGAATGAAGTCAACTATTTCCCAGAAGACACCGGGTATTTAATTTAGTTTGTACTGAAGTGGCAACTAGTATTCTGCCTAGTACGTTGTGCTACCACAATCTGAATGACTAATGTATTTTAATAATGTTTCAAGAAAATCTTTTATTAACTTTGACACTTGCCCTGATCTCTGGCTTCACTGCTGACAGAAAAACAACGCCTCGCAGCAATCAAAGCAGTCCCCTCATCCCGACCAGCATGTAGACGCAGCGTAGCAGCACAGTTTCTGCTCTTATCTAAGCTCATTAACTCCCGAAATTTAGATTGCCAGGATTAAACTCCTGCTTTCGCCGGGCAAATTAATTTGTGCATCCTAACGCTCAGTCTGGACCAGCACAAGAAGCCATTATCTGTCACCCGACGGCACAGAGCTTGGCTTTTAACAACCCTGCAAAACAATGTCGGGATCGTTGCAACCTTTGACTTGATGTAAGACATCGTCCAAGCCGTTTGTCCCGGTAGCAACCACGGGAAGAAATCACAGTGCACCCAACCATGAAAACTTTGACTCTTGGAGCCTGAGATTTTTTTTTTTTTTTTTTAAACATGAAGTGCTAAAGTGATTTCTTGAGTTCTTGTGAGGAAGCTGCTTTCAACTGTATCATCTATGATGGGATGTATCACTCGTGTGGCACATACGTACTGGGTACCTTGTTCAGATGTACCCGTTAAGGACCTGGAACCCATCAGATAGATTTGTAAGGAGGAAAGAATGATGTGCTTCTATATAACTCTGTCAAATGGAACAACAGGCCATATCTATATTATTTTTTTTAATAGCAAGAGCTACTCCTTAGGTAGGACAGAGGTCAACAATTGTTCAGTCTGGAAAAATATTTAGCAGCTAGCTGAAAATCTCCATGTGCTGTGAAAGAACCACATACTGTCTACGCATGTCATCTCAGTCCTAGAAAGTCACGTGCCAGCCTGGGGAGTGAATTTCCCCCTCTCGGTAATGTAGAAATTGGAAAATCATTCCCTTCTTCCATCAAAACATCACCTGCAGTGCCTCACAATGCCACTCGGTGTTCGGAAAAAAGTAAATCCTGGGTTTGCATATGCCTGACAAAGAAGCAGTTGCTTGCTTGTTTAATCAAATCATAGAATCATTTTCGGTTGGAAGAGACCCTCAGGATCATCAAGTTCAACCACAACCTAACTCTAGCACTAGAGTGCCATCTAAACTGCTTTTTTTTTTTTTTTCGTTCATCCTAAATTTCATTGTAATTTTTATGCTAAATGAACAATGCGAGCAATTGCAAACTTCTGCTGTGGTAAAACTCTGCAGTTCCTGCATCCAGGAGGGAGGACTGGATGAGCCTGTTTCCTTTCCTATCAAATGGATTATCACGGGAACATAACCACAGCCTCTCCACAAGTCCTCCCATTTCCCTCCTTCACTCCTCCTACTTTACTCATGCAAGATGCTCTTGCAACTTTTACATTTTTAATCCCACCTTTGTGTTTCAGGGATATTTGGAACGTGGTAGCTCAGACTTGTACCTCGCTACCTCTCCATCTGAACGCTAACAAAAATGGTCCAGCTCAGTCCAAGAATGCGAGACAAAAATACTTGCTATTGTTCATTCAAACCTCACTTATGACTACTTACAAGAAAACAAACGAACAAATAAAAAACCACCACAAGAATAACAATTTCCCAGGTAGAGCTCACGGCCTTCATTTTGCCTCAAGAATTCAGAGAAGCTTGGGCCAGGGCAGACGCGTCCTGGCGTCAGGAGTTGAACCTGGCGTGCAGCACCCACAAACCCTGCACTGGACTAAGACCTGTCCAGAAAATACACTTCGATCTCTCCTGGAGTTCAGGTAACTGAGGCTCCCACTTTCTTTTTTGTTTGTTTGTTTTGGGGTTTTTGTTTGGTTTTTTTGTTTGTTTGTTTTATTCCAAACTTTTTCTGCTTGTTTATTTTTCAAATATATTACTCCCACCAATCTGTCCTTCTGTTTCACCAACCACATGAGAACCATACGGCTTCCAGATCTACATCCTGGACCCTTAAAAACCCATACAAGCCTGGAAGGGCCAGAAGTGTCTACTACTGTGGGTTTCCTATGAAGAACCATAATAAATGGCTTAAATGAAACAACTTAGGATACTTGTGGCTTGACGTGAAGAAATGCTACAGGCTGGCCATTACAAATGGAGAGAGGATTTGTGGCTGTAGAGTACGTAAGAGTGTGGGAGTAGAAGCTATACAGGTTATTTAATGGCTGTAAAAGTCTGAACCTCCGAACAACATCGAAAGAAGGCACTAAAAACCGAATCCAAATAGCAGATACCCAAATCTAGCAGGAGATGATTACAGGTTCGGTCTCTGTCCATTCCAGCAAGGCCCAATGATAAAATGGTGGCAACGTCTTGCTGTTTCAGCTGAAGCTCCGGGAGGACATCCAGCTGTATCTGCAGACATGGGCAAGCCTTCGTTGGCTGATGCTTTTGAGTACTCTGCTTTGTAAGCTAAACTTATACTAATTTAACAAACGTGCTGTATATAAAATAAGCCTCCTTATATGTTTTAAATGTGTACATCTTAAGGTGAGAATAGGTATGCTGGTACATGAAGAAGAAAACCAGGCTTGAGTATAGCTTTTTGTTAAGATATGGAGTAACTGGGAATCAATTAAAATTAATCACTCCCAATTACCACATATCTTTGTATTTGTTCAGGCAATAACTTTACATCTGTGACCGACCCCTTGCAGACAGAATTTCTGTGTTTGGTTTCTTTAATAGGATGCTGTTTATTCTGTGTTAATTAATCTATTTTTCCTATCTAGTTGTGATTAGTTAAGTTAGTACTACATATGTTTACCACCACTGTGATCACATACCGTTATTTCTAAAAGCAATAGATGTTTTTAGGAAGCACACTTACCCATGTGTGATCTGAGGATACATCTGTTTGATACATGTGAAATTCTCTAAGGATGCTTAAGATACCATACTCAACAAAACATCAGATTAACCTCCTTCAGCTTGCTCAAATTCCGTTCTTTATACACTTTGATACGCAGAAATACGCTTTTATTGCTAGGAGAGTCTTAATATCTACAGTGTCACCCTAAAAACCTTCCTCCACTGTCATGCTGCAAAACTACAGACGTGTTAATGTCACCTCTGGTCTCTATATGACAGAGTTCTTTGCTGATTAGATAAATAGTCCTCAGATAGCTGATTAAAAAATGATGTAGCCGTTAGGTTGTGTGTCCAAGCCTTGTCAGCCATGTTGGATGTTAAAGTGTGCATGAATTACATCCCTGGAGTGTGCTGAACAGCGCTGATTAAATGAGGCACGCCACAGCCCTCAGCATCAATTATCAGAAATAATAGGATCTTTTCACCTACGCTGGAGGAAGGGGGCTGGGGATGGAGTTGCTGTGCCACTCACTTCTCAGAACATCTCGTAATCCGTGCAAAATAAATAACGCTGTCCATTCACCTAAGGACATTTGTTTATTTATTGTTATTGTGCAACAATTAAAAGACCGAGAAGATATATGAGGAAAAACCTGCTTCCACATCATAGGCCAGGGGAACATTTTTCATATAATACCTGTGTAACGTCTACCTAGAAAAATAGGGGACTACAGGATCTAGATGAGAGGCAGACTTGAGCATCAGAGGGGTATTTAAGGATAAACTCCAGGATCGTGTAGTTGCTGCTCCACTGGGAAAGGATTCTGCCCTCAGAACCTCCTCCTGCTCTTGTTCAACTCACTCAGCATCACACGTGGTTTCACCTGGGGCTCTAAAATGGCACATTGGGGATTCTTCTTTCTTGTCGGTCAGCAGAGCAGTGATTTGCCTGGCAGGACCATGCTCTTCCATAAGAGGCTTGAAATTATTACATTAAAATGCAACCCCTGAGATTCTTACACCATGTAAACTTCTTTCTTTGATGGTGAAGGGGTTTGACACTAACTATATTACCCTATGTGGGAGCATTAATGACAAAAATTCCTCAAAAAGGGTTAAAAAAAAATACCACGAATATATAATACATGCCATTTAGAAAGTAAAATAATCTGGATACACTGTGTTTTTAGATTTGACCAACCCTAATTTTTTAAAACAAACCCAAACACAAAATGCAAGGATCTAATAAATAAGGATCTCAAACATATACACTACATTTGCATAACGCATAAAAAAATGAATACAGCAAATCTATTAAACCAGATTCCCAAAGGAAACCACATTTGAACACTTTAACATGACTCTAAAGTTTCCAAACATTTCTCTTCAGTGCACTGGTGTTAACAGGATATATGTGCCAACAGGCCAAAAAAATGGAGCTAAAATACAGAAGATCTAACCACTGCCAGCTACTCCTTAAACATTTGGTGATAGCAGCCCTTAACAATCCTCACTAGAATACAGAAAAACAAGCTGCTGGGCATCAAAGAAAATTACTAAAAGTGCTGAGTTACAAAAGCTACCAACACAAACACAAGTAAAACTTTACGCCTGATTAAAAAAAAAAATCTCTCTGAAACCGAAATCCTTTCCAGTGCTCTATTTTAAACCCACAAAACACTCTAAAAGTAATACTTCAAATCATATTAATAGTTAATTACGTTTGGCTTCAATTCAGCTTCGAACATTTCAAATGAAGGAAAAAAATGAAAACACATTCATACTTCTACTCATGACAAGGGAAAAATTAACTTTAATTAAACATTTCTAAAAAATGTTTTTAATTTTTTTTTTCCCTGTAACATTTCTCCACTGAAACTTCTGCAGTAGGTAGAGCACCCACTAAACTATTTTAGCGTATTTCCAATACACTATAAACATACAAGATTCAAATCGACAAAAGTAAATGTTAATTGGAAACATTTTTCTCAGTTTTTCATTATCTGAAGCAGAAAATTATGGGTCTTTCATACACACACAAAAATCCTTTTCAACCACCTAGAAAAATTGTCTTTTAATAAAAGCTTTAAATTATACTATCATATTTCAAAGGCAACGAACAGTTAAAGCAGCTAATCAAAGGTATAATTATTTAATGACTACTACCCATGCTATCTAACAGGGCCATAATTGCTTGGCTGTGATCACTAGACCACCAGCTTCAATACTGGAAAACAAGTACTTTGCTTGTAGCGTTTGATTGACCAATTTCTAAGGTTAGTTTCTCCAATTGAGTTGACTTCACAAGGCTGAGTTATTGTGGAATTAGAGAATCAGCCTGTCACCCTATCTCCATTTTTTCGTACACATTTGTACTTAAAAAAAAAAAAAATCAAACCAAACAAAAAAAAACCCTGCAGAGGTAAACAAAGTATTTCCCTGATAAAATGTGATTTGTCAAAATCATCACTGATTTTTTTCACTTTTAATGCCTCATCACAATTTTCTGTAAACCCCAGCTGTCCTCACTCTAATAATTCAAGTGTAAAAAACACCCAAAATGTGCTTATTAAAAATTACATATTTATCTTGATTACATTTTAATATTTATTGTGCATATGAATCTGCTCCAGACACATGAAACAGCATGTAAGCAGGCCTTTCAACTCTGTTCCATTGTTTTTACCATGTCTTTTACAACTGGAAAGATGAGGAAAAATAACCTAGCATCATCATGTATTAATTGCCAGAGCTATCCAGAAGCTAAGCAACTGTACAGTGTGTGTTGGCTTATTTTTGGTTTAGTAACAAAGCACTTATGGAAAAGCTGTTTGTTTCATTTTATCTCAGCATCAACTGCTAAATATGAACTACTGCTATTACACTTCTTTTATGACACTTTTTTTTTTTTTTTTTTGGCTACACAATTGGAGTTGATACATGATATTGGGCCCTCTGGAATTTCAAAGATATTTGAATTCCTATTCAATTATCTGATCAACATCTTGATTTCAAGATCAGTCTCATGCTTGTAATTAGTATCACTGGAGCTCAAGTGTCACCACCACCTGGGATGTCACTCTCAAAACCAGACATGGCAAGGAACCCACCCTTCTCAACTCAAAAGGCACACCAACCAAGACTTTTTCCCGCTGCTACACCTGCCTGGTATTCCATCAACAGCCTCTTTTTGATGTGACATCAAAACCGCTTGGCTTTTGAGATCCTGACTGGCAAGGCTGCCATTATATCATGCAAAAGGCACCGCCATTAAAAACGACCCAACGTATTTCCAAGGAAAGCAGGAAAAAGCATCGCACAGTACGGCCGAAGAGGAAACAAGAGTGTGGGGGAAGCATCTGGGACATAAAAGAGAGGAAGATTAGAAAAGCAAGACTGAGACATATGGGGGACAAGCGTTATTGCCACCACCCTACCTTCTTTTTGCTGCTTAGACGCAGCACTGTCTCAGTGACAGGAGACAACACTTCCTTGCTTACCCCATGGAGAACCACTACTTTCACGGCATGATGGATTTATTCTTGTTTCCGACCATCAGTTTCATCTATGGATAGGGAGACGACAATCTTGCCCGTTATAGGCCGATAAACAAGGGGCGTTTAAATCCATTAACCAAAGTCGCATTGTTCTGTACCCTTCCCTCTTTGAACAAAAAACAGCCACATTTTGTTGACAGTGCGAGCAATTACTGTCAAGAAAACAGTTACGAAACAACAGAAATTGCTGTTTCTGCTCAAAGGAGTTATATTCTCACTGCTCACTTTTAAAAGACACACTCAGTGCAGGCAAGTATTTGGCCATTGCTTTTTCACAAAATTCCTTTTCCAATGTATATTAGGTGTCAGAGTCGAAATACCACTAACTAAAAATAAAATATACTACAATAAAGTAGTATTGTAGGGCTGAATTAAAGCAAAAAAGAGCACATTTATTTTCTCATGTGGTGGAAAAGCCTTAACTTGTTTGAAGATAAAGCATATTTATGTACAAAGTAGAATGGGAAGGTGCTCTCTGCATGATCAAAGTGCTTCACAGCAAATTCTGTCAAGGTACCTCCCGAGAAACAAACCAAAGCTGAGCCAGTAAACAGGCACCTGGGAACATCAATATTCATGTAATTCTTACAGTTCTCATTTCCTTGAGACTTTTTTTGTAGATATAGGTGATGAAGAGTTAGCTTTTCTGAAGACCTGGGTATATTGCTCACCTTGGATTCATTTTGTGCAGAATTTAACAAAATGATCGTAAAATGCTAAAGAACACTTTCCATGACCCTCATCGTTATCAAAGGTGGCATGTATGTTGTCTACAGAAGTTCTTTTAAGATAGCATAATGCTACATTAGGCATTAGAGTCACTTTGTTAGTTCCATCTTACTTTGAAATCTAAAACGATTATGAAATTGAACAGAAATCAGAATTTCATTCCTACCACCTCCCATTTTTCTCGTGTTTAATCCATACCATCCACACTGATGTAAAACGTAAGCTCACGCTACGCAAATAACGACTTGAATAAAAAGCACAGCTCCATCAGATTTCACAAGTAGTTTCCTCTTCTGAAAAAGCAACTGTTGTCCGTATCAGCTCCTAAGGATTGTTAGACAGCAAAGCCGTAAAGCACAGGCAAGATAACTTCACTAGAAGATCTAAAGTTCCCTCAACAGCACAAGCGAGCTCAAGTCATGCAAAACAACACCTTTTGCTGTCGTTTTAGAAAAGGCTATCCATACGGTGTGTTAGAAACGGGCTTATTTGAAGTGTTTCCATCCTTTGCAAAACGCCACCCCATGATCCAGGCTCATTAGCAGTTTGCCCTCCAGCACGGTGAGCGGTGACGGGCACGGCTAAGGAGCACGCACGCACAAACCTCTTTTGTTTGCTCTTGGGGAATCGCGTCCATATGTGAGCAGACACAGCGCTATCCACCGGAGCTACATGTAACATGAATTCTTCGTTAATTTTCATCACTTGTAAAAATAAGCATGAGACAATCTGCCAGTATTTGGTGTTTAATAGTTCAGCACGTTACTCTGCTTGTGGTGCAACTTCCCACGTTAGCATAGGGATTCCTCTACTGGAGAGATTCTAGTTGGAGAGATTTATTGTGTCAAGGACTTCTCCTACAAAGTACTAAGCCACCTGCAACGATTTTTCCTCTATAAACCCGAACGTTCATGCTGAAACAGGAAGGTCGCCATCTCCCCTTTTGCCTGAGCTTCTACATCAAGCCTGCACCGACACCGTTAGGAGGAGACTTTCAGCATGTAATCCTCCACAGAGGTATCAGAAGATACCGAAGAATCTATTCCAGGTGCTTTCTGCATGCTCAGCTGCAAACAGGTCAATAATAGAGCAAAGAAAGGAAAGATAGCCTGACTGTCAAACCAAAACTGGAGGAGAAAACTAATTAGTGCTGAACCTTGCATAGACCTCGCTGTCTACAACTACCTGGAGGGAGGTTGTAGCATGGAGGGGGTTGGTCTCTTCTCCCAGGTAACAAGTGACAGAACGAGAGGAAACAGCCTCAGGTTGCACCAGGGGAGGTTTAGATTGGATATGAGGAACAGTTTCTTCCCAAGAAATGGTTATTGGGCATTGGAACAGGCTGCCCAGGGCAGTGGTGGAGTCACCATCCCTGAAGGGGTTTAACAGACACGTAGATGAGGTTCTCAGGGACATGGGTTAGTGGTGGACTTGGCAGTGCTGGGTTACCAGCTGGACTTGATGGTCTTAAAGGTCTGTTCCAACCAAAATGATTCTACGATTCTGTTCCCCTGGCTCCATTAGAAAACACAGACCCACAGATGTTGGGTCCTACATCGCACAGAGGACAACCTGAGGCACAGAAGGTTTGTTGGAGCTATGAATTAAGTAGAAGTTCCTATCCAGTAGCACACCCACGACACTTGCACTCAGGTGTGCTAGCAGAAAATCTATTAATTTGCATTTTAGGACTCCACAAAGCCCGCCAAATTAAATAGCTAGCTCAAAGCTCCTAGCTCAAAAAGGGCAATGGGACAAAGAACTATGGACCTTTCATAAGTAGTTTATGGATTAACCAACTTAACTTCCAAAACTTGCTGCTCAATCAATGGTTACTACAGGGACCTGCAACAGAGCCTGAAGGTCTCCATCTCTTTGGGCAGGGATTCTTAGCCCTGGTCTCTTCCTACAGAGGACGCATTAAGACTCTCCCATTTTAAACCTATCGTGGGAATAGAAAAGTTCTTTCCAACAGGAGATTCAACATTTTGTCTCTTCTCCATAGATTGCATCTGGATTTCAGAGGGCTTCACATGCAGGAAGCTACTGTTCTCTATATTTGTATTGGATGAGGCCTCTCAGATCTACTGAAAGTTGTTCATTTGAACCTAACCAGTGAAAAATGTAAAAATCATAAATTGAAGACATTCTTGATGTGCTATTACCCAACATCTGCCCAGATACCGTTTTGAAAAAATCCAACAAGATCAGGGTTAACTTCTGCAGCTGCTCTTACATGAAGGTTATCATTCCTGTAATTTGACTTTTTTCAAAAGCTGCGGTTGCAGAAAATCCCTGGGGAGATGCTGTGATTAGCTTTAGAATGAAGATGTTGGGAAAAGTAGGATGCAATTTTATATTTGCATATTTAAAATACTGCACATTTTGTCAGGGCACACACAAACACCACATGGCTGCGTGATAAAGCAAAACCGGGAGGCTCAACAAATTAAGAGACTCACGTCTAAGTTGTGCTGCCTTTCATCTTTCAGTAAAACACTGAGTAACAACTGCATTTTGCCTGGAAAGATAAACATTAAATCTTGCATTTACATCAAATGCTAGTGTCAAAGGCTTCTTTACTATCCCAAGCTCCGAGTTGTTAACTACTAAATGGCTAAATGACAATGGCTGTTACTAATCGCTTATTGAATAATGAAAGTGACACAACTGATAAAAGGTTTCAATCCTGGACAAAAAAGATTTATAGTATTTCACTCTACTGGCACTGTTATTTGTTTGACAAATGGTCGGACAGACACCAGTTAATCTCTGCACACCTCCAACTCTGACGTGGCAGCTTCTGCCAGAGCAGCCAAATAATCAAGAACAGCTAACAATACAGCCACGCTGTTGCGAGGGGCTGAATGCTGGTATTTTATCAAGGCTGATCCCCAAATCAATTTACGCAATGGATTTTTTTTTTTTTGGTGGGGGGAGGGAGAGCATGGCAAGAAAGAGGAGGAGTATCATAAAAATGGGAAGCCGCAGCTTGCAGCTAGGTAGATTGGCCACACTCCTCTAGCGCAGAAATGAAATCATCAATACAACTAAGGCATTAATGATTTCAGAAAGCTCAGTACAGTTTATAGATTTTTCTTGACGGCAAAATCCAAACTGCAGCATCACACAGAGCCGTCAAGGCTGTTCTGTTGTCGCGTAATATCACATCGCCTACTGTGTTCTGCAAATCCCATTTTCCCCTCGGATGGGAGAGAGGGATGTTGCTGCTTTTGAGGCAGTATGACACTGGATTTCACCCCCACTCCTTGAGAAATGAACGGACCTTTATGTTTATAAGCAGTCCATCAATAGTAGCTTTATCTCATTGGTTGTATTGGTATCACCCTACTTCCTGCAGAAGTCTAACGTGTTTCATCAAGCCCGTCTTTCAAAAGCAGCAAAGCCCTCTGAGTGCTGGGCTTCCCTGAGTTCACCTACTCTTGCATGACTTTTCAAGTTTGCACCCCAAAGCTTTAATTTTTCATGTTAAAAAAAAAAAGACATCTATTTCTACTTAATGAGGAAAACCAGCTTAATGAAAGAAAAACAACATGCACGAGGAGAATAAAAGCATTCCAGTTTTACCAGTTGAACAAAGTGACAAACCAAATATTTTTATATGCATGCAACGCACATGTACTTTGCTATAGCTCACACCTTGCAAATGATTAACTAAGACCCCAACCGAATCCCATTAGACTTAAAAGCAGTTGCACTTACCATAACAGTATTAAGATGATAACTTACTTCCCTACCTCATTTTGCTGTTAAAAACTTCAGTATAAAATAAACAGCTTTTCATCACTTAATCTCCCGCAAGAGATTTAAACAACTCTGTTACTTACTCTACCAATGAAAATTATTTTCTGATCATAACACATATCGTCTTTACCAATATTTTGCACAGGATCAATCTGAGGTTAAATACTACACAGATTCTTCAGGATCGCTTCCCTCTTTTCAGCTACAAGTGTAACATCCATTTTTTCCAGCTCTCTGAAACATTCCCAGTGCTACAAGATCCCTTCAAAATTATATGACAGTTGATTAGAAAGCTCTTAAGTCAACTTTGTAGTACTCCTGACCACAGCTAATCCGGTTGTGCAGATATAAATAATAATAATAAAATAAACAAACACCCTAGGTGATGTTTACCTGTTGCATAATAACTGTTCAGAAGAAGTACAAATTTAAGGTAAGGTGAATCCTTATTTTTCCCCAATGACAGAAAGTTTCTTGCTTTTTCTTTTGAAATCAGGATTCATTTTTTCAGACTTCTGTCAAGCATTAGATTAATATCATGGCTAGAATTTATTTGTTGCTGATGTATTTAAGAAACTCCTCTTTCATCAACCTTATAGATAGACCTCACATACTACAGAGCATGAATTCTTTCCAATATCTTTAATTTCCTTTATCAACAATTCATATTTTCTATCTACTGGCTCATATTCATTGCCATCACCTTCACTATCCTTCCCACTGACACTTTCTTAAATTGTTTCCTCCACTTTCCACTGCTAATCATAAAGCTTTTTAAAATACAAGCACCCTTTTGAGTGGAGGTCTTTTGCACTTAATCTTTCCTAAACATTTTCAAATTATTCACATAATTATGTTTAACCTCTCCTCCCACACAAATTCTCTCATCATTGCTCATGGTTATAGAAAATAAGCCTGCTAAAAGCTTTGAGTTTGTGTACATATATATGTATTAATTAAGAGAACTATTCTGTGCTTGTTCAAGGCAGAGGAATCAGGCTTGTTTTGTGCTGTACAAATCTCAGCTTTGAGCACAACCCTTATTGCCCAGGTGGAGTGGGACTAATGACATTTAATTATTTACTCTGCACCTCCCAGGCCTCGTAAGGTATTAGCACGACCCTGCTGTATTCTTCTAACCCATCAATCAGCTCTCTAAAAGAAAGCAGAGGCTCTCACCCTTCCACGTGGAGTTAACATGTAGGTAGTCACAGTAATTGGAGGCACAGAAAAGCCACGACTCATAATAGTACAAGATTACTGTCAAAACACTGCGCAATCAAATACAATAGAGGTTGGTGGACTAGCAGATTCTTTTATTGGGCATATCTGCATGTGCACACAAGTTAAGGACTGCTTGCTTGGTGGGCAAGATCGAACGGGTTTGGTAAAGACACTAAGCATGAAAAACCAAGCAAAAGCAAGGGGCTATCATAGGTAATACAAAGCCTGCTCATGAAAAAATCAGAGCTGTCAACTAGCCACTGATCTGCTGGGTTCCCTCCAGAATGATAAAAACACATTTTCCCCAGGTAAGCCATAACGTCACGGAGAAGATACAAAATCCTTAAAAAATGCTGTAAGCAATACAGTCAGCTTTTCCTGCTTGCAAGGGGAATATACTGGTGGTACTGAGTAATTGATTTAAGCTCTTGGGTTAGTATAACTGGGAAACAGGAGAACCTCACTCTACTGATTGATCTAGCATAGACCTGGCTGGAAAGCAGTTTCAGCCAAAAAGTGGAGGGAAAATAACGAAACCTTTTACTTTCAGATAAAAATCTCCATCTCTTCTTTCCCTGAAGCTTTTTAAAAGCAAAAAAGTGGATAATATATATACGTTCATTTCAGATTTGTCAATCAAAATCTCAGGTTTCAGCATACTGCGTTGGTTGATGTGCTAGGAGAGACCTACAATGCTCTGAGAAATGAGTACCTGGTAGGGACTAAGAGCTAGGAGGTGACAATTCCTAGATGTTGAACGTGGCATTGTCCTTGAAATGACAAAACCCTTCTGTACCTCGCAGGGTCTCCGCGACCTACTTCGCTCCAGAAGGATAACTGGAACGAACGAGAACCTTTTCCTCTTAACGCACCGTGGAGTTAAGTTTCTTGTATATTCAATGTCCTCCTACAAGCAGGACCAAACCACAGAACAATTTTCACAAGTGGAGACTCAAAGAGACCAACGCGCTGGCTCCTGCGTTGCTCAGAAAAATCATTTTGGATTTTATTCTGGCTCTGTTCGGGCTCTGGGGGACAGTTTATGTCAATCTTTTCTTCTTTTTTTCAAAAGTGTTGTAGGTTAAACTTTGCGCCTTACAACCTTGACAGCGTCCCTTTACATTTTTTAGACGAGCCATTGAGTAGCATTATGACAAATTATGGGACCTGATGATATGTAACAAGAACATCTCCTCTAAAGGCTGTGGAAGAAGTAAAAAGTCTGAGAGAAATATTTCTGGCAAAAAAAAGAACCTTTTTCCTCTTCATTTGTATAAGGAATTGCAGATGGTGAAATACTACAATTAACCATGACGTAGGGTTTCCTTCTACGAGTATTCACTTAAGACAGCATGTAGAAGACACAAACTCTTATTTTGCTTGTGGAGCTATGTAGACAACATGTGAAAGCCTTTGAAAATAATTTTATTAAGAAGCAAAGTTGCCTTTACATAGTATTTCCTGCACTTCCTCACTACCATTCTTCATTACAGAAATAATCTCTATGAAAGTAATGTTTCTATTGCAGTCCACCTACTTCTGTCTTTATCGGCTGAAAGCAACTACCTGGTGCAGAAGCTATTGGGATATTTTGTAGGCAAAGACACAGCAGAGTTAATCATTAATAGATTAGTTATTATTGAAGAGTTCATTATTAATAGATTATTTACACGTATTTTCTAAGCGTCATCTGCTGTTTGCCTGGGAATAGCTTCTTAATAACATTCATAGAGAAAAAACCTATGAACTATATTGATATTTTTATTACTAAAGGCAGCAGATCATTACCAATATGTTTAAGAAAAAAGCAAAACTCTACTTCCAATCTCCTCTGTATCTATTTTTTTCATGCCACAGTAGCTCTGAAAATACCTTTTACTCTTTAGTTCGTAATAAACCAGAGTACTGCACTTAAAACCTTTGGAATATATCATCTTGCAGAAGCAGATCCTGATGCAGACCTGCTCTTAGGAGCTTCAGCCACAGCTCACAATAATGTGTCTAGAAAACACTGGAAGTCAGTAATTATAAAGGTAATGCTTACCAAAACTTTAGTCATCTTCAGAGTAAAAACACCATCTCCCAGAACAGTTCTAAGGCCATTTAAGACGACCAGGTAAACAATACAACCTCACAGGTAAACACCTGCTCTACTAGTTCACTGCTAGGCACAATTTTATTTATTTTTTTAAGATCACAATGTGACTCAAAGTATGAGTCTTCTTTTTCATAGTGAAAAGCCTCCCTGTCATTCCAGTACACCCCATTCCTCCATGGGGCACTAACAGTCTGTTCCCTAAGTTCACCTTCCCACTTTGCATCAGGGATCAAAAAGGTATCTATAAGCAACGGTGACCTAATTATTAATATGAGTTTTGCCTGGGCAAACTGGTATCTAACTGTATACAGAGAGTCTGAAGAGATAAAGAATATAGTTGACAAATCACTAAAAATGATCTGATTTCCTGCATTCTCCTTATAATCACTATGGTCCTCACATTGGATTCTTTAGGTAATCTGGTAAGTATTAACTTACATTTTACCTTATTTTTAAACACATTAAGCACATATTAATCTATGACTTATTACAATTAGGTTTGTTTGAATTTAATTAAACACCAAGGCCTCTTAAGTATTCTATGAGACTCTGGTATCTTCCCTGAAAACAATTCTTTAGGAATCCTTGGTGATATTTTAAAGATCTTGATTGTGGACTATCGACCATTGATGAGCATTTAGTTTTAGGATGAAAATGTGCACGTTTGTTATTTAGAGTACTTTAGTGGAATCTCTAATCTGAGGCTCCAACTACTGAAATACTTCGTACTTAAACAGACTTGAACTCACAGCATTTCTAAAAAGTATGTTCCCTTCAAAGCATTGTCTTCAATCTCCATAATTACCTCTGCTATTTTATATATGGTTCTACAGGTGCCTATTTAATAAGCCAGTATGTAATTAACTGTATAGCCTGTTGTGAAGCCCGAAGAGCACAGCTAAACAAGGAACGGGAGAAACTTAAACATCTTTAGGCTGAGCTACACTGTACAGGGAAATCTCCAGCAACCCCTTCTTGCAAAGAAGTTTGAAAGGATACAGATGGGGGCAAAGAGAAAATGGTAGTGGAAACAGAAGTGGAAATAGCTGAAAGAGCAAAGTTTAATGAATTTTGCTGCAGCATGCTGAGAGTCAGGATCACAGACTGGTTTGGGTTGGAAGGGATGTTCAAAGTTCACCTGGTCCAATCCCCCTGCCATGGGCAGGGACACCTTCCACTAGACCAGGTGACTCAAAGCCCCATCCAACCTGCCCTTAAATCCTTCAGTGATGGGGCATCCACACCAGCTCTGGGCAACCTGTTCCTGTTGTCTCACCACCCTCATCGTAAAGAATTTCTTCCTTGTATCCAATTTCAATTCGCCCTCTTTCAGTCTAAAACTGTTGTCCCTTGTCCTGTCACTACAGACCCCAGTTAAAAAAAAAAAAAAAAAAAACAAAAACCCACCTTTCTCCACCTTTTCCCCTTTATATATTGTTCATCTAGAGTTTGACACCCCTGATCTAGAGGTAAAAGGAATATTAAATGAGCACCGGCGCAAGGAAAATGAAGCTTTTGCAGACACCGTTCTGGTTCAGATGGTTTCGACAGGCTAAACATGTTTAGTACCTGGAGGAAGCCGAGGTCATCGCTGCAGAGCTGTATCAGGATGGCATTTCGCCATGGACAGACAGTAACGCACCCCGAGCTATAGGCCACAGGCCATATCCCTTGTGTGGCTGAATGATACCACGCACAATGCCGAAATGCGAACTCCACATGCAGAATATCTCCCCTTGACATACTGAAGCCAATAACTTGCACCTGAAGTTGGAACACGAAAATCGCACATAAAACTGTCCAGCCCATCTTACAGGTGATGGCTGATTCTGCCAGTTGTGTGAAGTTTTATTAGAAATACTCATCCACGTTGCTCTGCCACTGTAGATGACACACAGCAAGAATGCACTGTGAGCCGAGGGTAACAACGTACTGGAAATGGAAAATATGTTTGATAACTTTGTATTCAAATTACTTTTTAAAAGATAATTTGAAACTCAGCATATCCCTCAAACAAGATCCAAATAAAGAGGAGCAAGGAAAAAAACCAGGTATCACTCAATTAACACAATTGGTTGTGAGACATCTCCAGAGACTGCAGAAATAGTTAAAAAATCAGTAACGAGCAGAAAGATGTGTATTAGTCACTGGGTAAGTACTGTATGATTTCCTTCACTAAATCCACCTTTCTAAGCTCAGACTGCTGTGACATTCATGTGATAAACAGCATGTCTCACCATAAAATTTGATTTTTTTTTTTTTTTTAAAGTTATTTATAACTGACCATTCACAGCCCACTGACTGGCAGCCATCCAACCAAAAAGTAATTATATGTGCGACAATGACGATATTAGGCCCAATGTAATAGGATTGCTTCCAATTTTAAGGTTAAGTAAATCATGAAGTATGCTTTTATGTATAAATATGTTGGTTAAAGCATTCAAGCTGTCTGGAAATGGGCTGGAACACTTGGGTGTTTTGTTTACCACTACAAAGTACTACTTTGGCTGAAAAGCACTGGCATTTACGATAATCACAAACCATCCACCATCACTAACCATTTTCAAATGATGATTTAAAAACTAAAACGTCCTTTTTTTTTTTTTTCCTTGAAATACTACCTTGTATGACAATTGCACACTGTGCACACAGCCGCTTAAGTCCCAGAAGGAGCCTGGGAAAGGAGAAATAAAAGGGAGCTGAAACAGTCTTCGAGGGACCTGCCAATTCCTTGTCAAATGAAGCAGAGTCAGAAATACTCCAGCCCAGCTTTGTAATCCATCACCACAAACTCCAGCTCTTCCTCCCCAGACTGAAAAGACAGATTCAAAGCACTGGGGAAGGACGTGCGAAGGAAGTCAAAGTCAAGTCAATGCCATCTCAGTTTGAAAACCCAATGAAGACGACGCGTGTGTGGCAGTGGAAGCTGAAACGAGCACCAAATAACGTCTTTTCAGACGTACCCAGGAAACTGGACCCTGCCAGGTGAGAATCATATTCTACCAAACATGATTAAAGAAAACAAAACAAAACGCGCAGATATTTCCCTCATTTCATCATCCCATTCAAATGGGAAATTTGCCATGATGTGTCTGAGCCTCACAGGACTTGTTGATGTCACTGCACACACCGTGCCGTTAAATATGTCACGAGATGCTTGCAAGGTATCTTCCGCTACTAAGGAATGGGTTCCATCATTGTCTCCTCCTGGCCCTTAGATAAATAATCCTTCATAAAAAGCACATACTCCCAGAGGTAGATTGGGTAGCAGGCTCAAACAACCAAGTCCACCACTCAGAGAAAGTCAACAGAACCAAAGATGTAGAATTTCTCCCCCTTTTTACCTTTCTAAGACCTTTATCTCCTTGATGGAGATAACTATGGAAAATCAGGAGCTGAGCGTGGGCCTTTTGGTTTATGACAACTTGGGCACTAAAGGCTGGATTCAAAACATCACCAAACATGATGGACCAAGGCCCCCCAGCCTGAAGAACTTGTCTCTCAGTGCAGGCAGCAGAAGGCTGAAGAGCACGCAGCAATCCCGGTTGCCGGTGCAGGGATCAGGCACGCACAGGTCAGCAAACACACAGATCTAGAGAATTTTCTCTTCCGAAGGAGAAGGAAAAAAAAGATCCTCATAGCTCTTGAGGGCTGCCCAGAAGCAGTAAAACGTTACTGCTAAATAAAACACAAAAATCCCCCCAAACTAGCATATGGAATTTCAGACAACAGCTGAACGCAAAATCATTGGAAGGAAACCTGACACCAAGAGTGTCTATTTTTTTTGCTCTTAATTGTGATTTGGCCTCTATATGTGAAGCCCTAATCTTAAAAGAACAGAAGAAATAAAAAAAAATTAAAGCTACTTTTTAAGCATTCGGACTGGCCAGCATAGGATTAGTTTTAGAAAAAAACCCACCACAATCCCATTAAAATGGAAGCAGTAGAAGAGGGCCAGGGTTCATGAGGAAGGTTTTACTTCCAAGTTTAAGGAGCAACTGAGCTTTTGTTCAGATTTTGCCCATTTAACCAACCCTGTAAATTCTGTTTGGCCTCAGAAAGATGCAGTCCCATGAGGGAGACATTTAGTGGCAGAAACACTTTCAGAAAAGGCTGAGAGCCCGCCATGTATTTTTGCAGGATTGCTTTATTATTTCAGCCAGCAGTAGGCAGGGAGAGCAGAATTATAATGACAAGAGGAAATAAAAATTTGGGGTGCTACTAGCGTATTTTGACTGCATCTTTTCACTGCCAGTTACAGCATTTTCCAAGCGGGGGAAACATAAGCTCTTCATTTGACACATGGCTAATACAACGTTGTACTTCAGCCTACTACAAAGTTCTCCTTCTATCTCTCCATACTATGCATGCATTCAAAAATTAAATATTGTAGGATATTTAAATGTAAGAAACAAGACTGGTTGTACTGGAACAAGAAGCTGCTTATGATTAAATATTTTCTTATACGGTGCTTCAAGTTCGACATGCATGCCTTTAATGATTTTCATTTTAGAAGGAATCTGAACTAAGAAAGATGTGATGTTTTTATGGGCAAGAAATTAACAGAAGCCTAATCAACCTGTGAGACGAGAGAATCTAAACTAAGCACCCGGCTACCGACCCTTTGCTTCTTTTAAAGCATGCAGATTTATCCTCATTACAGGAGAAGAAACAGCACTCGCTCTACTTGGTAACGTCATCTTCGTACCACTTGCAGATAAACCGAACGCTCGCTGGAACAGGTGCCAATAAAGACATGTTCTTGCAGCCTGAAGGTTAAACTGGATTAATTTCAAAAACCTGAGAATTGATAGGTTGTAATTTAACATGTGCTCAACATGTGTGCTCAGCAGCAACTGAAAATGAAATATCTTAAATATTATCAAACGTTACATCATTAAATATAAATTAGATGGAAACAGGGGAAAGCTAAAAATTGACTAGGAGTACAGCTACTCTAAATGGCTAATACGTCCATTTTTCACCTGAAGCCCTCTCCAATACAGTTTTGCCATTAAGCAAAAACCTAAAGAAAGGTAATCAATTCCAACTAAAAAGCACTTCTCCCGGAATGACTGCACTTCAAACCCCTGGCTGGCTGCCAGCCCCCCCAGACAACAGCCATCAATGTTTCTGACTATCACAGGAGCACGAGGGGCCATGCATAATTGACTAGAAGATGGGCTAAAACTGTGCCCAATCAGTGTGTGATCAAAAACGCGTGGAATATTCAGCGCCACTTGATTACATGGAGGCACGTCCTTTCGCTCTCCTCATGAAATCTCTTCAAGGTCCAGAGTACTGTAATAAGATCATTACTGTCAAGCGGTACGAATCGCAGGCAATGAGTCTTGGGATAGGAAGTCATACTTCACAAGCTCCTCTGGTCTTTTTTTTTTTTTCTCCCTCTCTTTTTTTTTTTTTTTTGTATTTTACTGCGTGTTGAGGCAGCAAGGCGACGAGGTGACAGATAATGATCACATCACTGTGTGGCAACTAGAAAGGCACTTTTAAGAAAGAGCACAGAGAAATCAGCTTAAGAGAAACTCAAACATTTTTTTTTTGGCTTTTTTTTTTTTCTCCTCGAAAATTAAATAGAATTAAACCGTGCGGTATTCTCCTTTCATGAATTGTGATTTAATGTCATTGAATTTAATCATTTGATAGATTTTCGTATTATACCAAAGCCTATTACCTCACAGACAAATGGCCAATTTTCTCGCTCTCGCACTCACAAAAGAAACCTTTATTAATTTCCTTTTTTTTTTTTTGAGGGGAGGAAGTGGTAGAAAATGTCAATGATGAGGCCTGTTCAAGTTTTCTTTTTACCTACTCCTTTCACTGGAGTTGCACACTACACGTAATGCATAACATCTATCACAAGTATCTGTAAAGAGAAAGGTGGAGGGACTGAAAACAGGAGATTAAAGCACAGAGTATAAAACAAACATGCAGCAAGCTCACCACTGAAATCTCAAAATCTCGCGCACAGCACGCACGTCTGCAGTAGAGACTTCAGAGGGAAAGATACCAAGTATCTGCTCACTGAATTTGACAGCTAATTTAAGGCAACTGTTTGATTAAAACTTGGCAAAACAACACAGGTTTGAAATGACTGACTGGTCAGGAGTTGGAAATAGAGAGAGGTCTACACCACTGTTACAGGGTTGTCTGGTAAACGCCTGACGTCAATACCACAGAGCATCAAAACTGCGATTGCTCCAGAGCTGCATTTTTCAAATGGAGAAGGCTGCTATGATCGGATGAGAGCTCAAGGGAAGGAAGAGTCAGTCTTGCCAAGAACACCCACCTACACCTACGGCACCTACACCTACCATCTTTGAAAATCACCGCATGAAGAGACCAACACCCATTAGCACACAGAAATGTGAAACAACACTTAAAACCATCAGCCTACCAGTCTCAGTATTAATAGGTATCCTTTGGAAGAACCAAAGTCACAAACGAAAAAATGAGAGGAAGGAAGAATCACAGTGTCTTCAAGGAAAACTTTAAATTGCTCAGGCTTTTACACTTTGCCCACTTTTCTTAAAGAAAAATTCCTGGGAGGAATATATGCATATTCAACAACTTGCTTAGTATAATTTTTCGTAGGTACTGTCACCTTCCTCGTTTTTGGTTTGGACCTGCTTTATAAAAGGTGTCACAAATATTTTGACAAGGAACCAAAATGGAAAGCGCAGAAAATATTCCTTGGTCTACAGGTTATTGTTAAATCCTAAAGTCTATGAAAGCTGCAAAAAAAATCCCACCGGCATTAAAAGGGAGGGGAGGAAGTATTCGGCGGCAACTGCAAAGATGCGAAGAGTTCATCTGTGTGCAGTAAAACCAGCAAATTCCCCAAACCTGTAATGCCTACAAGGTACAAAAGAGAATGTCAGGCTCCTGACGCTGGGCAAATTCTGTGTATTTAGACTCTTCAATTGGAATCCGCTGAAAACATCACCTTCACTCTCAATTCCCTGTAAGCAGATGACATTAGGTACACCTAAATTTACAAACTTTATCAAATGAGACTTTCTACATCTCTCCTGCTAGCTGCCATGCCTGGAATACCTTTATTTGGAGCACAGAGGGGAGATGACCAGCAAAGCCGTTTATTTGGGAGATCATCACTTGTTTCTCCTGGATTTAAAGGCAGATGCAGTTTCACTGCCCACTGAGGTTCTTCAGATCCGGAGCAAGGAGGCTGATTACACAAGGAGTATTTTCCGACGCTGTGCTCAGATAAATTCTTAGCACTAGGAATTCATTGAGTGGCAGCATATATTCTTCAGGGCTTACCTGGAATGACTAAAATGTAGGGTTCTACAATAAAGAAACCCTGACTAACTTGTTATTTCTAGATTCTGTTCTGTGTGTACCTCTTGATTACAAGTTCTTTTTAGCATAATGCAGAGAGCATATTTCATAACCCTAGGGTAGATCAGACCCATTGACACATTCCCCCTTGAATTCCAGGTTTGAGCTATACAGGGCAAACCTCCACAATCAAGCCATTGTCATTGATCTCACGTTCCCTATTATAAATAACAAAATAACATGCCTATAATCAACTGGCATCCCATCAACCTTCCCCTCAAAGCTGCCCTGTGCCTCGTAAGGCAAAGATCAATTTAATAAGACATGCCGTAGAGAAGCAGAGCGTACAAACAACCACAGTAGGTTGGGCATCAGGTCCATCTAGCCTGCTCTGCTTTCCTCAGAAATTTGTGGGAGATGCCTACAAAAAGCAGGACAGCAACAGATAGTGCAACATGCACCCTGATATGCCTTCCAGAACAGTCCACGGCTTGAGGATTTCCTGGGAGAGGTTGCAATCTTTATTTTAAGAGACCTTCATGGATTTTTCTTCTTCATGTTCATCTAATCTAGTGGTTCTGGTTTAGCTGCTTAAGGTCTTCTGAAGGGAATTACTCAAGACTTTGACTCTTTAAATGCAGCTTCTTCCCAGTGTGGCTCTGTAGAGGTCAGCTCCAGTAAGCTGATGAGTCCAAGTACAGGGAAAGCTGAGGACAAGGCATCCTTCAAACACTAAGACTTACTTCGACACCAAAATAGCCTGTTCACTTAAATTGTGACACCTTGGCTGAAGAGCACAGTTATGTGGTGAAGAGAACCAAGGCATACTTAACCTAATTACCTTCTTTTAGTCTTTTCATTTACTATAGCTTTATAATACATAATCATCTCATTTTATTTTTAAGATATTTTAATTTAGGTGTATGGATTCATAATGAAATTACATGGTGTTAGGCTCTGGAAAAACTGGCAAGGAACTTTTAAAGTAGACACCTTTACTTGCATAACAAAACGGATTCAATTCTCTAGGAGGATTAACGTCTTACAAGTACTTCTTGCTATCTTGTAAACATCATCTTGTGAACATCAGGAACCTTTTTCATAATCAAGGTCTCTGTTTCAGGCTGACAGCATAGTTCGAAGGACACTAATTACCTGAAGCCAGTAAAACGCTACGGTGTCACTTGTTTTCATTCAATTATAAAGCTACTTAAAACTTCTTCCTTTTCCAAAAAAAATCAGGCCAAATCACAGTGCAGCACTGGTACTAAGGATACACAGCATACCCTTCTGCAGTCACAACACAGAGCACTTAAAGTGCTAAGAGCGGGACCGCTTTTCAGAGAAATGTAGGAAAAAAGACAAAAAAAAGAGCATTCTCTTTCTCTAGGTATGCAGACGTGCCGGTGTGTACAAGCACCACCGGTTCATCCTGGGACTCATCCTTTCCAGAATCCCCCTTCCTGCTGACCACCACTGCGACACTTTTCCTTTCAACCAGGTAGGTGGACCCAGCAGCCTCTTCCGAGCCTGAGCTAACAGTGGTTTTAAAGAGAAGAAGGAATCTTTCAACTTGTTTAGCCTGCAATGAAGTAGGTTAAAACAATAGATGAGCTTCACCTCCCTTGTCTTTCACTCCTCAGCATCAACATAAATGTCTTTCAGCAGCAAACCTTTCATGTCAGATAGGCTCTGACGACCGAGGCTGAAGGTTTCCCAACAAGTGACCTTTATGCCTTGGTTGAAAGTAAGTCTCTGAGGATTCGATCTAGATTTTATTAATTTCTGCCCTCCTGTTTCTCCGGTGTACAGCAATCGGCCAGCACTGTATCTCCTATGAACAAGGAATGAAGCTACTGATGATCAGTGGAATTATGGAGTGTTTTGACACTGAACAGACGATAAATTCTGAGATGTTTGCGGTACGCTTAAATCAAAACAAGCATTTCCCATTACAGACAACAAATATGGTCACATACGGTTGATTTTTTTTTTTTAAGTTCTCATGCAGAAAATACAGCTAGATATTTTGCTCATTTTTGTTTCATTTTTAATGCCAACTAAGAACCGGGATTTTTTGTTTGTTTAAGAAATCTTTACCTACAAAACAGCTAGAGCAGAGACCAGCTGGATCAGGCAAGGCCTACAGCTCTTCCCAGAAAATCTGCAAAATAAGGATGCACATACTTATCAAACCACACTCCAAAAATCTTACTAAAAGCAAGCTTGTTAAACTTCAGATTTAGTGACTACTTGCAAAGCGCAACTTTTGTTATTTTGTGCGCGGTATGAAATTCTGCAAAATGCTACTTGCTGAAATTTCTGAAATGTTTCATGCACAGGACTACACAAATGACATTATGATCAAGAAATTGTATATGAAGAGAATTCAGCAGTAAATGAACTACAAACCTCTTTTTTAAAAAAACAACCTTCCTAGCTATACCTGCTTATAGTGCAAACCCTTCCCGTTCCAAATAAATGTTTCTTCTCTTCATTCAACATTGCAGTCAAAATGACACTTTTGTACTAATCTCACTTTAAATACCACAGAACATTTTTTTAAAAACGATGGAACATTTAATGTCTAAAACTTCAGGCACTTAAGCGACCAGAAACAGAAACAAAACCTGTTCTCACTAAACCATCCATCACAAGATGAATAGAAATACTGCACGACAGGATGGAAACATACTCCCATATGACATGGGTCTGCATTTGGGTGTGTGTTGTTTTATTTTTTTTTTAAGAGGGGAAAAAGCTTAAAATATCTCTTATCACTTTAAGGAGAGCATAACTGCAAAAAAAACAAAACAAAACAAAAACACACCCAAAAAACAAAACACCAAAAAAAGTGGGCATGGAAATAATTAAAGAACCACTGGTTTCAACTATTGATTTATGCCCAGCACAGGCTGTGCACACGAGCAGGTGCTGGGACAGGGCTGCAGTTGGCAAGGGATGGATGAACAGCTTCTAAACAAGCTAGCTTAAATGAACTCTGATATGTCCACACATACGCCACAGGAAGATGATGAAAACTCTTCCCTAGTGCCAGCACTAACGCTTTATTTAATTTTTGCATGGTCACCCATCTCACAATATCAAAAACCTGCCTTTTTACTCAAATAAAACACACTTTTCCAAGAACACCTCCACATCTACCCCTAATACATAGCAGGTTGTAATTATTGAGCGCTGATTTATGGGGACTATGTAACATAACTAGGATGACAAGATTATCAGGAATAACTTTTGTGGAGTTCCTACATAGGCAACATCTATTTTCTTGTACAATTGCAGTAGTATACTACTTATCCTGTAACTGACTGGGAAAAGCTTTTACTTGAAGAAGTTTTGGTGGCAGCTTAGTTCTGTGCATTACTTCAAGCAACACAATCCACACAGGGACCTCGACATCTAATAGATTTGATTCCAAAGGTTACAAACTCTTTAACAGGTGAGTAGTTTTGCCCTTGCTGCAGCTGCAGGTCAAGATATTAGATTTCACATCTTCCTTGCAGAGCAAAGGGAGAGATGATGCTGTGACTTTTTGTGCTGGAAAGGTTTCTGAACATGCTGTCCTCTGACAATGTCAGAGGGTTCCTTCTAGACCATAAAAAGCCAAAAAAAACCCCAAAACCCAGCATCAAATAAAAATATATTCCTTCATCATGGTGCTTAATTCAATGTATTATAGTACTGGCATTAACAACGTCAAGTTCATCCGTCAAATGAAGAATCTACTCTCCCACAAACACTATAGCTCATTGTTTTAATCTATTTCATCGAACAGGTCTCAGATGTTTCTACTAAGTTTCCAAAATTCCCAATTACTTTTTTTTTTTTTTTTTTAAATACATGCTTAGAGACATTTCCTTTTCTTAGTTTAATCTGGCCACAGCACACTTACTAGAACTATGCACCTAAGAAAATGTATGTTAAAATTGTCTGGAGAAGACTATGCGCAGAGTCAAGCACGTTTAAATCATTTCAACATATAATGCCAGCTGGTAAATCACAGGGATGCTTGAGGGATTAGACTAAGCAATGCTGAGGGTGAGAAGCTGCAGGTAAGATGCACACCGTTTTTTTTTGTGCTTCATGCACTGCACATTCAGTTAACAGCTGTATTGCTTCCAACGTACACAAAATATCAAATTTTCAGGTGTTACACAGATTCCAGAGACTAAGAACTGTATTTCCCTAATTTGTTTTCCCATTCTGGTTTTGAAATGGCTGAAAGGGGCCAAGACAACTTGGGGGTAAACTGGCACCTCCCTTGGCTTTTTTGCACCTTGTCCCACCCTCCCGGACTCAAGTCCCCATGCACCTGAGAAACCAGATGAAAGCAGGGAAATTTTTCTTATTGCTAAAGTACAGACGAGAAGTCAGACTTAACCTCGCTCTTCCACCCATAGAAAACAAATGAACATATTTTCGTTTCAAGCTTAACTATATCTCATCTTCAATGCTCCCTGAGATTCAGAACAGAAGAACGACTTCAGTGTTATGAAACATGCTTGTGAAGAACACAAAGCTTCTGAAATGCGTTTATTAGGTCACCTCAGGGAAATAAAAAAATGCAATTTCTCAGTAAGCTTAGGTTCATCCTTAGCTACAAGGCCAGAAAGCATACACCTAGAATTGGGGGCTAGACTGCACAGATCAGAAAAGCACAGGGAAAAGCAATTACTTCCGCAAGGGGCAGAGAAGAAATATCTTTGTGTTAAGAAAACAGTTCTAAAAAGAAACATAAAAGGTCTGTCCTCATCCTTCGAAAAGTTCTTTAGAAACCAACGATGAAGAAGAACGTGGAACATGGATTTGGAGAGAAAACACAGAGTTTGGCAAGTCTACCGAGTCGCTGATCATATTTATTACTCGATCGCCCATTCCTGTTTCTCAGGCCACATCTGCGTGAATGGGAACATAGAGCTACGTGTGTTCTGCCTGTGCTGCCGAGAGAGCAGATAAAATAACAGTGCTCTGCCTGTATCTCCCTCGCATCTCCCCGGTCGAAGGAGCAGATTCACCCATCGACCTGGACACAGTCGGACCGGCCCCGTAGCGACAGCAACGCCGGTCCCTCGGTCACAGCCCTCAGTCAATGAAACCCTTGCAGAGCACGGATCATCTAGATTTGATGCTGAGAGATGGGCATACCTTGGGCTTTCCATAGCTTCTAAAATCTCAGATGGATTGAGGGCAGGCAGGTTCAAGCTGGCATAGCCATGAAGTTTTAAACCTGTCTGGCAAGAGTGCAAAAAATAAACACTGGGAAAGGTCTTTCTGTGAAGAGCATTTCCAAGAAAGCTTTTTAATTTTTCTGCTTGTTTTCAAGCTGAAAGACCTCCCTATTATCGCTGGCTGTTCCACTAACTGCAGCAGCACAAGGGTACCAAAACAGACCAGGCTCTGAGCAGCTATTCCTCTTTGAAACACAGCACTGTACAATCCTGCTCTGAGCAAGTTTAGACAGCATGGTGGGAAAAACTCTGCTGGTTGCTGGCACCTTGCCCAGTGTCAGCATTCCTGCTGCTACCCTCAAAAACACGAAGACATTTTTTTTCAGTGACGAGTTCTGTATAGAGAACTAAAAATCTTCTCTCTGGGTTTCATTGCACTGGAAAAAATTCACAAGAATCTGGTTTTCCGAAATAAAAATTGAATTTTAATTTTCATCCAACCGCAGCACAGTTGCATTAGTATTTTTGTTGCTGTGACCATTGTCTGAGAAAACCTGAAGAAAGATAAACCAAGAAAGATGAAAGAATCAATCCCAGAAAGAGAGAGCTGTGCATGTGCAGATAGTGTGGAGAAAGAAAAATCAGCATGACCTTTATGGAAGGGCATAAAAGAGATGAGCATCAGTCCTTGGAATTAGTGAATCACCCTGGGCTCACTAGTGTCCATCATCGTGATATCCGAATACTTGGGCAGAGGTCAATGATCAAAGCAGGCACGTTCAAGGGGAAAAAAGGCCGCAAAGTGTAGTAAAAATGCTAGAGTTTGCTGAAGACCAGATTTAAACCTCATTGAACACCTAAGCTTTGCTACAGACAAAAATGAAGAAACCCAGAATTTCTGTTTGAAAGCTGACACTTGAAACATGCCGGGACCCAAAGGCAGGCAACATACAATCCAGAATTACCCAAATCATTTAACTCTGATCCATTGTAACTGTCCAAGAATAGCTACTGCAGGAGGATCCTCCTCCTCCTTTTCACAGTGAGCTCAGGATTTCCAGAAGGAAGGAAGATATAGTTCTCTCACAGTTATCAGCAGTCTTCTGTACCCCATTTTCAGTAAGTCACCTGCCATATCTCAAACGCTTGATCGAAGTTGTCAAGGCAAAGCATTCATCTCTTGGAACATCTTCCTTTTACTATTTAATTTGGATTTGTGGTCTTCAAAACTGCAGTAATCCTCTGAGAGTTTACATCTACGCTTATGGCAAGCGTGGAGGAAGAAAAATCAAAAAGGAAATCTCTCTGTCATTGGACAGATTTGTAGCCAAGTGCTGGAGAACAGGGAAATAATTAGTGAACTGAAAACTGCTTTGAATTGCAAGACAGATGTGAAAATGCTACATTCAACTACTTGGAGAAAAACCTGTAACAGCCTGAAGCATCTCAGACACACAGCCCACCAGCACCAGACTGGCTTGTGACACAGGTTGTCCCAGGACTGGAGTTATTCCCATCATTCAGCATCACAGCAAGCTCAGAGACATGAACACTACCTGTCTGGTCAACCACAAAGATCACCAAGCAGAACTTCTGGCTTGCACCAACGCAAGGACCAGAAAATACAGCCAACGGTTGCAAGCACACACATGCCAGGATTTGGAAAAAGCAGCCCCCAGCCTTTGTTAGTCTTGTTAAAAAGTACTTAATGGGACTCCACAATCACTATTACTTTTTCTGAGATGCCCTTCTTCTAAAAGGACAGGGAACTCGAGCACACTTCATTGCTCTCTCCTTCAGCTACTGTGACAGACGAAGCCGACTGTACTGTCAGGAATCTCCTCCCAACCTTGCTAAGGATTCAAGGGCCCGTAAAGATTAGTCGTCTGCTGAAGGATGCCCAGAGTTCCTCTCACATGTGGCAAGATCGCTCTGTAGAAAGCTGCAGTTCTGTTCTCGTGGCCAATTACGTTTTTCTGCTGGGTTGTACTTTGAAAGAGATGTTGCAAAAATAAAGAATTTAACAACCACTGTGGCCCACCCAAGACACAACTGTGAGTCCCACCCCAGAAAAGAGTGCCCATCTCATAAGACATGTAAGAAGAGGAAAGCCAAAGAAAGCTGATGGGCTAATGCAGAGATACAAAGCCTGTAAAAGCAGGTGTTGGCACTCACTACCACTTTTGAGGCTCCCTGCGTATTACTTAGCTGCTGTTTGCCAGCCAGTTCTTGCCCTTCTGGAAGCATATTTAAGCCATTTATATGAGAGGGGACAGTTTCATTGAGTTACTGCAGAAGTATTTCAGACCAGCATGTTACGATGCTGGAAGACAAGGAGAAGAACAAGAGAAAGCAGAGAAGGATGAAGGAGCACGTCCTGCCCGCTCCAGGCACAACAGGGATTTCAGGGGCAAGATGCACAAACCTGCAGATCCCCCATTGCTGCACCTGCAGACCAGGACCACACAGGCTCCAGCTCCAGTGACTTGTGAAAATAATCTCCCCAGGAGAAAGAAAACACACACGTATTAACTACTTAGAAAGAGATTTTCAAAGGCTCTTGATATCCAGCTGGTCTTGTTTCATATTGACTTCAACAAAATAGTCGTGGACCAATGGTGAGAGCTCTGAAAAATCCCTGCTTTAACTTGCCATTGAGGTATGAAAATAAGTGGTGTAAAAGGAATTGTTAAAAAAAAAAAGAGACAAATTAAAAATGAAAGGTTAAAATAAATTTTGGCTTCAGGCCATAAACTAGGGGGAAACTAACAGTAAAGATAGTTAAATGACTGGAAAGAGAACGCAATAGGAGCTATTATGAAAAAAAGCTGATGGCTTTTGAAAAGGGATTTGTATAGATAGCTGGGGAAATAAATTCCGTATGTGATAGAAGTGCAATTGAGAAATTAAATAAATGGAAAATAAGGATGACTAAGTAGTAGTTAACATGCCCCTTCTCAGTTGTATACTATTATCACATCTATTTTTAATGTCTCTTCAGCTGTCTGCAATTGTCATCCTTTCTTCAGAACTTGTTCCAACACTCTTTGATACTGAATTAGCTGTTTTTTACTCTCCAATGCTCACAACTGCATCTTTTTCTTACTCAACACTCCCCTTTTCTGACAATGTTATTCCATTGTCTCTGTTTTTCATCTCTCCTTATATGTTGACTCCCCAGTTTCTGAGCTTTCCAACTACCCTTGTTCATCTTTTTTTTCTGGAGGTCTTTTGGTTGAATCCTAGCATGTTTCTTTTCTTCTTTTCTAAAGATACAAGCATGTTTTATATCATATCTGGCTACCATACACATTGTTACCCCTTCAGAAGGGCACTGAACAGCTATAGCAGTGTTCGCGTTGGAAATAGTAAGCTCAACTAAGGGAAAAAAGAAGTTCTTTTTGGCTTTTGCTTTCTGGTTCTAAAAAAGAACCCAAACATTTAAACTCTCCCCTTTTCCTTTTTGTCCTCGAACACCACAATCTTTCCATGAGCATCTGAATATTCAAACAACAACAGGCATGAGAAGCATTTGTGATTCTAGAGCACAGGATGCGTTTAAGCAGAAGAGATAACGCAAGATTTAATAATACTGAAAAAATACACAGGTTCTAACATGGCATACGGGCTACTGAGTGAACCTGACTTTTTCTTTCCTTTTAAGCTTACAAGTATGCTTGTACCTTACCTTTACAGCTAACGATGCTCCATATTAACTTGGGACACTTTTTTATTTGTTAAAAAAACCCAAAAATGGTTCCAAACATGTTTCAGGCAGTTGAATTCACCATTGTGCGGTGCCTCAGATAATTCAACTTCATCATTAAAAGATCAGTCTTTAATTTCTCTTTACAGTTCTCTTTATCTTTTGTATTCAAAGCCAATGGTGTAGTTGAGTTGCACTTAACAATGCTCTTTGGAACAACACTCTCAAAATTCAGGCTTCCACCACAGAGCAAGCTTACCTTCAGCTGTGCCCGAGATACCGTCAGCTTTGAAATTGCTAGTGCTTTTCTTCCTGCGGTGCTTCTTTCTGTTGGCATGAGGTGAAGGAGGTGGATCGAGTTTGGGGCTTGTTGTACTGGATATACTTGGGCTTGAACACACAGAATCTCCTAATCCAGTATCTGCAGTTTGGGGGGAGAAAGGGAGAGGAAAAAAAGAATTGCATAATTTAGTGATTGTTAAAATCCAAGATAAAATCCCTTGCCGTCTGTTAGCAGATGACTTCTTGAGCTCATTGACTTGCAAAGGCTAGAGGAGAACTTCTTAACAGTATCCATTACTTTTTCAAAAAGGCACAAAAAGCCATTTGGCTGAAATTCTGATTCGACTCCTGTTAAATCAACAAGACTCTGCATCAATTTTAGAAGCAGTCCAACTGGAACATGCAAAAACCAATGGGAAATCACTTTATTACTTCCAATTGCTGCTTCTTATAAAGATCTTACTGAGCCTCAAATTAACTCGTGTAACACTAGGACGTTCTAATACATAATGGAACAGAGACACCCCAACATCCTCAAAACATTGTCTGCTTTCATTAATATTACAGATGTACACATGCAGAAAAGGTGGTGATGGCAATAACGGTGGGAAAACAAGGTAACTAATGTATGCCTGGTGCAACTAACATTGTGTGATAAAGGGTCACTTACTACCTGCTGCCAGTGAAAAAAAATAATTTTGTGTTTAGTTTCCCACTATATTAGCTATGGCAGCATAACATGCAACAATTTTAAGAACTAATGACAGAGGCATTTACTCTCCTCTCCCACCTATCAGCTCCCTCAATCAAATCAAAATTAGAGGTCGATGACACCCCTCTCTCATAAGCAGAGACCCACAGTCTATTTCTTGGCCCACATAATGGCTGGTAATACACAAACACCTCCTCTTTGAGTAGCTCTTCTCTTTTTCAGTCAAGAAACATCTAATAGCAAAATTGAAGAAAAGTCTAGCGAGTGAGGATGTACTTGAAATTCCACTCTCCATGTTGGTCCTTTTGCATAGCAAATATTCAAGTAACCTTAATCCAGTGTTTTCCCCCAAGGTTAGTAGCATGATTTTAGTTGAACTGCAACCAATTTTTTTGCTATGATTAGTGCTAAATGCTTTTCTATTATATTTTGTTGGCTTGGTTTTAATTACAAAATTTAACATAACATCCTACACTTCAAGTAAAGTGCTTGCTATCATGTAAAGTGAAGCTATTTCCAGAACCTTGGTTAGATACCATATTGCACTTAAGATGAATTAATGTGTTAGTAAAATATCAGGCCAAAGACTACGTGACAAAGTAGCTTTTGATCTTTTTAAAGTAGTTAAATCCCCATACAACTGCCTATTTGACAAAGAAACACTTTTTTTCTTTTCTAATAAAGTTTACTTACTAATAACCCACTAAGTACAGTTATGCTGCAAGTTATTAGTGGAGGATAAATTATGTAGCTAATTGCCTGGCAATAAAGACCAAATCAAATGTAAGCTTTATATTAAAGATTTCTGTGGTTCTCTCGGCATCTATTATTTTGAAACCAATTATCAAATTTAACCACAAAAGGGAATCATGGGAATGTATTTACTGTATATCTGTACAGGAGATTTTAAGTATTTGTCCCAGAAATGCTCAAAGCAGCTCTCCTGGCAAGGTTTTGCTGTCTCTCCAAGTGAAGAGGGAGGCAAACCCTGATGACAATCCACGCTAGCGCTCAGCACGCTTTTTGCAAAGGGGACACGAACACCTTTGGCTCTTGACAGTGAAAGAAGAGAAGATGCAAAAGAGGATGCCAGCACTACAAAAGTGAACGCAGACGGAAGCTGGTTACTGCTACACCTAAATATTGGCCTTCTGTTTAAGAAGGTTTCGTATGTTGGATACTGAAAAAAAAAAACACACCACCAAAAAGCTCCCCAAAGCCCCCCATCCACACACAAAACCCCTGCAAGGATGAGACCCAGTTGTGGCGGCAAGTTCTGCCACAGGGCACCAAAAATGAGTCTCATTCATTTCCATTTGCTTGTGAAAAATCCAGAAAATTCATAAAAATAATGAAAAAAATACCAGAGAGCTCACCATCCAGGAAGGCTTGCTTGCATCTACACGGTTTCTCAAAATGCTTCCCTCCTTCTCCTCAATAAATATGAGGCAAGTGGCAAGAATTATCCCATTTCACTCAAGGGCAGGGAAAAAAACATAATCCAGGAAAGTCCAGCTCTCCCACCCTCTCCCACACCTTTCAAAAAGCTTGTTTCCAAATATTGGTGATGCTGAGATGTGTGCTGAAGCGTTTTGGTCCCCAAGGCAGGCGTACGAGGGCTGCGTTCGTCACCCTCTGTCACTCTGGCATCAACCACGATGCCACAGACCCGTAAAATGTTGAAGAAACCGCACCCTGATACAAAACTACAAAAAATATTTTCCAGCGGGATCCTTGTTTAAAAAAAAGTTAAGGCAGATCTGTGTGCTCGCTGCGGCTTAGTCTAATTTCTAGGCTATAAATTGCACCAACAAAACCTGCTTGTGAGCCCTGAAAAATGCGGAACATACGGTTTGACAACTGACATCGAAGAGCTGAAGAATTAACCTCCTACGGTAAATCCTCATGATCCGCAGCCCTTTCCAGGTAATAACCTGCCGTCCTTGGGTCAAACGGCTCTGAAGCGAAGAGCCTGAAGCTTTCCCTCCCCCTCAAGCAGAAAAGAAACGCGAGTTGCTCGTAAACGAGTGCCAAACTGATATTGTTGGTGTATTAATGCCCCGTATTCCCGGTTTCGGAGACCACCCTTTGAAGATAGAAGTTATTTAACATTCTCCCGGTTTAAAATATGAGCAATCAAAAGGCGCTAGGCTTCCACGCTGTGCTTTCCCATTTCCCACTACTTCTCTTGCCTGACAAGGTATTCTTCAAATTGAAAAGAGGGCTCCTGAAAGCCCGGCTTCGGAAAACTGTAAATGAGTTCAGGCTTCAGCCCGCTGAATGCAATTTCATACTCCTGACTGAATACAAATAATGCATTTTATTTTGTATCAATTACCATGCCTGAGAACAGACGACCACTGCCAGCACTATTTAAAAAAAAAAAAAAAAAAAAAAAAAAAATTAAAAAAAAAAAGCCAAGGAAAAAGGCACGCCAAATTAAAAAAGCAAGCGCCTCATTACTCCACAGCTAAACCAGCTTTGACAGAGGCACTGGAATCATAAGACGCGTTTCACTGGGCTGGGATGGGCTGTTTTGCAGCCATCCCGCGCGTTCAATGTCAGCCATTAGTTCTTCCCAATCGGGCATCAATGTTCAACGCACACCCGAAAAAATATATAATACTAGTAATAATAATAACAATCTGCAGCCTCTCCGAGCTTCAATACTTGAAGTATGAGTCAAAGAAGCAGTTTCACTTTTCACTCGGGAAGCTGACAAGCATGACTAGAGGGGGAATAAAATAACATTCAGTTCGCATAAATATCAAGCGGGCTGCTTGAGACTGATGGGCCAGGAATGTATTCTTAGCCATCATTCTGGCAGACAGGCCCAAGGACACTCATAACTTATTTTACAATCATTTAGTTTCAGCTCAAGTGGAAAACGTGACAACTTATCTCTGCTGACAAGATGCCATATCGAACCTTACAATTAACTCTCCCACGATTATCTGCCCAGCCCATCATTAGCTTTGCAGTTTCTGATGGACTGTACAGGCAGCTTTCCCTGATGATGGTCATCATTTGCAGGGTGTACATCTATATTATCCAACATTAAGGACAAAACTCTCCCCTTGCCACGTAGCTGGGGTTGTCCTGACCAACACATCTTCGGTTCTGCAACTGCTGGGCCACGTCTGTAAATGACGTGCAGCAACACGCTGCTGAAAAATGTCTTCTCCTCCAAAACAGAGCATCACTGTGCTCCAGCCTATGCCTGCTGCCGACAGCAACCTACAGAAGCGAGCTCTAAACGCCCATGCACTCTCCGAAATGGCCATCCTTCTTCCCTTCCCTTCTCCCTCCTTCTCTCTTCCGTGCCATTATTAACTCCACTCAGCTGCATGTGAGTGCTGACACGAGCCGCATCCTTCAGGTTACCTCTGCACACTCACGACGCCTTAGGGAGGATGCCGTGCATTTCACACGGGTGTTTGGCGACTTTCCGTACCGACAAGGAATGTGCGTCTCCTGGAAAGGCGAGTTTCTAGCTCTGCAGGGTCGTGAAGTAACGCCAAGCTTATACCAAGGGATAGGAGAGCTTCTGCACAAACCAGTGTGACAAAGTATAGGTGCTCATTCCAGAAAAAGTAGTAAACCAGTCAATTCAGAGTGTATTGAGGGCAAGTTTACATCTATGCAAGTTCGAGACCATTTAAAATTATGCAGTAGCTCACTCCATGTGTGGTAGCAACAAGTGACACTTCGGTAACCAAACCCCTTCAGTTATCGAGAGATGGGGTATTAAAAAAAAAACCCCAATCACTCTGCTGTTAGACCAGTGATTTTTCTCTGTAGGTGCATGACATATGGGATAAGACAAAGATTGTGCTTTGTCTGTCTGTCTGACCCTCATTTGCTAGAAGTTACAACACAAACAAAAAAAAGCCAATGTAGCTTTTATTCCAGAAAGCAAGTCCCATGCCTGCCTCTCTCCTAGATGCATTTTGTAATTATGGTCATACGAGAAATTCCTTTCAATTACAACAAATTCTAGTAGGAGAAATGAAAGGTGGAAGGGAAGAAGTGTGTTGTCTACAACTACAACCCAGAATTATGAGGCAGAACATTCAATAAGAAACCAACCAATTCTTCTCAGAAGGCTCTCAAGGGCTGTGCTGTTGTACTGTGATTTATTTGCCATTTGAAACACTTATATTTGATATCCTCTCGCAGTATTACACTATGTTTGCAAAAACCTAACATTCTGCAAACATCCCATTTCTTATCTCTTTAAAGTTTTATTATCTGGAAGCTGCACGCACTCCAGAAATGGATCTCAGACAACTCCATTTGTGCCATTTAAGGACATTATGAGAGCTCTCCTGGATTTGAAAAGGGTAAGAAATCCAGTTCAAACCCGGCCTGTGCTTCCTCGGTGCCCCGGCACAGGACGGGGCTGACTTGCATCCCAAACCCTCAAGCATCCGCTCAGAGCGCATCCAAGATTTGGATTAAGCCACTTCTCCTTCACCGCTTGCAGAGCCCACACAGCGGAGCTGCAGCGAATTCCAACACAGGAACCAAGGAGGTGAAGGAAATGAGGGACAATAAGCAGGTATGAGTGCCCCAGGCCCGGGTAAAAGGGCTGGGGGTGCAAAATCACGAAGAAAAGAGGCAACATATAAGGTACGGGAATAGCACAGCACAAAGGCTGAGATACAAAAATCCGAGCGTGGAGCTTCATCTTTGGCCCATGGCTCCTATTCTCTCTCATACACACACAACCCCCTCTCCTGTGTAACCATTTGCAGCAGAAACATGGATATTCTGACCTCTTCTATCTCCGTGTCTTTTGATTTATTTCATATTTTTGTCAAATCACCTATTTACAAAAACTTGAAACAAACTCAACAGGTGACGCTATTCTCCACAGACCAAAGTCGAGCTTGATCTGGTTTACATTTTTCTTGCATCTTCTTGTTAAAATTTTCCAACAGGCTTTCAAAGTGAAATTAGACTTTTTTGTCAAGCCCAGCTCCCCAACGCGGCCTTATTCTCAAGTGGCTGGAGATAGATTAATTTGGGTTTTTGATTTGTTGAAGTGACAAGAAGTCAGATGTTACAAAAGCGGGACTGGTGAATGGGATCAATTAAAGAGCAGAAGCAGCAACACAATTAATAGCACCAGGTTCAAGGGGAAAAAGAAAGTGCTGATGACAAAAACAACAGCAACAGCTCTGACTGCAGCAGGAATCTTTGCCACAACCCAAGGAAGGCTGAATCCAAAGAGGGTGTTTCAGAACTTTTACCGTGCCATTAGTGTTGAAATGAAATAAGGCAAAGATGTCGGTAGCTGGTGGACTGAATAATAAAAAAATAGCTGGACACTTTCATCTTCTACACGTGTTTTAAATAGAGGCGAAAAAAGCAATCCTTTTATTTAAACAGGGGAAGCAATAGACTAAAACCATCTGTAGTTGTATTTCAGACCCATTTCCCTGAGCTGAGATTTTTCTGGCTGTGAAATCCAATGCTCAACAGCTTCCCTTTACAGCTATTACCATGAATGTTCTATCAGGTTCTTTATATTCCTCCTTTGCCTCAAACCGAAGTTAAAGGGATGCTGCAATTGCACAATGAGTGCAGAAGGCTGGAGTCAGGCACGGATGTACAGGACTGACATTAAAATCCTGTCAAAACTGCAGCTTGGCAGATGTCTGTGGATGATAATAAACTCTCGTGAGTGGGGGAGAAGGGGTGGCACGAGATTACAGCCTACAGTAAAAAAAATTTTAAAAAAGCAAATATTTTAAAAAATACACGGAGTTCATACTTTCGGCAGGAATTAGGTGCACCCGGTCATCCTTTAGCTGAATTCAGCTTGGACACTCAAGCTATCGAGGGCTTAAATTAACCTGCTGCACTGAACGAAATTAAAAGGAAGCTCTGAGCAGAACTGGGGGATGGAGATGAAAGAGCCTCAGGAGTATTCTCTTTCCACGGCGTCTACCATTTTTCCAGCCTTGTGCCTAGAGCCTGTAAATCACAAAGCTATCCTGTCATGTACAGAAAGCCCCACTGAATGCCCAAGTTCCTGTCGCCTTCCCTCTAATAGCAATTTCAATTAAATAAGAAAAACAAAGCTTCCTTCTTGACAAAAAGATATCTCCTGGTTTTGGAGGGTCTGGCTTTTGACGGGTGGTAGTATGCCCCAGGCAGAACAGACCCGGAGGCATGTTTGGCACGACAGGATCGTTTCCACTCGGCAGCCTAATAAGCCTCTTTGTGCCAAGCGAGGGACATCATCCACAGACTTGTGAGAGAACGTCAGCCTCGTGACAGATATCGGAAAGACTGGCTTCAATAATTTCGGAGACAGTAAGACCCTCGTTACAATCTCCCTTATCTAAAGGAAAGTCAAAGTTACCTCTAGCTCATTTCCTAACACGTGATGTCTGGCCAGCGTAAAGGAAGCATGAAAGCAAAAATGCAATATAGCATTAAAACCAAACCAACCAACCAACAACCATCACCTCCAAACAAACACAAAAGTACATTGCTCACTACGTTTTTCTCTCCTAAAGAGCAATGTATTACAGTGCTGGCAAAACAGCACCCTGCTCCCGTGCAACCGAAGTGTTGCTAGCAAGAAAAGAAGCAATCGTACCCTGTTAAATCCTTTTCAAAGCCATCTTAGGAAGTAAGCTCCTTGTATCGCAGAAGGAATTTACCATCTGACACAAGGAGAGGAAACATCTATTCCCAAGTGACCCTCCTGTGTTGCTAAAATGGTGCCAAGCATCAGCAGTAAAGACGAACTGTATTTCAGAGGACCAGTAAGCCTCAGCACGTGAACTGGGAAGGAGATGCTAATCTCTCCTCTGCACATCTTGCCTAAAGCAGGTTTAGGTCAAGGCAGAGATATTATAAACTGCTCTCCGAGTTAACACGGTTTGCTAATTTATCTTATCCCCCATTACACAGATGCATCTTTGCATTTGCCTCCTCTGTTCTGTGTGCTGAACATGCCCTGCGGAAAGATCACGCGTGACAAGTTGTTTGAACACATAAGGACAACAATCTCTTTCTGAGATGCAAGTCTTAGATGTTGCAGGATGCCACCACATCCCAAGGCAAACTAACTTCATGGCTCCTGCTGAATGGATCTCCAGTCTAGAAGTATAAGGGATGTCTTTAATTCTCCTGGCACAGTGTTTTCACTGGGCAGCATCAGATCTGTTGAGAAGATGTGGGTCTTACATGGTGTCACCCTGAATTGCTACAAACTGGGTGTTATGATGCTATGGGCATTGCTTCTCCTGGCCATTGACTGCATACAAAAGGGGGAAGTGTGGAATTTTACAAAAGGCAGCTAGTTACGGGGATTAATTTCAGGTAACTAGTTCTTAGCCATCCCATGAGGGAGAAAAAGGATGGATGGATGGTCCTGTTGAAGACAAACCATATTGGTTGTGGAATGGTTTCAGGGCTGTATCTCCGGGTTCAATTCCAGCTCACGTTTTGGCTAGTCTGTTTGCCGTTTTTGAAGCTAGATAGATAACCAGACACCTCAAGCACAGTTACCGACTGTGCCAGGCTGGACCTAGCGAACCCATCAAGACAATCCCAAGTAATGGCAATTTGCAGAAAAAGAAACACTTCGAGCATGACTAAAAGAATACATCTTGGATGAACAAACTACACCATGATCAAGTACATAGAACATTGTGAGAGAAATACTATTTTATATCCTTGGTCAAAATGATATGCATAATAAATTCACCTCAATTATAGAGACGGGGTCAGAGCTCCACCCTGATCTAACAATCAGCATTGTCTTCTAAAAAAAAAAAAAAAAACCCCATCATGTAACAACATTTTGCTTTGAAATAAAACCTTGAGGTCTCAAGGCACTTGGAAAATAATGAACCCATGCCTTACTGACTCATTTCCTACTAAAATATTTACCCTGTATTTCAAGATAGGCAAAATAAGACAGAAAGGAAGAACTGGCTCTCTTCAAAGAAACACCCAGAGCCAGAAAGAGAGTCACGTCTCGTCTCTACTCTTGTACTTTAACCTTCAGCCTGTATAAGCTGTGGATAACTTCAAGAATCAAACCCATTCACTGGTAATTGAGAAGAGGTTAGGAAACTTTCCACTTTCAGTCCACAAGACTTCAGTGACAAGCTCTAATATCAGTGTTTTGGAAAAAGTCAAGAGACTTTCATTATCAATATTTCACAATTAAAGCTGTATAGCAAACAGGCAGTTAACGCCATCACGCTAGGTAGGAAAAGGATAAGGCCTTCCTGGTAACACATGCCACGGGCACCAGCGTCAGAAAGGAAAAGAAATAATGGAAGCAACAGCAAAGATGCTCTTAGTCAAAGGCAAAACCAAACATTTTCCTATTGCAGAAACCTACAGCTGAAAAGTAAAGCTCTTAACACAAAGCTACATCTTTGCTGCCTTTTATATGTGTCAGATGACATAAATGTAATTGACAAACTTTAAAAGAAAAGGAGAATTAAAATTCAACCAAGTACTCTTTCTAGCTCTTACCAGCTCTTCCAAGGGTTTAGATAACACAAGTCAGAGCCCTTCTTTTTCTCTCCCAAAATCCACGCATCAGAAAAGCCACTTGCCTAGAGTGCCTTGTAAACTGGATACTCCTCATCGTCCCAGACCGTGGGTGGCACACGCGATGGCTGAATTAAGGGGTGATATCAGCTGTAACAAATGACGGGCCAAGACTTGAAAGGAGCAGCTTTTCCACCTGCAGGAAGGCCAGGTCTCCGCGCTCCAGCTGCCCCCCAACAATCAGCAGGCTGTGAAGGAGTCACGTATCGGATTTAACACAGAGGCTTCTTTCACTCCTTGAACTGTATATGCTGTGGAGAAGCTTTGAAGTGTTGGATTCCACAGGTAACGTATACACAACATCCCTGTACCCCATGCTCTGTGATCTGGACTGGAAAGAAACCGAGCCCGCCAACAGGCATGCTTGATGAGACAACTGCTCTCATGTTAATCGCAACAGAAACTTCATTAAGCCAGAGAAAAAAATAGAAGCATCGTGTGTTTCTTGCTCATGCTTTGTCCAGACCCTGGTAAAACAAAGCAGGGTGCTTCTGGACATACATAAAACAAGAAATCAAATTATTCCAAGCGTCTATTTGAACTGCAAACATATGGACATAAAAAGAAGAAATTCTGAAACAGGGAATTACTCCAATGGTAGCTATACATTAACTTCTACTTTCTCAACTTCATGTTTAAAATTTTCCTAAACTTTACCTAAATTCAAAGTTTATATTATGATTATATAAGTTTAGATAAAAAGATTAAGAAAAATAAAAGTGTACTGATCTGGGAAGCTTACTGATTCCCTGCTTAAGTCTTACTTATCAGGTCCTTAAATATGGAACGCATTTGGCTTATTAAAATTGTAAGCCATATTATTTGAATTAGAGTTTATCGTGTCACACTTTCCTCCTGCAGTACTATATCTTTCCTGCATGTTTACTTGAGAATGTGTCTCTCATTTATATTATTCTTTGTAAACATGATTTTCTTTTTCAAAGTTCATAAACTCCTGTAGGATATTGTGTGTATCTGGCTCGTGTACTTATTTCCTTGCAATTATAATTTATCAAGATATATCACTCCTGAGTGCATACAGGCATCCTCACATCAAATGCAGCTCTTCAACTTTTAATATAATAGCTACTGCCACAAGATCCGTCCTTCTGCTGCTGCTGAACAGAGTCAATGTGTTGATGTCTCGGCCGCTACTTAAGCAGTCTAAGAACACAGGTCACATTTATTTCTGAGACACTGAGGAAAACAATCACAGCTGATCCTCTATCTCAAACTATCTGGTGACTGACCTGCCACGAAACATCACAGCAAAGCTCACTCCAAACCGCAAACATTTAAGATTAAAGCAAACTCAAACTACAAACATACCAAAAAAAAAAAAAAAAAATCTTTGAAAGATTAAACTACCTTTTTATACAAATGAGATTACAGGATGGCCTTCCTGATGAAGAATTCACTTCGTACAGGGGCGCAATCACCTTCAATATTAACCCTTCCATTCTGACAGATACTAATCGAGAAACAGAGAACAGAATATATTTTACAGACTTCTAAGGGCTGTACCTGTCAAATGTCAAGCGTCTGAGCTACAAAGAACCAGCTTGCAGCTGAAGTTAGACAAGGAGACAGCGGTGGAAGTATAGAGAGAGAGAGAGATATATATATTTTAAAACACAACCTGAAGTTAAAAGTGCCACCTGTTTCTAGTGATATCAGTGCCGGTATCCACTTTTGTTACTCAATAAGTACTGACTTTCCATGACAGTTAAATACCACCAGCCGTGTTCTGCAACACACTGACCCTGCGCCTGAACGGTCAGGAACGGGGTGCGTGTCCCAGACACGAGCTTGGAGACCTGATAAAGAGAACATTCACTGTTCTCACTATCCTGTCAGGCTAAAGTTCATGCTCCATAACAGAAATAAACTGTTTTGGTTGGAGGGTTTGTGTGTTTTTTTTTTTTTTTTTCTTGTGAGTGGGGACAAACGGAGGTGTGACAACCAAACCCAGCTACAGGCAGAAAACGCACTGATTTATTGAACATTGCTAGACAATCAAGTCAGATTAATCAACATCAGTAAGTAGGAAAAAAAAAAAAAAATCTTTTTTCCCCTATTATAAGGAACACGCCATACGCTTTCCTATTTCAGTTTTAATTTTACGCAAAACTAAAAGCAAAATATGCATTTAAGCATCCATAAGCAAACACTGGCAAAACCCAAAGCTTTATAGTTCCACTCAAAAAGTTAATTTAGTCACATAAACAATTTACTGACAGACGTTTGGCACTTCAGGCTGTGAACAAGATTAAGATGAGCATGAGGTTGCCAATGTCAAATTATCTGAAGATGAAAACTCGCATTTCTTGCTATTTTGGAACCAAGTACAGGATTTAATTGGTGTATGCAATAATTCTTTATATTTTAATCGGAGGGAGTCAGAGAGCAGAAAGAAGATCTTAAACAAGAAAAGCAGATGGGTTTCTGGAGAACTGCAGATTTTTAAAAAATCGATATAATATAGCTCAGGATTTAAACAGCAGGACTAAGTAAATAGAGAAGTACTTAGTTGAAACCAAACAAAGTTGTGCAGAAATGCCCATGTACCCAATACCCTCTTAAACCAGCATCAAGACACAGCCTAGTTTAAGTCTCGAAGGTTGATTGGTGCCATCTCCCCACTCAGCCATGGACACAGAAAACAAAGAACCGCTTTCACGTCTTTCACTCTTACAACTCTTCATGAAGCAATGCGTTCCCTGAAGGATGCGAAGTCCATTGGGACCAAACGGCAACGGCTCAGCTCCAGTTTGGTGTTCACTGAGCTGCAACCCACAGCCTGGGTGACCTGGTTTAAAGGCATACTGGGACCAGTACCAATCCAGCAGTGTTTGAACCCATACTGCACACAGGTAGCAGACTGCAGAGGTTTTGTCCTTTGATTACTTTTTTCAGCGTGGCACATTGGGCAGAATTTTGGGAACACCTCACAGTGCTCTTTATCTGTGTGACAGGGCAGGTTTTTGGCAGCAAACACATACCCAGAGAACACAAAGTAAGTGCATGCCTGTATTTTGTGAATCTGGTATGAGCCTTCCCAAGAAAGGCAATCTTAAAGTTTCCCATTCGATTGAGATTCTTAGGGTCTACAAAACTTTGGGTCCTACTGCTTCTGGATGCTACCATATTCCTAAAAAAAACCCCAGGCAGAAAGCATCATTTATTTTGACACTCTGAAAAAATTTCCAGAGAATTTATCCTCAGAGAAAAGACAAATGGGACATCTGCCCACATCTCAGAAATATCACGTTTCTTCTCTCCATCTTCCTTCAAGCTCAGGTAGGGCACAGGCAACGTGACACTTTCCTCAGTAATGCTCAAGCTGTCATACAATGATAACATTTCCTTGCTGACCATCTCTTTCTAGCTGAGCACTGAAATGATGTGGCTTCCTCCTGCTTTAGAAAGTTATAGAGACCAGTCTGAAACACCACCACTCCTAAGGTCTTACTTAAATATCAGCCAGCCTTTGGTACCCTCCTCTACATCATGGAAAAATGCAGTGGAAAAATGACGAGTGACACAACTATGAGAATAATAGAGCAGAACAGCCAGCTGCAAATGTCTTGTTTCCTCGAGAGCATCAAGATCTCTTCGTCGCTTACTTCACGGTGAAGATCCAGGAGGAGATATGGAATGCTCAGGAGATATGAAATGCTCAGAGACAGTGAAATTTGCACAAGTGGAAACTGATGAAATTATAGTTTAAATGAGGTGGTGTTGGCAGATTGCTTGGGCAATTTGGCAAATTTCATTAATTATGAAAATACAATAAGGATGCTCCTGTCCTCTTTCTCAAGAAAGAGGAACAGCAAGTCATAAATTTCTTTGAAGTCAAGGATGAAGTTTGAGACCAAATTATTATTATTATAAAGAACTTCTTTGTCATCCAACGCACAGCAATCGCTCTGCCCTGCATGTCTCACATGATTCTGGGGAACCACAGGTTGCAAAACTGCATCTCCCACTGTATAAATTAAAATAAATCTGAAATGTGAGGTCCTGCAGGGTAGTTCTTGCCATGCATTATTAGTCACAAGGAAGGCACTACAGCAATTCTGAGAAAATATCAGTTTCCTATTCCCTTTCTTGACCGAGTAAAGGAATAGACACTACACCAGTGGGAGTCCCGCTACCTAGAACATTGTTGCATAGAATTTTTTAATATTTCTGGTTGACCGGGCTACTTCAGGTAAGAGCTTGTCAAGGATGTCAACTAAATTTTAATACTGGAAGTTTGAGTATGCAACCTCCTGCTGAAACGGAATAATTTTCCAGAAATTGCTAAGAAGTGGTACTTCATAAGCCAAGTTTCCTCGAGGTACGTTATTGTCTTTGCTTGCTAAACAGCCTAACAAGTTGTTGTTAGCAGAGTTTACCCTGCTGAACTGACAAAGTTTCCCTCTGGAAGTATCTGCCAGAAGCAATTTGTCCGTAGATCACAGAAGGGTATGAATGTTCTATTTTCCTTCTTATTCTTAAAGACAATGTAAACTACTTGCACATATACTGTCTTACATGTGGCGAATTTTATAATACCAAATATTAAGAACTGCAGAAAACCCCAGAGTAGATCTAAGAGTAGCTAGGAAAAAAAAAGGAGAAAATGACTTAATATTTGCTTTTCAGTAATTATTTCATTCTTTAAAAATGAAAAAAAAAGCTCTTCCAACCTAAACCATCTACATACACTTAACACAAATAATTCTGAAATTCTATAAATCTATTTGAAATTATATAATATATCCTAGTCAAGAACTTGCCTATTGAATTCCAACAACTCTAAATGATGTTTTCTGGTTCGATTTTGAAATGAAAGTGTTATGACTGTCAGAAGCAAGTTGAACCATTTTCTTTTTCAACGTATAGCAAAAGACTCCATCATTTAATCAGTCCAAGGGCTTACGATCAGAAAGGTAAGGCAAGTTGCAAGGTCTGCATTAATATAAACACTCCAATGACCTCTCATACCCCATGGCACAGTGAGAACTCAATTTTACATTAATAAACCCTAACACCAAACTGTTAGAAACTCAAAAGACACCAGGTATTACATCTAACATAAATTACAGCCGAGATCAAATGGCCCGTACAAGCAATTGCACAGTGATAAAGCCTAAGTGGATGATATTTAAACAGATATTTGATTTACTGCAGAATTTTATATCATGCTAGAATTCAAATGACAATTTACAAGTCCAGAGGAAAGAAATCCCTGTCCCATGCAAACTACTGTTTGCAGCACTCTTTCAGAAGAGCTTAATATTGCAACTTGAAGAAGAAATTCTTCCCTCTGATAGTCCCAGGAAACAGCCTTAGAAGCCAAGCTATAAAACCTGACATTTAAAAAGAGAACGAACAAGCTACTTCTTCATCCCCAGGAAGAAAATAACATCCTCAGTCTTCTGTGAGTTAAGTCGCACGAACCTAATTTTTGCAATACAGCTGGCTGTGGTTTCTTCCATCAAAAAGATAAAACCCTCTGATGCTAAGTTGGAGAATCCGTCTCTCCAGTCAGCTCTTTAAAGATATACAAACTGCAATGCTTGCAGGACAGCACCATCTCTCATTAATGGCATTAATAGCTAAGAAAATTTGCAGAAGAAAAATAATATAAGAAATAAACTAAGAGCCGAATTTGCAGAGTAGTAACCGTGCAGATGCACGGTTTGGTTCCTGAACCAAACTTCAACACCTGAACAGGTTACGAATGGCTCCTCTGAGACCAGACAACCCTTTTATTCGTGAGCGGTGAGCAACTATAGATAATTCTGATGAAAAAAACAATCCGTCATGGAAAAGATTTATCCAAGAAAAAAAAAAAAAAATTCGCAGGCTTCCGATGCGATCCAGGAAAATCTCTCAGCCAATAGTTGCAGCAGCAGTAATTGTTCTAAATCTATCAATAAAGCTAAACTGCTCCTTCATTGACTGCAAACACCAATTTCTTTCATGGAGGATTATAAACTGATGTTCATGGTCTCTCTACCACCATTAGGGTGAGAAACAGTTTAAACTACATCAGGATCTGACAAGTAGATCAATTCTGGGTCCATAAAGAATCTACACAAGAGGTTCCTGGACAGGGATTTACTGCCCCCAGTTTTTATTCTCTCTTGCTGCTAAAATTACTTCTGTCAAGTACTTACAAGAGTAAGAAAAAAAATAGCAAAATGAATTAATTTTTCATGTGCTGGTGGAACGGTCTTTTTAAATTTCTGAGTTTTTAAGGCAAATATGTTACTGCATTTAAAATTATGCTGAACAGCAGGTGGTATTTAGCTAAACAGTGAGCCAGTCACACGACCCGCTCACTATCAAGCAGACAGCAATTTGAAACACTGAACTAAGCTGTCTAGATTTTCTCTGAGGGCAGTCACAGGCTTCATGTTACCGGTGCCAAATTATATTAGACATTTAATTTTAAACCTCAGGTAGTTAAATGTAAAACCTTACAACAGTAATAGTCATAAAGCAGTGGGGCATTCCATTTCAGAGAATGGATTTTTCTATTTTTCCCCTTTAATTTAACCAGCACCTCCTGTTTTGTGGCTCTGCCCACTACAAAGTAATTTATCTAATTAGGAGATGTTCACAGCTGCTTGAAAGACAGAAGCCCCAGGATACCAAAGGTCTGGTTTGGAAGACTTTGAAAAGTTCTCCAGAGCCACACAAAGTATTAATTTAATGTGAAAAAAAAAGGTGCATTGAAAAATTGAATCCCAATATGTTATTTTGTCTACAATAAAACCATGTGACAATAAGCAGGCATATTCTCCAGTACATTGGCATTTGAATTCCAAAAGATGCTTAGCTTCTCACCATACCTGCTGCTTTCACAGTATTATCTTTTTATGACTAAAATTCAAAAATCCTTTAATGGAGAAAAAGCCCTCTGAAATTAAAAAGGGTTTTTCATGCGTCAAGTTGCCAGCATAAAGGACACATCTATGAGCTTACCTGAAGATGATACACTAATAGCAATGAATTATTCTTGAGGTTTTGTAGCAGTTTCATCGCAATACTTCTGTTTCTGCTGACCCTTAGTTGCCCAAAACTCACCATTAGTCCGATTTTCACCACCTATTTAAAAGCAGCAACTTTTCATTTGAGAATTAGAACCTCTGCAAGAAATTATTCAAGTCAGGCTTATTCAGAAGTGCCAACCAGTCATCTGCATTTTTTGAATAATATTTCATGGATAATTCTAGCTGTCATCTCTTTTGATCCAGAAGTAATCGCATATGAACATCAAGTCAGAAAAAGGTACCACACGTACTTGGAGTAAAGAGCTTGTGTAGAAAAAAAAAAAAAAGGTTCCCTTCACCAGTAATTTAAAACTAGCTGAAGCTCAGCACCAGGAGCAAAAGGCATGTCCAGCAAGTATCTCCAAAGTAGAAATAGCATTACAAAGTAAAGGTGAAGTGGTAGGAATCTAGGTTATATTTCTACTTTTCCACATATTAACTCCTTGCCACTTTTATTCTACTCTTTGAAGAGTTTCTTCTACTGCAGCCTCAGTTGTCACATCTGGCACCAAGGAGCAAGAGGATGGCATCTGCTCACCTGTCTGTAGGTACGTCAGGTGTCAGGGACCAGAGACTACATCTTGGTTTTCACTTGCCTCCCTCCTACTGCAACAGACAATATTCTGCAACTTTTCTTTGAACAGCTACAGTATAAAAGAAGGGCACGAAAAGCTGGAACTTTGGTATAACCTTTTAAAAGGAAAGTAGAATTGGGGTGGATTAAAATGATGAAGTAGCTCAGGAAAAAGAGAGAGAAATATGTGGCCTTAACTGTGAAACCAGTTCAGTCTAAAGAAATCTGTGCAGGGCAATACTAATTGCCCTAAAGATTACCCAGTTTCCAAAGGAGCGGGTGAGTTGGGTGGACTCAGAAGAGAACAGCGCTGAAGCATTTTATCATGCTGCTTAGCCGCATCTCTGGCTGTCACCACGCCTGAAATACAGGGTGCTTGCTTTAGAAAACTCTTGGTGAAAATCTGTACCATTTTGATGCAAATACCACGGTCCTGAAGGCGCTGCCCACAAGTTCAGAGCTCCAAAAATTTATGTGCTTCAGCAACTACAAACTTGAGGACTAATGCCACTCAGAGCCAGGGTGACCATGATTTTAGACCCTCCTTTCTCATGAGGTGGCACTGAAAAGCTGTCCAAAGCTCCTTAAAAGCCCAGAGACAGTATCAGAGCTACACTCAGATTCAAACCTTATACAGATACCAACATATATGGGACATGTGAAATATTTTTCATACTCCTATAACTCTCAGTATTTTAGGGATAGCCCTCAGAACCAGCTTTCCTCCACCCTTCTCCTGCCCTATTCACGTTTCTCCCTGTTACCCATATCCTCAATTTCTCCTCAGTTCGTTCTTCTCTTTCACACACTCACGGCCTTTTCTCCTCTGTTCCATGAGCTCTCCATGGTTTCTCCAACAGCCTATTAAAGCCCATGCTCCTGGACACGTGTGCTTCACTGCTATGAACCATCTCAACAGAAACACCTGCATCCCAGCGCACCCGCCACAGTTGCTCCAAAGATGCTCTCATCTGCATAGACAGCAGGTCAGCCACAGGTAAACAACATGACATCTCTGTTCTTCTCTGGCACTCTGTTGAGGCCAGATGCACCATTTTGTTACCAAATACCACAGATGCTCTTTAAAAACAACCACCCTCGCCTCACTGTTACAATCTAATCATTGCAGAACACCATCTGAAAGAGTGGCTGCTCCTGTTAAACGCTCCACAGAGGAAACACTACGACTATGCCATAGTGTGCGTACATTAAAGAGAGCACAGCACAGAAAGGACATGCCGATGAAATGATCTGGAGGACAATTTACTGCCAGTACCTACCACACAGAGTAAGGAAATAATAATATCAAGTGAATAGCCTACATAACGTACCTGAAATGAAAATTAAGCAGTACTATAATTGGATTAGCTCTTCCTGCTGAAAAAGTATTTTATTGACCTGTTCTCTTTTATCTAATTCCTCCTTTTTCTCTCAGATGCTGAAAGTTTGGCTCCCCACAGAGCATCTGAGTGAACGTCAGGCTGTATTTTTTTTTTTCCTGTTTTTAAAAAAGCAAACCACCAAATTCCCCCTTCATCCCAATGCAGATGACCCCCCCCAGCTCCAGGTTTCTTACCACTGCTAATGCCAGAGTTTGCAATGACTGTTGCCTCACTCCACTGATCTGCACTGGAGACCGAGTAGGAGCGCTGATGCATACCGTCCGGGCGGCTGTTGAAGGAGACTAGACTGATCCCACTTGCCATCTGAGACACAGATGTGCTAGTAGTCACGTTCCCTAGACATAAATGGAAAACAAATTGTGTCAATAGAGAAGACAAAATCGATTTGCACGAGGATGGATGGGTGCATCTTAACGGAAGCAGAAAGAGAGATTACTTAACCAACACAAAATCCAGTGTGGCCCTCCCTGAAACTCTGAAGACAACAGTCCTGTGACCACCTCGGGACACCACAGACTTCAGCAGCCTGCTCAAATCCAGCTTTCTGACAAAAGAACCTGAATTTTTTAAGATTTCACCTCATTCTGTTCATTCATCTTCTGGAAAACACAAACTTCCACAACCCTGCCACCAGTCATATTTTGTGGAAGTTCTCCACTTGTCACAGGTAGGGCATGAAAGACATGTCTGTGCACAGAAAATAAAATTTATTCCCGAAAACCTGTTTACACAAGCAACCGAGATGAGACAACTAAGCCAACTCAAAGAGTTTAAAATAATCTGCCTCTGAAGAACATCTCACATAAGTATGTCTCCCAAGTGAAGCTAGGAACACAGCGATGGGAATTAAATAACTACCAGCATTGCGAGACCAAGCAAAAAAACTTATTCCTTTTTTTAATCTTAAAACGCTATCGTGACACAAAGCACACAACAGAAACCTTTTCCACTGACTGCAAATACCATTCCCATTTCTCATCCCGCAGCAACACACCTTCCCAACTCTAAATGAAGGCCTACAACACAAAAGGTGAGATACAAAGAACAGCCTTTACTCAGTATAAGACTAGAAAAAATTTTAGTATTTTCATGATCGGCGAGGTCTAGGACAATAAAATGCTGGGAGGTGTGCGCAAGGGGAAGCAACAGGGACACGTTTCTCGCCATAATACAGGAGAAGCGTGATCTGGCTGAATAAATTTTAGAGTCTTAACAATTAAAACCTTTCCAGAAACTGAGGTTTCTGGTGGTCTTACTTGTAACTTGATACGGGCCAAAGGCTGCTCTACAGTTTTGGTTTCTGAGCACATTTTACTCAATTCCTATTATAGCACAGGACTTGCATGTTATAAAGACGCTAATGTTTTACAATGCTCGTTTCATTCCTCGTGGCAGGTTCTCTAAAGGTAGCCCACAGGTCTTCTGTGGATTTAAGAATACTCTAAAAGCACACGTAAAGGGAAAGAAACAGACAATTTTATGAAATACCCTAACACTTTGCATTTCCATTGCACCTTCTACTGATGAGTTCAGAAAAATTAATGAATTAATTTTCAATGCTCCTGTGAGGTTGTTAATTATCTGCTATCATTTCCCCCATTTTTCAGAGGTTAAATGACCCAGGGCCACAAAGGAAGATTGTGGCAGACTTGAAAATAAAACCCAGATCTCCTGACTCCCAGTTCTATCATTATGTCTTTTCCCAGAGCAGCCTTTGGGAAGACAGCAGAGCTTAGTGAACTACTTTGTGTTTATTAGAGTTGGCATAATTGTCCCTTTCTCTCATCTCCTTTCCCAAGACTAAATCACATCTTTAGTCCTTAACACAGACCCATCACTACAGCATCTGTCCACCTGAGTCTTGAATGTACTTATTCAGTCTCAAGAACTTTTGTGTGGCAGTTACCTGCTTTGTAGACATGAAATCCATACAGGAAAACTCGTTTGCTCTATTATGCAAAGTCTAACACAGATTTTGGAACCATGTCGGGACCTTCCAAGGCAGTGCTTTAGCTACTGGCGCATAATTCCTCTCTAAACACCTTCCCTGGACAACTCTTTCATCCAAAAGAATTCGATAATCAGAGCATCATTTGCCAAACTGTTGAAAACACTTCGCCTCCAGCAAGCGGTTCTCTTCAGGACACGGTGTGCTTGACCCCATCAACTGAGAGCAATTTGCTAATGCTAGTATTTTAGCACCTTCTAAAGACATCTTCCAAAGAAATGTTCAGCAAAGAAATCATGTCTTCAGAAATGAAGGTGCAAAGCAGAGGATGAAATTATATCTCAGTATCTGAAAGTCACAATAGAAAATGGAAACACTAGCTGACAGTACCTATATTTTGAGGTCTCTTCAAAGAAATACATCCTTCCAAATGAACTCCTGTGACGCTGCTGATGCTCACTTTGAAATAACCTTTTCCTCCAGTTTTCACAGCCCAGAAAAACTATGAACATTAAGAAATTATTTTCACGACAAACCAAAACCAAGGGAGTGGCTGACATGAATGACAGAGCTTGAGACCAAACAGACTCTAGAAACTTGAGATTTAGGCCAACATTAACACCGTATGGTTCAACAAGAGTCTTAACCCCTGCTGCCGGGGCAGAATCACCGGTGGAGCAGCAGAGGCTGGGCACCTGTTGGTTGGGTAGCAGCACTGCTACGAAGGACTCAAGAGCCAACAACGGATGCCAAAACGTGTTAATACTGCACTCAACACAAACCACAAGCTGGGCACACCACGACAGGCATCTGAAACACCACACTCAGTCCTGGGCCCCCCCCTTCAAAAGGATTGTCGGGAAACAGGAAAAGAGCCAGGGAAGAACTGCCAAGACAGTCAAAGGTCTTTGCTTTTGCTGTAGCACCTTTTTGGGCATCTTCAGATTATTACTGGTGAATGGTTTTGGAAACAACTTATTTTTTCACGAGCCCCCACCCTGCCATACTCAAGAGCAATGCCACAAAAACACGCTTTTAGCCTGTAGCCATCTTTCATACTGCGCCTAGTAGAATGGGAAGCTACATGTGATGAAATCCTACAAGAGCATCTTGGTAACAAAGATCATGAAGGAGAAAAACTGGTATGTGAGCATTTCCTAGGTATCATGGGAAAATGGAAAAAATTACTGGACATCTTTGCTTGGATGACACATCCCCATTAGTCCATGCTGGGTGGCTGAGTTGTAGAGAGCAGCAATATTTGTACATTGACATCTTCCACCTAGTACAGAAATTTTTGAACAGAAGTGCCCAGTCACTTTCTAACCATGATGCAAAAGCTTAACGTTAAAAAGATAATATAAAGACTTCATCATCATGTCAGCATCAAAAGCTTTACTTTCACCTGAATGTCATTTTACAGAACTCCACACCCCACATTATGACATTAACCTGTTGAGGGAGTGATTTATTCTGCAAACCAAATAAGAATTTTTCTTTCGCTTAACATTTCTGAAAGGCATGGGCTGCTAGCAAGAAATAGGTGCCAAGTCCCATCATGTAATACTTTTCTGATCAATGATGCAAACCAACTCAGTTCCATCTTTTCTATTGCCATAGTCTGATAATGCTGCTACCTGCAACCCATGCGATAACATCTATTCAAGGTTAAATTCCATTTTGTTCATGTGCTGTAAGCTTTTAATGATATCTCAGACCATGCAAGCCAGAATCCATGGGTAGATTCAGAAAGGCTGGACTACAGAACACAGATGTGACCTTTCCTCTCCCCTTCCTGAATGTCTCCAGCTCTAGCATAAAATTGTTACTTACAACCTTACTTAAAAATCATTATTTCCCAATCCATTGCTAATTTTTCCACTTCTCAGTCTAATCGCAGCATGCCCAGGACATGTATTCCACCACCCCAGTAGGCACTAATGCTGTCACACCAAAACAAGGACTACTGGAAGTCAACTGCTGCTCTTGCACACTTTGTATGCTGCACAAAGCTCCTACGAAAACAGCCCTATGTGGGTTTTTTTTCCCTTCTATACCAGGAAAACCCCAATCCAGACCTCTACAAGGCAACTGTCCGTTATTTTTGCTCCAGGATAAAGCCTCAACAGCAGAAATCACCTCAGGCTTTCAGCAGACAAGCAAGAGACAGTTAAAAAGAGGAGTCAAGCAATACTCGTTGAAAAGTAAACCCCATATATTGGGTTGGGCACATGAAGCCTTTATGTCAAGCTCTGACAAGCAATGCCTCAATGCATTACGCCTTGATGCGTTCTGCATTCGTTGCCTCCCCTGTCTGTACATGTATACACACAAATGTGTATATCTATCTATATGTAGACAGATAACTATCTCCACATTAACATGAAATCCATGGTCAGCTACCTGGCCCTCTTTAAACACATCATATATGCATCAGCTGGTTGCTTAAGTTGATTAGCAGGGGGCAGTTAAATTACTATGCTAATCCATGTATTCTCAGCACTGTTTCCTTGATATGGATATGTGTATATGCTTACTGGGAAGCCTTGATTAGTTCAAGCTTCAATGTGTCAAAGGCTCCAGATTCTTTCCAAAGAATAATTTTAGCTGTACTCACATCCCTAAAGTGTGGGAGCTGATTTGAAAAGGTACTTACCTCTACCATATGCTATTTTTCTTTAAACAATTTGCATTTCAAAGTGAATATGGCATTTATATTTGAATGAATATCAGTATGTTGCCAGAACTGGTCTCAAATGAGCAAAAAAAGATGCTGGTCTCCTATTGAACAAAAATGTTTTCATCTACCAAAGGAGCATCAAAGGAAGAGTTCCTCTTTCTAGCTCTAGACAGCTTTATTAAAACTATCTTTTCTGATATTATAAAATACCCCGTTATGATCGCGCTTACAAAATGTTCAAACAATTAAGCTCTACAAAAACCATCCAAATTAAGATCCATGGTAATTTCCAGGTTTGGTCAATGCTCAGCAGAAGAACCTCTAAGAAAAGGGAGTGTGCTCACACAAAATCAAATTTATATGTCCATCTATTCACTGCAAATAGCCGCAAACAGCAAAGATGAAGACAAGAGAGTCAGCATAAGAGGAATTAAGCAGAGGCATGCATGCCTGTGTGTGCTTATGTGTGCATTAAGAAGCTGATGGAAACACACACACTGGGGGCAGAACGTGTCTCAATTTTCTCTGCACAGAGCGGCTCACTTTGGCTCTTCATGCACAGTTGTTTCAGGTTTACAAAACAACAGACCATAAATGCAACATCAGATTACGATACTTAAAAACATTATGACAATAACAAAGATTTATACAAACACGGGACCACAGAAGATGGTAGGTGGACATCAAGTCAGTAAAAGCCAAAAGATAAAGACTCTGTGCATCCAATAAAGTTTAACATGAATGTTATATATATGCAATAACCCGCCCAATCAAAAAAGAAACCATTCTGGGTTTTTGTCCTGTTGTTCTCCTAACAGAACAGTACAGTGGATAGCATTTTAGCAATTCCTCTTTTGCTGTCTTTTAACAAAAATACCGTAGTGAATCATCACTAAGCAGCACATTACTTCAAACTTGGCCTTCACGAACTATGCTACCCACTAATTACAAATGCAGAATTAATATAATTCACACCTATAGCCTAAAAAGCGAGATACAAATGACTTAAACACATGGAGGTGGTCTCCATTTCCTGCTGCAGCCACATTCGTGATTTCTCCCAAACAAATCACTTAGTTACAAGAAGTTATATTCAGGACTGCAACTAATACACTCTTGAATTTATGAGACGAGCAGACATTGCAAGAGTCATGAAGCAGAACTGTATTTTTCTGTGAAGCAGCAGCGTATGAGACCTGCAGAGAGCAGCTGCCCAGAAGCACCAAACGACTGAACCAGATAAACTACAGCCTACTGCTATGCCTTCACCATGGCCATGTTTTATCTGTGTTACACTCGTCATGTTCACGATGAGTTTCTCTTCCAAAAAAAGAAATAAACCTCTTAAGGCCAGAGGGCTGCGCTCACCAGCTGTTAGAACTAATGAAAAATACATTAGAGTTGTGGGTCAGGAAATCTTGACTCTTGATATCAGAGGGTTAATTGTTTCAAATCACGTTGGGTCAATTTATGTTGCAGGAATACTGCCTATTCTTGAAATGCCCTCTAATTCGGTAAAAGCCACTGTCAAATAGGTTAGGTTGGCTGTTGGCCGCCCATTCAAAACCCACACCCACCGCTGCTCCCTGAAATTTCTTCAGGCATTAGGGTACAATAGGAAAGTGAGTGAGGCCACTTTGCTAGCTGCAAAAAGATGAAAAACATTCCCTTCCCCTTTACTCAATTCTGCATCATGTTCATGAACTAATTCCTGGAGTTTTGCAGAAACCCTTCCCTAAGTGGCTGACCAAGCAGTGCCACTGTCTGCCTTCTGCTTTGCCTATAAAGATGAATGTCAGGGCAACTCCTGCTTTAGCTGAGGAAAATTTGGGAACGGCTCTTCTGGGTCCCATCAGTTTGCTGCCTCAGATCGCAGTATCCACCTTTCAGAGATGCATCCCCCTTCCACTGACAACTTCAGAGAGAGTTCATGCCCTGCACTGAAATCTGGGAAAGCTGCTACCTACAGCTCCTTGAGTTTCCGACTGAGTAACATCCGCGTGGGAAAGGGAGGTATTGCCCCGGTGTCAGCATCGTCTGGCCACGTTCTCAGGAAGGTCAGCTGTGGGACCAGGACTGGAGAGCTCCAACTTCCATAACCAGGGTCTTGAGTGGAGTTATTCATGGGGGAAAATCCCCTAAAGTATTGCTACGGATTCTGTTTCAATCTGATGGCAGCGTGCAAACAGCACATCATTTCTGCCTTGGGTTTATCAGGGATCCAAAATAACCTGAGGTTACTTGTGCATGGAATGAGAAAGAATGAGACGACGGTATCTTTTGAAAACACACTGGTTCCAGCATTGAAACTCTCCTTCAATACACTGACAATCATTTCCAACACTGTAGCAGGTGACTTGCTTGTGGGTTTTACTTATTTTTAATTTTTTTTCAGAAGCATTTATTTACTGAACAAATTTCCTGAGATAAGCAGCTATTAACAGAGGAAGACCTTCCATTGTGCAACCTGGCAGGGCAGTCTCTGCAAACCGGGCTTGATCAGTAGCGTACGAACCGAGAAGGGTCAATACTAATGAACAAACAAGGCAATGCCAAGAAATATCCTGGCAGTGCAGGACGTGGTGCTGGGAGTATAACGAGGAAAGCTATTATTCTCAGAGCATGCCAAACCAACACAGCAAGTGTGGAGGAAAATTAAGTCAACTCTTCTAAAAGAAACAGAAACCCAAGATCTTCACCAAGGGTTTCTGCTTAAGATCCCAGGCTATTTATTCCGCTGGGATCAAAGTGTGCTTTTCCTTCCCCAGCAGGCATATTACTATTTTTTCAGTAGTTTTAACAAAATAACAGTAATAAATAAGGTATGCTTCACTTTCCAGGCAAGCCCTGCTTGAGGTTACCTGCCTGTCAAGCGACTCTATCTTTAAGACCCAGAGGTGACCATTTTACATTGGCAAACGCTCTACTTTGTATTGCCGTTATTTGATTGTGAATCCTGTTAAAAATTCTGAATTTAACTTTGCAAAAATAACAGCAAAAAAATCAACTAATCCAGGGGTATTGTGCTGCTCGTGTGTAAAGTGAAGCATGTGTAAGGGCCTGAGGCAAAAGATATAAAATTCTTCTTAATCTCTTTGGCTGTCTCTGGAAGTTATTAATAAAGGAATTGGAGAGGGGGAGGGAGGGAAGGTCTTACCTGCATGCTGGATCTACATCGAAAGCCAGTAAGATCAACCAAACTAACTTTGGGAGCTTTCCACGAGCCTATAAACCTCCCCAAACCCTGCAAGCTGCAAGGAGAGCCTCTTGGGATGGGGAAGGACGACTGCTGGCATCCAAATATCCTCCAGACTCTTAAGAAAATGGAACAAAGAAACTTTATTTTCGAAAAAAGAGACAATAGATACGAATGCGAGACGACTTTTTTTTTTTTTTTTTAATAGCCATTGCCACTGTAACAGCAGCTAAGTGAATGCATGTCTGCAGTGTGAGCAGTTTTGATAAACAGCCTCTGCGGGCCACACAACGGGGATAATGTATCCTTAAGTACTGCCAATGAGCTGCCATTCTGCACAGCCAATTACTTCTGTGCGTCTGTCACTCAAAGGAAAAATGACTGAGCCCATTAGATCAAACCTTTGTCACTGTTCCTAATGCACTCTTAGGCCTCATTAATCTGAGGGAGCAGCAACACAGCCGCCGGTGCCTCATTGCCTCCCCCACAACAGGCCCACGTGAATCTTCTCATCTCTCCCCCAAGTGCACCACGTTAATCAAGCTCTCCTTATTACCCCGGTCCCTGTCACGGCGGAGAGCGCTCTCTCTCTTAAATGCTCTCATTATGGTCCATCTTTAGAGCTGGCTGAGTGGAAAAAAAAAAAAAAGAAAAAAAAAAAGAAAAAAAAAAAAGAGCCAGAGAGAAAGAGAAGAGGAAAAAGCAAGTCCGATCACATTAATATTCATGACAATAATTAGTATTCTAGGTCACTGAATATTCATGCTATTAGTTTGGTTTTTTATGGGTTTGCTGGATGTCCTGATTGCTGGAGTGTGGAGGAAAACAGCATGGTTGGGACTTTAGATGTCAACGGCAGTTCAATACTCAAAACACATTTGTGAATTTTTTTTCCCTTTTGGTAAATCAGCTTCAACACTCCTGATGGCTTTAATATTTTAAAATCACTAGGGGAAAAAGAATGAGCAATTCTGCAAAGGTCTTAACATCCAACCGGTTAGTATTACAACGTGTAACCGTCAAAACTCGGTGAGATTGCGTCGGGTGGACAAGACAGATCTGTGATTTTATTCAGGATACGGTGCAACGGAGGCATGAAAATCAACCAGAGTGGAACAGGCACAGGCTGAGCAGCACTGACTGCATCTTTCCCAACATCTACAGTCATCCGCCTGAAGCTTCACGACACGTTTCTACCCTTTATCTACCTAATCGTCATTAGAGAGAGATGGGCACCATTTGCCCACTGTAAGAAAGAATCATACGACCGTTTGCTATGTCCTTCTTTCCCTAAAGAGAAAATCTTCTAAGCAATGTCATTTTTCTCAATATTTAACAAATGCAGTGTTTTTAGCAAATATTTATTTCATTAACACTAATATTTGCCTTGCTCCTTTTTTTCCCCAATATTAAGCAATATAGGGAACTAACAGTGAAAGCTGATTCCTCTCTAGTTCTGGAAAGGGCCAATCCTAGTCCTAAAGAACTGGAGAAGATGACCTTGAGGGATCCCCCTCTGGTGAGATGAAGGGAAATCTCCGATCCACTTAAAATTGGGCTTTTTTTCCTTTGAAATGAGCAAACGGACAACTTCTCCTTTTTTTCACTACAGCTGTATATCACTGAACTAAACGGCAAAACCCAACCAAATGGAAAATTGACTCGGGTGATTAATGATAAAAGTAAGTCACAAACTTGCATTTGTGATCTGTGGCAAAACCATAAAACGCTCAAGTTGAAGTGTGGAAAACGTTTCATGTTAAGTCACGTCTTGCATACCACGTCAGACTGCAAAATTAGTAGCAAAAATCCATCAACCTCTGGCCTCTTCGGGACTCCACCAGATAAAATCTGGCACTGTCAAGTCACACACTGCTCCAGTACATAACCTCAGTCACGTACAAGCAAGGACTTCAGAGCAGATTGAAGAATTTAGGATTCAGTTCTGCATATATTAGCAAGGGCACCCAAGATCTACAGGTTTTGGAGCAATTGCCCATGAGAGCAAGCTCTTGGCTTGATACACATTTTTACTCATTGTCAACCTGATCATTACGACTGAATCCACACGATTTAAAAAAGGTAACTACAGGATCTACAAAAACACCAATGAATTCAGTATACTTCGGATCGAGACTTGAACTCACGACGCATCGCAACGGAGGAGCGATCCTACCCACAGTTTCACATCACGCTTCCCCTCCTGCATACGGCACGCCACACTTCAGAGGGTATTGGCTCTGTCCGGACTCAGCAGCTGTTAATTCAGATATTGTGGAAAACGGCTACCCAAGGTGACAAGTAGGGCTGTAGACACAAAATCAGCTTAAAGGGAAAAAAATGCAGTGGTTAAAGAACGGAATTATTAGACAGGTATTAAAATCTAAAGACGCCATGTCAGAAATCTTACTTTGAAGGTATACTGGTCTAATTGAAACATGAATTCTCTACCTTTTTAAAAGAGAAACCTGGAAGGCAGTCCATTCCTACTCAGCCCGATTCTAAGCACTTCAGTGTAAAATAAGATGACTTAATGACCATTGTGTTGGTTTGATAGATGATCATAATTAATAACAGATAGAAAACTCACATTTATAAAAATGTGAAGATGCCGTTCTTATAACATGTCTGAAATGTCACAGAGAGTTAGCCGATAACAACCTTTAGCATACTTAACGATGGCTATGTAGCTAACACATTTTAGGATACTTCACATACTGTACAGTCACTACTGTAAGTAAATTTAATAGCACCAAATTATTTAAATGAAGTGTTAATCAGGAAACAATTTATCTCTACACCATAAGCTATTTTTAGATGTGAACTTTCTACATCAGTGGCTCTTGCTGCAGCTCAGGCTTGGGGTTGTTTGTAGAGGAGAAGAAATAAATGACTCCTGGGAGAGATTTCAGGAGTTAAGTTCACCTTCAGGTCACCAGTTCTACTCCAACCCAACATGGGAGTAATTGAAACCCAGGCCCACTCCTGCTCCAAAGGCAGCAAGGACTGTCTCAGCTTCTAAAAGGCAGAGAATCCTTGGCCAGCAACCGATGTACAGGAGCGCCAGTCCTTATGACATCGCTGCAATATGCTACCAACTATTAGATAACGTTGGAAATGAGCAAATCCACCAGCTACCCTTTCCTGAAGCACTTCCAGCTGAGACACATCAACAGAATGATGTTCACTGCGAGGTAAATTTAATTTAAACTCAAGTTACTTCAAGAATCATTCAACACCTTTGATTTAAGACACCACAAAAGTAACATAACTTTAGTCTAAGGGAGCAAACTTCCATGTCCCCCAACTCAGAGACTCCTACCAAGTTGGCATACAAGTACGAGCACCTTTCATAAAGCCACAGTTGAAAATCTGTAATTTAAAGCCTTCATGTAACAAAACCAAAACACCACCCCCTATCCCACTCCCCATATTGGCCAGGAGATGGAACCACACAGAATCCCAGTTCTTACAGGATAAACTCCAAATTGCACCTCCAAGAACCTAAGAAAGCCCAGAGACCAGCTTTCACTTTTAAAGTGTTGGGGCCAAACTTCTAGGGAGAGAAAAATCAGCCTTTTTCCAGGTAAGGTGTCTGGACTTGCAACAGCAGAAACAGCCTTACCTTCTACTCATTTGTCTGTTTTCGACAGGGTACAGAAAATGCTCTTTTGACCTCAGTGCTGTTACACTTCCACTTTGGTTACTGTCCTACTATGACTATACACATCAAGGAAAAATTCTTTTTCCCATCTCTTGTGTCCATTTGGAAACCCAGCTGAAGAAGAGTCATCTTGGGGTTTTTTCTTCATAAATTCTCATGTAAGTCTTGGTGTTGTGCGTTTTGTTTTTTTCTTTTAAACATCTCTGAAATGGAAGCTCTCAAGAAGGACTGGAACTTGGCTTTTGTTGTTAAGATTATTATTTCCCAGAGGTATCTCCTTCCAGATGTTTGGGATGTAAACACACTTACAGACTGCAATAGCTGTCACAGAGATGATTATTATATGTCTGTATTTATCCAACAGTCTTTAAAACAAGAAAAACAATCTTGTTCAGCCAAGCAATGCCACAAAGCATGACTAAATTCATGCTTTAAAACTTCTCCTTCTGCATTTGACGTCTACGTCAATCTGATCTAAGAGATAAAACTTTCACTTCCTGCTTGGCTGTCACAAATCAATTATCAAATAACCGAGCACACTCCTCCTGAATTCAGGACAACATCTCCCTGATTAGCCTAATTCCTGCTATTCTTCTCATAGCTACGCTACGGGAAGAACCTTGGGAAAGATGTTCACCATGCCTAAACATGCGGGAGAAAGAGACTGCAGGTTTTTGCTGCGGCAACCACTGAGGTCCAAGAAGGCTTTAGACAGGGAAGGCGATGAGAAGGAAGAGCTCGGGCTGCCCTAAAGCCTCACAGACGGTGGTGGAAATGAGAGGAGAAGCTGAATGAACTTTTGAGTGCTCTCGTAGATGAACTGCTATGGCTTTTACTTCTAGCAGCAAGCACTGCCTCACAGAGACAAAAGGTACTGATGTTCACCCCTTGGGAAATCAAGTGGGAGCTCGGAGATAAAAACTATCCCCAAAGCGTCTCTTGTGAGATGGCACCTTCTGCTCCCCGTCCCTGACCTGAGCTGTCCCAAGTCTCCCACAAGCTATCCCTGACACTCATGCCGAGAAGTATCAACCTTTGAGACAGCATCCCCAGAGCACGTATTTTACAACCCACCAGTTGACAGGCAGGAGGCTTTGCCTTTGCCTCCCTGTTAGACCAGCTGATGCGCTGGCATCTATCCAAAATAAGTAATTCCACCAAGAGACAGAGAAAAGTATCTGCTGAGCACTCGTGAAGAAATTAATTCAAAACATGTCAGTTACAGGCAATCAAATAGACATCAAATACATATATTTATTGGCAAAGTGAGCACTGAAATCCATATTTAAGGGGCATCTTCTGAGCAGTGCTTAATAACAGACCATGGATGACTTCAAATGGATAGCACTGTTTGACAACAGAAATGCCTTGACTTTTTTGTTTTGATGCTTGAATGAAAATAAGTTCAGACATTTCTAGGAACACAAATTAGTGGAAAAAAGTTAATCTCAGCAAAGAAATGCTTTTAGTGGGTCTGTGCTATCACCATGTACCAGCAGAGACAATGAATCCAATTTCCAGGGGCAATCTTAAAACTGACATTTTAACTGAGCAGTGGTATTCTTTTAGTATCTTAGCTTTTTCACTGCGCTATACACAATTACGTAAAAGCACAAGGAAAATTTGTCTGTTCCTGACCACATCAAACAACTAAATGAAATACTGCCCTCACCTCTAAGCATGGAGAATATTGCTCCAGGTACCAAGCCTGCACTGGCAAAAAGCACAGAAGAACAGAAAACATCACTGTTTTGGGGAAGAGGTAACATGAAGCAGTAAGAATACAGTGTATTTGCATGCTTAGAAATAAAAATAATATGTGCTGATTCTTTCTCTGCTTGGTCCAAACCTCTTCCATACAGCAAGTCTGTGTACAGAAACCTCACAATGAAAAACACCAACAGACAATTTCAGGCCTGCAATCGGTTTTAAAGCATCAGTCAAGATGCAGACAAGACTTTGCCAGCACTAACAACTGAGAAAAAGCTCTGAGAGAGCTCCACAGACTGCAAGGGATAATTTACAAATGCTTTTAGTTGCATGATGGACAACCACAGACGTACCAGAGCTCCTCCCGGCACTCCAGAAGCCCGGTGGCGAGTTCCTGCAGGTCTCCCACCCAACAGAAGCTGTGACCCCCTGCATAAAAAACAGTCCATACACTTGACCACACAGAAGTTCAGACTAACAAGACACAAGGCACAGCTTGTGACAGCATCTTTTTTACAATACTACTACTCTCCTAATATTTTCAAATCACTCTCTGCAATGCAGCTCTTCAGTCTTACCCGAATATGAGAGTATGGAGAGTGACGTATGGACAGATGCACTGCTGGCCCTTATTTCCCAGATCCACTCTGTCCTACTACTCTTTTTTAAAATTTTTATGTATTTTTTTTAAGTAATACTTTACTGATCAGTATTTCCTTTTTTTGTTTGTTTTTACTGAGTAACCACTGCTTGGATCAACCAGCTTTCTAAAAAAGCTCCTGGTCATTCTGTCCAGTAATGCAATAACCAGACAGACCTCAGATGTGGCCTTTAAGTAAGGAAGATTCAACAAAGGCAGCCTCTTCAGAAGAAACAAATTCTGTAAAGAAAAACCGCAAAGAAGTGATACCATGGCTGAATGTACCAATCAGAATTACAGAAGCGAGGGCTGTAAGGGAAAACACTACAGCGGTTCTGAAACCACTCGTTGCATACGCAGCTGAATTAGCGAAATACAACCGTACAGAGACGTGTGCGTCTTCACTGACCCTCCTCTCACACCAACACCTGAACCATCCCCTTTCTACATCCTCCAACACCCAAAGCGGGCATGAGACGGCAGGTAGCGAGGTAGGAACAGGTTGGCCAGCTGCTCCATAGAGCATAATGCTGTTCAGCCTGTCTTCACCTGCTCCCCCAGCGAGTTATAAAGGTGCTTCAAAACTTGTTAAGCTTCCAGCCAGCTACAGGGTTAATATAATTAAGACATCAACCCTTGCTTTATCTATGGGAAGAGCACCATGCAAAGATAAGCAGGTCAAGATCTGGCTTAAAACTAAAGAAGGATCAGTGTAGCATCCCAGCTGCTTGAGATGGGAAATGAAGGTAGTCAAGTGGGTAATCATAGAGAAATCAGGCTGAAGTTTCCTTGGATACAACTCTTCCATACATGAGGAGGGCATTAATTATTTTAAGGCTTAACCACAGTGGATCCCTCGAGCTGTGGCACCCAGACATCAACAGAAAAGTCTTTGGGTATTTCTAAGCAACATGGTAAAGACGCCAAGAGAGAGAACTGAAACTCCAACTATTCCCACCTTGTTATGTGAAAATAGCTGTCTAAAGGCAGAGCTGTTTTCCAGCATTTGCACTTTCTGGCATAATTAAGTCTTCTCTTTTAAAGCAACTGCTGTGCGATAAAACCACAGGCTAGCCAGGGTACATACACAGTGGCTACCAGCACTGTCAGATAGAGCTGTCTATGGCACACTTCACATAAAGAAAGCATTAGCAGAAAACCCCGAAACAAAATTAATATTGCACATTTCATTGAAGTAATGTACAAGCTGCTTCCCTCTGACCTGGCAATCTAAGCATATGCCAAAACATGTAAATTCCATGCTATAAACTTTATATTAGCATGTATCTCTGAATATGTTTCCAGAAACATACTTCTTTAGAGCAATCAAGTAATTTTTGCCTGTATTCAAATGTCTTAAAAGCTGAAATGTCTTATTTAAACATCTTAACACTGTTTTTTTGACTCAGTCCAGCACTTTCCTTCCCTAAATTATAGAATATGTTGAAAAAAAACCCAACACCCGCCTGCCCCCCATCATCTAAATTAAATAGCAAAATGGAAAAAAAAAAACCAAATCAACCATGAATAATTTTCTGCTGTGAACTCTTCCAGTGACAATGCCAGCTCTGTGCCTCTGGAGGGACAGGTTACAACTTGAAAAAGAGTCTCAGGAAATCACAGCTTCAGACATTTCAGGTCTCCAGCCAAACTAATATAACACGCCCCACACGGTCTCCAAGGACATCTGCTCAGTGGCACCACCATAAAGCCACAAGGCGCATTTTGTTTTTCCCTTTTCCTCTTTTAAGCATCCATCTCAATGACTGGCATCCACGTTCGAAGGAAAATCCTTCTCCTTCCCTTAACACGGAGGAATGTGCATTGCAAAAACGCAAGGAATTACATCTTGACTTGAAGCATGAGATAACTGTCACTATCCAAGAGAAGACACTTGAATAGCAGAGTGACCGAGTTCTTTCCTGTGGTTGCTCATCCTACTTGTGTAGCACATATTGCACAGGGACCAAGTGCGTTTGGATGGTTTTATCAGCACATGCTGGAGATGTTTACATTAATCATAAATGCAAAAGGCACTCGGCACTTTATGGACATCATCCCAGATATGCTGACAAAACTTCCACACCAACACTATACAGTTATGAGTTCTGTATAAGCTATGCATTTTACGAGATAAATTGTCTTAAATGTTTTTCCTTAATGCAATTTTTTAAATCCACTTAGCTGTATGGACAAGTACTTCAGCAAACAATAAAAGTCTTTGTTTAGAACTCGCAAGAAGCTATAAACTACTTCCATAAATGAACTAGAATAGCTTTCTACGGAACAATCTTGCTGTTGGGAAGTCCAAAATTATACATCCTTCTAAAGGTGGAAAGAAGTGCTGTGGATCAGGAAGCTGAAAAAAACCCTTTCAAATGATAGATCTCCTGTTTTTCCAAAGTATTAGACCTAACAGATCAGTCGTTAGGCATCATAAATTGTTCACTAATGTTAATTTCTGTGAAATTATGTAGGGTTGTGGCAAGTATAAGGTAACAAGCATAAAAAGATGGACCTTGAAGGTTACTCAGAGACTCTGAGAATGTCTCATGGAGGACAGATCAGCAGTTAGGGCTTAAAAAAGTTCCACATCAGTGGTTATTTGGATTTGTAAATCATCAGTAGATACCATACCCATCCTAGTAGCACATGACAATTGCCTACAGGCACTGGAAATGCAGTCTTTTGCCTTTTCTTTCCTAGCATGGTGTTGTCTTACCTGAATTTGGCGAGATGTGTAAACTGCTCATGTCCTTGGAGAGGCCGTTTGTTTTGGGACTGGAAATGGGTGCACAAGCTGATGTAGCTCGGGGTGGCCTCTTCCCGGGGACTTTCACAGTGGTTCTCAGCAAGTCGATCTCTTTCCCGTGAACGTTCTGCATATAGTCCTGGCAAGAGGCAAAAAACAAACAAACAAAAAAACAAAAGCCAAAATCAAACGGGTAGTTCTGCAAGCAATAGAACTAACAAAACCTGTCTTCATAAGACTTTTGTCCTGTATCATCTGCCATCAACCACCACACTGTTTTCTTCTTCTTTCGTTTTTCTTCATAATCCCTTCCACACTTTCTACTACAAATACTCTCAACAGTCTTCAGCTCTCTACTACATCCACCAACTACCAGTTGGGTAAGAGGCAACTCGTAACATGACTGGTTCTGAGCCACACGTAGGAATTCACCAGCTAGCAGGTCCCCAACAGAAGAAGACAAGGCTGACTGTCCCTCATGAGCACGCTTACTTGTGTCTCCTTCCTGCCCATGTTTAACCTCTTTCTCCCTCAAACTTGGTCAGCGGGCACAAAAGTTATCAAAGTAAACCCACTGACTGGTAAGGCTTCGGCAGTTATAGCACTGTTTCCTTAGAATACGATTTTTCCTCTACGTATTAAAAACCAAAATCATAGAAGGGAAAAAAATATGTAAATTGTTTCTGATTAGAGTAAACACATCAAAGGCTATAAGCCAGAAGTGGAAAAGACTTTTCCTAATTCCTCTTTGGAAAGCCCACAAAGAGGGTCCAGGCAGACAAACCCAGTCAGCTGTGGAAAGACAAAGGTCAACTAACAGCAGCACATGCCAAGAAATCCAGGAGAAAGTTCGTCAAAGGAGTAAAAAGCTTCAGGAAAAAACAGGCTCTTGCGATTCTGCTTTCCAGCTTCAAAGGCATTCCCTAAATTACCCGTGGGCTGCTTCAGATGGAAACAGGAAAGCAAATGGACATGGATGTCTTTATCAGAGGGCAAATGGTAATTCATTAAGGTGAGATGGCCACTAAGGCTGCAATTCTGGGATACAGCAGAAGAGAGATTTGCAGGTGAGATGGTGAATGTTAAAGCCAGTACACAAGACTCCAAAGTGTTCATCTCCTGGTACGCATAGCTGTGGTCACTCACATTGCAGAAAAAATAGTTGAAACTGGTAAAACTATGAGGACACAAAACGAAAGAGACTGTACCTTATGGGAAGACATGCAAAATGTGTAGCACAGGATAGCGAACTGAAGGGTGAAGAGGGGTAAGAGCTCTGCACAAAAATACATCTGGGTATAAGCACCCCAAGAGAAAAACAGCATTTTGAACTAGAGACTGGAAAAACATCTGAGCATAAGCTTTAGAGTTAAGCTCGAAACCAATAGAGAGGTATTCTTGAGCAACCTTCTATGTGGAGCAGCTCTGGCAAAAAAAAATCTAATTCCTTTTCAGATAGAATTTGAACAATTTATAGAGCCCTGGGTGATGCTGTGGGTGTTTGCACTAGCAAAGACTTGCCAGCAAAGACATAACTCCCAGTTAGTTATCCAAGGGTCCAGGGCAAGCTATAGGCGAATTACAGATGCTATATGAAAGTCTACCAATATTTAACCAGGTTGGTTCCAAACCTGCGGCATACAGACCTGTACACCACCAAAGCATCGTTTTACAAGTAAATACCCAAATGGACTAAAAGGACACCTGAGGTCTATAACACTGCTGCCACAACTCCAGGAGCAATCAGCTCCCTCACAAAAATCCTTCTACCTTTGGCAGTTTTTACAACCCAAATTATATATTCCACTCAAAAAACCATCGAAAATCTACTACTGGACCAGCTTTCATCTCTTCACAGCTAATGTTGATCTGTGATAAAAACCCCAAACTAAGCCATCACACCAACTTTTTTCCCCCCCGCAGCTGTCTGAGAATTATTAACAGTAAAAATGGGGGGTCTGAACAATTTGAGGGGAAAGGACACAGAGCTCTGCTGCCAAAAGAAACAAGGGCAATCCATTAATAAAATTTCATTCACTAGGTATTAGACAGAAATGAACAAAACTGTTTCATCCGTACATTATCAAATTGGCGTAACTTTCTTGTTCAGTGACAGTTCTTCACAAATTAAAATACAATAAGCAGAACATAATTGAGCATTTATTGCTTATGGGCTCTAAAATTAGGCTTAATCAGATAGTGTCTAAACCTCGGCATGTACTCTTTTTAATAGACACGTTTTATTTAACGTACAACTACCAGCATACTCCATTTAAATTTGAGGAGGAGGTGTTTATTCCAAATTCTTCAGATGAAGAGCACGTACAATTTCCCTGCTACCCTGCAAACTTGTGAGATTTGACAGGGCATTTTAAGTCCTTTTAATTGAGAGTAAACCAGACTTAGGTAAGCTATAAACCATCCGAGAAAGTAAGCAAGCGTTGGCAAAGAGGAAATAAACGCGTTGCAGCCATATCCTTGTTATACGAAAGTGCTCAAACACAACAGATGCCACATAGGTATTAATGTCAGCTTAAATATTTATAGGGATATATCAAATGTAAATAATAAAGCCTCTTTCATTGTGTGCAAGATGCATAGCGACAATCTCCGCATTTCCCCGAGGAGAAGAGGCAAGGACCAAGTTTCCAGTCGGCGGAGCATCCGCCCCCACGCGCGCCCCTTCAGATCTGCACTTGGGGAATAAAAGTTGAAACTACAAACTAACGTCGCAGCTTCAGAAGCGCAATGAAGGGTTTGATCAGATTAGAACAGATGAGGGTCTTGCTGTCATCTGGAATATGCTGTGTTAAAGAGAAGACAGCAAGCCTGATTTTGATATGCAAATGTTACAGATATAACTCCCCTAGATGTTAGTTGTAGAAAATGCTGATCCGAGAAAAAAGGGGAAAAAACCCTTTAACAAGGCATGAGGGTAATTCAAAGCCAAGTACTTTTAAACTGCACTTAACAAGTCCCTAGAGCCCACTCAACAGCGGGCCACCCCAGAAGTGCCATCTTCTGCCCCTCAACAGCTTGAAAAAGTAGTAATTGCAAATCCATTTGCATTTTTCTTCTCAATTTGTCCATGTTCATCATTCAGCAATGCAGGAAAAAAAAAAAAATTTAAAAAAAAGGCAAGTGGCAAAGGGAAGGGAACCCTCCCCAAACGTGTGGATAACGGGAGAAGCCAGCGCCCCGCACCCCGGCACTTGCACCTTCGCCATCGCTTGTTTTTTACATTTCGCTCCTAATTATGTTGCATCTATTGCCATACACTTAATTAGCTGCATTAATGTGATTTCTTTTCACATAGTCAAGCAATTAAGAGCTATGATTGAGTTTCATTCAATTAGCCTCAACAAACATGCTAATTGATGTCCCAGATGCAAATGAGGTGCAATGAGAGAAACCTGCTAGCAATTGAGAGTTGTGGCAGGGAGACCCACAGCTCCCAGCTTGCTGACAGCAGCTTCACATGGCTCCCACCTTCTGCGGAGCTGCCGTCGGAGGCAGGGGGGGCAAGACAAGCCATTAGTGCCTCAGTTGTCCCAAATCGATCCCTACAGGAGTCACGGGCAGCACTGAATCAAATCAACGTCGCCTCCAATTCTCACAGCAACAGCTGCTGCGAGCCGGAGAACAGCGCAGCGTTTTCCTGCAGCTGGGCAGGCGCTGCAGACCCTGCGAACGCCGCCGTTTCTTCAGCTAAGGACTAGAAAAGGTCTCCATCTAATCTCCGGGCTCGTGAAATACTACGCAGGTAATGGCCTGCAGCTAGCAGTAACTGGCAACTTCATCTTAGTCAGCTGTGGGGCAATGCTGCCTCTTCAAGTTAAGGCCAGAATGCATCAATCAATCAATAATCCCTAAAAATACGCTCGCTATATTGATTCTCATTGCTTTTCATCCTGAGGTTACCGTTAGCGGTTTGCTCAAATATAGTGCTACCGAGGTGTTAATTTGACTACTCAAGGCCATTGACCATTATCTAGAGGACTAAATAAACTGTTAAAATATCAGCAAAAATAGTAAAAGCTACATTGACTGAAGATGACACAAAATATTATTTGACAGCACCGTGAAATGAATTGCCTTGAGTAAGAAAGAAACGATGTGCCATGACATAGAATAATACAAAGTAAAATTACTTTAGTTCTGCTCTTAATACAGCTCTCTATTTACAACAGCACAAATTAATTTAATCAATTAACTGAACAGAACCCTTTCAGACATGCAAATTGAGCAAATGGCTATGATGATATTTTCTAAAGAGGAAAAAACCCTCACTGCTATTTTGCAGGGGGGGGGCTTTTGTTTTCAATGCCAATGGTGGTTAAACTTGCTACCATGCATCACAATGGCTTCTGATTGCCCTCAAAGCAAGAGAAGACCCTCCAAGGACCATAAGCTGAAGCCAGGCTACGTGATGATGCTTCCAGCTAGCTGCTTACGTTCTCCCGGCCGAGAAGACAACAGCCAAACATCTCTTCTCCCACAGCCATGCTTAGAGCTACTGCTGCTTGGCCGCTTTTTCAGAGGGGCCAGGACAGACCAAGGGAAAGGCAGAAGAAAGTGCTGGCTGCTGCTCCCAGGAAGCTGCAAATCAAACCCAGAACGGCCACGTCTGCCACAGTTACCTCACATGTGTCACTGAAGGACCACTGAGCACGTGGCAGCACGGGTCCTCCCTAGAACGATCCTCAAGTGGCTTTAAATAAGTGGCTCGTGTTAGGTACCTAACACTGTGGATAACAAAAACATCACAGGGTGTGAGGATTTTCAAATGCCTCTAATAAAAGAGACAGTCACCCTTGTCACACACAGACACAAAAAGTCCTTTTTACTACCTAGGTTGTATTTCGGAAACAAAGTATTTCCTGATCAGTGTATTAAGCAAGAAAATGTATATGACTGCTGAGTTACTGAATATAATATTTATCAGTTAGTACCTTGAGGGCTAAATCTCCCATACTTTCTGTATAGCTGCCTGCACACAAAGTGAGAGTACAAACCCTCCCGTCCTCAAAGGCAGGTCGATTTGCACAACTGCAAAGCATTTTCCAAGGTACAAGAAAACAAGCTTGTGAAGAATGAGAGCCAAACCATTTTACCCAGCCAGGTTTGCACCACATGGAAGCAGCCGAGCGTGCCGGTAAGGTCAGCTCTGCTCCGGCAGCAACAGAAAACCGAGTCGGACTCTTTCCGATTGAACTGCTTTGGACTGTGCTTTTGTCCTGGGAATGCAGTGAAATGGCTAATGCTGCAAGCTACTCTTTTTGGCCAAGAAACCTCACCCAGAAGACAGAAGGATGAAGCTGCAGAAGACAACAATTAGGGTCTCCTGTGGCTGGGCTCAGCTGGACTGCAGAGAAGGAGAAACTCCTTTGCTGGAGTTATATTTCTTGCATCTTGGTGAATGAGACTCGAAGCTCACACTAAACCCCCTCATCTCGTATTGCCATGTGTCATAACATGAACATTTTTTAAAATATCTGCTCCCTTTTACAGAGCCTCCCCATGTGCTTCTTCCACCGTGTACCCGTCCCACTGCCACCCTTTTCCAACGCACAACGTACCAAACAAGAGTCATATTTCCGAGCGCAGGGCCTTTCCGTGTCTGTAACTGCACAAAAGAATATCAAAATTTTTCTCATTTTGAGCTACTAAAATGCCTCAGAAGCAGCCTGCTTTTCCAGTGGTAGGAACTGATCCAGGCCCAGGATCCTTCCCAGATCTGTCCCGGGTTTACACCGAGCTTCCGAGGAAAATACCTTCATGTCATGGCAGCTTTTCCCCACCGTTCAATTGGACAAAACACTCCTAAGGCTTAGCTTACTGAGGTTGAGATAGAGTTTCCTGATCTGAGGCAAAATAAAAATTATTATGGAAAACAAAGGTTATGGTTGCGCCTCTGGATGACATTTAAGGACTGTGTGTAGAATATTTTTTGAAACACGATTCCGATTTCGTGAGCTGACCTACTGGACCCACAAAACCTATTGTTCACCCTCAGCGACAACTGCTTCCGAACAACAAAACCCGATCCCCTTCCCCCCAAACGAGAGAAAAACCCCCAGACCCCCAGCAGACCGGTAAATGGATGGAGCCTTGACTTTTGTGCCTTTACATGGCAGTCAGACATTTTTATTGCAAAATGCCGTCTGGAAAAGATGCAAAACAAAATTGCTAAACTGCAAAAAAAAAAAGAAAAGGGGGGAAGAAAAAAAACAAAAGGCCCCCTTCCCTTTGCTTATTGAGTTCAAAGGCATAACATGCAGCACCCTGCAGCAAATGGGAAGCTACACTAATTTTAAAGCCATAAAACGCTATAAAGTGCCCTGCGGGGCAGGACTACACTGAAGCTAGTTGCACCTAAATAAGACATGGTTCATTTACTTCGCAGCTTAGCCTAATGTAATCATCAGCGGATTTCTAGCCTAGAGTTGTAACAGGCAAATAGCCGATACTGCGGAGGCGACACTCCCAGCCATTGAGGGGCCTCAGCTAGATTGCTGTTGATTAGAAAATTTTTCAGTTTTGACAAGCACTTAATGAACATAAATCGCTCCTTGATTGGTTTCCATTTGGGGCCACAGGCACACCTAAGAAGAAACAAAAGTCTCCAACTCCTCATGCCCCCCTTCCTGGGAAGGACCTCAGCAACAAACCTACCACCAGGTTATGAGCCACAGTGGAATATATTCATCAAATGTTCCCGTTAAATTAGCCATCCTCCCCTCTCGCATGTAAATATGGGCACGATTTCATTTGGCTTCATAATATATAGTTAATCTTAAGAAAAGCAATGACATGTTATTTTCTGAGGAGAACATGGGTATGAAAATGAATTCTGGAAAACACTGATCACCCCTAAAGCACTCTTGTCCTGACAAAAAGAAGGTCATCTCGAATGTGTTTTGTTCACATTGGGAATCAAGAACATTAAATTTCAGTAATAAAAAGCACTGACTTCATCTATACTGTGGTGCTAATCAGTTTGATCAGTGTTGCAGGGGTGTGGGAGGAAGTTAGGGCAACAACTTTCAAGAGAAAAAAAGCAGTTTCACAAAATCTTGCATTTTTTTTTTTAATGGATCAGTCATTTTCATAAAATTTTAAGAAAATTCTTATGTCTGCGCTTCACTTCTCATTCAGACTTTGTAACAAGAACTGCTGTAAAAGACAAATCAGAGTTTTACCATCCTGAGTAATTTATGAAGCATTTATATCCACAGCAGTTAGCTCTGCTGGACAGGAAGCTCTAATTTTATAAAACTCTGTGAATAATTAATAGCTTGGCTTTTGCCATTTAAATTGCAGCTCATTCTGAAACCAAAAATTTTGCCTGTCTTTTTGAAGAGAGAGTTGACATGACACGGAAATGTGTGTTTGCTGCTCCTTACTACATACTGCAAGTTTGCGCGGCTCTGCAACAGCAGAATTGTGTTTGCTACAATATCCTTCGTTAACGACACGATAAATCTTGTCATGCTCTCTGAAATGAAAGGACTTGAAACAGAAAATGCTTCACGTTCGTCTTGTTTGTGCGTTTAGTGACCTGTGAGTATCTGTAACAAGCCACGGGACTGATTGTGAGAAGTTGCTGTGAATAATCAGTTTCTCCCTCCCCATCAGTGGGGATTACATATTTAAGGAGTTATTTCACAGGGTGGCTTGCTGATCATCAGCAACTACAGTCTGATTTTTCACTGAGCAGAGCAGGTGCAACGGCACTTTCAAGCAAGACTATTTCTAGTTCGAAAAGCCACAAAGCCGAAGGGGTGGAAAATAATTTGCCTTGACAGGTATCCCAAATGATAGGTCTCACTTAAGGAGCGCAAACACATTTTAGCTTCAATTTTCTCCATCCGTTTTAAAGTTTTTCTCTGAAACTGATCCTCAATCCACTACATCTTTAAGATAATAAAGTTTACCAGGAAGCTATAAAGTGAATGAGTGATCTCTACAGCTATACCACTTCATAAAAGCCTCTTTTGCTTTTAAAACATCATAGGTTATGTTTTATGCTTGGTTATCTTTACCAAAAAAAAAAATTACAGGAGTGTGATTAACACTTATTTTTTTCCATACAGGTTGGCTATCTTCTAGCTATCACTAGAAACAACGTAAACTCACAGTGAAACATGGTAGAATTAAGAAAGGAAAGCTCTGGGAAATTTAAGTCAATCCTGTTAGAAAGGAGAATGCTGCTCTGAACACAGCTTTGATGAAAAGGCTTCCAGAGAATGTCAGTTGTAGTGAGCAGAAAAAACAGGGTATCAACTCATCAACTGTAATAAGCAATTACTATACACATATTTTGTAACTGCTCCTATTGTTCATTTCGTCTACCCTAACAAATGGTTTAGGCAAATGCAATAACTATAAGGAAAACTCACATGTGCTTCAGACAGATTTATCTGCATCACCACTCAAACTATATCCTTGTTTTTGCTCTGTAGGATTTGGTTTGATCACTGCTCTTTCAGGAGGTAGAGCTACATCTTATGTGAAAAGCAACACATGCATATCCTTTTGTCAGTTCAAATATGTATTTACCAAAGCCTGATTTGAGGATTAGTTGTTCACAGGAAAGGCCAGCTAGGAGGACTCTCAGAGCCAGCCAATATCCAGCTTTACATTCCTTTGAAGCAAAAAATAGGGGCGGGGGGAAAGGGCATATACAATGATATTTTAGAAATAGACGAGAGCATAGATATTTCTATTAAAGCAACACAAACAGCACATTTGGAGCTATTAAACAGCCTGAGGTAATGCAACCCTGAAAATCAAGTCGAGCCGAAGCAGTGTCTGCAGGCGGTTGGTTATTCATAGCCACAAAGGCAAGCGCTGGTCCCTTGGCCGGAGCAGCATCCAGCTCCACCGTTGGAGGGCCCAGCTGCCGACTGCTCACGCAGCCCCCTTAAAAATGAGGAGAGACAGAATACTTCATATGCAAGCACGCTTTCTATTTTCAAATTATTCATAAGAACTGATAACGGTCAAAAATTCTAAATGCAGCTCTAAGAAAAATGTTGTATATTATGGGGCCTGAAAGAAGTGCATGGATCCGCAGTGCTTCCAGATAGCAACATACGGGACATTTTCAATAGCTTTATCTTTCTCATAAAGTCTGCTTTTCCTGTAGGAAACGGCCAAGCAAGAAAGCTCAAACGAAAGCCCAGTCGCCCATCCCAAATCTCAAAGAATTTTACAGGCCTATGAATTTGGTCTGTTTTGTATAATCTTTCAAGATGTGTCTGTATAATATATTGCTGAAAAGTTTAGCCTAGTGTTGGATATGACTCCTTACCAGGCTGAAATTCGCTTTATTTGAGGATGGAACAACTTTGCTAATGCTCCCTTTGAGCTAGCTCACGTAGGCCACTCACCCAGCCAGTGCTATTTTTAAGGAAGAATTTTGAAACTGTGGCTGCTATCAGATGAACTGAGCAGAACCAGGTGAATCCACACAGTTCTCAAGGAGATAATGGCAGGTTTCCCCTCTCAATCGCTGCTACAATCCTACAAGCCTTAACACAGGTTACCAAACCAGGACGGGAACAAGGTTAAAGAGCAGCTTTACTGCGATACACACCTTGGCAAGCAAAATCCAGCCTTGCTCTGTAGATACATGGGATTTACATATCATGTGTGCTATAGATGGGCATCAGACCTTCCTTCCCATGTGCTGAAGAAACTGTTCTTCCCTCATAAGGTGCCACAGCACCATGCTTTTATTTCAAACCAAATCTAGAACAGATTTAATACAAAGGAAGGAAAAAAAGCACCCTTCTCTAAAAAAAAAAAAAAAAAGCTGTTTTCAGCTCTTTTTTCCTTCTTTTCATAAATGAGGGGCAGTGACGATGATGGGGATACAAGAGCAGAAAATGGACATCCACAGCTAAAGCTTTGTCATCCACTGACCTGTAGCATGATGGCAACCCTTTGGCAGACAGACATTGGTGAAATGTCACCAGCTATTCATTGGGATAAGGCTCAGATAAAGAAGCGACATGTAGCGCTGCCCAGCAGGTATCCTGGCGAATACATTTTGGGAGCCCTCGCACATGCCATTCTGCCATTAAAAGCCAATAGATGCCTAGACAAATTCCCCCGGGTCCCTCTGGGGATGCTGACACTGAATTTGTCGGCAAGAATTCTAGTCATCCACTCAACGGCTCTACTCCAGAAGCGTAAGATGAATAGGTAGCTATGGCGAACTTTGAAGCCTGCGGGTCAAAGTTCTCTCTCATTATCCCCACCATTTTCTATCGGTATAGCTCCCCAGCATCCCAAGGGACGGGAAGGTTTGAGGCTCTTGAAAAAAAAACCTGACATGACCAAGTCAGAAAACAGTAGGGTACTTATGTACATATATTTTTCTTTTCCCATTTTTCTCTCCCCCCACTTTCTTTAAAAGAAGGAATATGAATTTAGCTATTGTGTCAAATGTCAACCTGGTGGCATTAGTAGTTACTCATTTAGCTGGCACAATACAGCTGTCATTTCAACATGCTGTCCTGCCAAACAGGCCTGACCCTTCCAGGGACACCTCCTCTGTAAGAACGGTACTAATTTGATTTTCACTCCCCACCCGAAACCTTTCATTTTGTAGCCAATCCTTTATTCAAGGAGGACGACAGTAGGTTTCTGCAATACAGGCAGATCCACTGTATTACAAACCATTGCCTTCAAGCCTGAGCTGCCACTAAACATATCTGACTGTAGAGGCAACTGATCCACTTCTGGCCAAATCTTGAGCTGTATTTAATACAGTGCTCACTATCAGTCATTAAATATTATAACAGGTTCCTGCAACACAGGTGTTCAACAAAATCCCGTGTTCTGCCTCAAACCACAGTGTGGAAAGACCACATTATCTTCTAAATTGACTTCTTCCTGTCACCAGTAGAGGCCAGCCCACCTTTCGCTTCACAGAATTACAACTGCAAAATTCTGTATAACCAAAATGACCTGCATATTTGAAATAACCCAAATCTAACTAACACGTCAGATTAGAGCCAGGCTTTTTATGAGGTTAGGAAACTGACTTTCTATGTTTAACAAAAGTTCTTTTCTTCAATGCTATTTAATAGGAAGGTTCACTGGAATAAGGTCCTTATTTAAAAAAAAAAAACCAAAACAAAACACTAAGAAATTATCCCAAACGGCAATGCAAGCACAGTACTAAAAACTCACCAGGTTCTTTGGCTTGCTGTGGAAAAAGCGCAACAAGCAAATACAGATAAACAAAAACTATCAAAACCAACCCAGAAACACATTATCAGAGTTCTGTATGGGAGAAATCCTATTCACTCAGCGATAGCCAGGACAAAATTATGACTTCCCTGCTCACAAAGTTTTGTACAAACTGTACTGGGAGTGCAACTGACTTCAAGTATCTGGTCCTGCCTCTTCCTCCCACTGTGGTTTGCACAGGACAGAGAAGATGCTACTCACATACTATTGCCTCATGGATGAAGAATGCTCTGCAGGGTATATTAACAATGGTTAATTGACAATAAGTAGTAACTGACAGTATGGAAACGTACTGCAGAAGTAGTGCAGCCACTCTTTGAAGGCTAAACACAAGAGAAATAGGGCATTAAACCAGCATAACTTATATGAGAAATCACATCATAGTAAGATTTTAACACAAATGAGCAGAACCCTAGATACTCTTGGGGAGCAGAAGCAGTAAAGGTGTCTCAAGAAGCCCCTGCACAAGTACAACATTTTCCCCAGTAGCTTCGTGTCAGGGAGGAGCTAAGAACGGTCCCTCACCAGCACCCACCCACATACGGCCAAGGGAAAAGCAGCACGGTGCAAACCTCGCCCGGCTACGCAAATGGAAATACGGAGCTGTGTACCTTTTTCTTGGGGGTGGGAGGGCACGGTGGGGGATAGAGGGAAACAATTACAGGCTAGTAATTACTTCTTCTTTAAATGGATTCTCTCTAATCTCCAATGGATTTACCTCTAATCTCAAAGTAATTACCTCTAATCTCAATGGATTCTCACTCTGGGGGAGACTAAGCTGCTCCAGGGAAGCCTACGGAGAAGTAGTACTCTATTGTCTGCAAGAGGCAATGAAAAACTAACACGTGCACAGCAACTGCCAGGAACAATAGAGCATTTCTACAAAGCCAGGAAGGGACTTGGGAGCGAACAATAGCAGCTGGCCTCCTCCTTGCTTGATGACCCAGAGTTGGCCAACGCAACCTGAGGGAAACCCTTGTGGGAGCTCCACGGGGGCTGCCTCAAAGGCACACAGTACCCATGCTTCCCTTGTGTGAGCAATACCGATACACAATTCAGGTATTTCGGGACCACTTCACGACAGCATTCTCCAGATTTGAAGTATAGCCGAAGAGGCCAGGTAGACTTATCCAGTGTCACAAAAGGGAACAGTGAAAAATGAGGCAAAACCTTGCCCCAGAACACAAGGGCTGAAGAACAACATTTCTGATGGAAAGTAGCAATGCCTTGAAGCTAGTTGCCATCTAATCTATTAAATAATTTTCAAGAGACAAGAACATAACATCAGAAACTACAGCAAAGCATTATATGGCAGAATCTGAGACTACAAAAACTTGTGCCAAGTCAAAGAACGGCAAGTTGGTGCACGCACAGCATCAATGGGCCTCCCAATACATCACCCGTCTAAAGCAGAAGCTCCTGCCAGACCCACGTGCAGGTGTGTGAGTCCCGGTGCACATCTACAGAAATGCATCTGTTTGAAACTGTGATTTTCACTCCATAATGAAGGACTGCCCAGGAGCTCAAAATGACAATAAAAGGTTTAGAAAGAACTGACCCTAAAATGTTACGACTGGCCACCCTCTCATTTTCATATAGGATATGATGATAAAATCTAAGATCTGAGATGATTCCAAAGACCTTGGTGAGGTTCATACCATCTTTTCTGTGTTTTATTCTTGCTTGTACTACACCGCAAAAGTGAAGGAGCTGGGAATCTCCTGGGAGTTTCAAGATGCAAGTCTGCACATGGGCTCTGCCTTTTGAACTGCTCTGGCATGGAACAAGCCCTGACAAATCTCACCTTTCCTCCTGCTGGCATGGCCAGGGTGTATGGGTGGGCTAGTTCTGACTCTGATCACTGTGCTCCTTCCACCCCCAAAACCGTACCCAGGGATTGTTCTACACACACCAAGGGGGACAGATGGCATCCTGGGGCAGAGACAATGCAGACACCCTAATATGAAAATGTTTTATGGCACGTATTTTAATAGCTATGCTATTTTCAAAAGGCTGCTCAGAACTTACTTCAAAATAAACAAATGTCAGAAGCTTTCCTCACTCTTTACTACATCTAAGATGTTTTCTCTTATAAAACACTTCTGGATTTTTGTGTGTGTGTTGTTGTTTTTTTTTTTTTTTTTTTTTAATCCTGGGATTGACGAGAAGTCCATAAAAGCATCAGCACAAAACAAAGGCTTAAACCATTTCAGCTGCCTCTTGGGATGCAAGGGAACCCCCTTTCTCCAGAGGATTCAACTCAGCTGCACTCGCAGGCTTTCACTAGGGAATTTTATTTCAGATTTTGCCTTTTTGAGAGGGAGGGGAATGAAGAGACAGAAAGAAGTTTCTTCACCAAAGAGGGCTCAGCACAAACACGTCATTATGAAGTCGCTAACACTGCTTTATCAGGGCCTGATGTTGCTGAACATACAGAGAGCACGGTGTACTCACATGTAAACTAGGATGGTAGGTCAGCACACCGTTGTCGCACAACGTCACGTATTTCTTCTTCCACTCTTTATTCAATGACTTGCCACTTCGCTTTAGCAGCATACCCTGTTAGAGGAAAAAAGAAAAGATATTATATACTCTTTTGCCAATGCACAACTATTTAAAGAACAGAAAGAGATAAACATAATGGCCAACAATTTTAGATACACTTCCTCCTTCAAGTTACTAATTTTTCCCCATTTCTCTCACGACACAGGTTTTCTCCATTGGCTGTTTCAGTGCTTGCAATTTAGGAGGAAAATCTCTAAGTGCGGCTTTCGTAAAGCAAGTCGCGTAAACACAAAATACTGTATCAGCGCTGACTTTGTCCAAAGGGTAGAGAAATCCCTTTTGCACTGAATTCCATGCCTCAGGAAGGCACAGTTTAATGTAACACAGAGTAAGGCTACCCACACGCGGTCCTAGCTGATAAAGGCATCACACTCGATGCATTTCCTAGCCCTCCAAAATAAATGATGAACCCCAGGCTGAGTGAGGATCCTGCTGTTTGGTTTGTGCTCCGTTCAGCGTGTTCTTGAGGATCCCTTGTTTTCCAGGCTCGGCCTCTCCACAAGCAGAGAAGAGCACAGGTTTATGTTCTGATTCCCTCCGCAGTAAGGTGAACCCGCAGTGGAAACCCTCCCAGCCATTCATTCCAGCAAGAGAGACACCGATTCCAGGCAAGAGGAGCAAAATGGAAATGGGGCAAATACAAAGTTTTCCAAATAAATTCTGGATAATTTGATAAAAGAGTTCAGAGAGGGAAAGAGGTGAGCAAGGTGACTCACCTTTCCACGAATTGTATTCAACCTAAATGGTGATGAACGCTGTCAACAGCTGAGATAAAAAGTCACCGTGTTTAAATGGACAGGAACTATTACTGCATATTAACCTGTTCTCAGCTTAAAAACAGAGAGTAACTTAGAAAAGCAAAAGACATGTTGTAGCAAACTGAAGGTCGTAAAACAATCCACACTTTAGCAACGCACTTCCCTAGGAAATTCGAATTTCCAAAACCAAGTCAGAAGGCGGTTCCTAATGAATTCATACAGTACTTTGGCTATTGGAAGTCCTACTGAAATGTAAGAAATGTAAGAGACAACCACGTACAGTACTACCACTGGCACACACAGGTTCATCAGATCAAGGTCAGATAAAAGCAGACACTTCATTTCATCAAATCACAGCCAGGAATCCGAACCAGTACAAGCTTCAGTTCTCTAATCCCTGTAAAATGCGTTTTTCAATTCTTATTTTCTGTGAACTTAAACAGGAAAACAGAAGATGCACTTTCACACATGATGTTTCCAACTCCTATGGAGTTTTGTTAAAACAGGTTAAAACCTTAAGAGCGAGTTGAGCATCCGTTTTCCCATTAAACCTACAGCTTTATTGAGCGATCTCTCTGCAGACACAACCCCAAAGCCACGAGGGGCCAAGGGGCCGGTCTGAGCCAGGAGAGCCCTCCAGAGCTTGGCAAGATTCTCCCTCCCTCCATTCCAGATTTCTGACGTTCGGCTTAAGTCCCTCACCACAACCCACGTGAAATAACAACTCCCCTTTCGCAATCGCAGAGACGATCCCAGTGGAAAAAGCACATTCGCAACCACCCATTCCCAGACCCACACTTGGAATAGAAGTTCAGAGAACAGCCCTTCGGGATTCAAAGCAATCTGTGGGTGGGACTGTAAAGAAAACCTCGTGTTGGATGAGTGCGTTAAACAGCGGCACACACTCTGAACTTTCTGACCGTCTTGGGGTCAGATTTCTTTTTTGTGGTGCCGTGCCTTGCTACAACTCAAACTTTTTCAAGAGAATGGGGTTTCTGAAACAATTTCTTACAAAAGCTTCTACAAGTGCAAGTCGCACATCCCAATTACTGCCTTCCAGTGGTTAGAGACATTGTTTTCTTCTATTAAAAAATGAAAGCTTATTTCTGCCTTTGACTTGTATGTTTGTCTATAGTAGGTGATCTGTGGCTTCACCTTTCCCATCTTTCATACCTCACCTGCAGCACGTTCGCTCGAGTTTAGGGGGACCCAATTCTAGTTATCGCTGTGCTGTGGGGATCAAAAATTACTCGCTCCCTGCACTGGTTTGTTCTTCAGACCTTTTAATGGGGAAAAAGCTGTAAGGATCACAACGGTGATCTCCCCCCACCCCTTGCCTTTTTTCAAAGTTTTGAAGAAAGAAAAATATATATATGTATTTGAAACCTTTTTAACTGTCCCTTTGCTATACAGAAAACATGTCATTACTTACATGAGTATCAACTCATGACAATCATAAACTTAATAAATGGTAAACCCCCACTATTTTAATGATTTTTACTACATAGAGGTTTTGCTACTAGCTAGGTGTGAATTATGAAATTCTACTTTTGTATCTAAACGCAAAAAAAAAAAGATTCAAAATGGGGTTTTGCCTATCTTTTGAAGTGGAACTCTCTGCTTTCATGTAAAACAATAATACTGAACATTAAATACGTACCATTTGTGACTAAGTAACAAACCAGACTTCCCAATCCATTTTCTTTAGGTACCACATTGGCAAAACGAACAGATTTTTGTATTATTTGAGAATTAAAAATATCTTCTAATACCTGCAGAGGAAGCTGCTCTGAATACAAGGAGCCAACTTAAGGTGTTATGAAGCAGAGAAGCCCATATAAACCACATTTTTTCCCCTCAAGGCCAGAGACCACCACTTTGTCTGTGATAATTATATAGAATGGTCTGGAGAAGTGCTCTTAGTATCAGAGTTTAGATCAGTTATAAATGCACTTTAACTAAACTTAAAAAAAAAATGGCCCAGATATGACAAGAAATGTTACTTAAAAAAGAAGAAAAAGCCCTTCGCTTGGGTCATCTTATATCTACATTTAGGTCACATCAACTACTCTGCCTAGGAAAGGAGATACATGGGTTCTCACTGACCTTTGGTACGTCCGAGGCAATTTAGAGGTAGCTTGGACATGTCTCCAGTCATGGCCAAAGAGGCCCCACATACACACGGCACATCAGAAAAATCACATTTAGTCTCCAAGCTATACAGAAAGGACTACGTAAATCAATTTCTACTTCAAAATACTGATTTTTTTTTTTTTTTTTTACCCTGAAATAATCTCTGTCTCAAATTATTATTAATCGGTTAACATTATTTCTCCTAATTTGTATGAAATCTTTCATTTGTTACAATCTGCCACCTGCAACTTTAGCCCTGCAGTTCAATGCAGCTGACTCAAAGCTCCCAGATCCAACACTAACAATTCAACACCTCCAATCTGCTCATGAACCGAGAAGAATTTCACACTTCAAATTAAATTTTTACCACCTTCCCTCCAAAACTGCAGTTCTGCATCTAACGGAGGAACGCTTCTCCTATCAGGCTGTGCTGGCTGTACTTTTAATGAGCCACAGGAAAAACTTTAACCGGAGCGCACGAACTTCACGTCTTGGGTTTTGCTCGAGGAACCGCGTCACGGTACAAGGCAAACGGAGGAACCGTCTGTACGCACCGCGAGCTCTTTATTAGTAATGTGTATGCTACGCCTAGTCCCAGGAGGTCATTGCAAGCCAAAAGCAATGTTAAGTGTACAAGCTTTAAATAACTTACAAAGTTAATGTAATGAATGTAAGTGTTATCTGAAATCCATCACTCAGTGGCTTGCTGTAGCCTCAAGCTGTGATAAAACACCACTCATAAATTTATATTAAAACTCTGTTCAATAGCAATTATTTACCAACAAAGATTTATTGATTGCATTTGCTGTTAGAGACTGGGGCCCTAACTGAGTCAATCAGCTTATGTTGTTGAGCTCCATGGCCCCAGGAGAAGTCCCAGGCTGCCAGCAGGCTCTGCAGCAGCTCAGGAAAAGCCACCAGTGAAGGGCTGATTGCACTTAAAGTAAAAAAAGCCAAACCAAAACAAAACAAGAAACTTAACACCCAACACCAGTCAGAGGATCTATACACAGTTCATCTGAATACACAGCAATCGGCTGAATCTCACCGCTCCAGATGGCTTCCCATGAGCTGCAAAACTTGCTTGCTTAAACAGTAAATGAAGACAAATGGTGAAATAATTATGCACTTGTTTTACGGAAATATTTCAGGTTTTAGACAGCAAATTATTGGCATCTAAAAGAGAAATCTCTCAAAGTTGCTTAATAGTGCATTGAAGATGTTGGTAGGTGAGCCACCTTAATTTTTCAGGCAGGCCAGACAGATGGTAGCAAAATAGACTGACACACTTCCCACAAATAAATGTCATCAAAATGCACTTGCTGACCATCAGAGGGATGTCTGTGGCCACTGCCTGGCCTGCAGAATTTATCCTGTGTGTGTGAAGCAACATCCTTTGCATGCCCTGTTGTGCTCCATTTTAATTCTCCCACTTCCCTGGGTATTTTGGATTTTCCAGGGGCCACAAGATATGAACGGTTTCACAAACAGGATAATACCAGTGATCACAGCTTAACTGACTGCAAGTTTATTTGCATGTGCTCCAGCTGTAGAATTTGACTTAAACGTTTATTTTTTGTTTAGTTTTTGCTTTATTTTGTTTGTTTGTTTAATAGGATTTGCTACATTTTACTTTTCTTAGTATGCCAAGCAAAAATAGCAGGGCCCTTTGGAATTCCGCAGAGTCACGACTGGACCTTCTGGAAAAGAAAATGTGATACTTTGGTTTCTATTTTCTTTTAGAAGCTTACACCACTGCCACGGCTGAGACACCAGCATCAGGCAAGCTTTTTTTGCTTCCCCTCCTTAATTTTTAGCCTACCTCATACTGTTACCCTGATGCTGTTTTGACAGAATGAAATATGTAATCTGGCACTTAATCATTAACAGCATAAATTCTTAATTTTCCACTCAGGTCTTTAGTTCTCATAACTATGATTAGCAGCTAGCAGTGCTATGAATTTTCTGCAGCTCTATCATTTGCATCCTGTTCACAAAAGAAAAAAATTCACGCTCATCAGAAACATCATCCCTCAAATAACTGCAAAGGCAACCATTCATAGTCAGGATCACGAACTAACAGTTACATATAAATTCTGGTCAATAAAACATCCGCTTCCTTTAAATCTATTAACACAGTGAACAAACGCTGCTAAATCCTCTAGGTTTGCATGACTAGCCAGTTCTAGCTAGTCTGGCCAGCAGCACTGGGACTAGGGTAGCTTGTCCTAATAACAAACAAGAGATTAATTCTTAATTGATAATTTTTGCTTCCAGAACATTTAACTGTAACAGCTTCCTAGTCTTAAAGTCCATTCTTTCAGCATATGGTAGATGCCAGCTCAAACTATTTCATCTACAAACAATACTTGCATGCTATAGGAAGCTTATGGTCATCTCTGCTCTCTCTTCAACAATTAATTCGAGCAGATACCAGAATGTGCAACTAATCCTCTTGGGAAACTAAACTGCTGAAGATGCTCAATGGATTTGGAATCCTTCCATACAAAAGTTACTTGTTTTCTTGATCTCCCTGAATTTCAGTAGTGTGGGGTTTTTTTTGGCTTCCCAGGAATTTAAGGGAATGCTGCTTGGTCTTTTGGAAGCTGCCCAGCTTTTTACAGTTGGAAACCTGTAGTAAGCATCTCTTACAGTAACAGGGCACAACTGGGAACCAACCTAACCACAGAACAAATGCTACAAGAAAGAGGGGTGCGTCTAAAGAGATCTGAAAACAGGAGACCCCAAATACTCTCAAACCTCAGTATGGAACAATAACATTGCAAAAAACCTTCTAAAACACCCTGTCTATTCTTACTGCAGCCAGGCGCACACGGGAAAAACCCACACACCTTCCTAAGAAACTGGCACTGTGGCAGTAGCAGTGTTTTGCTACAGATACAAAGATGCTTCCCCACTGCAGAAACCATTCAAATTTTTATGTCATACACCAGCTCCACAAGGAAATGCAATCAGAACATTGAACCCAATTATCTTCTAACTTCGCCTAAACACAAGGCAATAAGTCAGCGCAGCAGGTAATTACACCATGAATGGTTACCTAATGCTGAGGCTGATCAGCCGCTATTTCCGTCTGGAGTCAAAGAAAAGAGAAACTCCAAGATCTAACTCGGAGCAGAAGATAATAGCTTTGCTAAAACTTGATGGACAATCAACCTGCAACTCATTACTTGCCAAGCTGTCTGCACACAGGCTACTAAAAAAAAAAAAATTAGAAAGCTTTATTGAAAAAAAAAAAAATCTCAGTGCTGATTAAGCAAGTCTTACAGTTCAATGTAGCACCAGCAATGAGGATTGCCACCTCTAAGGAAGAATGGCTACTGAATTCCTGCAAGGAACCTCAGCACTAAAGACATGGTAAATGGGAAGAACAAACTTAGCGCTCATTGTTATTGCATTTCTATTTTTAATGACCGCTCCAACAATTCACCCTCCAGATTTTGACCTTACCTGCCAACTGTGGGTAAGGCTCAAGTTCCTCTGGTATGCAGCAAATAATTTTAAGGGAAGTTTTCACAACTCGTCAGCCTGCAGCTACAGTTTTTTAAAAGGCAGAGTATGTGTTTCCAACACGGCATGGACAAGGATTCCTCAGGATGTTGCTCAGCATAGGAACCTACTTCCCTGACTTACAAGCATGATGAGGTTGACAAAAGACAACCGCACTGCAGTTTGGGGACTAGAGAACAAGAAGCCATCATCTGGCACATCACATTCACCCACCTAACGAGCAAAAAGATGATCACGCAAGAGCAGTCATCCTAGTGTCCAAAGAAGAACCTGAATGGGAAGCTGAAGACCCAGCCCCGCGGCAGGGTGCAGGAATACAAACCCCGCTCTGGCTGAGCACTGCGCGCCCAAAGCTGCGCCCGTCTGCACAACGGCCGCGATAACGCTCCGGAGCCCCAAACAGGCGTGTCAAACAATGCAACACACACGGTTATAGGATGGAGATACTCAAAGCAGGAGACTTTGCGAGTACTCCTTCAACTGACAGCGTTGTGGAAGGAGCACTTGCTTGTTAGCCCTAGTTTGTGATTATTTCTAAAATTAGACTTTGTAAAATCAATAGCATGTTGCATACTCTAGTTATCTACATATCCTTTCTACAGAATTTAATGTTCAAGTGTGTTACAAAATACAGATTCACAGAATCACGGTATGTTAGGGATTGGAAGGGACCTCAAAAGCTCATCCAGTCCAACCCCCCCGGCGGAGCAGGAACACCCAGATGAGGTTACACAGGAAGGTGTCCAGGCGGGTTGGAATGTCTGCAGAGAAGGAGACTCCACAGCCTCCCTGGGCAGCCTGGGCCAGGCTCTGGCACCCTCACTGGGAAGAAGTTTCTTCTCATATTTAAGTGGAACCTCCTCTGTTCCAGTTTGCACCCATTGCCCCTTGTCTTACCATTGGTTGTCACCGAGAAGAGCCTGGCTCCATCCTCGTGACACCCACCCTTTATATATTTATAGACATTAATGAGGTCACCCCTCAGTCTCCTCCAAGCTCAAGAGCCCCAGCTCCTCAGCCTTTCCTCACACGGGAGATGCTCCACTCCCTTCAGCATCTTCATTGCCCTGCGCTGGACTCTCTCCAGCAGTTCCCTGTCCTCCTGGAACTGAGGGGCCCAGAACTGGACACAATATTCCAGATGCGGTCTCACCAGGGCAGAGCAGAGGGGGAGGAGAACAAAATACATATTTAAAGGAATGGCACATCTGTTGCTCTAAACCCAGTTTACCACTTTGAACAAGGCACAGCACCTAGAGCAAGTCACAATGCTTTTCTGCCTTACAGTGGTTTCTGCCTCTGTTGCCTTCCAAGGTTTTTTCCACTTACCCTGGACTGTTAAAAAAAAAAAAAAGAAAAAAAAACAAACCCAAAACTCAGCCCTTAATAATCTCAAGTAGTTGGTTTATTAACCCCTTGGCATTGGCAGTTGTGGTTTCCCTGACACCATCGTCGGCGCTAATGTGAAATGCGCTGCGATGCAAATCATTATCCTCGCGTCCGGGAAAGCAGACGGCTGATGCCAAGGGGTCTGAGGCAGCAGCCGAGGAGCCGGCAGCGAGCAGCTCCGTTTGAACTCCCATCTCTTGCTCCGGCATCACACACCGCGCCGGCCACAAATGAAGTTAGCACCCGCGCCAATCAGTCCGGGGTGAGATGCTGCTACTTAGACCAAAACTAAAAGGAAAAACGACGTTGGGAAAGTGATTCGGTGCAAGCGAACACGATGGCGTGGCACAGGTAATTTGGAAAAGGCTCTAAGAGCAGAAACAATGGCGCCGGTAGAAACGGCTGCAGGGTCAGGCATGAAAAAGAAGTAACAAAATATCTGTTTTCCTTAAGAAACAAACTGAGCATCGGGAGGGATGATATAAAAAAAAGGAGTCATCATGTAGACGTTATTACTTTTAGGTACCTGACACGGCTCTCGCTATAGTAGTGCTCTCTTCCCTGAACCCTGAAATTCTCTTTATCATATTTTATATAAAGTAGGGATTTGGGGGGGAGGGAGGTTCATGGCAGAAAAGCCATGAAAAGCTTAAATCCCAATTTTAACTTTCTATCCTGATACTATAGTGTTTCCATAGAAACATCAGGAAGACCACTTAAGAGAAGCTTTTTTTTTGTAGCCATGTTTGGCACCATACCCCTCCCCCGGACAACCTATTATTTCACAAATGGATGCTTTTTGCAGCTTGTTCTGTGCAGGCTCCGATGAAGGGGGGAAAGAAAAAGAATACTGGATCTTTAACCAGTTCCCTTGTGGCCCCCTCCCTTTTTTTGTTGGTAATATTTCTGTCATTCTGCCAGGGTATATGGTACAAAGGGTTACACTTTAATTGAGCTGTCAGCATCTCCAACAATCCTATAAAACTCCGATTATGCACGGCGGGGTTAGTGACACACTTGTTATTGTGGATGCCCTATTTGCTAAACCCGAGCCCCCCCTCACAGGTCACATAACCCAGGCGACCTTCCTGTCATTAGCCGCGTCTATTCCTACCTCACTGCTGTGAAAATCACACAAGCGAAGGCTTCAAAGCCCTTGCCAGGACTGAATTCGACCAGGAGCTAATCACCCACAAATCCAGCTCAAATGGCAATAATTGGCTAAACTGCTCACCTCTCCAGAGCTCAGCAGTAATTTGGGATAATAAAGAAAAGAATTATTCAGCTAACTGCCCTGAAATGTATGCTTTGTGACCGACACACTTCACATTTTAATAATGATGGACACAAAATCCAATTTAATACAGCATCTACTGAATAACAAAACCAAGAACACTGGCAGGAAAAAAAAAAAAGTGTTGGGTTTTTTTTTGGTGTGTTTTTTTTTTTTTTAAGACTGTGTTCCGTATTATTGTGCAGAAAGGATTCACACTTCATGTTGTAAAATTTTGGGACTAAAAAGGTCTCCATGAACAACCTTCAGAAACTCTGCCCCATAATAGGATTTTAAAATTTTTTATTATTATTATTTCTTAATCAAATAGAGTGTCCTGCATTAAAAAATAATTTTGCTGAACAGTTATACCTCTGGTCCTTAAATCTTTGTAGGGGTAAGACCAGAAATGTATTTTTATCTTCTACAGTGGAAGGGTATCTTCTTCATTTTTCTAGGTAAAAGTATTGCCCGATTGCCTCATTTTTCTTCTACACTTTGTCCTCTGGTCACAGGATCATTGGCATCAATGACCCCACTACACACACTGGTTGGATAGGTAGCGACATTCCCTGTCCTGCTTCATGACGTGACCAGCCCCACAAGACGCATCACGACTGGTTCAACACTGCAAAGATGCTTCGTGACTCTTCCTTCCACCCAACCCATTCTCCTTCCTCCAATCTCTACTAAGACCAAGAAAAGAAAAAGTAGATATACACGTGTGTATATACACACATAGAAACCATAATTGCACACATACTGTTTATATCTCTCAGATGTCCAGTTCACTCAGCGGAATGGGAATGAAGATGACTTCTGTCAGGAAGACCTCTTTCAGAGATGCAGCTAATGTATGTTGGGCAACTAGTATCCCCTCATCATTACAGTAGAAATAAGGAACCTAATGAGAAAACATTCCCTGGCTCTCTTTAACTGATTCGCCTGCACAGGGAAATTGTACATACCGAATTAGCATCTTCCAGACACAGAGCTGCCTCAGAGCTATTGAAACGCTACAGGATGTACCCATAACCTTAAAACTCAGTGAGTAAAATCTCTTTCCACACCAGGCAGGTTTTCTTGCTGGCCTGGCACCAAGTGGTACGTACAGATGGATTTTGAGGGAAGATGTGTCAATGTCCCTGCAGGCCAACTGCCAAAAAGATCCAAACTCAAGAGGCAGCAATTGTGCTTGGTTCAGAGAGGGACCACAAGTGCTACGTCTGTTTTTGGCAACTAGTTTAGACATGTTTTATACCTCATTTAAGGCATGGGCATACCTGCAGTTTTGTGAGTCAGTAGAAGGTGAGTCAGAGCAGTCACACCAGCAGATATGCTAATGGACTAAAAGGGGTTACCCATTAAAATGGTTGAGTTGAACACAATGTGACCGGGTTTAAGCTGGATCCTACTTCCTAAAGTTCATAAAACCACGTTTCACGTTCTGAAAGAAAATGGAAAAATCCATTTAGTCATAACCGTATTTCCTGTATAACCTGATCCTTTGAGGAATGACCTACACAAAGATCACATTGGAAAGGATATTTTAATGTAATTGTAACGTAAATACAAACTTAGAACAGACTCCCTGGTACAGTTTTTCATGTTTTGCGAAAAGAAGGAAAAATTTAGACACTACCCTACTCCATGCAGAGATGGCATCTGAGCTGGTTCCAATGGAGGTCACCATGCTGCTCCAAGAGGACACAAGGAAAGGCAAAGCCACCTTGTGACACACAAGATGTAACATGTACTCTGAAGACCACAGCTCATTCTGGACACAAATAACTGTCAATTAGAGCCTGCGTTCAAGGGATCACATTGAAGCACTTGTGCTCTCAATTTCATCTTAAACAAGAGGAAAATGTTTAGATAAATGTAGAACATGACCAGACACAAACAGGCAACTGTGTAAAGAGACAGCTGTGACCACATCCCTTCGATATTTGCTCGACATCTGAGTTTACTTTGAGCTAAACAAACAGTTTCTAAAAAGTGATGATATATCTACGAGAGGCAGCAGAGACACATCTTTTTAAATAAGCCTTTCCAGAACATACACACTTGTCTTTTTCTTGCAAACAAATGACTTTCAATTGTGGAGATGAATCAATCTGTACTTTATAATCTGAAAACAAAATCATAACTCGAAACAGAGAAAAATATGTGGCTATTCACTCAAATACCTTCTAGGGCTGTGACTTGAGTCACGCTGTTGGGTCCTTTGAGAGAAGAAATTCATTTTACTGGGTGTAGAAGTCCCCTCAGAAAACACTGATGCACACCACCTTAGATGACTTCTGCAGATCGGCGGATCTCCAGGAGAAGACAAGAAACAGGGGTCTATGGGGTCTTGCCTTTTGTCAAAGACCAACTCAACATCTTGCAGAACAGAAAGGAACCTCCTCAGAATCAACCCACAGCATCAGCTGGGTCAACAAAGTCAAATGGCAACTCGCTTTAACACAAAGTCATAGTCATCATTTCTGAAGCCTCCTTGTTGCCTATTCTATATTTGAAGACTCTTCTACATCAAATCTATCTCCACATTTAAACAACGGCTCCCTGAATCCCCACGAAAACCTACCCATTTCCATTTTCAGAGATTTAAGGGTACAATCTAAAGACAACTTTCAAATACAGGTTCATTACACCGTGTTCTTAAACCGTTACTGTAAAAAGGCAAAGCTACTTCTGTCATTAACAGAAGTAATCAATTTTTACTATGGCAAGTGTTATAGAAATTACAGTTAACAAAATATGAGAGACATTGCCAGTGTCAGTCATTTGAAAGAACTTTTCTGAGAAATGATAAATCAATGCTTTTGACAAGGATATTATTAGGATACCCGAGGTAATAACCTGAGACAATTCAAAATTTATTTAATATTCCCCAAACCAGTTCTGCGAAAAAAGGCTAGTTTTATCTGGGCTTGCTTTGCCTTGCATACAGCATACACTCCTCCTCTCCCCCACTTACCAAGCTTAGCATTAATCAGCGCAATTTCAAAATAAAGGATTCTGCATATTGTGTCAGCAAGTTAAAAATTATAATATTGCTTTAATGTTAAAATCACTCCAGATACAATACTTGCTATGTAGTATATTTCATGGCTCATTTGCTTCAACAGATATTAAGCTTCAGTCAACAATTAACTACTGACACCTTTTTTTTTTTTAATTTTTTAAACCAAGAAGATTTAGCAGAAAAACTAAGGCGCAACTTGGATTTATTAGACTGATGCTAATTCAATGTTACCCGTTTATTTTCTTTCTATGAAGTACCCATTCTTGAGAATGATTGGGTCACTTAATCTACATTTCAGCTGAATTGAAATTCAGATTTGAGCCACGCAGTACATATTTTAGTCAAAAAAATGCTGTAAGCGCATCAGTTTAAAAGACCATTCAAACCGTTAATTGTTTTTCACTTGCCATATAAGATCATTTCCCAAACACAACCATTTAAACGAACATTTAAATGGTGTTTTGTATACAGCACTTGCTCTGTTTAGGAAAACAGTGCGTCAGAAGACAGCAGCGTCTGGAGCCATTTGCTGCTTTTTGCAATGAACCCCTCGGCGCTCCCTGACACTTCAGCCTGGGCTGACCTGCAGTTTCATGGTGCTAGAGCTTCAAAGCCTGGACACCAGACAAACCATCTCACTTCGTACTTTCTGAATCGAACAAGGGGCAGTTTTATTGTCGTAACAGCAAAAATAAGGTGTCGATGGAAGACTTTTTTTAGCTCTGCCCACTCAGATCCATGTTATAGCGCAGCTGGGATGTAAACCCAAACTCATCACACAGATGTAATCCCAAGCCATATTTTGCATTTCACAGACATTTCCATCTATCAGAAGCCTCAACAATCAGGAAGTAGATGATACATTTTTGGATCACTGGCTCCTACCCAAACGACGCCAGAAAGGGCACTAGCTAGGGTGGTCTGGCCCACAAGCCCAGAGGAGTATAATTAACACAAGTTGTTGTAATGAAGGTGGCAATGACTAAATCGTTTTGGAAATGTGTACCCCTAGAAATGGACGGTATATAACACAGCAGCAAACTGCGATACTCCAGAAAGAGTATCCCGTCAGTAAAAGCACGTGGCTAGACCATGGTCTGCTTTAGGCATGTCTGGCAGCACATAATTTCTGGCAGCATCAGATTTTGCCACGTGAAGCCTTCGAGCTGGGGTCAACTCTTTACGTGTGATCCATAACACAGAATATGGATTGCTTTGACATAACTCAGACAATTTAATCCTCTGGTCACTCAGCATTTTAATGTTTTACAATACTCAGTAGCAACAGCAGATGTAGCAAAGGCTGTTATCCAGCGCTATATATACCTATGAACGAAGACTTACTTCTGGAGGAGTCAGTCCAGGACTTTCTAAAGCAGAAAACCCAAAGATGTTTCCAGAAACAAAGATACTCGCTCCTCCCAAAAATCATGTAAAGATACATACAGCATATTTTCCCTATAAGGGTGCTCTTTCACACGTGTTGATCACTCAATTTCAAGCGTATACGCAACATCATCAATATTTCAGTTGAACAGGCAATAGAAGAACATGATACAAGTGAGCTGCTCTCCTCCAGAGGTTATTACTGTTTTATGAGAGACTCGTATCTGAGAACCAACTGGCTCACAGGCGATACAGAAGAACACTATGTTCACACAATGTAATTTATAAAGATCATTTATGGATTTCTGTGTGCAGTTACTCGGCTGTAGACTAGGTATGTTGTAATATATTGGAGACAATCTCCCTCAAAAATATAATCTGCTATTCAGTTAAGTAATTGGCCACGGACAAGACGAAAGACTAATTTTTAACCACCTTTTCCAACTTTCTACAGATAAAGAACGTGTTTGTAAAGACAAAAAAAAATTATATAAATAAGAATGCAAGGTACCCAGAGTGCAGCTAATGGGATTTGACGCTGGCTTTAATTTTAATGAAGAAAGTTGCCAGTAGCAACAAAACTGTCAGCAGCAGCCAAGCACCATTAATAAAGACCCAGACAACATTAGTGGCACGGCAACAGTACAAAAGGTTCCCCCCGGTTCATGCTGTGCTAAATTGGCTGCCCAATTTTTCTTAAGCGTCCATACTATTTAGAAGACAATTTATTAATTTTTGTCATCCATTGTCAGTTGACAGGCCATCATTTTGCATCCCGAATTTGAGATGAAAACTAATTGAAAAGACTGGCAGTATTTATGAGGGGTATTATTTGTCAATTATGGCTGGTGATGATACTTGGTACTACCAACTTTAATACCCCGTGCTTGGGTCTGTCAGTTGGACTTTCTTCTGTCATTTCCATGTTAGTTCTAAAAAAGTGACAAAAACCAACGATCAAATCAATTTAGAAAACTCATTAAGGAAGAGGGGCCCATCAATCTCCACTCTGAAATCACCCGAGTGGGGAAAAAAGCACCAACATCACCCAGGAAATAACAGCTTTCTCTCAAAGATACCTTCCAGGAAAAAAACTTACTCTCTTTGTTTCGTACAAACCGAACACATTTACAAATATGTCATAATCTAAATTATCCCTGCAACTTTATCCAGGCTGCCTACTGCAAGGACAGAAGATTTCACTCTCATACCATTGCTGTTAACAAACTGTTTCTTTGCAAGTCTAAATGGCTCAAAGGCACTTAAATTCCTAACTGCAAAGTGGTAAATCCTAAATCCAGTCGTTCCAACTTCCCTCTTATCATATTATGTTAGTTATTAAAAAAAAAAAATTAAAAAGCTTTCACTATTCAAAAGCTTCCGTCATTGTCCCCAGCATCTCTCAGGAGAACACCCTGTAAAATGGTACCATAATTTGAGTGTTTAAAAAGCAAACCAAAATGGTATGGACCTCATGGTGCCTCCTAGAGATCTAAAACCAAACGATTAATACCCTGGCAGAGCAGAAATCTGACCACTACAGGCAAGACATCATACCCTTCTAGGACAACAGGACCGCTCACACGCTGAACTGCCTGTAATATCACACTAGGAGCTGCTATCAGTACCATTGCTGGCTTAAAATCTCAAAAAAAAAAAAAAAGTTTAGTTGCATTCATTACTTTTGCCCCATCTTTCAGAAACATTCTCTTATCCTTCGTACTCACAGACACTTAAAACAATGGTGATAGTGTTATCAGCAATTAGCAAAAAAAACAAACAGCTAAGAAAATCCCAGCTTGGAAAACAGCAACAAAAATTAGGATACACCACACATATATCTATGCCTTTTTTTCTGTTTTCAATGCAAAGTTTTACTTTTGAATCCCTTGAGTATTTTGAGGCTTCACTTGAATGCATCACCTCAATGCTCCTGGGATGTCATGACACCCGAGACGCCGATGGATGCACAGATGATGTCAGGATTGTGGGCACACACGGGACCACATCACATCCAACTGCAGCTTCAGGTTTACAGCAAGTGTATTAGTGAAGTGCCATAGCAGCAGGACAACGCTGGGTACTGGCATCATGAAAAATCGAAGTGGTATTTCCCGTGACTCCAGCAAAATAATGAAGTTATTTTACTGTTGTCCACAGAACCGAGAATTATATTGATTTGACCAAAGGCCATGGGTGGTGGCTGAGTCTGTAAGGGTGAGGTACCTCTCGGCTGCAGCTCAGTGCTTCAAACACCCTCTGCCATCTCCCTATAGATATCATATTTTCTAAGCTTTAAAGAGCTACAAAATTTTACTTATCTCTTTCCTCCATACTTCTCTATTTAGTGTAAGTAAATCCCAGTATTAAATTAAAACATGGACAGTCTTTAATGTGTCCTACACCACACTCCACTTGTTTCTGAAGATGTGAACATTTGAAGATGACAGCTAAAGCCTCATTTAAACATCGCTTTAGGAGCAAAGCATATCATTGTCCTTTGCCAACAGCAACTAAAAAGCCTAAAATTGAGTAGATCTACTATACAGAGAATTTTCTCTCTAATATCTATAGTAAAACGAGTATTAGAGTAGAAAATGTGTTCTGTCCAAAAGAAAAAAACTTGAAACCACAACTACATTAACTACATTAGTAGTTTATTATAATATTAGTTATATATATGATTTATTAGTTTTTATATATGTTAGTTTTTATATATATTTACAATATACTGTTCATTAAAAAATCCTGTGAAAACTAAACAAGAGTGTTTTCTATCATGAAACCAACCATGTAAACACTAGCTCAGTCCACACTGAATCCATCCTATTAATCCACGCTCATTTTCCAGAAGACAGTGTCAGCTTTGCTTTAAAAAAAGGAATTGTTCAGGGATAGTATTTCCCAACATCTAACCTTTCAGACTCAAATTTAAAGCAAAAGCTTTCCCACCTCCACACTTGTTTCCTAGAATTAGAAGTAATGTACGCTTAGCTATCCTTCTGCATGAGACAGTAGAATAAGAGGTTGATATTCACTCGAAGTACAAATTCTCAACCTAGAAAAAATTTGGTGCAGTTCCTATGTTATAGACATGACCATTACCTTATTTTCTTCCACTGTAATCATGCTTGGTCTCTCTTGCATATAAAACACAACTAAGAGCCTCTTTGGGGGACACAAAGGCTGTTTGCTCCCTTCGATTCACTTTCAGATGCAAGATGCAAAACCAGCCCTGCTGACCCACAACCAGGAGCTGCATGTAAGAAAATCCCTGCACATGACAAGGGGCTCCCCCAGCTCCATGAAAGAAGGCAGAAAGATTGCTGATCACCAGCAGAAAGGTTTTGTTTTTTTCATCACAGAATTAGTGAAATAGGGCTGGAGAGGTTGGTCAAGGTCCTCCAAAATCCCACTGGAAACTCTGTCTCCATATACTACATACAGTCTAAGAACTGAATACATGGGGTTTGGGATGGGGAGAGTTAATACTCATGTAGAGAGCCTATTTTGCTATTGTGTTCAGGCTTCCTTGGGCACTTGTATTCCTCTCTCACCTATGCACTAGTGAAAAGTGCCAGCAAGTTGCCTCCACAAAGCTCTTTAGAATGTCCGCAGTATTCCCACCAGAGATGAGCAGAACCTGCAATGCAGCAGGACTCTGCTGCTGAGAACAGAGGACATTATACTGGGCCACCATCGATTTCCATTCTTCTCAGAAATGACCCTCCAGAAATCTTTTCTTCCTATTTCAACTGACCTAAGAGAAGCTAAATTCACTGAAATACAACCATACGTCACCACTGTTCCAGAAGTGTCCATGTCAGCAACATATAAAACATGACTTTGCTCACTAGATTACCTAAACACCACCTGGATTTATAGAATCAGGACAAGACATGCTGGAAAGACAGCTGGAGGTCATCCAGTTCAGCCCTCTGCTCAGAAGACAGGCCAATGTGGATCAAGTTTAGGGCCTTGTCCAGTTGACTCTGTAGATGTCCCTCTCCAAATCATCTGCGGAGTCACCTCCAAGGATGGAGATTTCACAGCCCCTTCAGATATCTGCTCCAATACTTGAACGTCTTCTCGGTGGGGAAAAAGAAAAAAGTTTCTGCATTTCTAACAGGAATTTCCTGTCTCAATTCATGCTGAAACGAAAGGCACAAAATTGCTTCCTTTACTCCTCCAATTGATCCATCAGTTAGCAATGAGGTACACAAGAAATTGCTTTCCTGTGCCTGGATAAAGTACACACATTGCATAAAGGCGAAGAGCTGCTCGAACCACAAGGATCACAGTGCAGCAGCTGCAGGGTTGTTAAGACCCACTAGGACAATTGCTAAGCTATTATTCCAAAATGGAACAGGTTTGTTCTGCCATCAGTAATATCTTTTATGCACTTGCATTGTCATCTTAAATGGAGATTAACTAATATATTACTGATTTAACTTTCAGTGAGATCCTAGAAAGGCATATGTGTGCCCAGGGAAGCTTCTGCTGCTTGAGTCCAAAAAGAATTGAAGTCAAACTAAAAACGCATATTGCCGCTGAAATGACAAGGAAAAAGAAAAGCTTTACCAGTCTACTTGGAAATTAAGGAGACCACAGAATAATGCTTTATATATTTTCAAAAAGAATCCAGCCTTTCTTGCATGAAGAGACTTCGTTACATTTTCTAGTGCTGCCACTCAGATTAAGGAGACATGGGGCTCATTGGAAGCCTGAAGTCAATATTGTAAGACATGAGAGTCTTCATCTCCAATTCAAAAACTCCAGATGAAGAGAAAACCCACAGACTTGTTTCTGAACATTCTTCTCCTCCAGCAAGTAAACCTATCTATAAAAACTGCTCAATGCCACAAGCCTTCTGTAAACACAGCAAGAAAGCTCCTTTTCTGCAATGCACCCGTAAAAAGACGGTGCTTTGATAGAGGATAAATTTGACGTCCAAATCCCCTTAATCCAGCTCAATGGGCAGAGAGACCAGACATCTTTTACGATCTTGGTCCTTTTGAGATACGTGTCTAAAGTTTCTGCCCCTACTGCAAGCAAACTAGCTCAACCCACAATATAAGGGAGATAAGGTGACCAAAAGAAACCGCGTAAAATCTAATTTATTTTCTTGGTATTGTTGCAGTGAATTGCACAGCAGAAGAAATTAAGGGTTCTTTGTAAGCAACCTAACTTTCTAGAGAAATGCACCATTTCTTTTACTAAATCTACCTTTTTAACCTCTTTGTTGCAAAGTGTCAGGGGCGTATCAGCGCCGGGGAGAGTGACTAACACACAGAAGCGGCTCCGCGAGCTATCGGGACTCCAATCTGGAGTTCACCTACACGTTAACTCCTACCGCTAATTCATCATCCCGGCACCCGACAGCTCGGCTGATTGTGAGCCTTCCAGGACAATACGGGTCTCGGCTGACCACCAAAAACCACCCCAAGGGAGGAGGAGTTGATGGGCACGGACCTGGAGAAGGCCTAAGATAAGTGCTGGCTGTCAGTGCAAGGACAAAGAAGGGCAGGCCCTGGGGAGAGAAAGGAGATAAAAAAAAATCTCGACAACTGCTTTATCTGATGAGGGTTATGGCTAATTAATTATAAACTCAATTACCTAACCCTTACTTCAGCAGTCTCTATTCATTAAGAGATAAAACCTGACCGGCTGCAAACTTTCTCTTGCACACATGCACGCACAGCACGTTTGCTTTGGATTTGCACACTTTAGCTCACAATTTCTTAGAAAAGATCTCCAAAAGCCTTCGTGCCTGTCAACTTTGTGCTCGCAGGATGGAAGATTTCTCCTTTTTTTTTTTTTCCCCTACCACCCAAAGCACCCTCTGTTGCACAATGGGAGGGCCAGGCCTCCATGCTGTGCGTTGGCATTTAAAAGCAAAAACTAGACGTTAAACAATAGACATTACGGACATCAAAGCCCCTTTTCACAGCCAAGTTTCTGCCTCTGTGGGCTTCTGATCTAGTTCACATTTTAAATTGAGCTTTTAATTTTGGGTGCTAAGAGTTTGGCGGTGTAGCTCGCCGGTATCAACTAAACATTATTCTTCCAAAGTTCGAAGGTAGCCAGCAAAATGAATCGCATTAAGGAATGAACTCCGAAAACCTGCAGCCAAGCTAACACTTGCTAATAATCCAGACTGAATTTTGCATGTAACATGTTAAAAATGTCTGTTTTATCACTATTCAGATTCCACCCGCATTCCTGTGGTGCTTGGTCTCTCTTCCAGCTGAAGTTCTTGCCCCCTTGCGTCGTGCTTGACACGAGCTCAAACAGCCTTGCGGAATCAATCCTGGCCATTAAAAGAAGGCTCCTCTTAATTCTTTCCAAAGACTGCAGACCTGTCTGGCTCTCACCTTTTGAATACACAGATATTCTCAAATCTCTGTTTCACTCTGGTTGCCCTCTGCTCTAGCTTTTCCATTTCTACAGGATAATGTTTTTTTTACATACTTTTTTTTTTAATACGGGGGTTTCATATATATATATATGTGTGTGTGTGTGTCTCTCTCTCTCTCTCTCTGTATCTATCTATACATATATGAAACGACAAGGTGATCACAGTCACATGATATTTCACATCGTCGCAGGATTTTTCAAATAATAATTTCTTCTCGATACGTAGAATGAAGAGACCCAGCTTTGCGCCTGTTTCTACACTAAGTCCTATTTCAAACTACTGCGAAGTATATTTATATTACATGACATTTTCATTCATTCAAGATGTACAGCCTTGTAAGTAAATTTTTCATACTTTCTATAGACCAAATGAAATACGAACAACATAGGAAAATAATCAGCCCATACACATTCTGCAGGCTCTTCAACGCAAAGATACGATTATATGATGGTATTTAAAACTAATATTTTGGTCTTGGTTATTATTATTTGGTATTGGTCATTACCTTATTAAAAAGGTTTGGACTTGAATGATGGAGTCCAATGGTTTATTTTACTCCTGTGATGCTTACATGTGGCAATGTTTTTCTGAAAACTTGTTCCTTCATCTGGTTCCCTTCCTCATTTGTCTTGCTGATACCTGAGACCTTCAGTATATACTAGCTTGCTCTGTTCAATCGTTGGAGACTTTCCAAAGGCAATAAAATCTACTGTTATACAAACGTAAGACATGCATTTTTTCACTCCATAATTTAGAAGCTTTAATTCAAATTCTGTGCTTAATGTTCTTAAAGCATATCACATGGACAAATTCAACTAAAACTAAACACTGTCTGCTTTGATATAGCCTTTAAAAATTTGAGAAGAAAAATTACTGAACACCGTAATCATTTTCAGTAGCCAAGTCAACTTTGGCTATCTTTTAGATAAATCCTCAAACAATAATATAACCTTCTTTCCATCCTGAGCTTCTATTATGAATATCAATTCCATACTTTCCCTCACCATGACAAATTTTAAATCCAGTTATTATTTTAGTATTTCATATTACTTCCTTGCTTCCCTTCTGCATTAAGTTGAAAAGCTAATGCCATGCTTTCATGATCAAGTACTTTCCCCTGAAATATGTACATCTTTCTTTTCGGGTAATAGTTTTAAAGCTTGTCATATGAATGCTACAGCTGATCAGCTCCTTGTGGTTCTTTTAAACTCCCAGTCTTTTCTACTTGCTGGCATATAGCACTTCTCAAGAACACACGTCTGAATACTCTGTATTGTCTCTACTCACTCTGACCAACAATTCTGAGAGTACTCCAAAATGTTCCAATAAAGAGTTTTTTAAAGGCATCCCATTCTCTTCAGCTCTCAATTCTTCACCAATAAATGCAACTACAGGTTATTACTATATATCGAATAAAAGTATAAAGTTTTCTGTTTGTATTCTGAAAGACAAAAAAAGTCTGCGTTCTGTTTATTGCAAGTTACGTATCTGAAGTTTCCTAGGTAGCTGACATCTCTGGTCAAATCCAAAACCTGAGATACTCCCATCATCTTGCTTTTCTTTCCTAGAGTTGTAATGAATTCATTAAATCCCTACTTGGCAGAAAGCAAAGGAATGAGCATGCACTGAGCACCAGAAAACGTCATTTGCTTCTAGGCTCCACTTCACCACATTTCTTCCTGTTTTCTGGGGCCCTAAACTCTTCCCTGTTTTCGGTATGCACGTCTCCAGCACCCAAATCCAGTTGTGTTCTGACCTTGCTTTTCACTAATGCGTATGGAGAAGTTCATTTTTCTTTCTTTATTCAGTTTTGCAAGTTGTTGCAAATAGTGACCATTTTAAATCTCTTTCCACGTACATGTTCACTTTTATACAGCCCTATAACATTTTATCTGAAGGAAGATGATCGTACTTTGAACAAATTACAGCTTAAAAAAAAAAGAAGCGGGAACAGAAACAGAAAAAAAATTCAATGCCATTTTCCATCAACAATTACACACAGCTATTTAACTTAAAAATATAAACTATGCTTGAAACAACCACACACTCTGTAATACTGTTCCCTCAATTGCCTTCCCATCACACTAACGGCATTAGGTAAAAAGGAAGACTTCTCCCATTCATCAATAGAGGAGTTATTCATCCGAAGTTTATTATCTCAGGTAATTTGATCAATACACTTCACCTTTATAGTACAGTTGTCCTTGTGAGCAAAGCATTTTGCGTTTTATAGTGAGATGGTTATTATGAAGGCTATTCATAGGGAAATGCTCTGCAGTTAAAAGTTTTTCCAATTAACTACATTTAACATCATTTAAGCCATAAAATGGCGGTTACATTTCACATCGTGTTGTCTAAGTGTGGCAGCGCTTAGAGAACAGTTAGCACACATTTGGCAAATACATCAACCAATCCTTTGGAATGGAAACCAAAAAAACCCTGCCAGCAAATAAAGATATTTTCAATACGAAGTCATGAATATGTACAAAAAAGCACGCATCAGAAGAAACCCTTCACAAAATTGCAAAGAGTAGCCCCAGAGTTTCACCAGCTCTAGGAATGCTCCTCAGCATCAATTCTTCTTTTCCCTTAATGCAATGTCAGCACTCGTCCATCGTGTTCCTTTGTGAGGGTTTCTTATTTCTTTTCAGTTGTGGTGATTGTATAACTGAGCTATGATCTTCCAGTGAATTTTGGCATACAAGAACAAATTTTCTGATGTCCTCTGGGATGAAGACCTCCACAAACCACTGCACTCACTCCATAGCTGAAGGGTGTAGTATCTGAACTGCCTCCTCAGTTGCTACTATTCAGTGTAAAGGCATCACAAAAGACAAGGAAAAATTCTTTGAAAGAGAAGCAAAGTAACAAATTCTCATAGATCAACTATTCTAAGGAGAGAAATCTTCAAAAACTTGCTCAAAAATAAAAAATTATTATTCCTTCTGAGACATACTCAGAACAAACTAGTTCATTAAAGTCGTATCAGCACTTGTAATTAGCCCTTGTTGGCCAATAGAAGGAGACATTTGCAACTTTTCCCAGGAAATTATATTCTAAATCCTTCATGAGGTGGACCTTGTCCTTTTCTGAGGAAACTTGATAGCAGTCTTTAGTATTCACTGGCATAATTAGGACTGCAGTTAATTTCATTAAATTCTCTTGCTGCTAAATGAAGCAGATTATGAGACATCTTTTATTGCAAGGCATGAAATTACAGCCTGTCAGCTGCCAATGGTAGAGTAAAACTAATGAATTACAGGGTAAATAACACCAGAATTAACCAGCCAATTTAACATAGCAGAGAACAAAGTCATTTTTACTTAGAGCTCTGGCGAACACCACCACCACCGGGACACCTTTCAGCTGAAAGGGAACCCATTCAAGGACCCTCAAAACTAAATTACCAGGGAAAACCACATTTGTTGTGCAGCGAAGTTAGAAAGTCAACACTGCCAGTAAGTTATTAGAAATCGGTCAGATAAGCGGTAGGTATCGCATCACCAAAACATTTAAATTGTGGTCTCTCCAAGTAGTTTGTGCTAATATACTATTCTTTCTACACCCCAAGAAGAAGGGCAAACACGCATTTATTTGTTACTGTTGTAACTAGTTTAATGGCGACAGCTCTTCCCAGCCAGTACCAGACACAATCCCCATTAATGAGGGACAGATGCACTATGGATAGTTGAAGAAAATGGAAAACAAGTGTAACTCAGCAGTTCCACTTCCTGCGCCTGTCCTTCCAAACCTCTCACACAAGGTACAGAAGGTGCCTCCTGTCTGCACAGCACCCAGGCCAGAAGGGCAGGCTGGATGCTCTTCTCAACCTTGACCATGACCTTCCAGAAGGTCTGAGGGAATGACTCTTCCCATCAGCCTCATGAAGCCTCTAAGGCTGTTAGACATGCACACTTTTTTTTTTTTTTAAGACTGAGGAGAGAGATCTGCTCTGTGTGTGCAGATGTGCCACCCCTCTCTTTTTTAACTTATTTTTAAATTTTATTTAAAGATACCTGTACAGGACACAAACCTCTTCAATGCACTTGTATTGAAATTGTGTTATCTGGAAACTGGCACAGGCCCCACGTCTTTGCACAGGGGAAAAACAGCATGATATTTTTCTTCATTGGTTACCTTAGTGCCTGGACAGCAGAAAGGTTCACTCTAATGAAATCCTGACTACGCTGGTGAAAGAATAGAATAGCAAACACTAAAACCAAGGAAGACCACACAGCTGACCCAAACAGAAATGCCACGATTGCCAACGCTCTACAAGCCTGGAGCAGAACTCACTTACTCAAAAAGAAGGATAATACTTCAAACAAGCCTGATTTTAGAAGTTACAATCCCTGAATTACGGCAGGCCTGTATGTGTCATGAATTCAGAAATGAGATTTCTCTTGCAGACAGATCCTCCAAGCACACACACGTGCTGCTCAGCAAAGACCTACTGTCTCTGAAGCTTTTGTCTGGCATAACTGCGCTCACCGAACCCCTTCACTCTTATCCAATATGTTTAGTATTTCTGTGAACTGACCTTTCACTGGAAATTAGTTCTGGCCCATGCAGAACTATTCCAGACTGACATTGATATCTTGCCTTCAAGATTTCAACGGTGTTAAAAATCAGCGCTCTGATGGCATGCATGCATCAAGTCCAATGCATTTGTTACTGAAATCTATAGACTGAAAGCTCTTAAGACTGTTCAATCGGAAACAGCTCAGAGGCATCGACGAGGTGCCGAAGTAGCAAAGCAGCAGGAGCACCGATGCATTGCTTCCATCGATCACCATGCTTCATGCTTAAAGACATCAGCACCTTAAGAACCAGACACCTCTAGGGACTGGTGTGCCACTTCTGAATAGACGCTCAAGATTTTTAATGTTATTGATAAAGTCACTTGGTTTTTATTCTCGCTTCCCATCTCCTTCATAGTCTTTGTTCAATATTTGCCTTCCTTCTTCTTGCCCATTTAATACACATTTTTCTTCTCTTTGGTTCTCACCTGGCTTCTCACGGCAACACAATTTTTCATTTTAGTTCTGTCTCTCTTATCTATTGCATCGGCATTTTCCCTCCTCTTCTTTTACCTTTAAAGCCCCTCGCTTTTGTCCACCTCTTCACCGTCTGTAGAAGCAGGGAGCTTGCAGTCTTCGTGCTCCATAAACACGCGAGAAACCTCTTGCTTCACTACATCGACATTAAGAAGTGTCACTTAATTTGACTTAAGTGGGACTTAATCTGTATCAGGAATTACTTACAGAAATCACCGTGCTGCGGGACTAAAGCGCTAACCACAGTGATCATGCATGTATTATTTCTCAGCTACAAATACTGTATTGCCATGAATTACAAATTGACAGCAACATCTGCTGTACAAAGCGCCAATTCAGAAAGTACTCCAAAGAAGTTCTTTGCCATGACATTAGCTTAAACAAAACTGACACGTCAATCTTCAAAATGCTGAGTAAGCTTCAGCAGTGGATGGATGCTCAAGCCCTTACAGTAAGGGTTTGCACAGCTCATCTGCCACACGTGGCACTGGAAATCTACGTAATTCAGAAGATCCAGCTCATACACAAAAAAAATAAATGTACATATATATATATTTTAAGAATCAGAGCTGAGTATTTATTTTACATGAAGTGCACCAATCATACTTACTTACATACTCAGTTTGTTGAGAACAATTTATTTTCAGCTGGTTTGCTCAAAGCTCACTACTCTGCTTTTGGTCTGGGATTTACAGTATATCTCTTCCTGCAGAAAGTTTGCTTTAATTTGGTGAGGAAACAGCTTGTAAAATTTTGATTCCTAAAGTTATGATACCTGCTTTCTTAAACAGCCCCTAGTCTCTTCTGTTCCCATGTACTGCTTACTTTCAGACAGTAGAATGTCTAAACAATTCAACTACTTTGCTATTTTAATTGATTTTTCTTTCCAATACCTCCTGCACTCAAAGATTTTTTTAATTCCTCCCCCCTCCCCGAAATATTCACACGAGAAAAGAACATTAGATGTTAATCTAGCTACTTGATTTGTAGTGGTTCTCTAGTTCTCTACCCAACCATTTAAATACTGTCATTCATAATCGGGTGATATACTGTACTATAAACCCTTTTGCAAATGGTACATCTTGGTATTTTTCTTTTGTGACAAAGAATCACATTAGTTATAAAGCGGAAACAAATGAACTCAGTGCTCAACCTTACCTACAGAATCAGTTTATATCTCAACGGCCCCACTCTTTTTTAAAGAAAACCCACATCACTAAGTTTATATTGTTTCCTTACAGAGAACATAATACAGTCCAACAGCCTCAAAGTCCAGAAGCTTTCTCTTAGTATTAAGCCTATTACTAAATATTAATAATATCAGTATGAATATCTGATATCATCTCCTCATTACCACCCCATACCTATGTGCACGCACCTCAGAGCATTGCACCAACACTTCTTTTCCTGGCAAACACACTGTAGGTTCCTATGTGTAATTACAATTGCCCTGTCATAGTTTAGCTAAACCGACTGTAATTAGTCCTCTAATCTTACAAGCAGTGAACTGATACGGGAACCTGCATCACAACTGCAAACGTGCCCTGATTACCATCATGGCCAGTGGAAAACACCTTTAGCCAGAGACTGATCTGGCCTTAGAGCGGCAGAGGTGGGACCATCTCCCCCTTTGCCTAATCCGTGTGTGTTTAACAAGCTTCTGTGCACCTTGCAGGGTGCGACTCCCGAACGGTCCACGTGTCATTCCCGACGCTCGAGCTGGATCTCCTTTACACTGCCATGCAATGGCTTTTTATCCTCCAAGCACATCCACTACTTCTTGCACTCGTTTCTGAAGTAGAAACCCAAGTCAAACTCGCAGGCGCATGTCATCTCAGGGTCTATCTCAGCAAGAGTACAAGAGATAAGCCAGACACGGGTTTTGGAAGGCAAGCTGCCCAATTTCCCCAGGCAGCAGCCTACTGCAGACGTGGCTGCAATGGTGAGTGCCTGTTCTAAACACATCCACAGATTTCTGGCACTGGGTGTTGGAAAAGCATCTTGATGAGATACCATAAGCACACATCCAATAGTAAAGACAGAATACCTTCCCAGCTTGGGTTAAACTGGCAAAAGTTTGGGCAGCTGCATTTTAACTCAGTTTAGCAGCCTGAGCTCATCACCCACCTTTCCTGCCTAGTTTATTCTACCACATTGTCCTTGTTTTCACTGTCATTTTAAACAAGGATGAAAATACTCTTTTTGTAGCAGGCACACAGCACTGGCATGAGACGGCACCCCGTTGCTTCATCAAGAATTTGCTATCAACAGCAAACATGAAGGAACAAGGCAAGTCTGGCACGTGAACTGCTTAGGATGATTTGGCTTTTCATAAACGACTTGCGTCTTTACAAGTCAAAGCCCATTTTGTTCAGTCACCAACCCTAGTCCTTGTCCTCTTTTCTGACGTGCCTCTCCCATGGTGTTTCAGCTTCATCCTGGGGATGACTAACATGATCGCCATGTGTTTGCTTGCGCTTCCAACACCGTCATTAATGGCACCAGCCCGAGTGCTGAACAAAGCTCGGTCCTTCCAGCCAGCTCAGACCACAGCCTGGCTTGAGCTTTTGTTTATGGTCTTACAGACTATTTTCAATCCACATCACAGTTTTTAGCCAAACGCATTTGGACGAACTCTCAATTAAGATGTAGCGAAGCAATATCAAAATGCTTTACTAAAATCCAAATATTTTACATCTGTTACGTTTGCTTCACGCACTTATTTTGAAACTCTATCAAAAAAGCTATTGAGTTTTTCTGGCAAGTTTTAGTCAATATAAACCACTCCATGTATTCCTCACGGTTTTATTAAACTGCTTGGGAAAACAAAATCCTGCAGCTCTATGTTTGCATTAGTTTAGTCTTCTCTCTAATACCAGTTAGAAGGCTCCTTTCCAGCTTTACAGCTCTAGGACAACTATAAGTGAAATATATCCATGTCATCTAATCATACCACTCATCTCTAATTTATCATAACAAAGGATTCTTTATAATAAACACAACATGCAGTTATATGATTTTTCTCCTTGTTCTAACTCATGCAAAATAAACCAAGATTTTATTATATTTTTGAAGAATCGCACTACTGAATTATTCCCTTTAAATTCAAAATCTTTAAGTGCCAACATCTGGCTTGTCTGCCGAGACTGCTCTACAGATGTGTTGATAACTACTGCCGTCAGAGGGTTTTTGAAGAATAAAAGTAGGATTAGAGAAAACAATATTTTAACAAAAGTGTAAGGACTTCCATAGTTGGGATTTTGAAGGTTGATAACAAAGCAGTTGTAGTCAGAGCACCTACATTTCAAAGATCGTCTTCTCCCTCCCACGTCCTCCAAAAACAATATTTCTTATTTGTGCCATTTACTATTTTTAATTTGCTGTTGGTACTCATACTGTGGATAAATATGTGCTCAAAAGTGTCAAATAGTAACAGTGCTAATGCTTTTATTTAAAATAAATAAATAAAAAACCCCAAAACAACAAAAAACCCCAACAAAAACAAACAAACAAAACACACTGCCAAAAAAAAAAAAAAACCAAACCAAAAAAAACCCCAAACAAACAAAAACCCCACAAAAAACCAAACAAAACACCCACAAAAAGAAACAAACAAGAAACAAGGGACATTGAACCAACACCTCTGATCCAGATTCGCATGCAACTGTCACACAATTAAAAGGTACCAAAAGAATTATGAAAATATTTAGAATGCCCAAAGTTTGCCTCATTCAAAAAATTAGGCTAAAGGGCTTTAAATGCGTGCTGTTCAGTTTACTCTTTTGATTGCTTTACCACTATGTAAATCAATTTGTTAATGTTCCTTACAAAATGCATGAGCCAGTTATACTGACAAACACACAAAGCTCATTCGTAATTAGGAGTTAATTAGTAAGAAGGAACAGATGCTGTTAGAGTTTCAGCAGGCGAACAGGTTCTGTAAACAATGCTTATAAATCTAAATGAATTTATTAACCACAATGCAACTGTCAACATTTTGCTGGCAACCATACAAATATGGTGGAATCCCCAAAACATCTTTACAACATATTAATAATCATTGTGTCAACCGAAGCCGACCAGGCAGTCTCACTTGCTAACTGTCATAAGCTTTCTACTTAATCTTGTTATGTCACTTCTCCAGCCTAATTCCTCCCACCCTCAGAGGAAGAGCTCCAGCCACCGAAGCAGCCCAGACGCACACTGACTCACCTCCGACGCACCACAGCCACTCGAAACAAAGGTGTTTTTACAAGACGAATGTTTGGTTTGCACTGACGCCTTGGACAAGACTCTGCGAACTGAAAGGAGGCTGAGGGGAGACCTTATCGCTGTCTACAACTACCGGAAAGGAGGTTATAGCATGGAGGGTGTTGGTCTCTTCTCCCAAGTAGCAAGAGATAGGACAAGAGGAAATGGTCTCAAGTTGCACCAGGGGAGGTTTAGCTTGGATATTAGGAAAAAATTCTTCACAGAAACGGTTGTCAGGTGTCAGAACAGGCTGCCCAGGGAAGTGGTGGAGTCACCATCCCTGGAAAGGTTTAAAAGGCATTTAGACGAGGTTCTTAGGGACATGGTTTAGTGCTAGAGTTAGGTTATGGTTGGACTCAATGATCCTGAGGGTCTCTTCCAACCAAAATGATTCTATGAAAACCAAATGGTACGCACAGCTCTGAAAGCACCTCTCGCTCCTGAAGGGTTTGCAGTCATTTTCTTCACAACCATTATCGCTCGATTAGAGATCACTAATGTGAAAGCATCTCCAGATCTCATCCATGAAAAATAACTCAAGGTCCATTATTTCCACTCTCCATTTATTACATCGTGCACTCAATAAGCCACTGAGTGACGCCATAGGTTTGGCAGCGGTTTTTTTTGTTTTGTTGTTTGGTTGTTAAACATTTTCTAGATGCCAACTATGAAAGCAGTATCTAGACACAACCACCCTGAGTCAGACACTTTTGACCAGGGCCCAGTTCTTAGCATAAGGTCAACGGTGAAGATACTCTAGTAAACTCATTGCTGCCAATCTCTGCATGTCACAGTGAGATGCCACCTTGATATATTACACCATTTCAGCACCGGAAAATTCTAATAAATTTTTTAAAGTCGTATTAGGACTTTCTTTATTGATGTTCTCTTTTATATCTACATTGCTTTTGAACATTCTATCCTCCAAACTATTCTGATGCCTCTTCACCGTGTTCCGTATTTGCTTTCAATGTGAGCTCCAGGATTTCCAACACACCAGCAGACAGAACAGGATGAGAACACCCCAAGTGCATTAAATTCTCGAAAGCTTCACAGGAGCGACTGCTCGGCTCACGTTGTGCAGGCTCCGGTCCTACTCAGTGCACTGTTACAGGGATCAAAAGCACAGAGATTGGGAGGATCCATCCTCTGCTGGCGTCGAGCACTGGGCAGAAGATGATGAGGATGTTCATGGTAGAGCCTCCGAAAAAAACAAATACTCTCTCACTTCTCTTATGAACACAGCGCTGGAATACAGATCCTTGACTATTTATCCTAAGGAACAGCATCTGCCCCTTTTATACAGACATAGGTGGATTCTTTTGCCCTTTTTAAAAATTGAATTTTATATAAGAGAAGCTCCCACATGACTATTTCTGTATAGGCTGCTAGGTCTTCTGGCACTCTCCTCCTCCCTATTTCCATTCTCTTTCCAAAGTCTCTCAAAGGATGCTTAACCTGATCAACACACTATTCCAAACAAAAGCTGGAATATTATTGCAGGAGAATCTTTGAATCTTAATGATGTGCAATAGCTATAATCACATCTGAGGTGTCAGCTAGGAAATCATTAGCTACTAGTTAAACCAAGACATTTTTCCTTATCTCTTTTAAGAAACAAGTAAGAGCATTTCATTTGGGTAGGATTAAAAAAAAACGAAAACAAAATTGAACACCTCTTACTGGCAATCAAGCAATCTGTGAGCTCTTATGGCATTAACATGGATATCAAACATAAAGCAAAGAAAATGTTTTCACATTTTTTCCTGAAGTTGTTTCATACTATTACCTTCCATCGTTGCCCTAAAAGGCAGTGTTCTCCTTTGGCTCACTTTGGCGGTTGTGTCATACAGACAAATGGAACGATATTTTTGAAATGGTGTGCCCCTTGCCAAAATCAACACTAATAAACATTTAAATACATTTCTTCATTATGTAAAATTCAGTAAAAAATAGAATACTATGTTTACTATCACATGCATTGTACCACAGAGACAAAATTTTGAGCTGGGCATAGTTATAAAGTAAGTCACCCTGAAATGAAGCTGGTTAAGTCATTCACAAATCACCAGCTTCTTTCCATGATGAGGACCAGAGGCTCCCATAAACTTCAGGTCACGGTCACGGGCAGTCAAAAAAAGTGTGTGGAACTGCAAAAAAAGTCCATTAAATCCAGGAACTTTTTAACGCTATTTTATTCCAAATACTTAGGACTAGTGCTTTTGTTGGGATGGTATCTGAAAATCATCAGTCAAATGCAAAAAACCAGCTTTTGCAGTCAAATGAAACATTATTCCAGGCAGGTACGTGTAGCTGTAGCCATTCCTCTGATGTAAGGGCACATTTGATCTAATTGGAAAAAATATTTCAAGTGCACTGGGAATAGTCACTGTTAACTGAATGCAACAACGAAAAAGGAAAAAAGAGCATGCAGACCCGAGGGAATTACCAAATCAATTAACAACTAATTCAGGAACTAATTTCTGTATTGCCTCTTAGCACAAAACTGTATCTTTAATTTCTCCTGCAATAAGCATCACCATGATAGTCCTAACACACTCTGACGCTTTAAATGAGTTTACAAGTATCTCTTTTTGATTGGCTATATAACATTATTTCTTCACAGTTCAATGCAACCATAGCCAAGTGCTCTGAAATATTTAATTATACTGGTAGCTACCAGTTAACAATTTAGAGAACCACAGTGAGTACAAAACATTTTATAACTAGTAATCAGCTAATTAAAAACACAGCAAAATGTGTATGTTCTAATTATAAACAATTGTGGAGGAATTACACAAGATTTCAGCACTAAGAGTATTTGGCTAAAAACCATACCCTCGTGTTTGTACAAGCAGATCTGGATACTGATTACTGTGATTAGACAGAAATGTGACAGAGGAAATTACACCTCATGCTAGATATAAATAAATAAAACTATGTTATCTGCCAGTTCCTTGTAAATCACATAATTCCTGAGTTTTGGAAAGCCACTCTCCAGGGACACCAATAACTGGCTTGCGAACACCTATCTAGAAACCTACATGAGCATCAATAAATAAAAACCAAAGCAGGAATAGATTGGGTGAATGCTTTGGTGTAGAAGATGGAGCAGAAGCAGCATCACAGCGGTTTGGGTCTCGGTGTCAGTGAAACTGGAGTTTTGGGGCAGGAGCTGTGCAGGCAGCACCTGCACGGAAAAGCACATTACAGAAGACATGAATATAACAAAAGCGAGTAAACGCTAGAGTTGTGTGTGCCCTCCGGATGTTTGCTGCCATTCTTCATCTGGTCGCTACACGCATTAGCCATTTTTATTTCAAAAAATACAGACAGAAGAGAGAAGCCACAGGACAAGCCCTAGTGCTCAGCAATGGGTCGCAGGGGCTGCCAACGCACCAGTTGTAGTGTGTCCGTCCTGCTCTTCTACACCTTTTTTTTTTTTTAACCCTGTCAAGTCAGATAGATTAAGCAAGAATAGATACTAGGATGGTTGCTTCTTTTTTCTCTCTTTCGGTAGACTCAAAGTAAACATTTAGATTCCGGAAAGCTGCTGCAAAAAGCATTTATTGTTTATGACGATGGTGGGTCTCACGTCTGACACTTGCCCGAAGCATTACAGTGCTCTTCTGCTCGTGAGGAGGACTAAGGACATCAGCTTGACTGACTAGACGTGGCAAGACGATCTCTTTTCAAAACCTATTTCCACGACACTGCCATACTTGCTGAAACGCTCTAACAGCTGCACAGACAGCCCTTGGTATTCGGGGGGAAAACAGATTTCAGGTACGATGTTCTTTCCGGTTCAATGGGAAGGACCAAGACAACACAGCGTTGCACATTTTTGCACACAAGAATCATGTAAATGGTGCTGCACACGTCAACGCCCCAGCTAGAGCTAAAAATTAACAAAGGAAAAGGAGGTTAAGAAGAAGAAAATCACTAGTTAAGCAGAGGCAGGACTGACCTGCACCTGTAGGGAGCTGAAGAGGAGGCTGAGCCGCACAGAGCAGTAGCCAGACAGGTGGTCAGGAAGATAACATGGGGCCAAATCCATTAAGACCCAAACTAAGCTTTAAAAACCTCTTTCTTTGAAGTGGAGCAATGCAGACTGATAGGGAATGAATGTGTTACGGTCCCACATATTTGGGGTAAAAAGTTATAAAAGGACAACACTGAAGCTTAGTGATGAGAAAAAAGAAATACAAATAGACAGAGAGGGAAGGAAGGCAGGCGGCTGGTACCAGAAGACCCCACAACACCCTGCAGCTTCTCCTCCTCGCCCTCCGCAGCACTGACGGCCGCTACAAAGCGTTGGCTCGGTTGGTGGCTGCTTGAGTTGAGGAGCAAAGCTTCTGCCCACACACTTATCGAGAGTGAATCACAGAACGGTCGGGGTTGGAAAGGACCTCTAGAGATCATCCAGTCCAACCCACCTGCTAAAGCAGGTTCACCAGAGCAGATCACATAGGAATGTGTCCAGGCAGGTTTTGAATGTCTCCAGAGAAGAAGACTCCCCAGCCTCTCTGGGCAGCCTGCTCCAGGGCTCTGGCACCCTCAAAATAAAGAAGTTTCTCCTCGTATTCAGATGGAACCTCCTGTGCTTCAGTCTGTGTCCGTTGCCTCTCATCCTATCGTTGGGCACCACTGAACGGAGTCTGGTCCATCCTCTTGACACCCACCCTCGAGATATTTATAAACATTGATGAGATCCCCTCTCAGCTTCTCTTCTCCTGGCTGAACAGACCCGGGTCTCTCCGTCTCTCTTCATAAGAAAGGTGCTAAATGCTAAAACTACGTCTAATAAAAACAAAGTTTGAGAATTGAAATGAAACCACATTGAAATGCTCTTCTTTCATTTGAAAAGCCCCTCAGGGCAGGGGCTGGGTGCAGGTGTTGTCAATCGGAGCAAGGGGTGCCCAGGTGAGATAAAGCAATTCCCAATTTCCCAGAGACTCTTTCCACAGAGCAGCACACAGACAACGTATTAAGAGAGCTGACCAGCAAAAAGCCTTAATGAAATAAAAGTTCTGTATTTTGGTTTTAAGTACATCTTAAAAAATAGCACAGATTTTTCCCTGAATGGGAAGGTTTTTGACAAATTGCTTCTTCTAAAGCTGGGGACACTGGGAAAGGATTGAAAATTGACAATGCAAGGGCCAGGCTTGAAACAAAAGAAGTTAACAGGAAGTTCTTGGGAGCATGCAACTCCATTTAAAATTTACTTTAAAAAACTGCTGATAAGCGATTATAAGTCAGAACATAACTTTTCAAATATTTCAGAAGCTACTTGACCAAAGTGACATTTTTTCCATGTAAAGTTTACCATTTGTTGCAAGCAATTTCAAATAGTTATCTTCGCCAAGTTTAATGCTATTTTTTTCTAAAATCCAGATGTACATTGTGAAGTTCCAGTTTTGTTTATGCCCATTTTAAGGAAAAAAAAAATGCAACTTGCGCATCCAGGAACCAAATTCTTCTTCATGAAAAGCAAATCAGGGATGCCATCCCCATCTGCTGACAAAGCCCCTGTGTTAGCCCTCACCTAAAAACCATTTGCCATTTTCAGTTCAGAGTAAAAAACCAGACAAAATACCTAATTTCACTATGATTACTTTAATGTACTTAAATACGCCGAGCTGGTCGGCAAAGAAGGTCACTTGAAATAGCACCTAAAAGTAAAGCCTGAATAAGATATTTGACTTTCTCCATTAATACGGCCATTTGCAAACTGAGAGAAGCGAATGGATTCTGAAGTTCACCTTTACAAGTCATGGATGGCAAATTTTTCACTATGTCATCAGCGTCACATTAACCATTAGAACATTCAGTTTTCAGTCATACTTTTGAGTTTGCTGTTCCCAGATGATGCGGGAATTTGGGCGCACAAGAGGTGCAGCACGTCCCAGGGTACGCCAAGGGTTGAGGCAACTCGTCAAAATTTATTTTGGCCAGCTTTTGGCAAAATAACAGTCAAAGTTACATAGTTGGGCTATATAATAATAAGAGCATCAGTGATTAAGTGCAAATGGCAAATAGAAGGAGGTCTGAAAGCACGAAGTCAAGGCCAGCTCTTACGTATTTATTTACACTATAATCCGGGGGGGATGGGGGCAGGAGAGGGGGAAAAAAAAAAAAAAAAAAAAAAAGAGAGCGAGCACACAGCTGCCATCCCAAAAACAGACCTCCCATCTGCCACCCACGATTTGCATGTCACCTTCTCCAGGCTCATTTGTACTTCATTAACTGCCATTGACTTAACAAGATTTATGCAAATGACACCATAGGAGCTCGCTAACTCCCACTGCAATCAAGTGATTATGTATGTACAATTCTCCACAGCAATGAAAAATTAATACATGACAAGCCCCCTCACCACTGAGCTGAGCTTCTTGCTTTTATTTTTCTTGTTGTGCTTTTTTTTTTTATTTGAATATGCCCTACTGATAAAGATTTAGCAAGATCGCAGAAAACAAAGTAATCTTCCCAAAATGCTACAAAACAGCCCCGTCCCAGAAAGCATGTCACCCTAAACTGTACAGTCTGATACGTGCTCCAAAATATTCACCCAGGCTACCAGGAATAAGTCTTCACTTTCAGAATAAATGGTTTTGAACGGAGGATACTCCAAACAGAGCGAGCCATTCACTTAAGTTTGCTTTAAGGGTTGTATTAGCAATGCGACAAGATAGCTTAAATATTTTTCACTTAAGAGCCTCTTTTTCAGAAGTACAGAACTTTCTGTGGGTTTTAACTTTGAGCTAATACTGTTCCATTCATTTTCTCTGTTTCCTTTTGATTAGTAGAAGATACTTAAATAGCACAGAAGTGAGACTCTTTTTTTTTCTTTTAGGGAAATTATGGCATTCACAGTTCTCAAAGGATGCTAAGAGCACAAATTTAAAGTACACCAATGCACATGTGTTCATGCCTCCCCGGGAAATTTGCCTTTCTATAATTTCACTCACCTCAGAGCATTTTTACACGAGTTAGCAGTCACGTTTTAAAAAACATGCTTGCTTTTCACTGCGTGCTTTTTGGGTTTCTGCTGGGAGCACGAAGGTTCATCAGAGCAGTTTTATACGGCTTAACCCAATGAAACCGTGTTTAGCACTGCAGTGAAAAGTGACTTAACATTTAGAAAGGACAGAAAGAATACAAACATTAACTCCTTCTGATCAGTTGCTTTAAGTGAAGGCAAAAGCCCTGAAGGAGCAAAGTGTTTCCTTGGAAGGAAACGTGCCATTTACAGTTTTGCATATTTCCCCCGAACCCTCAGAAATTGAGGAGCGGGTTGCAACTCTTGGCTTCTTTTGACCCAAACCCAGACCAAACAGGCCGGTACCAGGGTCCCAAACAGGCTGTAATACAGAATGGCAACTCTTTACACCAGCATAAGCTCACTTCAAAAGCTGTGTGTGCGCATTTAGAGAGAAACCAGGAGAGAAAATAAATGCCCCCAGAAAAACCCTACTCCTCTATCAGTTTAAACTGTCACCAAATATACAAAAGCATCACATTGACGACATACATCAACCACAGCTGTGCTGGCTTAACAGCTGCAATACAGACCTGACCTATGAAAAAAACTGTAGTTGGCAAGGAGATTGTGTCACACACCGTGTTTT